>NC_090443.1:22124119-22737879 GCF_031143425.1 Pleurodeles waltl | reverse complement strand
ATGGGATTTGTAGTTTAATGTTTGTACTGTTTTCATTGGCTGCTGTGTTGTCAATAAATTAAAGAGAAAGCATAATCCTCGCCTCCGTGTCCTTAATAGAATCTAAAAATGTTGACGCCATAGCTAGACATTTTTTAATTCTTATCTTTTGTCACTAACATCCTTATCCAGCCTGGACATACCTCACATCTAGGCTCTCTTTTCTTAAGCAGGCAAAATGGAAAAACACCTGTGGTATTGTATGGAGTAATTATATATGTCCACAATGTTTCCCTCCCGAAACCTTCCACCGGCTCTCCACTAGCCAGGGCTGATTGAATAACTTCTTTAAAAAACGTATTCATTCTCTCCACAAGTCCATTTGAAGTTGGGGAATACAATACCACCTTCAGATGTTGAATGTGGAAAGAATAAATAAAGGTTTTCATTTGCAAAGGTAAAATGTGTGCCATTGTCTGTTACTGTTTCTTTTGGTGTACCTTCAATCTAAAAAACAATCTGTAAGAATTTGATTACAGTTGTGTGGTTGGTGCAGAAATAAAATCAAAATAGTCCCACTTGGAAAAGTAGTCTATTAACACTAAAACGTACCTTTTATCAGATGTTAGCAAATCAAATGAGCCTGTGAAATCCAGTGCTGCCTTGCACCAGACATCTTCTGTTGAAGGTACCATATGGACTGGGGTGGTGAGTCTTCCAGTGTTTGTCTGGCATGTTATGTTATGTTAAAAGGATTTACTGAGCGCATGATTACCTGGAGTTGTCTTGGCACTGGCTCTGCTCAAGAAAATCCAAGTTTTTAGCTCTTTCCTAAATGATAGTAGATTGGGCAAGGACCTAATGTGAGGAGGAAGAAGGTTCCATGTTTTAGCAATGTCACATTTAGGAATCAGAAACTTGCTTGTCTAAAGTTGGCCACCAAAAATATTGTTTTAGATTTATACATGTACCCCCTAACCCAATATGAGCTTCATCTGCAGGATTGATCAACTTTTCCCAAATAGATTTGGGTTAGACACATATATCGTTACACCTCAGGATGCTTTTCACAATGAACAGTTCACTCCTCGCCTGTGTAAGTGGTTTTAGTGGCACCAGTAAAGATCTTTCTTTGGGCCATCCGTTTGTAACAAAGCCCATTACTGCAGACAAAACATTGTCCTTTTATAAGGCACTCAACCATTCATCTAAGGAGATGATCCGTATGGAATTTAATACATTCTGAACCAAGGTGACCATGCACACAACATCATTCACTTCTTCATTTTGCTTAGTAACCTCCATAGGCATCCTGGAAAGACAATCAGCCTTAACTTTCTTTCCAGCAGGAATATAATGGATTGTGAAATTGTACTCCTCTAAGCGAGACAAATGTCTGACGAGCTTGGCTGAAGCTTTACTAGATTCATTTCCAATGTGCACACAAATGAGAAGTTTTCTATCAGTGAAGAACTCAAAATGTGTGCCCCATAGAAATGTCTTGAATTAATCAATTGCCCATGAACAGGCTAATGCTTCCCTTTTGATGGTGCTGTAATGTAGTTCAGCAAGCTTTAAAGATCGAGAAGCAAAAGCAACTGTTGGTCAGTGTTATTAATCCACTGTGATAACACAGCACTTACACCTGTTAGACTGGCATCAACAGTAAGCATCCCTTTATGACAAATCCTAAAAAGAAGACATTCCTGGAGCTTCATCAATTAAATCTTTGATTTTTACACATGCCTGGTTTACGGACGATTCAGGTAAAATTACACACCTTTTTCAAGGAGGTTGCGCAAAAGTTTGGACCACCAGAGCATACCCTTTGATAAACCTTGAACATTATTGACTCATCCCCAGTGATGATCTTAAAGTGTCTTTATCTTCGGGTGGTGCAACATCTTGTTTTAGCCAGTATGAGAGAACATTTCGGTGTAAACACATTTGAGGTAATTTGATGACCTAAATAGCTAATTTCTGTACCAGGAAGTGAAATTTTTCACGTTTGAGAGTAATGCAAAACTCTTTGAAGACATTTAGGCCCTCATTATTACATTGGCGGTAAGTACCGATTACCGCCATGCTGACTGCCGCCAACATACTGCCGCCACAGCGGATTACCGCTTCTCATATTATGACACACACATGGCAATCCATGACTATACAGCCACATACACAAGTCCACCAGCCCAAAGGTCAGTGATAAGTTGGCGGTAGCAAAACCCACACTGTTACGCTAACAGAACTACGCCCACAGCATTATGACCCACAAATCACGGCAGTGGACATTCAATGGCGCTAAACAATAGGTGGTACATACTGCTGCGCTCAAAATACACACACACATACAAAACAACACTTCACTGGACAATTTGAATAACACCCATACACAAACCACACCCACACCACTATAAAACACACAGATTATCCACAACCCTTTACTAATAAAAACAACTGTCACAAGAGAGATAGCAATACTACAGACAAGACCACAGCCACACACCACCATCACCTATATAACATCCACGCACCTTACATCACACACCCCAACACATCACCCCACACACCCTCACCCACACCACTCACACTACACCCTTGGCACCACAACAACACCTCAGGTTCTCGGAGGAGGAGCTAAGTGTCATGGTGGATGAAATCATCCAGGTAGAGCCACAGCTATTCGGATCACAGGTGCAGCAGACATCCATTGCAAGGAAGATGGAGCTATTGCGGAGAATCGTGGACAGGGTCAATACCATGGGACAGCACCCCAGAACAAGGGATGACATCAGGAAGAGGTAGAACGACCTACGGGGGAAGGTGCATTCCACAGCAGCGAGACACCAACTAGCTGTACAGACGACTGGCAGTGGACCCCCACCTCCTCCTCCACAACTCACAACATGGGTGGAGCAAGTCTTGGCAATCATGCATCCTGAGGGCCTGGCAGGAGTAGGAGGTGAACTGGACTCTGGTAAGTCAAATACCCATTACTATCACCCCCCCTACCTGCATGCCATCACAAAGCTCCACCCTTACCCTCACTCCCATCACTCCAGGACCTCACACACAGCCCACCATCACAACCCACCCCTCCCAATACCAAGCCCTGCATGTAACACCAATGCACGGACCCTCATCACAGACCTGCATGGACACCCATCACTAAAGCATGCACACTAGAGAGAATCACCTAGCCCACCAAATAACTATTCACACAAGGCAAAGCTGCCAGGGCAATAAAAACCATAGAGGGCAACACACCCATGCACAAGGTGTCACATGCAACAATAACACTACATTTACATCCCCACAGGTCCCCCACCCAACGTCACCAGAGAGGAGGTGCCAGCAACATCCAGTCCCCTCACCAGGAGGGACTCACCAAGATCCTGGGAGCATACTACCATTCCCAGGAGATGATGGGCCAGATACTGGTCAAGTTGCAGGAGACCCAGCGGCTGCAGGAGGGACAGTACCTAGGGATCAGAGAGGACATGAAGGACATAAACACCACCCTGGTCACCATTGCAGGGGTGCTGGCAGACATGGCCAAAACCATGAGGGAGGCAGTGGCACACCAGCCGGCCCCTGACACTAGCCAAACCGACAAACAGTCTTCCACCTCTGCTGCGGCTAGTGGACAGGAGGCCCTGCCACAGGACCAACAGGCCACCAGCACCCCTCCCCCTGCAGAAGGAGAACCACCCTGCAAACGGTCCATGCAATCCAGGCAGAAGCCAGAGACTATTTCCAAGACCCCCACCAGGAAATAAGACTCTCCTGATTGTCCCCCTTGTGTCCCACCCTGTCACCCTGTCCACCTTGAACAGCCATTGTTCCACTTCCTATGCCCACTTGGACAATGCACCTGTGATCCACATAGACTGGACTCTATCCTGGACATTCCTCCACCATCACCCCAGCCCATTGCACATCCCCTTATACTGTATTTATTGGCACTTAAATAAACTCCATTTGAATAAATACAAGTATGGAGTCTGTCAAATGATTGAACTATGTATTTGTTTAACAAGCTTTAAACACTGCAGTAGAACTGTAAAGTATACATAGGAATGACCTGTAGTTGCCTGCAGTCAACACACCAGTTGCGATAGTGGGGCACAAATATCTGAAAATAGAGATGCCAAAGGGTACAGTAAGTGGCCATAGAAGTGGGAAAATCAGCCTGCCAGTGACAAGGTCAAACACAAAACAGTCAATGAAAAGTGAAGTTACAGTGTCTTACCTGTGTGTCATTGGAAGTATTGTCGTATTATTGCACTTCTATTGTCCTCATCCTCATCCTCTGCCTCCTCATCTTCACTGTCCACAGGGTCCACTGCTGCTACACGGCCATCTCCAGCCTCATCCTCCTGCAGAAAAGGCACCTGGTGACTTAAGGCAAGGAGGTGCAACATACAGCATGCCACAATGATCTGCCAGACCTTCTTGGGTGAATAGTACAGGGATCCACCTGTTAGATGGAGGCAATGAAACCTGGCCTTCAGGAGGCCGAATGTCCTCGCTATGATTCTTCTTGTTCGCCAACTTGCCTCATTGTAACGTTCCTCTGCCCTTGTCCTGGTATTCTTCACAGGGGTCAGTAGCCATGAGAGGTTGGGGTAACCAGAGTCACCTGCAAATATCGAGGGACAACTGTTAGACACACACTAACCCTTAGAGCCCACACCATACCCATACACCAACACCTACTGGGTGGGAACCAGGGCTCACCTATTAGCCACACCCTGTGCCTCTGGAATTGAGCCATCACATATGTGATGCTCCTATTCCTCAGGATAAAGGCAGCATGCACAGACCCAGGATAGTTTTCATTGACATGGGACATGTACTGTTCCGCCAGGGACACTATCTGCACATTCATGGAGTGAAAATTCTTTTGATTTCTGAGCACCTGTTCATTTTTCCCGGGGGGACAAATGCAATATGTGTACCATTAATAGCCCCAATAATGTTGGGGATATGTCCCATTGCAGAGAAATCAGCTTCCACTGTGGCCAAATCCTCCACCTGGGGGAAAACCATGTAGCTTTGCATGTGTTTAATCAGGGCAGACAACACTTTGGTCAGCACTATTGAGAACATTGGCTGAGATATTCCTGCTGCCAAGCCCACTGTCACTTGGAAGGAGCCAGTTGCCAGGAAATGGAGGACAGATAGGACTTTCACAAGAGGGGGGATCCCGGTGGGCTGACGGATAGCAGAGAATAGGTCAGACTCCAGTTGTGCACACAGCTTTGTGATTGTGACCGTGTCCAGTCTATAGGTGAGGATAATATTCCTGTCCTCCATTGTTGCCAAGTCCATAGGGGCCTGTACACGGGGGATGTCTCCATCTCCTATTCATCCGCAGCGGTTGCAATCTAGGGGGCAAAATGGTGAGCAGCTGGTCAGTATTCCATATTTACAAACACTACACTGCATTGCATGTTGTGACTGTAACAGTATATTGTTGGATTGGCCCAAATGGTGCCAATGTGTACTGGCCTGCCACCCCCTGAAATGGCATCCGCCTGTTCTGTATGGAGGGACATGTGGAAATGAGGTAATTCTGCTGAAGTTGTGCGCCGTTGCGGGAGGCGGTTGAGAACCCCCATGCAACTCTTTATTGGATACCATTGGGCCCTATGGTTTGCAGTGGCCAATGGTGATGTACGTTGGCGGTGACGGTACGCACCGCTGCGGATGTGACCGCCATTTTCTATCTGTTCACCCACTTGCTACCTGACCTTCAACAGAAGAGGACCTACACTGCAAGTGCTGCTGTGACCTATGTCTGGAACCGACCATGGCTCATGTCACTGGGGAAAGGGCCCCTACCTTCACCGGTGCGGAGTTGGAGAGGATGGTGGATGGGCTCCTACCCCAGTACCGAATGCTGTATGGGCCTCCAGACCAACAGATGAGTACACTTGAAATGCATGGGGCATGAATACATGGAGTGCTGTGTGTGAGGGCCTTGTGTAGGGGGGTGTACGAGGTGTGGGTGTAGCGGGTTGCGGACAGAATAGAAACAGGTCGGGATATCAGAAGTTTTAGGTGAATTTATGTTCTTTTCTTTAAGGGTTTCTTTTATGTTGTTTGGTAGGTCCAACTCCCCACAGTTCTTGTATTTAATGTCCTTTCTCTTCTTCTTCCCAGGTGAGTCTTCCCAGGTAAAGGGCCTCTGTGATCTCCGACCAGGTGAAGATCCGGTGGTGTTGGACGGTCGGCGTAGGAAGCGGGAAAGAGAAAAGGAAAGGTAAGTCTCGGAATTTGGGGTCCTGGAGTGGGGTTAGAAAGGGAAGAGTGTGGTGAGGTGGGAGGGGTCTTGGGGTATACACCAGTCCTATGTATGCTTTACCCGATATGGTCATGCTCCCTGTGATCTAGAGTACTTTCATATACCAACAAGGACAGTCCAAATACAAAGAAAGAAAGAGAAAGAAAAAAAAAGACAATATCTCCAGTAATATAGTGAGAGTGGGACTGTTGTTATCACAGTCCACCTCAGGACGACATGAAGTGATTTAGAGGAGCAGCTTCTCTTCATTGATGCCAATAATTAATTTATTCTGGAGGGAAAGAAAAAAAAAATAGAAGAAAAGGAAAGAATAATCATGCACATATACGCAGGGCAGGCTCTTCTACTTTTATCCTCCTACCCAGCCGTGAAGTCTTCCCCTTTCCCTGTGAAGCCTAACCCTTTCCTCCTCCCGCTCCCTTCTTCCTTCCAAGAAGTGTCCGATAGCCGGTTTGGAGGCAGGAATGTACCTGCCTTAGCCACGCCCCTCCAGGGACGTGGCGGTCAGTGGGTCTCCCGGGGCTTCTGTGACCTTTGTCATCAGATGTCCCCGGCTCGCGTTGTTTTCTGTCTCCGTCTCTGGAAGGAGTTTCTCGCATCCGTGCGTCCTCGTCTGGCTCCTCGCTCTCTTCTCCCAACACGGGGCGCGTCAGTTGTCCGTCCTTTATGTGTATGGCAACCCGGACTTCCGGGTTTCTGACGGCTTCCTCTTCCAGGTTGACGTCTGCGGTGCCCCCTGGGCACCCTTTCCTCCAGTCGTCGCGGCTATGAGTAGCTGGGCTGGGCACCACCCGGCTACACATCCCTCCCCTAGTGAGGGACTGTTGGAGTTCCGAGCACATGGGGTATCGAGATAAGTAAGAGCCACAGCTATTCGGATCACAGGTGCAGCACACCTCCATAGCTAGGAAGATGGAGCTGTGGCGAAGAATAGTGGGCAGGGTCAACGCAGTGGGACAGCACCCAAGAAATATGGATGACATCAGGAAGGGGTGGAACGACCTACGGGGGAAGGTGCGTTCCGTGGTCTCAAGACACCACCTTGCGGTTCAGTGGACTGGCTGCAGACACCCACCTCCTCCCCCACAACTAACAACATAGGAGGAGCAGGTCTTGGCGATTCTGCATCCTGAGGGCCTTGCAGGGGTAGATGGAGGAATGGACTCTGGTAAGTCAAATCTTAACTATTACATCCCCCACCCCACCTGCATGCTATCAAATACCTCCACCCTCACCCCCACCCCCATCACTCCAACTCCTCACAAATGTCCCACTATCACAACCCACCCATCCCAACACCAAGCCCTGCATGCAACTACAAAGCATGGACACCCATCACCAATGCATGGCCACTGCACATACCCACACACCCCTAAACAATTATCACACAAGGTCCTACACAAGAATGCAAGCACTGGGGTACACAGTCACCCACCAATTGCACACCATGCCACACACAGATGTAATAAACATCCTTTTATACCCCTGCAGGACCCCTACCCAACGTCACCGGACAGGAGGGTCCACACATGTCCACACCACCAACAGAAGAGGCCCACAGTGATGACAGCAGCTCTGTCCAACTGGATCTAGATGACCAGCCCGGCCCATCGGGGACCTCTGGACAGTCGGTTCCCCTGACACAGGCCACCACAGAGCTTCCCCCCTCTGAAAAAACCAGCACAGCACCCACCCAGCGGGCTCATACCTCTGTCCCCAGGACACGTCAATCAGCAGTGTGTCCACCACTACTGGGAACCCAGGCTAACCCACCACCCCAACAACAACAGGGAACTGGGGGCAGTGGCAGTGGGCACACGGTCCAGGGGACGGAGGCCCAGGAACACAGGGGAACTGGGAGGGTTGCTGTGCAACAGGGGGAGGACAGGCCAACGGAACCCACTCTCCATGAGGCCCTCTCCAACATCATGGGAGCCTACCACCATTCCCAGGAGACGATGGCAATGGTACTGGCCAAGTTTCAGGAGACCCAGCGCCTGCAGGAAGAACAGTATTTGGGCTTCAGGGAGGAACTCAGATCCATCCATTCCACCCTGGGCACCATCGTAGGGGTGCTGAAGGAAGTCCTCAACACCAGGAGGGACACTGTGGCACAACAAGGGGCCCCTGACAATAGCCTGGATGATGAACTGCCCACCACCTCCGCTGGCGCTAGTGGACAGGAGGCACCACCACAGGACCACCACACCAGCACCCCACCCCCTGTACAGGGTGAACCACCCCGCAACCGGTCCCTGAGATCCAGGACAAAGACAGAGAACGATGCCAAGACCCCGCCAAGAAATGAGACCACCCTGAATGTCATCCTTCTGTCCCACTTTGTCACCCTGTCCATCCTCAAACTGCCCCAGCTCCACTTCCTATGCCCATTTGGGCAATGCACCTGTGAGACTAATAGACTGGACATCACTCCTCACCATTTTACAACCCCCTCCAATATTGAGCACTTAAATAAACACCCTTGAAGCACAAAACAATCTGGAGTCAGTCTGTGATTTTGAAATAGTGTATTAGCAATTACAGTGTCAAAATGCTCTTTCAAGTGTAATGTCAACATACCTATGTCACACAGCTCTAGTCCATGAGGAAACAAAGCAGATGTCACACAGTGGGACCCACATCTGTGAAATCGTAAGGGAAAGTGACAACTCAGTGACCATACACTGGGTGAAAACGACAGACAGTTGAGAGGTAGTAGTGTTAAAGTACATGTAGTAAGCAGGTTTGTATTCTTACCTGTGTCTCACTGGAAATATTGCAGGATCACCGAGTTCCTATTGTCGATGTCCTCTTCTTCTGCTTTCTCGTCTTCACTGTCCACAGGCTCCACAGCTGCAACAACACCGCCATCTGGACCATCCTCCTGCAGAAAAGGCACCTGTCGTCGCAAAGCTAAGTTGTGAAGCATACAGCAGGCCACGATGATCTGGAACACCTTCTTTGGTGAGTAGAAGAGGGATCCACCTGTCATATGGAGGCACCTGAACCTGGCCTTCAGGAGGCCGAAGGTCCGCTCTATAATCCGCTGAGTTTGCCCATGGGCCTCATTGTAGCGTTGATCTGCCTGGGATTCCTCACTGGGGTCAGTAGCCATGACAGGTTGGGGTAACCAGAGTCACCTGCACATGGCGAGGGACAACTGTTAGACACACACTAACCTGTAGGGATATCCCCAGACAACCATTCCCACTGACTTGCTTCCAGGTGCTCACCTAATAGCCACACACGGTGCCTCTGGAGTTGACCCATCACATAAGGGATGCTGCTATTCCGCAGGATGTAAGCGTCATGCACTGAGCCAGGGAATTTGGCATTCACATGGGAGATGTACTGGTCTGCCAAACACACCATCTGAACATTCATGGAATGATAACTCTTCTGGTTTCTGTACACCTGTTCACTCCTGCGGGGTGTACCAAAGCCACATGTGTCCCATCAATGGCACCTATGATGTTGGGGATATGTCCCAGGGCATAGAAGTCACCTTTCACTGTAGGCAAATCATCCACCTGAGGGAAAACGATGTAGCTCTGCATGTGTTTCAGCAGGGCAGACAACACTCTGGACAACACGTTGGAAAACATAGACTGGGACATCCCTGATGCTATGGTCACTGTTGTTTGAAATGACCCACTTGCAAGGAAATGGAGTACTGACAGCACCTGCACTTGAGGGGGGATTCCTGTGGGATGGCGGATAGCTGACATCAGGTCTGGCTAAAGCTGGGCACACAGTTCCAGGATTGTGGCACGATCAAGCCTATAGGTGATGATCACATGTCTTTCCTCCATTGTCGACAGGTCCACCAGCGGTCTGTACACTGGAGGATGCCGCCATCTCCTCACATGTCCCAGCGGACAGTGCCTATGAAGGACAACAGCGAGCACAGAGTCAACCAACTCAGAGGTACGTACTCACAGCTTACACAGAACACTAATAATAATCCGAAATTTGGCCTGTATGAGTGTTGAAGCAAGGCCGAGGTATGTGTGACACAGTTAGAAATTAAGCCGTGTGGGCCCCTGAAATGGCGGCTGCCTGACCTGTAAAGTGGGACAATGGGATGTGAGGTAACTGCGCTGGCGTTGTACACCATCGCGGTAGGCGGTCGAAGACTGCGGCGCAATTCTGCATTGGTTAACATTGGACCCCATGGGTCCCAGGAGCCAATGACGATGTACGCCGGCGGTGACGGTAGCACCGCCGCGGA
This sequence comes from Pleurodeles waltl, assembly GCF_031143425.1. NCBI lineage: Eukaryota > Metazoa > Chordata > Amphibia > Caudata > Salamandridae > Pleurodeles > Pleurodeles waltl. The sequence goes on along the minus strand of NC_090443.1, from coordinate 22,727,359 downwards.
CGGGACCGCCATTTTCTATCTGTTCAATCACTCGATACCTGATCTTCGACAGGAGAGGACCTACACTGCAAGTTCTGCTGTGACCTCAGTCTGGAAGAGACAATGGCTCGTGCTTCTGGGGAAAGGGCCCCTGCCTTCACATCGGAGGAGTTGGAGAAACTCGTGGATGGGGTCCTCCCCCAGTACACGCTACTCTACGGTCCTCCAGACAAACAGGTAAGTACACTGGGAGCATGCTGTATGGGCTATGCCTGTGTAGAGTGGGGTGGATGAAAGATGGGGGGGGGAGATTGAGGCGTGCATGAAACGACGGTGAGTGCATGCGCCACATGGCAAAGGTAGGGATGGGGGCTAATGGCTGTGACGGGGCAGTTGGTAATAACTTTTCTTTTCCCCCTGTACAATTCATGTAGGTCAGCGCCCACCAGAAAAAGGATATTTGGCGTGCCATCGCCAAGGACGTCCGGACGCTGGGGATCTACCACAGACGGAGCACCCACTGCCGTAAGAGATGGGAGGACATTCGCCGCTGGAGCAAGAAGACGGCAGAGACCCAGCTGGGGATGGCCTCCCTACGTGGGAGGGGTGCCCTTCGCACTATGAGCCCCCTGATGTTCAGGATCCTGGCGGTGGCGTACCCGGATTTGGATGGCCGCTTGAGGGCATCACAGCAGCCACAAGGGGGTGAGAACACTCTTGTTCTGCTGATTTTTCACGCAGTGGAGTTGTCTGGGTGGGGGAGGTGGGCTGTGGGTTTCCCTAGGCCAGGGTGAGTGTGCTAGTTAGGTCCCCTCCTTCTGGCAGACCCTGTGGCACCCCACCCCATCTGTTTACAGTGCCAAGTACACCTAGTCAGACTCCTGTGTCATCCATGTGTGCAGATGTCAGTCATAGCCTTGTAGGCCATGTCCCAGGGGTTGAACAGTGGACTTCAAGTGCGCGGCGTAGTGCAGGGGGCTTCTGTGTCTGACGTGTCTGCCAACGGTAGCGGTAATGCACTCAACATGTCTTTCTTCTTTCGTCCCCCCCTTTTTGTGGTCTCCCTGTTCTTGTGTGCATTAGCTTCATCAGGCAGAGGAGCAGTGGCACCGGAGCAGGAGGGAGATGCATCCCACATGGCCCTGGAGGGCGAGACAACGGACTCGGAGTTCACCAGTGGGACGGAGGGCGAGGGGAGCTCCACGGCGGGGACAGGAGCTGAGACCAGTGATACAGACTCGTCCTCTGATGGGAGCTCCCTTGTGGTGGCGGCAACATCTGTGCCCCCCGCATCTACAGGTACAGCCGCCACCCCCCCTACCAGCACCGCCCTCCCAGCAGCCCCTCAGCCTTTGCCCCGTGCCCACTCACCCAGGGGGGTGAGCATCACCTTCGCCCCAGGTACCTTACCCCCTGCCCCAGTCACCCCTGCTGCCCTCAGTGAGGAGGCCATTGACCTCCTCAGGTCCCTCACTGTTGGGCAGTCTACCATTTTGAATGCCATCCAGGGTGTAGAGAGGCAGTTGCAACAAACAAATGCATTCCTGGAGGGCATTCATTCTGGTCAGGCGGCCCTTCAGCGAGCTTTTCAGACTCTGGCCTCAGCACTGATGGCAGCCATTGTCCCTGTGTCTAGCCTCCCCCCTCCAACTTCATCCACCCAGACCCAATCCCCTCTACCTCAGCCTATCCCAAGCACACCTTCAGACCAGCATGCACACACCTCAACACACAAGGGAAGCTCTGGCAAACATAAGCACCACACATCCCACAGGCACTCACGCAAGCATCACACACATGCAGATACATCAACATCCACTGCCTCCACTGTGTCCCCCTCCTCCTCGTCTCCCTCCTCCCTCCCAGTCTCGTCTCCACTCACACCTGCATGCATTACATCTACAGCCACTACTTCCACCACCACACCCCACTCACGTGCAGTCACCACCCCCACTGCCATTCACACATCCCCTGTGTCCTCTCCCAGTGTGTCTGTGACACCACCTCCCAAGATACACAAACGCAGGCACACACCCACCCAACAGCCATCCACCTCACGACAGCCTCCAGCGCATGCACCTTCACCCAAAGTCAGCAAACGAACACCTCCTACAACCACAACCTCTTCCTCCACTCCCAAACCCCCTCCAGCTACCCGTCCCAGTGTTCCCAAGAAACTTTTCCTGTCCAACCTTGACCTCTTTCCCTCACCTCCCCCACCCCGTCAGTCTCCTAGGGCCCGAAACTCCAGGCCCCAACCTAGCACCTCAGCTACAACATCTCCGGGACCAGTGGTGCCTTTAGTCACCGGAATCTGGAGTGCACCGGCCACCAGGGCAGCCAGTGTAGCACGGAGCCACAGCACGGACAGTCCCCCACCTGTCAAACATCAAAAGTTGGCCAGTGCCCGGCGGGAGAGGGGGAAGACTCCAGCTACCAAAGCCGCTCCCAGGGGTACAGGTGGGAGTGTGGAGTCAGGTGCGACACCTTCCAAGGTGGGGAAGGGCCACAAGAAAGTCAGCAAGTCTGGGAAGAGCAGCACGGCGGAGAAGACCGCCATCATCCCCGCTGCCCAGGAGGTCACCGCCAGCACCAGCCCTGCTGCCCAGGAGGCCAGCACCAGCCCAGCTGCCCAGGAGGCCCCCGCCAGCACCAGCCCAGCTGCCCAGGAGGCCACCGCCCTCATCCCCGCTGCCCAGGAGGCCACCGGCATCATCCCCGGTGCCCAGGAGGCCCCCGCTATCATCCCCGCTGCCCAGGAGGCACCGCCAGCACCAGCCCTGCTGCCCAGGAGGCCACCGCCACCACCAGCCCAGCTGCCCAGGAGGCCACCGCCACCACCAGCCCAGCTGCCCAGGAGGCCACCGCCCTCATCCCCGCTGCCTAGGAGGCCACTGCCAGCACCAGCCCCGCTGGGCCAGACAGGACCGCCAGCACCAGTCCCGCTGGGCCAGACAGGACCACCAGCACCAGTCCCGCTGGGCCAGACAGGACCGCCAGCACCAGCCCCACTGGGACAGACAGGACCGCCAGCACCAGTCCTGCTGGGCCAGACAGGACCGCCAGCACCAGCCCCGCTGGGCCAGACAGGACCGCCAGCACCAGTCCCGCTGGGCCAGACAGGACCGTCAGCACCAGTCCCGCTGGGCCAGACAGGACTGCCAGCACCAGCCCGCTGGGCCAGACAGGACCGTCAGCACCAGCCCCGCTGGGCCATGAAGGACGGCCAGCACCAGCCCCGCTGGGCCAGACAGGACCACCAGCACCAGCCCCGCTGGGCCAGACAGGACCACCAGCACCAGCCCCGCTGGGCCAGACAGGACCGCCAGCAGCTGAGTCACTGCCAAGGACCCCGCCGACCACAGGCACCGCTGAATAGGACACCGCCCCCACAAGCACCACTGAACAGGACACCGCCGCCACAAGCACCACTGAACAGGACACCGCCGCCACAAGCACCGCTGAACAGGACACCACTGCCACAAGCACCGCTGCCAAGGACACTGCCGCAACAAGCACCGCTGCCAAGGACACCGCCGCAGTAAGCACCGCTGGCCCATGAGCGCCAAGGGCATTGACGCTACTGAGTCCGTCACGAGCAGGATGAAGCACTCTGTGCACAAGGCCCCCTCCAGAACCAGTGAAGAATAACATCCACTACCTCTGTCCTTGGCAGGATGAAGCACTCTAGCGCAAGGCCCCCTCCAGAACCAGTGGAGAATCACATCCACTACTTCTGTCCTTGGCAGGATGAAGCACTCTGGGCACAAGGCCCCCTCCAGAACCAGTGGAGAAAGGCATCCAACTGAGAGACCGTGGCTTTGCACTCCCCAGGATGTAGCAATGGCAACCCACCCACTGTAGCGACTTGAGAGACTGTGGCTTTGCACTCCCCAGGATAAAGCAGTGGGCAACCCACCCACTGTAGAGATTTGAGAGACTGTGGCTTTGCACTCCCCAGGATAATGCAGTGGGCAACCCACCCACTGTAGAGACTTGAGAGACTGTAGCTTTACACTCCCCAGGATGGAACAGTGGGCAACCCACCCACTGTAGAGACTTGAGAGACTGTGGCTTTGCACTCCCCAGGATAAAGCAGTGAGCAACCCACCCATTGTAGAGACTTGAGAGACTGTGGCTTTGCACTCCCCAGGATAAAGCAGTGGGCAACCCACCCACTGTAGAGACTTGAGAGACAGTGGCTTTGCACTCCCCAGGATAAAGCAGTGGGCAATCCACCCACTGTAGAGACTTGAGAGAGTGAGGCTTTCCACTCCCCAGGATGGAACAGTGGGCATGTGGCCACCTCGTGGATTTCCCTTCCCCCTGAGGTGCCTGTTTTATTGCTATCTGATGCCCCTGCAGTGTTCTCTTCGTCATGTTCGGGGATTGGGTGTGGGCCTTGCCCATGACATGTGGGCCCAGTGTTCCACGGACTTCAATGGAGCACTACCTGGACTACTATTCTTGGTGTATATATTTGTTAATGGTGTATATATATTTTTGCATCCTGGATTTTAATAGATTGCATTGGTTACACTCATTTGCTTTTGTCTTTGCATTCTTCTGGGGGGTGTAACTGTGATGTATCATGCTGTATTAGTGTGTGTGTTGTAGTGGGTGAGGGTGGGGGTGTTGCGTGTCTGTGCCCCTGTTTTTTCCCTCTCTCCTCTCCCCTCCCCTGTGTCTTAGGTGCAGTACTCACCGTTGTCTTCGCCACCGGCGTTCGTGCTCCTGGTAGAGGAGCAAGAAGATGAAGGCTGGCAGGATCTGGAGCTCGGGTTCCATGGCGTCCGGATTCCTCGTGGGGTGTGTAGAGGTGAGCGTTTTCCCTTCGGAGTCCTGTTTCCGCCGTGTTTTTGTCTGCAGTGAATCCGCCCACGAAAAGGTGGCGGATTGGTAGGTTGTGATACTGTGGGTGGTACGTTGTCCTCCGCCTGTCTGTTGGTGGTGACCGCCAAGCTGTTTGTTTGTACCTCTGTGGCGGTCGGAGTGTAACACCGACCGCCAGGGTTGTAATGACCACTTATGTCATCTAAATACGCACCAGCATGTTATGTTAAAATGTTTTATATAGCGCCATACTGCCCAGAGGCTTCATAGTGCTAAGAGGGACCTGACATTAAAACAAGCTGAAGAAATAATGCAACATCAGTAAATAAATTTGAATAAATACTAAATTAGGGTTAAAATAACCATGTTTTAATGGCTTTCCGAAATTCCAACTCCTGCCTCATCACACGGATATTGAGCGGCAGTGAGTTCCACAGTTTGGCTCCCTGATATTTCAAAGATCTACCACCCCAACTTGCCCTTTTTACTTTGGGGAGCACAACTAAGGCTTTAGAAGAGGATCTTAAAGCTCTTGTAGGAGCGTAGAATTAAGCTAAGGTTTTCAGTTGATGATGGCCTCTATTATATAAAGCTCTATGAAAAATACATAAAGACTTAAACCTAATTCTCTTCCTCACTGGAAGCCAATGCAAAGCGGCTAGAGCTTGCTTAGCCGATGTAAACTTGGGCATATTATACAGTAACCGAGCAGCCGCATTTTGTACTGTTTGTAGTTTCTTGATCACATACTCTGGTGAACCCAAGAGAAGACTATTACCATAGTCCATCCTAGATAAAATGAGGGCCTGTACCGTAAGTCTTTTGGCCGGGGGGGGAAGTAAACCAATAACCTTGCGAAGTACCTTCAGTAATCCAAAACAGGTAGTGGAAAGCATCCTAGCTTGATAATCTAAAGTTAGTCTGGAATCTAACCAGATTCCTAATGCTTTGATGTGATCCTTTGGAGGAGGTAAGTGTTCCAGATGTATTGCCGGCAGAATATTCTTCGCCGGACTAGAAAGCTTTCCCAGGAACATTATGGGGGTTATTACAACTTTGGAGGAGGTGTTGATCCGTCCCAAAAGTGACGGATATACCACCAGCCGTATTACGAGTTCCATAGGATATAATGGACTCGTAATACGGCTGGTGGTATATCCGTCACTTTACCGTCACTTTTGGGACGGATTAACACCTCCTCCAAAGTTGTAATAACCCCCTATGTCTGTCTTTTCTTCGTTGAGTTGGAGCCTACTATCGGTCATCCAAATTGAAACAGCTTGCAAGCAGGTTGGTAACATTGAATTATCTGCAGCCTTGACTGAAAAAAAAGAGACGAGCAACTGCGTGTCGTCAGCATAAGATATCAGCGACAAACCAAAAGGTTCCACTACATCTGCTAAGGGGGCCATATAAACATTAAAAAGAGTCTGGCTCAACGACGAGCCCTGAGGTACTCCACATTGAAGTCTAAACTGATCTGAAAAAAAAGAACGATCCAAAACCTGAAAAGATCTATTTTGAAGAAAAGATCTCATCCATTTGAGAGCCTGGCCTTTAATACCACTTTTTTCCATTCTTTGACTCAATAGTCCATGATTAACTGTATCAAATGCGGCACCTAAGTCCAGCATTATGACAGCTGTCACCAGACCCTGATCCATCCGTTTTCTGGCTTCTTCCGTAACAGCTATCATGGCTGATTTGGTGCTGTGAGCTGGTCTAAAGCCCATTTGCGTGGGATGCAAAATATTATATTCTTCCAGAAATCCGGATATTTGTGTGTTGACATGCTTGTCAATTAATTTTGCCATAGATGGAAGAAGAGAAATTGGCCTATATTTTTTAAATTCGGCTCCATCTAGGTTAGGTTTCTTTAGCAGGGGTTTAACCACTGCATGCTTCCATGATTTAGGTACACTGCCACTTTGTAAGGAGCTATTCAACAGCCCTGTTATCACCGATATTGTGGCAGATCCTCCCTGCATAAGTATGAGAAGAGGCGCAGGATCTAATGGGGAACCAGATTTCAGTTTACTAAGAAGCAGGGAGGTGCTTTCTTCCGAAATAGGGGAGAAACACTGTAAACTGGTGCTACACTTCTTATTCCTACTAGGCTGATTAAACATAGTCACTTCTTCCCCTGGGAAATTCTTATAGATTTCCTCAATCTTCTGTAAGAAGAATGAGGCAAAATTATTGCTGTGTTCCACTGACGCTATCGTTGCTTCAGGGCAGATAGGAGAATAAAGCAACTCCTTCAAAACCCGAAAGGCTTATTTCGGGGAACCCGAGGCCTTTTTAATCTTGTCACCATAATGGGTTGCTTGAGCTAGCCTTATCTCACTATGATATAGCCTAATTGATTGCCTATACTCTTCCCTGTCTACCCGATTTAATGATTTCCTCCATTTCCTTTCTAGCCGCCTACAATTCCTCTTCAGAGTTATCAGGTGGGGGGAGAACCATGGGGACTTGTCACCTCTCCTCTGCCCAGAGAGATCCTTATAGGGAAGCAACATATCAAGGCAACTGGAAATCCAGTCATTAAAGAGGGTGGAGTCCATCTGGTTAACCCTCACAAAATCCTTTTTACTCTTGATTAGCAATTTAACCCATTCTTCCAAGTTAAGGCTGTGCCATTTACTTACCTTCCTACGTATAGGCTGATGAAAACCTGATTCAATGGGCAGCTTGATTTTTAATGTAATTCAAAAGTGATCTGACCATGCTACAGAGGCGGGAGGCATAGCGCTCAATGAAGGAAGATTTCTAAATACCAAATCTATCGTATGTCCTCTCTCCTGTGTTGGACCACAAATTAATTGATGTAGTCCTAGCGCTTCCAAATCACTTAGCAGACGCTTGGATGCAGTCAGTTCTAAATTGTCCACTTGGATATTGAAATCTCCTAACACTGTTAAATTAGGTTTCGTGCAAATTAATTCCGCCATCTGATCCGGTAGAGTGTTAAGGAATTCTTCATAAGGCCCTGGTGGTGGATACAATAAAACTCCTGTGAATGTGAAAGTTGCGTCAAAAGCTAAAGAAAAACTCATACCTTCACGCCCTGTTAGTTCCAAAGGGGAGCAACTAAAAAGAAAATCCTGTTTAAAAATGACTGCTATACCCCCTCCTTTACCCTTTGCTCTATCTAGTCTTGAAATAGCATACCCTTTGGGTAGAGTGAGGGCTAACTCCGGACCTGAGCCCTCATGGAGCCAAGTCTCCGTAAGAAAGAGGACGGCCGGTGACCGCTCACTCAAAAGAAGATTTACATCTCACTTGTGTGCAGGCAGGGAGCAGCAGGTTATCAATTGAAGGACTAAACTATGTTTAGGTTGCCATATGTCAGAACATCTTGTTTTTTGCAGAGCCCATTTACAAGAGGGACAGGCCCAAGCCCCCTTTGTTAAATTGGGACAGAGCCGGCAGCCATCCCCCGGGCTGTTCATAAGATCCCTAAGTTCCGCTGAAGTGTATGTGATATAAGAACTCACCATTTTCTTGAGATGTAAAGGGGGTGGTCCCTAGCCCCGTCCAGGCGCGGACGGGTGCAGACGGGCTTGCCTTTGGCGTGTCTCCGGTGCGCTGACGGCCTGCCCGCTGTGCGAGTCCGCAGTGCGGACGCCGGGTCCGGATTTAGCCCGTCTGGGTTGCGGTCAACTAGACCGTCAACCAACCCAAGATGGCGGACCCCAATGGGACGATCGTGAGTGGGAAAAATGACTGCTCCCCTCACTACAAAAACCAACGTAAAAACTCTAAATTCTAAAATGGATTAAAACGTTAAAAATAAGGGCTGACCCTAAGACAACAGCGGGTCCAGCCAAAAGTAAAATAAAATGCCCTCCACATTGTAGTCCAAACTGTGGACACGGACACGCCCCCTAATAAATCTTCAGAGCGATGCTTGATTCGATTTGCGCCCTCCCCACCTTTAAACCATTGAGAACTTTCACAAAACCATTAAAACCACATTTTTAAAATAAAAAACAAAGAGCAAAAATACAAAATTTGTTCTGACTTGCTTTTTAGCGCTCCGCTGTGCGGACACCGGGTCTGAATTTAGCCCATCTGGGTTGCGGTCAACTAGACTGTTAACCAACCCAAGATAGCGGACCCCAATGGGACGATCGTGAGTGGGAAAAATGGCTGCTCCCCTCATTACAAAAACCAACGTAAAAACTCTAAATTCTAAAATTGATTAAAAAGTTAAAAATAAGGGCTGACCCTAAAACAACAGCGGGTCCAGCCAAAAGTAAAATAAAATGCCCTCCACACTGTAGTCCAAACTGTGGATACTTGAGCGCCCCCTAATAAATCTTCAGAGCGATGCTTGATTCGATTTGCGCCCTCCCCACCCTTTAACCATTGAGAACTTTCACAAAACCATTAAAACCACATTTTTAAACAAAAAACAAAGAGCAAAAATACAAAATTTGTTCTGACTGCTTTTTATCCGTCCGCTCCGCTGCGCGTAGCCGGGTCCGGATTTAGCCCGTCTGGGTTGCGGTCAACTAGACCGTCAACCAACCCAAGATGGCGGACCCCAATGGGACGATTGTGAGTGGGAAAAATGGCTGCTCCCCTCACTACAAAAACCAACGTAAAAACTCTAAATTCTAAAATTGATTAAAAAGTTAAAAATAAGGGCTGACCCTAAAACAACAGCGGGTCCAGCCAAAAGTAAAATAAAATGCCCTTCACACTGTAGTCCAAACTGTGGACACGGGCACGCCCCCTAATAAATCTTCAGAGCGATGCTTGATTCGATTTGCGCCCTACCCTGCCTTTAAACCATTGAGAACTTTCACAAAAGCATACGCATAGTGAGGTCTCAAAAGCTGGTCCATAAGTCTCTGAAAGGTTGCCGGGCCCCATGCAGTCCAAATGGGAGTGCAGTGAAATGATAAAGAGCCGAAGGCGTGGAGAAGGCTGTTTTCTCTCGATCTTCAGGGGCCAACGGTATCTGCCAATAACAATTCATCTACCCAAGGGATGGGGTAGGTATCAAAATGAGATATCACATTTAACTGTCTACCGTCAATACAAAACCGAACCAAGCCATCCTGTTTTGGCACCAGGACGACTGGGGAGCACCACAGACTTACCGAGGGTTCTATTATCCCCATTTGCAAAATTTTCTCTACCTCTTGTTCGACTAAGTACTTCCGGGCTTCCGGGATACAGTACGGCTGGAGGCGAACAACCTTTCCCCCTGGGGTTCTAATAGGATGCTGTGTCAGACAGGTTCTCCCAGGTTTTGAGGAGAAAAACCCTTTGTGTTGATGTAGAAGGGTGTTGAGTTGTCTTCGCTGATGTGGCAGCAAAGACGGACTTATCTGGGGTTTGTCAGGCCCTGAACTCTGAGTTGTAGGACAAAGTTCTATTTCTAGTTCTTTTGTTGGGGTCACAAGGAACCCTGTGGATACAGGCGGAAGTGATATGTTGGGGTCTTCCCATTTTTTTAACAGATTAATATGATAGATTTGTGTCTTTCTAGGGTCCTCTGACAACTTGGTCAGGTAAGTAACAGGGATTATAGCCTTCACTACTCTATATGGTCCCTGCCACTTAGCTAGCAGTTTATTGTCTTAACTAGGAAGTAGGATAAGGACTTTGTCATCTGGTTGTAACTGTTGTAGCTTCGTACCCTGATCGTGATAGCGTTTCTGCTTTTCTTGGGCCTCCTCAAGATGTGTGCGCACATCTTCCCAGACCGTATGTATGTAAGTCTTTAGTTGTTGGGTGTACTCTAGTATCTGTTTTTCGCCTCTTTCTTCCTCTTCCGATAGTTTGGCTGCTATATCTAGAAGGGTCCGTGGTTGACGCCCAAAGACCAATTCAAATGGGCTGTGACCGGTAGAAGCTTGGACGTGAGCTCTTATTGCACACAGGACTAGGGGTAGCTTCCTATCCCAATCCATCCCGGACTCCGAAATGGTCTTTTTCAACAGGGACTTAAGGGTATGGTTATATCTCTCTACAAGACCGTCTGTTTGTGGATGGTATACAGAGGTCTTTAAATGTTTGACTCCCAGGATCTGACAGATCTGTGTCATTAAGTGGGACATGAATGGGGTTCCTTGGTCGGTCAGAATCTCTTTTGGGAACCCTACTCTTGAAAAGAAACCAACCATAGCATGAGCCACATTTTTCGTAGTAATGCTGGAGGGGGTTATAGCCTCCGGGTATCGCGTTGCATAGTCCACCAGGACTAGAATATAGGTATACCCCTTTGATGAAGGAATGAGGGGTTCACTAAATCCATCCCCACCCTCGAGAAAGGCACATCAATTATCGGCAACGGCTGTAAGGGCGCTTTCTTTAGGGGCCCCAGGTCTATCATCTGACATCTGGGGCATTGTATACAAAACCGCCGTTTGTGGGCATATACCCCTGGCCAATAAAACCAGCGTAGAAGACATTCTTCGTTTATTTCTCTACCGAAATGACTCCCTCCCATCTGACTATGTGCTAAGTGGAGTGACTGAGTCCGGTATGGCTCGGGAATTACTAGTTGTTTCTTCTTATGGTTGTTATAATTTGTGATCCGGTACAGGAGGCCCTTTTGTATTACAAAGTAAGGACCCGCCTTGCCTGTGATCTCAGGTTTTGCTGCCCTCCAGGCATTGTGGAGAGTGGAGTCCTCTCGTTGGCTGCTGCGGAAAGGGGGTAGGGAGGGGTCTGTCACACTCCGTACCTTCATAGGCCCCTCTTTCTTTCCTCTTAACAGGTACAGCTTCTTTCCCTCTCTCTTCTCTCCCCTGCTAGGTTTATACCTTTCTGTTCCCACTTTTATAGGGGTCTCTGAAAATGGGGCCTCTCCCCACCATGCTTCCAGATGACTCTTTTCTTGTACACTCTGTAACAAGTCAATTAAATGGGCGTAGTCTGTACCCACAATACACTCTTCCACTAGGTGTTCAATGATGCCTATGTCCACCGGGTCCCGTCTCCCTTCCCACTCAAGGACAACAGAAACCAGTGGATAGTGTCTCAGATCCCCATGGATACAGCAGATAGAAACGACCTTCTGGGAGGCTTGGACGTCTGGGTCTACCAGGTCGGCCCTGATAATAGATTGGCTATAGCCAGAGTCTACTAAGGCGGTGATATCTCTACCATTAATAATTATCCCTCTGATGTATTTGGAATTTTCCCTCCCCGTGTATAAGACTCGACCTCGGGTAATCCCAATCTCTATGGGTTCAACTTTTTCCTCTTTGTGGGGACACAGTTGGGCGATATGTCCCCACTTTCTACAAGCATAACACTGGGGCTGTTGCTTTGGGAGTTTCTCACTAGATCGAGGAGTAGGGCTTCCTCAGCGTTTCATCAGGGAGTAGGCCGATAGGAAGTCCCTGTTGGTCGGTTGGCCAGGTTGACAGACTTTGATGGACCTGGTCTAAAATCGGTCGAACTATGGTATGCACAAGCTAGATCGATGGCCATAGTTGTATCCACATTGGGATGTTGCTTGATCCAGTTATGGGTAACAATGGGTCATGCTTCTAAATATTGCTCTTGGAGTATGGTTTTTATGCTATCTTCTCTCTCAGTCCCAATAGGCCCTAACCACTTTAGTCCCAGATCTTTCACTCAATAATATAAGGTCCTGTGATCCTCTGCGGGAGACCACTTAATCTTTCTGAACCTGAGCCTGTAATGTTCGGTATCGTGCCCAACACACTCTAAAATACTCTTCTTCATCTCTTTATATGGGGTGGTTCCAGCTGGATTAACTGCTTGGTATGCGGCCTGGAGATTGCCTGTCAACAATGGCGCCACGTATTGTCCCCACCGATCTTCCGGCCAAGTAGTGGAGGTAGCTACCCGCTCAAAGTTCGTGAAGAACGCGTCAGGATCTTCACCTTCCTGATTTTTTTGAAGGACTGAGCTGGGGACGTTAGGGTGGACTTTGGTGGCAGCTATAGTGTCCGTAAGTTTTTGTAATGCCGTCTCATGAACAAGCTGGTTATTTGCAATTATAGTGGCCTGGCTATTAAGAGCACTTTGGAGAGTTTCCCTATCAGCTCTAGCTTCCCTTTGATGTTCCTCCCAGATTACTTGGAGATGACGTTGTCCCTCCGCTAACTGCTGAATCATGTCCTCGATTGTTGGTTTCACCTCTATGGTCGCCCGGGTTTTGGTATCTCTCTGTCTGCCGCTACTTTATATCCCACTTCTGACACCACTGTACGAGGTGTGAGTGTAGCGGGTCGCAGACAGAATAGACAAAGGTCGGGATTTCAGAAACTTTAGGTGAATTTATTTTCTTTTCTATAAGGGTTTATTTTATGTTGTTTGGTAGGTCCAAGTCCCCACAGTTCTTGTATTTAATGTCCTTTCTCTTCTTCTACCCAGGTGAGTCTTCCCAGGTAAAGGGCCTCTGTGATCTCTGACCAGGTGAAGATCCGGTGGTGTTGGACGGTCGGCGTAGGAAGCGGGAAAGAGAAAAGGAAAGGTAAGTCTCGGAATTTGGGGCCGTGGAGTGGGGTTAGAAAGGGAAGAGTGCGGTGAGGTGGGAGGGGTCTTGGGGTATACACCAGTCCTGTATATGCTTTACCCGATATGGTCGTGCTCCCCGTGATCTAGAGTACTTTTACATACCAACAAGGACAGTTCAAATACAAAGAAAGAAAGAGAAAGAAAAAAAACAAAGATATCTCTAGTAATATAGTAAGAGGGGGACTGTTGTTATCACAGTCCACCTCAGGACGACATGCAGTGAATTAGAGTGGCAGCTGCTCTTCATTGATGGCAATAATTAATTTATTTTGGAGGGAAAGAAAAGAAAAAAAACAGAAGAAAAGGAAAGAATAATCATGCACATATACGCAGGGCAGGCTCTTCTACTTTTATCCCCCTACCCAACCGTGAAGTCGTCCCCGCCTAACCCTTCCCTCCTCCTGATCCCTCCTCCCTTCCAAGAAGTGTCCGATAGCCGGTTTGGAGGCAGGAACGTACCTGCCTTAGCCACGCCCCTCCAGGGACGTGGCGGTCAGTGGGTCTCCCGGGGCTTTTGTGCCCATGTCGTCGGATGTCCCTGGCTCGCGTTGTTTTCTGTCTCCGTCTCTGGAAGGAGTTTCTCGCCTCCGTGCGTCCTTGTCCAGCTCCTAGCTCTCTTCTCCCGACGCAAGGTGCGTCAGTTGTCCGTCCTTTATGTTTATGGCAACCCGGACTTCTGGGTTTCCGACGGCTTCCTCTTCCGGGGTGATGTCTACGGTGCCCTGGGGCACCCTTCCCTCCAGTCGTCGCGGCCATGAGCAGCCAGGCTGGGAACCACCCGGCTACAGGGGGGTTGGTGGAAGGGCCCTGGGCAGCGTGCTGCATGTATAGTGGGCAATATCTGTGCGTAAGGGGATGTGAGGGCCCATGGTGGGCCATGAGTGTAACAGGCAGGATGGTCTGACCGATACCTTTTCCTATGTGTATTTCTCTGCAGGTCAGCGCCCATCAAAAAAAGGGGAATCAAGTGCCATCACCAAGGACGTGTGGCACCTGGGGATCTACGGCAGGCGCAGCACCCACTGTCAGAAACGGTGGGAGGACCTGAGATGCAGAGCACGAAAGATGGTGGAGGCCCAGCTGGGGATGGGCTACCAACGAGGAAGGGGTGCCCGTCAAACCCTGACCCCCCCTGATGGCCCGCATACTGGCGATGGCCTATCCTGAACTGGATGGGCACTTGGGGGCATCACTGCAGCCACAAGGGGGTGAGTACAGTGCCCCAATATACTACTTGCACATGGTGGGGTGGCATCCGGGTGGGGGATGTGAGCCAGTGGGTGCCCCTAGGCCAGGCCAGACATTGCAGGGTAGGTCCCGTGTTGGGCAGGGTCTGATGTAAACCTCCTCCAACCAAGGTAGTAGGCATCCACTACTGGGCAGGGGTCTGTCGGTCTTAGGGATGCTGCAATTGGCATTAGGTAACCCTGTCCATGGGCTGGTGACTAGCATTTTGACTGTTAGTGCATTGCCTAGTGCTTAGAGATGTTCCCTGTGTGTGTGTGTGTTGTGTACGCCAACAGTGGTGTTGTTGCCGCCATTGACCAAGGGTATCCTTTGTCTCTCCCCCCCTTTTTGTTTTGTCACCCTGTCCTTATGTGCATTAGACACAAAAACACATCATGTGGAGCACACCAATAGTATAAGAAGTAATATAAATCAATTGTAATGGATTCACAAAAATTCTATAGTCAATCCAATTGTAACCCATCAACTATCCAAGAAATGTTACCCAGTAGTTTGTATGTGGCAAGCAAATTATGAGAACTAAACATAAACAAAATGTATTTAATGAATATAAACATACATATTAAAAACTACATCCCATTTTGGCCAACATATGCATTACATCAATGCAGAAACCAATCAACGTTACAACAATTTGAACCTGGATCCAATATTCTATTTGATTACAAAAAGAAACAAATACAACACAACATCAAATAATGTGTTTCCAGGATGAGTCCATCCAGAGATTCTTTCAGCTTGTGAGATATGGAATACAGCCGACACGTGTTTCGTCCTGTTACGGACTTTATCAAGGCTCCTTATATAAAATCTTCATCCATGTAGTTCTGTCTGAGTTGTCATATGTACATGAAGATTAATCCTTGATGTATATACCCAAGTTTTAAAGCCATGGGGGATATCAAACATTCATCTTCCAATGTTCCTCAAATTTCTCACATGGAGTAACTCGTATTTCCTCTCAAAAAGATCACCAGAAACACCGTCAGTTATGTGCATTAGCATCATCTGGCGGAGGAGCGGAGGCACTGGCGACAGGGAGAGCTGCATCCCACAGGGCCCAGGAGGCCGAATCCACTGACGTTGAGGGCACCAGTGGGACGGAGGGTGAGGGGAGCACCACGGCAGAGACTGGAGGGGACAGTTCTGACAGTGATAACTCCTCCGATGGAAGCTCCCTGGTTGGGGTGAACACCTCTGTGCCCACCCCAACTACAGGTACAGCCGCCACCCCCGTACCAGCACTGCCCTGCCAGCAGCCCCTCAGCGTGTTTCCTGTCCCCGCTCACCCAGGAGGGTGGGCATCTCCTTCGCCCCAGGCTCCTCAGGCCCTGCCCCAATTAGCCCTGCTGCCCTGAGTGAGGAGGCTATTGACTTCCTGAGATCCATCTCTGTTGGGCAGTCAACCATTGTGAATGCCATCCAGGGACTGGCAGCCATTTGCAACAAACAAATGCATTCCTGGACGGTATTCACTCTGGCATGGCAGCCCAACAGAGATCAATCCAGGTTCTGGCCTCCTCCCTAATGGCAGCCGTTGTCCCTGTTTTTAGCCCACCCCCCTCCAACTTCCTCTACCCAATCCCATTCTTCTCAACCCCAACCTATCCCAAGCACACAGGCAGACGAGCATGCACACAACACAACACACAGGAGTGGTTCAGGCAAACACAAGCACCACACATCATCCCACAGGTACTCACACAAACACCATACAGAATCAGACATACCAACATCCACTGCCTCCACTGTGTCCCCCTCCTCCTCGTCGTCCACCTCCCTCCCAGTTGGGCCTAGACTCACACTTGTATGCACTACATCCTCATCCACTCCCACCATCAGCATCGGGCCTATCACTACACGCCCCTCACTGGCAGTCACCACTCCCATATCCATGCACACGTCCCCTGTGTCCTCTCCCACTGTGACTGTGCCCCCTCCTCCCAAAGTACACAAACACAAGCACTCAGACACCCAACAGCCATCCACCTCATGCACCTGCACCCAAACACAGCAGACACCTCCTACAACCACTTCTTCTTTCTTCACTCCCAAACCTTCACCCTCTTCCCCCCCAATGTCCCTAAGAAGCTTTTCCTCTCCACAGTTGACCTCTTCCCTACCACTACCCTCCCGCCCGTCCTTCACTTCGGGCCAGGGTGGTCAGAACCCAGGCGAACACCTCAGCCACTCAGTACACAGCCACAGTAGTGTTGACAGCTACTGCAGGTGGGATAGGATCCTGGGCACCAGGCAGCAACAATGAAAGGGTGCCTGCACCAGGTGCTACAAGGAAGGGGAAGGAGGCACCACCAGCTGTGACAGGGAAGGGCAAGGAGGCACCACCAGCTGCAAACGTGATGGGCAAGGAGGCACCACCAGCAGCATCTAGGAAGGGCAAGGAGGCACCACCAGCTGCGACAGGGAAGGGTGAGGAGGCAGCACCAGCAGTGTCTAGAAAGGGCAAGGAGGCACCACCAGCTGCAACAGGGAAGGGCAAGGAGCAATCCCCGGCTGCTGACAGGAAGGGCAAGGGGCCCGCACCAGCAGGCAGGAAGGACAGGAGGCCTTGTGCTGGGACTCATTCGGAGCCCCTACCACCGACCATGGTGGTTCAGCCATCCAAGGCTGCAAGGGAAGGGCTGGAGCCTCCCACCACCACTGCCAGCACCGCCACCAGCACCACTGCCAGCAGCAGCAGCCCTAGTGGGCAGCTGTCTGAGGCTGCAGGGGATGGGCTGGAGCCTCCCCCCATCACTGCTAGCACCGACACCAGCACCACTGCCAGCAGCAGCAGCCCCAGTGGGCAGCTGTCCGAGGCTACAGGGGATGGGCTGGAGCCTCCCCTCACCACTGCCAGCCCTGACACCATCACCGCTACTGCCACCACTGAGCAGCCGTCACCGCCGGCAGACAGTGTGTAGTCCTGCCTCCATGGGCTGTTGTACGTCCTGGCCCCAGCAAAACGTGTGGGTCTGACACCCAGGTGAAAAACTGTTACCTTGCACTCCCCAAGATCTGCATCCCAGGGCACAATGCCCCCTCCAGAACCAGTGGAGAAGCCATCCACTCACCCTATCTTTCACAGGATGAAGCACACTGGGCACAATGCCCCCTCCAGAACCAGTGGAAGAAGCCATCCACTCACCCCATCCTTCATAGGATGAAGCACACTGGGCACAATGCCCCCTCCAGAAACAGTGGAGAAGCCATCCACTCACCCCATCTGTAAGGAAATGGCTCCCTGTTGCAGTTACCCCCCACTTTTTGCCTGATATTGATGCTGACTTGACTGAGAAGTGTGCTGGGACCCTGCTAACCAGGCCCCAGCACCAGTGTTCTTTCACCTAAAATGTACCATTGTTTCCACAATTGCCACACCCCTAGCACACAGATAAGTCCCTTGTAAAAGGTACCAGTGGTACCAAGGGCCCTGTGACCATGGAAGGTCCCTAAGGGCTGCAGCATATGTTGTGCCACCCTAATGGACCCCTCACCTAACACATGCACACTGCCATTGCAGATTGTGTGTGTTGGTGGGGAGAAAAAAGGCAAAGTCGACATGGCATCCCCCTTAGGATGCCATGCACACAAAATTCTGCCTGTGGCATAGGTAAGTCACCCTCTAGTAGGCCTTACAGCCCTAAGGCAGGGTGCACTATACCACAGGTGAGGGCATAGCTGCATGAGCAATATGCCCCTACAGTGTCTAAGTCTATTCTTAGACATTGTAAGTACAGTTGTGGCCATATTAAGTATATGGTCTGGGAGTTTGTCAAAAACGAACTCCACAGCTCCATAATGGCTACACTGAATACTGGGAAGTTTGGTATCAAACTTCTCAGAATAATAAACCCATTCTGATTCCAGTGTTGGATTTATTAAAACATGCACACAGAGGGCATCTTAGAGATGCCCCCTGTATTTTACCCAGTTGTTCAGTGCAGGACTGACTGGTCTGTGCCAGCCTGCTGCTGAGAGACGAGTTTCTGACCCCATGTGGTGAGGGCGTTTGTGCTCTCTGAGGACAGAAACAAAGCCTGCTCTGGGTGGAGGTGCTTCACACCTCCCCCCTGCAGGAACTGTAACACCTAGCAGTGAGCCTCAAAGGCTCAGGCTTTGTGTTACAATGCCCCAGGGCACTCCAGCTAGTGGAGATGCCCGCCCCCTGGACACAGCTCCCACTTTTGGCGGCAAGTCCAGGAGAGATAATGAGAAAAACAAGGAGGAGTCACCCACCAGTCAGGACAGCCCCTAAGGTGTCCTGAGCTGAGGTGACCCCTGCCTTTAGAAATCCTCCATCTTGATTTTGGAGGATTCCCCCAATAGGAATAGAGATGTGCCCCCCTCCCCTCAGGGAGGAGGCACAAAGAGGGTGTAGCCACACTCAAGACAGTAGCCATTGGCTACTGCCCTCCCAGACCTAAACACACCCCTAAATTCAGTATTTAGGGGCTCCCCAGAACCTAGGGAACTAGATTCCTGCAACCTGAAGACGAAGAAGGACTGCTGACCTGAAAGCCCTGCAGAGAAGACGGAGACACCAACTGCTTTGGCCCCAGCCCTACCGGTCTGCCTCCCTATTTCAAGAAATACTGCAACAGCGACGCGTTCCCCAGGGTCCAGCGACCTCTGAAGCCTCAGAGGACTACCCTGCATCTAAAATGACCAAGAACTCCTGAGGACAGCGGCTCTGCTCCAAAGAAGAAACAACTTTGCAACAAAGAAACAACTTTTAAAGGACTGCACGTTTCCCGCCGGAAGCGTGAGACTTTCCACTCTGCACCCGACACCCCCGGCTCGACCTGCAGAGAAACAATACAGCAGGGAGGACTCCCCGGCGACTGCGACCCTGTGAATAGCCAGAGTTGACCCCCCTGAGCCCCCCCAGCGACGCCTGCAGAGGGAATCCAGAGGCTCCCCCTGACAGCGACTGCCTGCTTCTAAGAACCCGACGCCTGGTAAAGACACTGCACCCGCAGCCCCCAGGACCTGAAGGATCCGACCTCCAGTGCAGAAGCGACCCCCAGGTGGCCCTCTCCCTTGCCCAGGTGGTGGCTACCCCGAGGAGCCCCCCCCATGCCTGCCTGCTTCGTTGAAGAAACCCCTGGGTCTCCCATTGAACTCCATTGCACACCCGACGCCTGTTTGCACTCTGAACCCGGCCGCCCCCGTGCCGCTGAGGGTGTACTTTTTGTGCTGACTTGTGTCCCCCCCAGTGCCCTACAAAACCCCCCTGGTCTGCCCTCCGAAGTCGCAGGTACCTACCTGCTAGCAGACTGGAACCGGGGCACCCCCTTCTCCATTGAAGCCTATGTGTTTTGGGCACCACTTTGACCTCTGCACCTGACCGGCCCTGGGCTGCTGGTGTGGTACCTTTGGGGTTGCCCTGAACCCCCAACGGTGGGCTACCTTGGACCCAACTGTGAACCCTGGTGGTTTACTTACCTGCAAAACTAACAAATACTTACCTCCCCCAGGAACTGTTGAAATATGCACTGTGTCTAGGTTTAAAATAGCTTATTGCCATTTGTGCCAAAACTGTACATGCTATTTTGCTGATTCAAAGTTCCTATGATACCTAAGTGAAGTACCTTTCATTTGAAGTATTGATTGTAAATCTGGAACCTGTGGTCCTTAAAATAAACTAAGAAAATATATTTTTCTATACAAAAACCCATTGGCCTGGAATTGTCTTTGAGTGTGTGTTCCTCATTTATTGCCTGTGTGTGTACAACAAATGCTTAACACTACCCTCTGATAAGCCTATTGCTCAACCACACTACCACAAAATAGAGCATTAGAATTATCTCTTTTTGCCACTATCCTACCTCTAAGGGGAACCCTTGGACTCTGTGCATGCTATTTCTTACTTTGAAATAGTACATACAGAGCCAACTTCCTACACCATCCTTCCCAGGATGAAGCACACTGGGCACAATGCTCCCTCCAGAACAGTGGAGAAGCCATCCACTTGAGAGACTGTGGCCTTACACTCCCCAGGACCAAGCAGTGGGCAAACCACCTATTTGAGAGACTGTGGCCTTGCACTCCCCAGGACTAAGCAGTGGGCAAACCACCCACTTGAGAGACTGTGGCTTTGCACTCCCCAGGACATCGCACAGGGCATATAGCCGCCTCCTGGACCACTGGTGTTGTACCATCTTCCGGCTGAGGTGCCCCCCCATTCCCTGTCCCCCTGAGGTGCCTGTGTATTTTCGACCTTATGCCCCTAAAGTGTTCTCTCTGTGTTGTTGCAGGAGTGAGGTGGGGCCTTGGCCTTTGTGTTGTTGCCCTGTGGCCCACGGACATTGAGGACTGGGCAGTGTCCCTACATTTGTAAATATGTATATACGTTTGTATTTTGATGCACTTATTAATGTTATTTTATCGTATTACACTCACTTTCTTCAATTCTTTTTGTCCTTGCATTACTCCTGGGGGATACAGGGGAAATATGTAATGTTAGTGCATCTGGTTGTGTGTATGGTGTTAGGGGTGGGGGTGTTGCATGTGTGTGTCACTCTCTCCCCCCCCCTGCCTTGTGTGCTAGACGGCAGTACTCACCGTGGTAATCTTCACCGGCGTTGATGTTCATAATGCAGCAGAATGTAGACGAGCATCGGAAATATGTGCAGCTCGGGCTCCATGGCGTCGTGGTTGTTCCCTGAGTCTCCACAGGTGAGTCCTTTGACTTCTGTGCAGTGTTTCTGCCATGCTTTTGATGTCATTGGTACTGCCCCGGAAAAGGTGGCGGATAGGCCAGTCGTAATAGTGTGGGCGGTACACTGTCTTCCACCTGGCTGTTGACGGTTACCGCCTTGGTGCTTGTTGATTCCGCAGTGGCAGTCGGTGTGTCAAAGTGGCTGTGTGTCTGAGCAGTTTCCTCCGTGATCATAATTCCATTTTGGTTACCGCCGGCCTGTTGGCGGTAATACCGCCGCTTTATCACCGACCGCCAGGGTTGTAATGAGGGCATTAATACAATTTTCAAGAATCAAGTTATGTTCTTGAATTTGGCTCAGCAAAGATTAAAACATAATTTCGGTATGCTTGAGTGCCATTAATCCAAATTCAAATAGTAGCCAACAATTTTTGGAATTCACTCACTGCAAACACTAAGCTGAAAGGCCACTGCAAGAACTTATATACTCCAAACGGATTGACAAATGTGATAAGGTCCTTTGATTTTGCAGCAAGTGTTTTTTTTTAGGTATGCGGAATGTAAGTCTAACAGGGAAAATAATTTTGCATTACCAATATTAGCCAACAAACCTTGGATTTTGGGTGAGGGACGGCAGTCTACAGTTATATTTTTGTTAATTGTGCATAAATCTGCATATAGTTTAATATATCATAACTACCACAATGGAACTGACACATTCTGAAGAGTCAGTGCTTGCAAACCACCACCCCCTTCTGTAAGTTTGTTCAGGAGTTCTTTGAGTTCCGGTTTAACACTTAGAGGCACAGTTCTAACTTTGTGGACAATAAGTATCACATTTTTCTTTAGTTTAATTAGATGTTCAAATTTGTGTATCCTACCAATTCTGACACCGAACATTTCTGGGAACTTGTATATCATTTTAGCTGTGTTTTTGTCATCTTTCTCTTCTATTAATGAAATGGATGCATCGCTGACAACTGCAGGTGTATCAGAACCTGGAACAAGCATCAAACCTAATTTGGCTAAGTCATGCCTACACACCCACATCTAAAACATGAGGGAGTATTTTCTCCAAAAAGCTTTTGTAGGTTTTTCCTTGAAGGATACTGCATTTATAGGGTCAGCTGCCCGTACTAAATTAACTGTAGATAAACTGCTCTTAGGGCTTACTCAACCCTAACTGATCATTTATGGATTTTATAGACTGGTTTCATAATATATGGGTGTAAATTACAATGATGTTAATTAATTGACAATAAAGATTATCACTTACTTACCTAAACTGGATTCACTTGCTATACATTTACTTGAAATAATAGACTGTTCTATGCTTTTGACTGTTTCTATGACTTCAGATAATTTTGGATCCAGACAGCTCTGTAGACGTTCTTTCATTTTCTTTGAATTACAATAATGTTCAAACTGGTCTCTGGTGTATATATCCGAGGAACTTCCAAAATTGCAGCTTGAAGCCAAATTTTATGTCAAGACCGGAGGCTCCTATTATGCTTACTTTTCCCTCTTTAAATTTAATAGCAACTGCAGTCAAGAACATCAACCAATCCCAGATGGTTAGCAGAACAAGCTACCAATGGGAAACAAAGAAATACGAATGACCAATCAGAACGCATAGCACATAAAGAAATACCAAACCTGACTGCAAACAGCCCTCTTTTCTTGCTGCTCACAGTCAAGATAAGTATATCTTTATTGTGTTCCTTAAATTCCCAACGTATTTTAATGTTTTAATGTTTTTCATTGTTTGTTATATGGTAACTTTACCGCGTTCACTCACTCGCGCTTTATTGCTTTCTATCTCCGTTGAATATCGTCTTTTTCCCCCGCTACGGTCGACACAACCGTTCGCTTTGCGCTTACCCTGCTTCTGCTACTCCATTGTTTCTCCTCACAGGACGCTCCAGCGCTCAGCTATTTTTAGCCTTTATTCACCACTCTGAGATAATTACTGCCTCTCTCGACGCTTGAACTTCCTTTGGAGGCGCGGCCTTTTTCTGCTTGAAGCTTCTGGTTGGCATGAGTGTTTCTTCATTACACGCCCCTTATCCTGGATCCTCATACTTCAAGTTTAACCCTGTTTTTGCCAGTTTGAGTTCTTCTCTACCTATTATAATGGATTTTTCCTCGTTTATTGAGGAAAATAATGATAATAATGAGGTTTTCTCAGAAAATTTGAATACATTTATTCAATCCTTGGTAGAAAAGGCAGTTTCTGCCTCCATGTCAAAACTTTCTAAACAATTAGAAATATTGTATCATCCTGTCTGTCACAATCTCATATGGCCCTGTCTGCGGGGGGAAGCAGAAAGCGAAAAGCCATGGAGGCTTCCCATGATATCCAGACTAATGTATCCTCTGCGCTTTTGACTAGTGAGGCTGCCTCACACAGGACGGAGGACGACGTTCCTCACAGGCCTCCTAGCAAGGAGGGGAAAAACACTATGGGTTCTAAGAGTAAAGCAAAAACAAAACATATACTCTCGACCCACAAGATTGTGATTGATAATATAAAAGAGACTGATGATGACATGGATGATATCGATTCTGACAAAGACTTGGATAATACCAGTAATTCCGATTCTTGGATTTGCCCTTCTACCAAAAAGGTTAAATCAGCGTCAGGAGACCCTGTTTCCTCTACTCCTCTTCTGGATGCTGAAAGGAATCCCATGTTCGAACCCAAGCTAATTCACCATGCTAATTCCACGGAATAGCTTACTTCATACCATGTCGCAGAATACATTACAGCCAAACTTCGCCTTCCACTAGATAAACAAGTGCGCGCCAAACTTCGATCGAATGTCCTAGACCTTCTCTCCCTCTCCACATTACTTCTACCCCCTCCATCGATACTTCCGTAATAACCTTTTTCTCCAAGTTTGGAAAAGACCCACGCAAAGGAGTTGATAGGGCTTGGTCAGTCTGTCAGGACAAATTATTGGATTTTGTGGGTCCTCTAGCCCGCATTTTTGACATGGCGGAATCCGCCAGATTAAATAATGATGCAGTTGATCCTGAAGAACTCTCCCTTTAGATTCAACGAGCTTTCTGTCTTCTTGGGAATGCAAATTCCGCTACGACTTACGAGAAACAGAAGGGGCTTCTTCTTAAATTGGACCCTAAACTGGCTAACCTTGCTGTTATGGACCCTGGCCCCAAAGCTGACGGGCTGTTGTTCGGTCATTCCTTTATCAAGGAATTAAGTAAATATGTTACAACCTTTGCGTCACTTGATAAAGCTCAACAATCACTCCAAAAAGTTTTTAATGCACAGATTTTTGCCAGGGCCGGTAGACAAAGGAGTCGCTTTATCGGTCGTTACTCCAGATATCAAGGCTACAGAGGCTCCTTTAGCTCACAACAACAAGATTTCCGTCCACAATTCTACCCTCAAAGATCCAGAGGCTTCAGAGGCAGAAACCAACGTAATACCAAATCCTTTCCTCCTGCAGGTAAGCCCACTTTCTGGCCATCTTTCCATATGGGGTTGTCTAAAATTATTTTTCTTACTACTTCAGACCCTTGGGTCCTCGACACTGTCCAGGGTTATTCAATAGAGTTCTACGACACCCCATTTCAAATGTTTTTTCCTCCTCTTCTAAAATTCTCCACAGAAATGGCAGCTCTGGTTTCTTCAGAAATCCAGTCCCTTCTTCTCAAACATGCCATTCTAACTGTTCAGCCTCACTATTCACGATTCTTAAGTTCCATTTTTCTAGTAGTCAGGAAAAACAAAAAGATCAGATTGGTTATAAATCTCAAACATTTCAATCAATTCGTAGTATATCGCCATTTCAAAATGGAGACGATTTTGCATCTCAGAGACTCTCTTCTTTTGAACGATTGCATGGTTCGTCTAGGCCTCCAAGACGTCTATCTAACTGTACCCATTCATCACGCTCACAGGAAGTTTCTTCAGTTTCAGTGCCAACACCAAACCTGTCAGTTCACTTGTCTTCCATTCGGGCTTTCCTCAGCTCCCTGGTGTTTCACCAAGTTAATTAAACCAGTGGTAGCTAGCCTCAGAGCACAGGGTTTCAGATTAATCATTTGTCTGGACGACATCCTTCTTATGCATCAAAATGTGAACACTCTTCTCTCTCAGCTTTCTTACACTACTTCCCTTCTGTCGGAATGGGGTTTCACAATCAACACCGACAAATCTGACCTAATCCCATCCTAAACCACAGAGTTTCTAGGATTTCTAGTAAATGCCTCTCAAGTCACCCTTCAACTCCCAGATTCAAAAATAAAATCCATAAAATCAGAAATAATCCACTCTTTACGGCAGACTTCTCTCTCCCTAAGGTCTCTTGCAAGGATTGTAGGTCTTCTTTCCTCCTCGATTCAAGCGATCTTCCCGGGTCCCCTTCATTATCGAGCTCTCCAAAGTCTATAAATTCGGCACTTGCACAAGGGTCTTGCTTATTCAGATTCCATCCTCCTCGATCAAGAATCCCGTACGGAACGTCAATGGTGGTTAGACCATCTGGAAGCCTGGAAAGGCAGCACTATCTTTGCATCATCCCCAGATATTGTATTAGAATCCGATGCAAGTCTAACAGGTTGGGGCGCAAGGTGTGGTCAAATATCGACTGGAGGCACATGGTCTCCTCAGGAGTCTTCATTGCACATCAATTGTTTAGAGATGCTTGCAGGCTCCTTTGCGATCAGAAGTTTTACCAAAAACAAAGTCCAATGCTTGGTTCTTCTCCGCATGGACAACCTCATGGCTGTCAAATACATAAATCATATCGGCGGTACCAGATGTAAACCTCTAGCTGAATTAGCCAAAAGTTTCTGGGAATTCTGCCTCCTTTGCAAAATCTCAGTCGAAGCAGAATATCTGCCATGATCTCTCAATTCAGTTGCAGATTGGTATTTGCCTCATCTCTCAGATTACAGCGATTGGAAACTTCACCCTTCCGTCTTCAACTTAATCTACCAAAGGGGTACCTTCCGTATAGATCTCTTTGCGTCTCCCCTAAACACACAACTTCCTCAATTCTTCAGTTGGAGGCCGGATCCTCAAGCTCTAGCAATGGATGCTTTCCTCCAAGACTGGTCAAACTCAACAAATTATGCCTTCCCTCCTTTCATCATGATCAACAGAGAGCTTGCCCAAGCATGGCGTCAGAGGGCCACTGTAGTTATAATAGTTCCATTTTGGCAGTCCCAAGTCTGGTTCCCTCCCCTTCTCAAATTATCAATAGATTTCCAGTCCTTCTCCCCTCCTTTGCCTCTCTACTTCTCAACCCCCAAGATCTTCCCCACGATCTGATCCTCAACAAATCCCTTCTTCTCTCAGCCTGGAAAGTGTCAGGTCTTCAACCTCCTATCCAGGAATTTCGATTGAAGCTTCAGCCTATATCAACAACTCCTGGGCCCCAGGTACATCTAAAGCTTACAAGTCTGCATGGTCAATTTGGTCCAGCTGGTGTCTGGGAAAATCTAGTAATCCCTTTTCAGCAGATATAAGCTTAATAGCTAACTTTCTTGCTTCTCCAGCTAGCTCTGGTAAATCCTACAGGACTATCAACCTTTATCGGGCAGCTATTTCTCTTCATCATCCCTTCATTAACGGTAAGCCTGTTGGCGAACATCCTATCATTTGCCGGCTATTAAAGGGAGTAAAATTTTCCAATCCTCCTTGTTAGACCTGGCAGCTTTTTGGCGTGTCTCCCCTGTCTTTTTGCCTTCTGACCTCCTGGTTTTGGACTCTGTTTTTGCTGGTTTACTGTCTCTGCACACTTCACCACTGCTAATCAGTGCTAAAGTGCAAGTGCTCCCCATATAAATTGTACTGTGGACTGGTTTATCCATAATTGGCATATTTGATTTACTAGTAAGTCCCTAGTAAAGTGCACTAGAGGTGCCCAGGGCCTATAAATCAAATGCTACTAATGGGCTTGCAGCACTGGTTGTGCCACCCACATAAGTAGCTCTATAATTATGTCTCAGACCTGCCACTACAGTGTCTGTGTGTGCAGTTTTGACTGTAACTTCGACTTGGCAAGTGTACCCACTTGCCAGGCCTAAACCTTCCCTTTTCTTACATGTAAGACACCCCTAAGGTAGGCCCTAGGTAGCCCCCAGGGCAGGGTGCAGTGTATGGTTAAGGTAGGACATATAGTAATGTGTTTTTTATGTCCTGACAGTGAAATATTGCTAAATTCGTTTTTCACTGTTGCAAGGCCTGTCCCTCTCATAGGTTAACATGGGGGCTACCTTTAAATCTGATTAAAGTGTAGATTTCCTTTGGGAGCGGATGGACATGTGGAGTTTGGGGTCACTGAGCTCACAATTTAAAAATACATCTTTTAGTAAAGTTTATTTTAAGATTGTGCGTTTGAAAATGCCACTTTTAGAAAGTAGGCATTTTCTTGCTTAATCCATTCTGTGATTCTGCCTGTTTGTGAATTCCCTGTCTGGGTCAGTTTGACATTTGGGCTGTTCACACCTCTCTAGACAGTGACACAAAGGGGGCTGGGGTGTAGCTTGTATATCTTGATTAGCCATCTGTGCAGGAGGGGAGGGGAGGAGTGGTCACTCACACCTGAAAGGACTGTGCCTGCCCTCACACAATGCCGTCTCCGACCCCCTGGTGAGTGTCTGGGGCCTGGCCTGGACAAGGAAGGATCTTGCAAACACTTGAGAGTTTGCTTTGAAGTTTGCAAACTTCAAAGGCAGAACTCGGTATAAGAAGCAGACCCAAAACCCCAGACTTTTAGAATCTTTCTGGAATCAAGAGGAACCTCTGCCCAGGAGAAGAGCTGAAGGAGGAGTACTGTCCCTTTGGAGTGTTGCTTTGCTGGACTGGCATGCAGTTGCTGCTTCTGCCTGAAAAGAGTGCAAAGGGTGAACTTTGCTGTGTGTCCTGCTTGAGAAAATGTTCCAAGTGCTTGGAATAGAGCTAGCCTCCTGTTGGAAGTCTCAGGGACACCAAAGCCTTCAGTTTCCTCGACCTGCAGCACTGGGAACTGTGTGTTTTGTGCTGTTCAAGAGGAGAAACCACTGCGCCGCCGCCAACGACGCCACTGGCCTGCACCGTGACCTGCCGACGCTGCATGGAGTCGCATTGCCCCGCTTCGCACTGCGACCCTTGTCTCACCGACGCCGTCATCGGACAACTTCAGCGAGCCGCTGCTCGCACCGCGACCTGAGGGCCCTGCACTCCGGCGTCACCTACTCACACCGCAGCCTGGGCATCCCCGACGACGTCGCTCCTGCTGACACCAGCGCCGCTGCCTGCACCGTGGCCTGTGGACACCGCTCGTGAGGAGCACGAAGCACCGTCCCGTCCCGCACCGCAGCCCCGGTCCACCGACGCCAGCACCATCGGCTCCAGTGTCGTCACCAGGCATCTTTGCCTGCTCCGTGGCCTGTGGACACCACTCGTGAAGGTCACAAAGCACCGTCCCATCCCACACCGCTGGCTTGGGCCTAACGACGACTGCGCTTCCGCAACAAAGACGCCGCTGCCTGCACCGTGACCTGTGGACACCGCACATTGCACCGCCCCGCTTCACACCGCAGCCCTGGTCTCACAGACGCCGCTGGACGCCGTCACCGAGCCGTTGCCTGCACTGTGACCTGTGGGCACCGCACGTCGCATTGTCCTGCTTTGCACCGCAGCCCTGACGCCATCCCCGCCAGCGCACCTGATTTCATCAGCCCGGAGTTCGATCCCCGAGGTGCGTGACTTCAGGGGCCCGACGACTCCGGAACCGACGCTGGCGACGCCGCTCTCCGGAGCTCACCGCGAGGGTCACGACGCCTCGCGAATCCAAGGTACTGTTTGTGGGTCTTCCCGACACTGCAGCTGGCCCACGACGCCGAGGCCAGCCTGAACTTTTGGTTTTGTTGTTCACGATGCCGTGATAGCCCCAGATGGAGTTATCGACTTCAAGGAACTGTATTGGTAAGTACATCTTGCAGCATTCATATTTTTATTACTGTATGTTGGATTTTTATCGTATTTCATCTTGTTTTATATAGATAAATATTGGCTATTTTTCTAAAACTGGTGTGGTGTCCTTTTGTAGTGTTTTCACTTATTACTGTGTGTTATGTGCAAATGCTTTACACATTGTTTCTGAGATAAGCCTGACTGCTCGTGTGAAGCTACCAGGAGGGTGAGCAGGGGTTATCTGAGCGGGTATCTCTCTTATCCTGACTAGAGTGAGGGTCCCTACTTGGACAGGGTGCAAACCGACTGCCAACTGGAGACCCCATTTCTAACACTCCTTTACCCAAATATACTGGTTTGTGGGACGTTAACCTTGTTTTACAAATGTTTTTATCTTGGCAAGATAATGATCTGTTGTCTCTCAAAATGCTTTCTGCTAAATTGACAATTTATTGTGTTTAGTCCCTATCAAACGTCTTTCAGATGTCAGAGCTCTGGATTTATCTGCTTGTCATTTTACTCCTACATGTGTTCTTTTCAATGATTCTACATGTACAAAAACCAATATATTTTCTGTGTTTATGAACAAAAGACTATTGATCTCAGAACGTCTTCGGCCACCCAACTTTTAATTCCCTTTGGGAAACGCTATAAACCAGTTTCTTCCCCCACCTTAGCTCGTTGGGTCAAATGGATTATGTCCCTTGCGGGAATTGATACCTACAAATTTGGAGCTCATTCTTCCCGGGGTGCAATGGTGTCCAAAGTCTTCTGGGCTGGTTCCTATCTGGAACTCATTCTGAGATCAGCAGATTGGTCAAATGATGTTACCTTTCATACTTTCTATTGTAAACCTATTAATACTGCATCTTCAGTGGTAATTGATATGCTTTAAACAAGCATAATAGGAGCCTCCGGTCTTGAGATAAAATGTAGATTTTCCAAATAATTTATGATGGAAAGTCATAATTTTATTAAATACATGGAGGCGAGTATTATCCCACCACTCATCTACTATAATTTTGTTTCTTGTTCCCTCCCTTTAATCTCTACAAACGCTACAGCGACTACCTCAGTATAAACCCCTGCGCTCATCTTCCATCATGGGGCAGAAGTTCTCTGCTCCAGCGCTGCCTATGGATTGTTGCCATCTTCCTTACCACAAGACTGACTCTGCACTTTATTTGGATTGGATCCAACATCTGTTTTCTCTAATTTTAGCTGTCTGTATAATTGCTTGTATTTTACCAAAGTTTAAATCTTACTCATGACTTTCTCGCAGAGGAAAAGAGGGCTGCTTGCAGTCAAGTTTGGTATTTCTTTATGTGCTTTGCGTTCTGATTGGTCATTCGTATTTCTTTGTTTCCCATTGCTAGCTTGTTCTGCTAACCATCTCGGATTAGTTGTACTGCACCTGTTATTAAAATTAAAGCAGGAAAAGTAAGCATAATACTCGCCTCCGTGTCTTTAATAAAATTAAGACTTTCCATCATAAATTATTTGGAAAATCTACATTTCTTAGTGCAGAAATATACTCCTCGACTGTCACTTCCTGGTTCTGCTTTCTCTTTAAGAAATTAATCCTTTCTAGTAACAATTGGTTGTTCTGTGAATTTATTTGTGGGTCTCTGTATTCATTCTAATCCTCATAATCTGAAGTTGATATGCTTTCAGATAAATTGTAAAACTCGTTGACCCTCTGGACCGAGATGACAAAAGAGGATAGCTGCTCTTCTGTTAGGTCCAGATTTCGCAGCGCAAATTGCTATTAAGTAATTTTCAAAGGATCTGAACTACGTTTTCCAGGGCAAGGGTAATTTCCCAGGATGTGGTAAAAATGGTGATATTTTATTGATGTGTATAGTTTATGTTCCTAAGCAGTGAAAGTAAAGTATAAATAAAAAGTTTGAAAGGTTATAAATCGTTTACATACCAGTAGAAGCATTTCAAATAACCATTTGAGTAGAATAAACTAATTAATTCAGCCAAGTAGTGAATACATCCTTGGGTGAGATAATCGTGACGTCGTTTTAACTGTAACTTTAGATTGCTCTTTTTGTTGAAAACACATCGGGCACAAGGCTGCACAAACCACCAACACTCAAAAATGGGGTTAAAAGGCCGCTTTAATAGAACAGGTCTGGATAAAGAACCTTGGCAATTTGCCTTACAAAACTACCCAACCTCACTTAACCTCAAACCTCCCACCCCCACCCTCTAAAAACTTACCCATCTTCAATGCCCCCTTTCCATCCCCCCCTTGCCCCTACCCACCCATTACCCATCTGTCGAACTGTCCCCTTTTCAATCTCATCACCTTGCCTTTTGTCCCTTTTACTCCCTGTCAGAACCCCCGTCATCTCAACTTGCACCACTGTACCCTTCCCCCCAAAGCGTATCTGCAAAGCCCCCCGCCTACCAGACCTGTCTATCCGCGACAAAACAAAACAAGAAAACAAAATATACATTAAAAAAAAAAAACAACAAAACAACAGACCTGTCCTACCAAAACTTAACCAAGATAACTTCTAACCCAAAAATTCAGTATCAACTATTTAAAATACCCCCCCTAAAGTTTAACTTATACATACAATGTAGAATTTTTTTTAAATAACGGGCGGGTGGGAGGGCACAAAAAATTCACCTGCAGCACAACTGCCTAGGGTGTGGCAAGACGACCAAAGAGGCCGCCCACAGCCAGCCCAACCTATATATAGCCCCCCACCTAATCCCACCCCTGCCCTAAAAACAGCCAATCATTTTCCGCGCAGGTGGATCGTACCACCCACGCCGATATGTCCGGGGGGAGACCGGGCAAGCCCTCGCTCCCCCCAAACCCCCATCGGGCGCAAGGCTGCACAAACCACCAACACTCAAAAATGGGGTTAAAAGGCCGCTTTAATAGAACAGGTCTGGATAAAGAACCTTGGCAATTTGCCTTACAAAACTACCCAACCTCACTAATACATAAAATAACCTCAAACCTCCCACCCCCACCCTCTAAAAACTTACCCATCTTCAATGCCCCCTTTCCATCCCCCCCTTGCCCCTACCCACCCATTACCCATCTGTCGAACTGTCCCCTTTTCAATCTCATCACCTTGCCTTTTGTCCCTTTTACTCCCTGTCAGAACCCCCAGTCATCTCAACTTGCACCATCGTACCCTTCCCCCCCAAAGTGTATCTGCAAAGCCCCCCGCCACACAGGAAAAGCCGGCAGGCGTTTTCCTGCCCCACCCCGAACTAGGCCCTCAATGATGATCCCATAACCTTTTGCCTAATAACTCAGCAACCTTCAATCTTAACTCCAGCAAATAAAACTAATTTCCTAAGAACGACAAATGAACACCATCCTGCCTATAAAGATGCCAATCGTTATGCACTATGTCACCATGATTCAAAATGGAAAAAACCTTCCGCAAAACAAAAACCTCGCATCTCTCTGTTAACCTTTCTTCTCTGCTTCTCAATACCCTTAAAAGAAAACGCTCCTCTCCAAACTCTTCTAGGCACCAATGCAGTCCACACAACGTGTGTCCCTGCCCACTTCCGTTTAATAGTCAAAAAATCCATCTTCATCACCTTCAAAAGTTCTATTCCCAACAATGCCACTAAATCGTTCTCTCCCAAATGTATAACTAATAAATCTGGACAAATCCCCTGGGACAACCGTTTGGACAGAATGAACAACAATTCCCCCCATCTCATACCACTTTTACCAAACCATGATACTCTAATTCTAGCCCCATCCAGACCCAACTGCCTTCTGAAACTCCTCTCCGCAGCTTGTTTCTCCGCCCACCGCACAAACGAGTGCCCCACTATCCAAACCGAAGACATTGATCCGCAGGGGCCAGCAACACAACCTAAAATAAAACAAAAATTTAGGGCCTTATTTATACTTTTTGGTGCAAAACTACACTAAGGCAGTTTTGGCCAAAAAATTTTGCACCGGCTTGCACCATTTTTTAGCACCAGCTGGGCACCATATTTATGGAATGGTGCAAGCCGGTGCAAAGGGTAGGCTAGCT
Organism: Pleurodeles waltl; assembly: GCF_031143425.1. Classification (NCBI taxonomy): domain Eukaryota; kingdom Metazoa; phylum Chordata; class Amphibia; order Caudata; family Salamandridae; genus Pleurodeles; species Pleurodeles waltl. Next base: position 22,694,160 of record NC_090443.1, on the reverse strand, counting down.
TAAAAAAAAATGACGTTAGGCAGTTTTGAGTCAAAATAAATGATTCTGACCAGATTAGCATCATTTTTTGACGCTAAGGGGCATATTTATACTCTGTTTGCACTGAATTAGCGTAATTTTTTTTTTACTCTAATTCAGTGCAAAACTAACTCCATATTTATACTTTGGTGCTAGACCCGTCTAGCACCAAATTTATGGAGATAAAGTCATTTTTTGGAAGTGGAAACCTACCTTGACTTAATGAGATGCAAGGTAGGCGTTTCCCGTGCAAAAAAATGACTCTATGGCCTTAACACCATATTTATACTCCCATGTAAAAATGGTGCAAGGGAGGGAGGAGGGGTAAAAAAATGGGGCAAAGCTTGCTTTGCCCCATTTTTTAAGACCTGGGTCAGGGCAGGCATTAGGGGACCTGTGTCCCTATTTCCATGGTGGAACACCATGGAATAAGCCCAGAGGTGCCCTCCCTAGGCCCTAGGGGCACCCCCACCCACACTAGAGGGACTGCGAGGATGGGGGACCCCATCCCAGGTAAGTACAGGTAAGTGCATTTTATTTTTGAAAGTGGCATAGGGGGCCCTGAAATGGGCCCCCATACATGGCACAGGGTGCAATGGCCATGCCCAGGGGACCCCTGTCCTCTGTGCTGGCCACTGGGGTGGTGGGCATGACTCCTGCCTTTTCTAAGGCAGGAGTCATGTGGCATGGTAGGTTTAGCACCATAAAATGACGCTAATCTGGTTAGAGTCATTTCTTTTTATTCTAACCTGCCTAAAGCCATTTTTTGGTGCTAAACCCTCTTCTTCTATACTGCCAGCCCCACCCGACTAAAGTCATTTTTTTAAACTCTAGCCTACCCTTTGCACCGGCTTGCACCATTCCATAAATATGGTGCCCGGCTGGTGCACAGAAATGGTGCAAGCCGGTGCTAAACTTTTTGGTGCAAAACTGAGTTAGTGCAGTTTTGCAGCAAAAAGTATAAATAAGGGCCAATATTTTGTAAGTTTGTGCCACTTTTGTGTCATAAAATGACGTTAATGCGGTGCAAAAAAAGTTTAAATCAGGGCCTTGGTGCTAGATGGGTCTAGCACCAAAGTATAAATATGGAGTTAGTTTTGCACCGAATTAGAGTAAAAATAAATGACACTAATTCGGTGCAAACAGAGTATAAATATGCCGCAGAGTATAAATATGCCCCTAAAAATGGCGTTAAAGCCATAGAGTCATTTTTTGCACAGGAACGCCTACCTTGCATCTCATTAAGGCAAAGTAGGTCTCCACTTTAAAAAAATGACTTTAACTCCATAAATTTGGTGCTAGAGGGGTCTAGTACCAAAGTATAAATATGGAGTTAGATTTGCACCGAATTAGAGTGAAAACAAATGACACTAATTCGGTGCAAACAGAGTATAAATATGCCCCTTAACATATTAACCGAAAACAATCATATTATGCAACACCAAATTCCTCAAAAACACAGGGCCTAATATATAGCCTAAAGCATCTAGATCTCCAATGGCCCAGCTCCATAATTGCCATGTCTGAAAGGCCTAGCTGCCTAGCCTCTGAGGCAGCCCCCATTCTAAAAGAATGAGTACCATACTGGCTGGAATCCAAACCCAAATGTTTTAAACATGTTTTCAAAACTGACAACAACTGCGAAGAACGTAAACAAGACCTATCTTCATGTATAAATACCAGCCGTGCGTTCCCCGGCAACCTACCTGCAAAATTCCTCAAACGCAAAACTTGCCCATCAGGAAATTGTGTCCCTTTGTCAGACTTTGGGGGACTCATCCCTGTCATACACTTTGTTTTGTTAAATTACACTCTGCTTGTCACACATGTGGTAAAATGCATTTATTTCACAAGAGTGCTCGGTGGTGGTTTAATTGTGTCAAGTCACAATGTCCTTCAATAAAGAGACTACAAGTCCCAGCACCCTTTAGGAAGAAGCCATAATTGAGGGTGTGGCTCTCATATAAAAAGCAACCGCACCCAGGTTCCAGTGCTTGCTCTTTTGGAACCTTGCCTGAGGAGGAGTCTTGTGACCTGTCTGCACTCCTTCCAGTTTGTCAGTGTACTTTTGTGGACTTCCGAGGAAAGCGAGTGGTCGGACTCGCAGCGGTGAGAGTTTCATCTTAAGATTCTTAGTACCATTGTTTATTTTATAAAAGGACATCTGAGTTATTTCTTTGCCGCTTTAGAACGCCCTGGAGATTTGGATAATTGCATGCTTATCCTGAACTTGAAACTGAAACAATATTTGTTTAAGACAGCGCGTCAATTTTCTAAAACTCTAAAAATGTTTTTGACAGAACTTTGATGTAGCAATTTATTTAACATTAGAACGAATGAAAGAATAATATGCGTGCCCAAGTTTCCTGAAGAATACATTATTGATTTTATCGCGTGTGCCTAAAAGAAACATTTTGTAATCTCATCTAAGTTGTTTGAAGAATTCATTATTGATTTTGTTTTGTGTGCTCAGAGAAAATCTTTTAAAACGCACATGCAAGTTTCCTGGAGAGGTTCATTATTGATTTTTCTGTGTGTATTTAGAAAGTAATTTCACACGCGCGCTCCGGTTGTTAAAAGGCTTATTGTTTAAGCACTAAAAAATGTTCTTGTGAAAACCTAGCTACACATTGCTTATAAATCAAAGAGGTTAATTAGAATTCAGGATATTGTTGAAAAAGACTTATTTGATTATGCTATCTTGGGTTTAAAAGATTAATAATTACATTTATCTGAGTATATTAAACAATTAGGTTTTTACATTTGTAATTAGTGTCAAAAGGCTGTCTAGTATATTTTATGTGTGTATAAAGAATACTTTATGATAATGTTTATGGAAAATAAGGATCAGAGAAAAGAAAGAAAACATTTCTTAATTTAGTGAATATTCATACATAAATAAGACAATGAATAATGATTAATGCCTTTGTAATTGTTCTCTTTATATTTTGAAAGTCGCCAATTCAATTTGACCTCCTGTTTTTTCCTTTGTTAATAACTTTCACATTAGAATTATTTCGTAGTAGATTATCAAGATACAAATACACAAATCCCGAGGAATCGGACATTGACAGAATAGCAAGCCCACGAATTTTACTTTCCTCCTGGTTTGTGTTATTAATATTATAATGGCCACTTTGGATACTGTAATGCAGGCTCTGAACCAATTGCAAAAAGAATTACAAGAATCTAAAAATACCACAGCAGCTCTCGTTACAAAGGTGACACAACTACAAGCCAAAGTGGATGGTACAGCGACTACGCAACAAGGAGCCACTTCTCAATCACATGGTACTCCTTCTCCTAGTAACATTTCAGTACATGTTCCCACTCAAATTCCTCTCGCCGCTCCTGAAAGATTCTCTGGAGATTCTTCTAAGGTACAAATTTTTCTTACACAAGTGGAGTTACATTTTACTTGTCGTCCAGCTGCTTTTCCGGATCCACAGTCAAGAATAGCTTTTCTTATTTCATATTTAACGGGTGATGCAGCTTCGTGGGCAGTACCATTAGTACGCCAGGACAGTGGACTATTGTATAATTGGCGAATGTTCATACACGAGTTTGAAAAGGTGTTTGACCGAAGATCTGTTATGCTATCAGCCGATAAAGAACTTTTAGAGTTACAACAGGGCAATAAAGATCTCGTCACCTATCTCTCTCACTTTAATCGTTTAGTTATGGAAACATCTTGGCCTGAAGAAAAAAGAGCTGCGCTTTTTTATCAAGGACTTAAAGAAGAATTAAAAGATATTTTAGCGCAAATTGATCCTCAACCAAAGACCTGTAATGATTTGATAGATCTCACGCTTAGATTGGATCATAGACTTACTGAAAGAAGAGGAGACAAAAAAAGACCTGAACGGAGTTTCTGGCGCTCAGAAAAATATCGAAATACATTATCTTCTAACTCTTCATCGGATAACAGTGGTGAACCTATGGAAATAGGAACACTTCGTCAACCTTTAACTAAGGAAGAAAAAGAACTTCGTCGTCGTAAGGGACAATGTCTTTATTGTGGTAAAAAAGGGCATTTTGTAAGAGACTGTTTAGCTAAACCAAAAAATAAGTTTGAACAATTTTCCAATTCAAAGAAACAAGTAGCCATGCTTGAAAATTCAGAGGAAAACTAGTAGACCCAAGAATCAAGGAAGGGGATCTCTTGGTTACAAAAATGATCCCTTCTGTACATTCCAAAAATAGCAATCATGTTCGACATTTACGACTTTCTATACAAATTATGGTTCAAGACAAATGGCAGAACGTGCAAGCTCTAATAGATTCAGGTGCTACTGGAAATTTTGTTGACTCCCAAACTGCAAAAACTCTAAAACTCATGTGAGTGAAAAAACAAATACCTGAAATTGTTCAAGCTGTGGATGGAAGTGAATTATCTGGAGGCCCTGTTACTATGTGCACTGCACCTATTCCTATAATTTGTACAAATGTCAATGGTCAAGAACATCAAGAAAGTCTCTCTTTTGATATTATTCAAGCACCCCAATATGGTTTTATATTTGGAATGCCATGGTTAATACTACATAATCCACATATTGACTGGAAAAAACAAATAGTTAATTTTCTTTCAGAATTTTGTCAAAAGAACTGTTTGCATCATGATCAGACAAATGTTTCACACTGTATAGCTACTGCAGCAGAAAAAGATATCATTTTACCTCATATTTATAAGGAATATGACGATGTTTTCAGCGAACAAGCAGCAAATACTCTACCTCCACATCGAACGTATGACTGTCAAATAGATCTCTTACCAGGTTCGGTAATACCAAATTGTAGAATTTATGCGCTATCTGAAAAGGAGAATCTTGTGTTGCGAAAATACCTTGATCAGTGTCTAGAAAATAATTTGATTTGTCCTTCACATTCTCCAGCGGCCTCTCCATTATTCTTTGTACCTAAGTCAAATGGGGAATTAAGACCGTGCATAGATTATAGAGCCATAAATAAGATCACGGTGAAGAATAAGTATCCACTACCATTAATTCCAGTACTATTAGATCAAGTAAAAAACGCAATAATCTATACTAAACTTGATTTACGAGGTGCTTATCATTTGGTTCGCATTTGTGAAGGGGATGAATGGAAAACAGCTTTCAAAACCCGTTATGGCCTATTTGAATACCAGGTAATGCCTTTTGGTCTATGCAATGCTCCTGCTGCTTTTCAATATTTTCTTAACGATGTATTAAGAGAATATCTTGACATTTTTGTAATTGTATATATCAATGATATTTTGATCTATTCTACTTCGGAAACATTACATAAAGAACATGTAAAGAAGGTTTTATCTACATTAAGAATCCACCATTTATTTTGTAAGCTTAGTAAATGTGAATTTCATGTAACCACAGTAGAGTTTTTGGGAGTCATTTTAATTCCTAAAGGAATGCAGATGACCGAAAGAAAGATCCAACCAGTTATGGATTGGCCTTCACCTAAATCTGTACGAGATGTGCAATGTTTCTTAGGCTTTGCAAATTTTTATCGACGGTTCATAGATCATTTCTCTCAGAAAGTGGCACCTATCACAAGATTGTTACGTAAAAACATTCCCTTTTGTTGGTCTGAAGAAGCTAATGCAGCATTCCTCATGTTAAAACAAGCATTTACTACTGCTCCTGTTTTAGCCCACCCAAGAGTCGCAGACCCTTTTATCGTAGAAGCTGATGCCTCTGATGTGGCAATTGGAGCCATATTATCACAACGTCATCAATACACTGGACAACTTCATCCAGTTGCTTTCATGTCTCGAAAATTGAATGTTGCTGAACAAAACTATACTATTGCTGAGAAAGAACTTTTAGCAATTAAAGACACTTTTAAAGAATGGAGACATTATTTATCAGGATCAATGCATAAAATCACAGTATATTCTGATCATCGAAATCTCAAGTTCATGAGCTCAGCTCGGATATTGACTCCTAGACAACTAAGATGGATGTTATTCTTCGCAGAATTTAATTTTATTGTAACTTTCCGACCAGGCACAGAAAATAGAAAAGCAAGATTCATCTCTGTCCCATGAAAAACAACAACCACAACCCATTATAGATCCTACTAAAGTGCTCTGTTTAATAGCCGCTGATGACTTTTTGGATCTTATTCGATCTCACTTTCAAATCACAGACTGGCAGAATTGGTTACAACAAAGTACTAAACATACCGTTCAACAAGGTCTACCATTATATGACTCTCGGGTTTACTTACCAACTAAAGATTTAAGACAAACAGCTTTTCAATGGCTTCACACTCACCCTGTGGCAGGTCATCCAGGACCTCAAAAAACTATGGAACTGTTAAAAAGATATTTCTGGTGGCCTACTTTTTCTGAAGATGTTAAAACATTTATACAATCCTGTGAAGTCTGTGCTCATTGTAAGAGTTCACATAGCAAACCAAAAGGACTATTAATTCCTTTACTGACTCCAAATTACCCTTGGGAACATATCACAATGGATTTTATCACTGGACTACCTGAAGTGAATCATATAAATACGATCTTGGTAGTCATTGATAGTTTAACAAAATATGCTCATTTCATAGCATGCAAGGGGCTCCCAACATCTAGCATTTTAGCCAATCTCATACTTCAAAATATTGTGCGTCTCCATGGACTCCCAAATGCCATCCTTTCAGATAGAGATGCACAATTTTCAGCACGTTTTTGGCAAGCTTGGTGTCGAGCCTTGCAAATAGATTCCGCTCTATCTACCAGCTACCATCCACAAACCGATGGTCAAACCAGAAAGGTTAAATCAGACACTAAAACAATATTTACGTTGTTACGCGTCTGACACTCCCACGATATGGCCTGATCTTCTTTGGCTTGCTGAATTAGCATATAACAATTCCTATCATTCATCTATAAAAGAAACTCTTTTTTACGGGCTATATGGTCGACATCCACATGTATTTCCTGTCAATTTACCAATTGCATCCCAAACGATGCCTGCAGTTCAAAATATGTTATCCCATATGCAAAAGGTGCATAAAAGGTTACAAGTTAATCTACGCCAAGCAAAAAACAATTATAAACTACAATATGATAAAAAACATCAATGTGGTCCTACTTACAAATTACGTGACAAAGTTTGGTTATCTACCAAAAATTTTACATTCAAAGATCATAATGCATTCAATGCTAAGTTCATCGGTCCATATGAGGTCATTCGTCAAGTGAATCCAGTAACATACAAGTTGAAATTACCTACGTCTCTAAAAATACATCCTGTATTTCATACATCTTTACTTAAGCCTGTCACTTCTTCAAGTACGCCTCGACCAGCACCAATACTAGTACAAGGAAATTGGGAGTATGAGGTGCGTGCTATTTTGGATTCTCGACTTCGTGGTTCTTCTTTATGGTATTTGATAGCATGGAAAGGTTATGGACCAGAAGAAAATTCCTGGGAACCTGCTACACAGGTTCATGCTCCTCGTTTGGTGAACAAATTTAATTGTCTTCATCCTAATAAACCTGGCCCTCCACCGCACCCGGGAGGGGGGTGTACTGTCAGACTTTGGGGGACTCGTCCCTGTCATACACTTTGTTTTGTTAAATTACACTCTGCTTGTCACCCATGTGGTAAAATGCATTTATTTCACAAGAGTGCTTGGTGGTGGTTTAATTGTGTCAAGTCACAATGCCCTTCAATAAAGAGACTACAAGTCCCAGCACCCTTTAGGAAGAAGCCATAATTGAGGGTGTGGCTCTCATATAAAAAGCAACCGCACCCAGGTTCCAGTGCTTGCTATTTTGGAACCTTGCCTGAGGAGGAGTCTTGTGACCTGTCTGCACTCCTTCCAGTTTGTCGGTGTACTTTTGTGGACTTCCGAGGAAAGCGAGTGGTCGGACTCGCAGCGGTGAGAGTTTCATCTCAAGATTCTTAGTACCATTGTTTATTTTATAAAAGGACATCTGAGTTATTTCTTTGCCGCTTTAGAACTCCCTGGAGATTTGGATAATTGCATGCTTATCCTGAACTTGAAACTGAAACGATATTTGTTTAAGGCAGCGCGTCAATTTCCTAAAACTCTAAAGATGTTTTTGACAGAACTTTGATGTAGCAATTTATTTAACATTAGAACGAATGAAAGAATAATATGCGCGCACAAGTTTCCTGAAGAATACATTATTGATTTTATCACGTGTGCCTAAAAGAAACATTTTGTAATCTCATCTAAGTTGTTTGAAGAATTCATTATTGATTTTGTTTTGTGTGCTTAGAGAAAACCTTTTAAAATGCACGTGCAAGTTTCCTGGAGAGGTTCATTATTGATTTTTCTGTGTGTATTTAGAAAGTAATTTCACACGCGCGCTCCGGTTGTTAAAAGGCTTATTGTTTAAGCACTAAAAAATGTTCTTGTGAAAACCTAGCTACACATTGCTTATAAATCAAAGAGGTTAATTAGAATTCAGGATATTGTTGGAAAAGACTTATTTGATTATGCTATCTTGGGTTTAAAAGATTAATAATTACATTTATCTGAGTATATTAAACAATTAGGTTTTTACATTTGTAATTAGTGTCAAAAGACTGTCTAGTATATTTTATGTGTGTATAAGGAATACTTTATGATAATGTTTATGGAAAATAAGGATCAGTAAAAAGAAAGAAAACATTTCTTAATTTAGTGACTATTCATACATAAATAAAACAATGAATAATGATTAATGCCTTTGTAATTGTTCTCTTTATATTTTGAAAGTCGCCAATTCAATTTGACCTCCTGTTTTTTCCTTTGTTAATAACTTTCACATTAGAATTATTTCGTAGTAGATTATAAAGATACAAATACACAAATCCCGAGGAATCGGACATTGACACCCTTGCAAAACCACCTCCCTACCCTGCCCTAACTGATCTGTCTTCGAAGCCCGTAACCATAAATATAGCAAATCTTGACGCTCTTGCACTTCAGAAAACAAAATTCCCTCCCTACCCTTCAAACCCAATAACTCTGAAACTCGAAAAGCACCATGGAAAAGCCATGACATGCATAAAGCCATCAATTGCACTTCCCATCTTGAAAAACAAACTTCCCTCAATATTCCAATAATATCTCTTAATAACCTTAACGTTATAGGGCGTCGTCTACAACGCTGAGCACCCCCCTCCCTAGCCCAACCAGCCAAAATCCTTCTCCAAATCTCCCCTTCTACCGGGTCGTAACCCCAAAAATACTTACCATAAAAAGCAATGCCCGCCAACTTACCTGAAATACTCACCGCAGACAAAAACAAGTCTATCTGCTGCATTATAAAACGTACGGCATCCTCCCTCCGCTGCTTGATGACTATGTCCCCCTGAACTCTTCTAACCGCCCCGATGCTACAAAGTCCATCCAAGCCTGCTCATAGCTTTTACGCGTTGACAGAGCCAAAGAGTGTTGAATCAATTCCAACATCCTTAAATTCCCAACTCCCACAAAGTCCCTGGAACTGGTGTCTTCGAAGCATCCGCTCCCGGTGCAAGACCACGGAATCTCTGCCACTGGAAACGAGATAACGCATCAGCTATATCATTATGGACCCCAGGAACGTAACGAGCTTTAAACAAAATATTGAATTGCAAACACTTCAAACAGAATAACTGCAAAAGACGCAAAACCTTCTCATCCTTGGCCTTTTGACCGTTAACTAAATTCACAACTGTCTGATTGTCTACATTGAAAACAACATTCCTGTTAGCCAAAGTGTGCCCTCAAATGGCCAGAGCGACCACCAGTGGGAAAAATTCCCAAAAAGCAATGCTATGGTGAACTTCCTTCCATTCCAACGGCCATGCTTCCGCAGCCCAATGACCGTCCCAAAAAAGACCAAAACCATGAGCACCGCAGCATCAGAAAATATTTGAACCTGCCAAAACCATTCAACATCATCCACCAGCATAGTGACACCATTAAAATCCTTCAAGAACACAATCCACATCTTCAAATCCTCACGAACACTTGCCCGTAGGCGAACATGATGGTGAGGTAAGACAGCGCCGTTTATCGAAAAACCTAACCTCCTACAAAAAGCCCTGCCTACTCTCACCACTTTACAAGCGAAATTCAAATGGCCTAATAGACATTGAACATCCCTCAATTCCAGTTTCGGTTTACCGACTGCCTCTTCTAACAAACCGATCAACAAAAACACTTTATCTGACGGCAATCTGATTTCCATTCTCTGTGAGTCCAATTCAATACCCAAAAAACTCAAACAAGTTGTCGGCCCCTCAGTCTTTTCCGGCGCCAAGGGCACACCTAAGTCTGCCATGACTCTCTGAAAACTACCTAAAGCCTTCTCACAAACATCAGATCCCGACGCACCTACAAGGAAAAAATCATCTAAGTAATGCATAACTAACTTATGCCCCGCCCTGCACTGAAAATACCACTGCAAAAAAGAACTGAACATCTCAAAAAGTGAACAAGAAACTGAACAACCCATAGGCAACATCCTATCTACGAATATAGCTCCCCCAAACTGAATACCCAACAAAGAAAAATCATCTGGATGCACAGGAAGGAGCCTAAATGCCGACTGAATGTCTGACTTTGCCATCAATGCACCTTTTCCACATTGCTTCACTAAAGCAACAGCCTCATCCAATGATGCATAATGAACAACTGAATCCTCCGTAGAGATAAAATCATTGATAGAAGCCCCCGCAGGCCAAGACAAATGGTGAATCAATCTAAACTCTCCTTTCTGTTTTTTAGGAACAACTTCTAATGGAGAAATAGTCAGATTCTCAACAGGCCAATTATAAAAAGGGCCAACAATCCTTCCCAGTAAAACTTATTTTTCTAACTTTGTCTTCACCACTTCTGGGTGATCAGAGGCTGATTTTAAATTCTCGGCCCATCTCCGAACTCTAGGACCTTGATAACATAACCTAAAGCCAACTCTAAACCCCCACTCCAATGTCTTAGCCTCTAAATCCCTTGGATAACCTTGTAACCAAAAACATAAAACCTCCAAATTAATAGGAGTAGGGCCCTTTTCCAACAACATGTTGTGCAAAAACTCTACCCCTGTCGGCACCTCGCCCTTGCTGACCTTGTCCTCCCCAATGCAAGCCCCCAAAACATTGGAAAACCGGATGCCTGCCCCCGCAACCTGAGCAATCGTGCCTGAATCTGCACTGCTGCCTCGTGCACCCTCCACTATTAAACGCCCAGCAGGCTCCATTCTGTGGCAACGCACCTTGTGCACTATTCCCCACCCCAAATTGCGTGGGACGGCCCTGAAAGGGCTTATACTGCAACGGTAGACCACTAGCCGTATGTAAAACCGGCGCATTCCTACCTGACCTCAACCATTGCATCCACAGCTCATTATCAATCTCCCCGCATTCTTTATCAGGATAAATCGCCATGCAAGCTCTAAACTCCTCGTCATATCGAAACCACCCAAATCCTCCATAATCCATCTGTGCTCTACGCACAATATCCATATATTTTAATAATGCCACACTCCTTTCTGGAAAAACGCTCGCAATATACACTAGCGTAAATCAAAAAGGTTGACGTCCAATTCTCAATGGTAGTTGGCACTTTTGGCCACCTGGCCAATTCCCATTCTTCTTCCTTTGACCCTTCTTTAGCTTGTATCTCCCTGTGCAACAATCTGAAAACATCAATAAACTCCCCTTTGCAAATCTTGTCCTTCAAAGACTGAGTGAGATGCGCCCCCAAAGGCATCGACACTCCCATATAAGGCAGCTTTTTATTCTTCACACTCCCACCAGATGTCTCAGTTTTAATGTCCTTACCTTGATCCCGATTAAGACTCACTGTTTCACCTTTATTATTTTCTGACACACTTACCTCTGAAACATCAACTTTAGACTTCTCCACATTATCGATAGCTGTCTGTACACCCATATCCTGCACCCTCACCCTTGTCCCCATTGACCTCTCCCTTCCAACCCCAACCCTTCCATGATCACCCATAATACCTCTTTCCTCACCTCTAGGGAGATTCCCCGCCGAACCAGATGTAAACCTTTGTGCATCTCGACGATCGCTCTGGACCGCCAATGTCTTCTGACCCTGTAAAACATTGTAACTCCGAGACTGGTTATTACCTTGACTTACTTCCACTAAATCAGCCCTTCCCAAGACCCTCTCATCAACATCCTCAAAATCAAGGGTTTCGTCAAAACCGACATCCAAATTCAAGTAACTAGCGCCCTGGCTTGTAGAGGGCTCATCACTCATGTATCTTTGTCGCACCTGAGACGACACTAATGTCTCCCCCGAAGTCAGGTGAGCCGCTCCAGGTCTCACCCTCTCTTCTTGCCGGTGTCTCAGGGGTGTACCAAACCCCACTGTGTGTCCTGCGATGAAAGCAGGCCACCCTTGACCTGCCTTTACAACTTGCTCTTCTTGCCCGCTTGAAGCAAGCGACCCACCACACCCTGGCGCAATTAACTCACTGCCTGCCCTAAAAACACCACTAATCCTGCCCCTACCAACACCTTCCACAGCTTGCACCTCTTCAAATGCCACGTCCTCTACTGTGCCTTGACCTTGATCCCTAATATCCATTAAACCAGTTTTAACAAGAGTCATATTCTTCACCCCCCAATGCTGCACCTTATGTAACATGGGGCTAACCAATCTCGGCACCCACTGTATTAACATGCTGGCCTCCCCCCCTTCCTCAAAATTCTTACTTTCCAATGAATTAATTGAGTCCCCTTTGCCTAAGGGGTCGCCCCCGTCCGAATCCGAATCGATTATGATCGGCTCCGGCCGATTTCCAATGCGTGCCGCCATCTTGAAAGCACCCGCCAGTGTGCTTTCCTCTAATTCTCCCTCTCCTCGCTCGCCTCTCTTTCACGAGGAGAGTGGAGCTTGCTGTTGCGCGCGGCCCACTCCTTCATAAACAGCAGGCGCATGCGCAAATGACCCGGCCTCCGCCCCCAAGCGCCGTAATGATGCCACCGCACTCTTAACGGCAGCACCTCTCCCCCGAGAGGCAACCCGCTGCCGCAACGATGCTCCCGCCCATCTGGCCAGCCTGGAACCACCTCGCCTGCCACTACTCACCAGCGGTAAGACCTGGCCTTGCCCTACTTCTGCGTCCATATCGAAAACTGCCGCCTGCGCATATTTACGCCCCATTACACTCTTTTGTTTATACTTTTTACCAGCCGCCGGTGGCGAACAAGCAATAACTGCCGCCGCCACGCCCTCAGACGACACCCTCCGAGGCCTCTTTATTCCTTCTCCCTTCACCAATAAAGCGCTCTCTTTTAATAAATCTTCCCTGCCCTCCTCCTGCAGCATCCGCAACGCCTGAATCACCTTCTCCGACGCCATAATGACCAACAATATAATATAGCTAATTCCAACCAACTTCCAACCAACAAAAACTCTAAGGCCTACCTACACAAAAAATTCACCTGCAGCACAACTGCCTAGGGTGTGGCAAGACGACCAAAGAGGCCGCCCACAGCCAGCCCACCCTATATATAGCCCCCCACCATTCCCACCCCTGCCCTAAAAACAGCCAATCATTTTCCGCGCAGGTGGATCGTACCACCCACGCCCGATATGTCCGGGGGGAGACCGGGCAAGCCCTCACTCCCCCCAAGCCCCCATAGAACATAGTGTGAATTCTTCTAAATCCAATATGGCTGTTACATGCAATGTGGCAACGTCACTGTGTAATGTGGCGTGTTGAGCGAGGTGCCCAGTGTCGATGGGAAAGCATGGAAGCGCAAGAAGGTCTGAGCTTGCCTCCCTTCTGTGGTCGACCACCCACACAGCCAGCAACAGCGCAGGGGGTTTGAGCCAAGAAAGAAAAGTCAAAGCCATCCCTCAGTGATGGTAGCGATCAACTCTGTACTCACGGGATGGCGTCCTCCAGCATGGCGTCCTCCAGCACTTCATCGGTGACTTGAGAGGTTGCTAAGCGCGCCGTCTTACGTGATGGTGGGTTCCTAAGGTAATACCACTAGCTCGTCGCCAAATGCTACGTGAGGTATCACGCCAGGAAACAGGTAGGTTTTGCGATAAGTGTATTTCATGCAGTGATGCCCTCATCCTGCAACTTTTCCTCCAGCGAGATCCAACTACAACTGACTGTTTTTGTAGTTGAAACCCAGGGAGAAAGAATTCTGGAAGACGGAAGGCATTACAATTGTAAACACACGGTAAGTTATGAAAGTGCAAAGTTACACAACACAAAGACAGGACTACAACAAAAGAGTAAACTCATAACACTACACTTATGCATACTTCGATTGTACAAACAAGTGATAAACTGGGTCGTCACTTGTAATACCAAATACTTGTTTTCCTAGTGTGGGTTGGACGCATATATTATTGCTTTCACTTCGAAGTGTTTCTACTATCCTCTTCAATAACGCTAAATTCACCATACTGGCATTTGAAATCCTGGTTTGAAGGTCATAGCAAATGTCACAGCAAGCTGCTGTAATAGAAAGTCTAAGAGAGGAAAAGTGGTGCCCCAGTAACATGGAGTCATATGGACCCAACAAATGGCTAGGCGTGGATTTGTGGCATCCATCAGCAATCCCTAACTTTTGTATCCAGTTGTAAACTGCAAGTTGGGATGTGTTTTTTGGCCATAGTTAAAATGTTACAAGTAAAACCATAGATCCCAGAATACAGTGTGTAATGAGGCCAACTAACTTTGGTACGGAAGGCTCTTTGCATGGTCTACGTTTGGGCAACTTAGCACATGGGAGAGATTTGATGTCTAAGACCTCAGTGAAAATACATAAAGCAACCAGTCCAGTTCAAAATCGTTTTTTGTACGCATTTGATTAAAACAACATACAACAGTAAATATTGTTAATATAGCATAAAATTGAACCATGTGTCAAGATTAAAAAAATCAAAGGCTAACATTTAATTTGTCAACCAGATGTGTTATGAAGCAGTAAGGTCTTGCTCTGCAGTCCATAAAATATTAATTAGATAGCCAGTGTTTTGTATATTTGTCCCTTGGAGCATGAATCAATTGCATCTTTTATAGTCCTTATCAGATTTGAGCATAACATTGGTATTAAATACTTCCTTCTTATGTGCACTGGATAAGAGCATAAACATAATAAATGTTCAGTTGTTTCCGTAACTAGATGGCTAGGGTGGCACATAAATTCTTCCTTTTTCATTGCTCAGCACACACTTTCAGACTGCCAAAAAGGATTGTTCTCAACTTTCTGCTATGAACTGCTTTTAGATTCTTGATAGTTTTATCAAATTTTGAGACTGATCTGAACTTTGTGTCTTTATATTTGTTTTTTTAGGGAAGATGATTACAGTAGAAACAGAAAAACAGTCTAAAATACATAATTTTTTAACAATGCATTCACTTACATAAACATAGAATCGTAACCTGATTTCAATGTATTGCCATTGTAAAATTAATTTTTATATTGTAATCTTATATTATTGAGAGTTCTTTACTCCGCTCCTTCAGACTTGGTATAATGATCACAAAATTAACTGATTTGGGTGAGGAGCCCTTAGCGTTTAGGGCCCAAGGGGCCCCTGGGCGGGTCTATGGGGCCGTCAGAAAAGGGAGTAGGCCAGAGGGGCGGAGGCGTTTGACGAATATCGCCCAGGGGAGGGTGGGTGTGTCGCGCAGGGGACGGCAGAGGTAGTTTTAACCCCTGGCACACCAGATCTTATTTGGCAGGATCCCCTGGATTTCGAGGAAGATGACCCAGGCGAGCAGGATGCGGCTCGGTCACCCTGGGAAGAAGAGAAGGCGGGCCAAGGGGCGGCCAGCCGGATGACATCGGCAGGACGGCGCGGAAGACGGCGGGAGGCCGCAGACGCTCCTTCTGGGCGGTGTGGGTTTTGCGCCCCTGATGCCGCTGCTTGGGAGGAGCAATGTCCGGGCCCGTCAGGTATACGGGGAAAGAGTAGAGGGGTGGCGGCAGGCTGCGTGTATTGTGGCGGTTGCAGCGCGAGTGGCTCCCCTGGGGCGGCGCAAAGCGAAGTTGAGGGCGAGGAGAGCTTGGAGGAAGGAGAGTTGGGGAGTAGCGAGAGTGAGACAGAATGGTGGGAGCGCGGTAAGTGGCGGGGGGACCCTAGCCCTGTCCGTAAGTCATTTCAGGTGGAGAAACACGTAATGCGGCGGCCAAAGGGTCATCGGACGGAGCGCACTGGAGTAGAGGTGCGGATGGTTCAGAAGCGGCCCCCGCTGCTCTCTCCAGGTAAGGAGTCTTCCTGCTCTATGGTATCGGTGGGTTCGGAAGCGAGGGAAGACTCAGTGCGCTTGGTAAAAGGGGTGTATGTGCAGGACACAGGGGTGGCTACCGAAGGCGGGGTGAGCGGGGAGGCGGCGAATGCGCAGAAGTCAGGTGGCTGTTGCGATGGGTCGGTGGGTACCGACGAGCAGGGAGGGCCGGCGGCAAAGGGTGCGAAAGAGGAGAAGGAGGGGGAGACGGCCTCAAAACGGGTTAAGTTGCCCTATATGGGCACAGCAAAACCTTTAGGGGCTCATTTAATGCAAGCCACGAAAGACAAAATTTGGAAAGGGGAATACGTGGATATTCTTAAACTGCTGCACCGGGAGGTAAGGACCAAAGAAGGCTCCAAGGAAGAGGAATGGGAGCTGTCCAAGCGGCCAAAAGTGCCGGTGAATATTGAAAATTGGATGGCAGCCTTCCTGATTTTTGCAAGTGTTATTGTGAGCGGTTTCCGGAGAGGGCGGTAGCCATGTTCAAGTATATGGACATTAAACGGAAGGCTCACCTTAATTACGGGGGCTATGCGTGGCGACAGTACGATGAGGAGTTCAGGGCTCGCATGGCTGCGGACCCCGAGGTGCAGTGGGGTGAAATTGATTCAGATTTGTGGCAGCACACTATGGGGCTGGCCAAATTCGGAAAAACGGTCTTCACGGCCAGCGGTTTGCCAATAACCTATCGGCCCTTTCGGGAGCACCCCACCGAAGGGGTGGGGTCCGGGGGCACTAGTCCGGGTAGCTCCACTACTACAGGGTCCAGTCGCTCTGGGGCCTGTTGGGACTACAATAAATGTTTGTGTACCAGGGAATACTGTAAGTTCCGTCACAAATGTTCGAAGTGCGCCGGGCGTCATCCGGTCACAGCCTGCAGTGGACAGCAGAGTACCTCTGCCTCAGGGGGATCTCAGAGTGGCGGGAAAGGGCTCTTACGCCGGTTAAAGTGGATCGTCTTGAGTTCTATTTAGCAGACTATGATAGGCCTGGGGACGCGGATTTACTGGTTCGGGGTTTTCGCGACGGTTTTCGGTTGGGTTATCAGGGCCTGCAGGTACGGCGGTGGGCGGAGAATTTGCGGTCCGTTCGCGGTAAAGAAGAATTGGTGCAGCAGAAACTAGCGAAGGAAGTGCGTGAGGGTAGCATGGCGGGTCCTTTTTCGGTTTGGCCCCTGCGGAACCTCATTGTGTTGCCTATTGGCGTTGTGCCCAAAAAGGAGAGGGGGCAGTTCCGGTTAATTTATCACTTGTCTTGGCCGGAGGGATTGTCGTTCAACGATTTCATCCCGGAGGACATAACCAGGGTGTCCTACGCGTCGGTGGATGTGGCAGTCAAAATGGTGGAGCAGTTGGGCCCAGGGACCCTGATGGCAAAAACTGATATTAAGTCTGCCTTTCGGCTACTTCCAGTTCATCCTGATGATTTTGAGCTCCTGGGCATCCAGTTTCAAGGGCTCTGATTCGTGGACAAGGCATTGCCCATGGGGTGCTCCAGCTCGTGTGCGCTGTTTGAGCGTTTCAGTACGGCGTTACAGTGGATCTTTGTGAGAATCACAGGTCACCAATGGGTAACGCACTATTTGGATGACTTTTTCTTTGCGGCGCCGGCGGCCAGCCCGATTTGTGCGGCGGTGCTGGGCCGGTTTGTGGAAATCATGGGAGACCTGGATGTGCCCTTGGCTCCTGATAGGACAGTGGGGCCGGGTACAGCGCTGTCATTTCTTGGGATCGAGCTGGACGCGGTGGCAGGTGTGGCCAGGTTGCCAGCAGACAAAAAAAAGGACATGGTTTGCAGGATCTCCGGAATGTTGGACAGGCGTAAGGTCACAGTGCGGGATATTCAGGTGCTATTGGGACATTTGAACTTTGCCTGCAGGGTTGTGCGAGCTGGACGTACTTTCTGCAGACGACTCGCTCTTGCGTTATCTGGTCAGGCGCTCCCACATCATCATGTGCGGTTGAAGGTGGGGGTTCGCGAGGATTTGAGAATGTGGGCCACGTTTTTGAAATCCTTCAACGGAATACCTTTGAAGGTGTGGCGCGATTGTGACTGGGATGTGCAGCTCTTTTCCGACGCGGCGGGATCGACGGGGTTTGGTTTGTATTGGGATGGTCGATGGTGCGCCGAGGAATGGCCAAACGACTGGAAGAATGGGGGCCATAGCATTGCGTTTTTGGAGCCTTTTCGGCTGATAGTGGCGGTGTGCTTGTGGGGTGCGGAGCTTCGGCACTCACGGATGCTTTTTCGGGTTGACAATATGGCGGTGGTGCAGCTGGTTAATCGCCAGTCTGCGCGTGAAGCGGGGGTTCTACAGCTGATGCGCGTTTTTGTGCTGCTTTGCTTGCGGAATGATATACATTTCAGGGCGAGACACGTGCCGGGTGTTAATAATGACATTGCCGATGCTTTGTCTCGTTCTCAGTGGGAGCGGTTCCATGGATTAGCCACGGGTGTGGCTTTGACGAGATTTCGCATGCCGGGTACGCTGTGGAGAGTAGGCGATTCTGGATGCTACGACTGGTTCTGAACTCTTTGGCACCGTCTACACGGCGGGCATATGCGAGAGGATGGGAAGAGTTCCTGGGATCCGGGGCACGGTGACGGGCGAGGCAGGAAGAGGTCGTGGAGATGTGGTACGGTTTATTATGGAATTGATTGAAAAGGGGCAATCCAGAGTCACGATCTCGGGTAAGTTAGCTGCGTTGGGATTTATGGGGAAACTTGTTTGGAGCTACCCTCCCTCGGCAGGGGAATTGGGAATTAGGATTCTGCAAGGTTGGGAGAACGCAGTGGGTGTTACAGGGCGTGCGAGACATCCGATATCCCTGTCTTTGTTAAAACGGTTGCTACCGGCTTTGGGAGATATTTGCCATGATGCGTATGAGACCCTACTTTTCCGGACCTTGATGTCTTTTTTGGGGCGTTTCGTGTGTCAGAGTTACTGGGCGTGGCGGGGTGTTCGGGTATTCAGTGGCGCGAAGTGCTACCAGCGGCGGATGGGGTGGCACTGGTCGTTCGGCGATCAAAGACAGACCAGAAAGGTGTGGGGGTTACGGTTTTCCTCAGGCGTTATCCGGTCAGCTTCATTTGTCCTGTTTTCTGGGAGGGTCAGTTGCGTGCGGATTCTACGTACACGGGCGGGCAAATTTTTTTCAGCACGCAGATGGGACGCAGGTGTCAGCGGCACAGCTACTAGCGGTTTTGCGAAAGGGGTTGGCTCATCTGGGGTTGGATGCCACCCGGTTTGGTACACATTCTTTCCGGATTGGGGTGGCTACGGAGGCGGGGAATAAGGGCTGGGTTAGTGAGGAGCTGATGGCTTTGGGGAGGTGGAGATCTGATTGCTTTAGGCGCTATGTGCGAGGGTTTGAATTTTAAGGAGTAGGGGTGTGGAGTGTTGGTTGGGTTTTCATGTATTTTTTCTTTTTCAGGTGTGGTCCTGGGGCCGGCAGCGGAATACATTGCCATTTGGGTGATCGGCCACTCGTTTGTCAAATGGGCTCAGCGTCAGGCTCGGAGGACTGCTTTGGGGGATAATTTGGGTTTTGACCCAGCGCGGTATCGTGTTACATGGTTCGGGAAAGGGGGGATGAAATGGAACAAGCTTTTGCCTCGCTAACAGACCACAATGGGGAGGCACCATTGTCCGGACTGACTTTGCATTCATTTGGGAGAGAATGATCTCGTGGTCACCACAGGGCTGAACCTCTTGAAGGTGATGAAGAGGGACCTTCAGTTATTGGTGGGCCAGTGGAAGGGCTTTCATGTTATATTTACGGCCTTTGTTCCGCGTCGGGTATGGAGAGGGGCCAGGAAGCCGGGGGCTATAGAAAGGGCTAGGCGCAAAATAAACAAAGAAATGAAAGGTTTTTGCATGGGGCGGGCGGGACTTTTTTGGAGCACGTGGATTTAAGGTTTGAGGATGCGGAATTCTTCAGGGCCGACGGGGTACATCTGTCATTTGTAGGGATGGAGTTGTACCTACTGCAGTTGAGAGAGCAAATGAAAGCGTTACTACGGGAGCCCTGGGGGGGGCAGAAAAAGTCAGGCCTTTTTCTGGTGGCGGGGTAGCAACCTAGCTAGTGGAATGTCAAAGTAAATGATATCCGTTTCAACATGCATCACGCTCATCTAAGGGGTGGAGTGTTCAGTATAGGGAAAGATGCGGAAGACATTGTAACGCGAAGGGTTAATTAGCTTGAGCAGTGTAGATGAGTGTAATGCCTGTTGAAACCCCCTCCCAAACATCGTGGAAAAGTTCATGATATTATTTTCAAGCTTGTTTGTGTAGAAGACTCCGTCTCAACCTTGAGAACGAGAGTACAGGGAGAAGATGGAATGAAAACAAAGGCTGGAGAAGGGCAGAGCAGCCAAGTACTGATAACATAGCTAGAAAATGCCAGAATGAGATAGAATCCAAGCTTCGAGTTATTTAAGCACTGAAGTGTAGGTGAGGGATCTGGAAGTTCGCAGATGGAATTGTGGAAGCTGCCATGGCCCAGCGCTGCCTCCCTGTTTGCTCGTGGTGCTTGAGGGGGAGAGCGGTCCAAGCAGGCGGTAGAGGGCTTCCCAACATGTCGAGGACTAAGTTAAGTTTCCACACAGGGATGAAAGGCCTTTGTTTCTCTGCTCTATTATTATGACTGATTATTTATGCTTGCACTGTGTTTATAACCTGAAGTATTCAGCTCGTTTATATTTTGCTTTCTAAACCTCTTAGTGTGAACTGCTACAGTAACTGAAACATGCATTTTGGTGTGCAGTAAATCAAAGCTTATCTGAAGTATTCAGTTTGTTTATATTTTGCCTCCTGAACATCGTAGTGAGAGCCTGCTGCAGTAATTGAAACATGTATTTTGGTGTGCAGTAAATCAAAGCTTATCTGAAGTATTCAACTCATTTATATTCTGCTTCCTGAATATCGTAGTGTGATGCATTTTAGTATACAGTTAATCAAAACTTATATCTGTCAATGTGCTTATATATATATATATATATATATATATATATACATATACATAGATGCTCCTTGTAGTGTACTTATATATGTAGATAGATGCTTTTCGTTGCTATTCTTATTCTACTATTGTTAATGTGCTAAATGCCCACATTTTACCTGCAATTCTAGTGAAGCTAAATTGTATTTATAATTGGCGTGTGGTCCTTCATTGAGCGTCCTTATTGACTTATAATGAACAGGTGTCAACCAGTCACCTGGATAAGACATTTGGTACCAGAAGTGGGGAATAAGTCAATAATGCCTCTTTGGGGACCTAAGAAAAGTGAGGCAGAGAGCGGAAGGCAGCATGGGGCAGAAGCCAGATCAATTCCTGGGTGGTTAGCAACTGACCCGTTCTCTGGTGTGGCAGGACTCCTGAACCGGTGGGCAGCGCCGGTGGTATGGGAGGCATTAGATGAGAAGGTGACTCCTCACTTAGTGGAAGATGCGGTTGAGAGTGTGAAGCTAAGAGGGACGAAGCTCGAGCGGAAAGCAGCAGGGCAAGTGGGATGGCTTTTCCTGTCTGCGCTCCGTACGGTATACAGGAAAACATTAACACAAGATGCAGAGATAATGAAACTGCGGGATTAGGTTGCAGCCTTGCAGGAAAGGCAGTTACTTATGAAAGAGACCATAGAAAGTGCAGTGACTCGAGGTGATCAAATGGAGGCAAGGTGCACCGCATTAGCAGTACACGTAGCAAAACAGAAGAGTAGGCAGAAGCCTAAAATACCCTCAACTGTGCAAGTGAGGGCATTGGTACGCAAAGAAAATTGGGATCCACATACTTCGGAGGATGAGGTGGAAGTACGTGTAACAGAACTAGGTGGAGTTGAAAGTGGAGAAGGACGTGTAGGTGAAATTGAAGGTGAAAAGGGAGCGAATGGCGGGCAAATACAGAATTCTTGTTTGGTAAGAGATTATACGCAGAGTGAGTTGTTGCAGAGAACCCGTATGTTTAGGCAGATGCCTGCAGAGCCTTTGTTTAAATGGTTGGTGAGATTGTGGGACACTGGAGCAAAAGATGCATTACAGAATCCTTTTACGTTAGGTCCCATCACAGAAGGAGACCCGTTTGAGCTGGAAATGATAGTACAGGATGATGTAGATGATGTAATGATGTGGAGCCTATGGCAGAGGCAGGAAAAAAAGAGGGTGCCACAAGATTGGGCCTTAGTGGAAATAGAACGCATAACTGATGATCGGCCGGTCACTTTAAAAACATGGGTCCCCTTACTAGGTTGGACAAGAGAAGGAGGGGTTGGCAATATAGTAGGCAGAGCGCAGGAGTTTGCCATCGTGAAGTGGAAATGGTACCTGCAGCAGAGGGCAAAACCGGGGCCAGCAGGAGTATCGAAGTTACAAGAAGATATGTTGGGGGCGGTGGACTTACAAGCAATGGTCCCTTCACCAGAGCCATCTGAGATGGAGTCCTCACCATTTAAAACAGCCCCACCTTTTGAACAGCTCACAGAAGAAGAACAGCAAAATGCATGGTTCACAGATGGTACCGCCCGGTACCATCAAGGAAAGAGACAATGGCAAACAGTTGCATTCCAGCCTGCTACAGAAACGCTGTTGCTGCGAGGAGGAAATAATGGATCAAGTCAGTTTGCAGAACTGCAGGGGGTAGCAGCAGTGATCGAACAGGCCCCCATCGGAAGAAAACATTTGTGTACACTGACAGCTCGCCACCTACCAAGGACTAGTAAGCTGGGCCCCGACTTGGCGCAAGGATGGATGGAAAATCAAAGGCAACCCCATTTGGGGAGGCGAGCAGCTATGGGAAGAGATGTGGGAGAAAGGGCAAAACAGTCAAATCCATGTGGGACATGTGGATGCCCATTGCCCATCGGATACCTCACTTGCATCTCTATTCAACAACACCACAGATCAAATGGCCAAAACGCGAACGGTGGTCATCAAGGAGGAAGCTGAAGCCGCTTTAGCAAACAGGGCCCATGCAACATCTGGACATTTAGGAGAGAGTGGCACTTATGCATGGGACCAGCAACGACAAATTCAAGCCACTAAAGAACAAGTAAAGGAGTACCCCACATGCAACCAGTTTAGACAAATGCCCTTGCAAAAGAAGCCTAGCGGCCATATCAGAACAGGAACTGCAGCTACTACAGTGTGGCAATTGGACTATATCGGGCTGATACCAAAAGAAGGAAGAAAAAGCTACGTATTGACCATGGTGGACACCTACTCTGGCCTTATGTTGGGTATGCCCTGTAAGTCTGCAGACCAAAAGTCCACTTTGCGAGGGCTAAACTACCTGATAAAACATTATGGGGCACATGATGAGATCCAAACAGATAGGGGCACACACTTTTCAGGGAAAACAGTGCAGGGCTGGGCGCAGGAACAGGGAATTCGGTGGATTGTGCACCTTAGTTATTATCCACAAGCTGTAGGCATGATTGAGAAATATAGCGGATTGTTGAAAGAACAGCTAAAAAAGTTATCAGCACATGATAGACTTGCACAAGTGATTTGTGAACAAGCATACACCCCTCACATTGAAGAAAGATCTGCCCCCGATAACACCCAGAGAGGTGAGGGAGGATTTGGAAGCACAGGAAGAAAAGTATGGGTGAACCATCCAGGGAAAAAGCCAGAGGCAGGAAAGCTATTGAATCAAGGGGTGGGGAGTACGTATATTATACTTTTAAAGAACTCAAATGTACCTGTATTTGTACTTGCAGTGAGACTTACCCCATGGTCGTAAATGATGACATCTGCATCAATGACGTGGTTCATGATTATAACCGGAAAAAGTGTATGAGTCCGACCGAATATAGTCTGTCATGTCACTTGTGCACCTCAAGCAGCTAACATAACTGATGACCAGGGAAATGTTTCACTTTGCAACGTGGAGGTACCTGGAGGCAAGTGGATGGCTGCCTGCCAAAGCTGTGACCTGGAAGGTAACTGGACAGCAAATCCGACATGCCAACGGACTGAACAAGGTGGAGGGGACGCCAGCAACAGTACAGGCTTTGAGTTACATGCTAAACATGATATGTAAATATTGTGATACCAGGACACATGGTGGTTGTTACAATGAACAATAGAATACCAGCCTTCATGTTTTATATAACCGAAAGACGCATGGTTAACAACTTAAGCAACGTTTCTATAAATCGATATAGAATGGGATGTAAGCAAGTTCTGCATGCAAGCATAATTAATCGTATTGTGTTACAGATACATTTTGTCAAGGGGAATGTCTCAAAGTATGATCCATTATGTGCACCATGGACACCACAGTTATGGCCCTTGCCAAAGTTATGCAATAGAAGAGATCTAGGGTCCTTGATAGCTGGGACCACCAGAATCGGGGTAGGGGCCCTGAATTCTTTTGATGTTGAAGCCATTAGGAATAAGCTAACTTCTACAGGTTATAGTACAGGAGAGGCCATAAAAGTAATTTCTCAAAGGGGGCCTACACACTCACAAGAAGAATGGAAAGTCCTGCGTGGGTTGTATCGCGATTGGCAATGGCATAATTTCACTTATGAACAATTCGGAAAAAAAAAAAGCTTTAAAAAAAATAAAACGAGCAGTGTCCAAGGGCATCTAGTGCATACTATGGTAAAGCATTGTTAATCTACAGTATGCAGACTTTAACGCAGAATGGGGACAGCCTCAGGGTGAATATTGGAGACAACAATTGCATTTGCCTGAAGTAATATGGGTAAAGCCCATACAGTCACGGTGAGGAAGAAATGTGTTATGCTCTTTTTGATATAGTAAGAAGTGATCTTCCTCCTGACATATGGTGCCCCTTTATATTGCTCCCCGTAGTGATAAGTAAAAGAATGGTGGATACCTCACACTGACAAAAAGTAGATTGATTAAACGAATCACACTGTAGATCCCACTAGATGTGCAGATTGGTCTAAGGGGTGGGTATGTACCCACACTGGACGGGTGCTAGATCAATGTCTTCACACAATACTGGGAGAATGTGAATGGTTACCTTATCCTATTAAATGCCACAGACTTATATCAGATAGGGACAGAGAGTATATGTTATGTCATTAATCATCCCTTACTTATTAATGGATTTATACAAACCACCGGAGAGCAAGTAATGTGTACGCGCAATATTACCAGCATTATTGACATAAGCACTCACATCTTGTACCGACCGACTAAATTCACCATAACCACATTACAGACGCAAATGCGTGCGCAGTTAGAGTGGAACATCTCGCTTGTTGTTAAGATACCCAGATAAGAGGCAATCAGGCACTATGCACAAATTTCCTTTGCTAAATTTGATATGGCAGCTAAATACACCAAGGATACAGCCATACTGATGACCATAAACACTAAACAGCTTATGCACACTGCTTCATGCATCCAGCAAATAAATGAGCATCATTGGTATGACATCTTCTTAGGCTGGGCACTAGGAGCTATAAAGACGCTAACTATAGTGTTACAACAGCAAATTTGGTTATTGATTGTTTGTGTTACGCTAATGACTATACTATGTAGACTATATTTATGCACAAAGCAGCTTCATACTAAAGATGCAAGCGCTTAGAATAACGTTGACCAGTATTAGTAGCAACCTAGCTAGCGGAATGTCAAAGTAAATGATATCCGTTTCAACATGCATCACGCTCATCTAAGGGGTGGAGTGTTCAGTATAGGGAAAGATGCGGAAGACATTGTAACGCAAAGGGTTAATTAGCTTGAGCAGTGTAGATGAGTGTAATGCCTGTTGAAACTCCCTCCCAAACATCGTGAAAAAGTTCATGATATTATTTTCAAGCTTGTTTGTGTAGAAGACTCCATCTCAACCTTGAGAACGAGAGTACAGGGAGAAGATGGAATGAAAACAAAGGCTAGAGAAGGGCAGAGCAGCCAAGTACTGATAACATAGCTAGAAAATGCCAGAATGAGATAGAATCCAAGCTTCGAGTTATTTAAGCACTGAAGTGTGGGTGAGGGATTTGGAAGCTCGCAGATGGAATTGTGGAAGCTGCCATTGCCCAGCGCTGCCTCCCTGTTTGCTTGTGGTGCTTGAGGGGGCGAGAGGTCCAAGCAGGCGGTAGAGGGCTTCCCAACATGTCGTGGACTAAGTTAAGTTTCCACACAGGGATGAAAGGCCTTTGTTTCTCTGCTTTATTATTATGACTGATCATTTATGCTTGCACTGTGTTTATACCCTGAAGTATTCAGCTTGTTTATGTTTTGCTTTCTAAACCTCTTAGTGTGAACTGCTACAATAACTGAAACATGCATTTTGGTGTGCAGTAAATCAAAGCTTATCTGAAGTATTCAGTTCGTTTATATTTTGCCTCCTGAACATCGCAGTGAGAGCCTGCTGCAGTAATTGAAACATGCATTTTGGTGTGCAGTAAATCAAAGCTTATCTGAAGTATTCAACTCATTTATATTCTGCTTCCTGAATATCGTAGTGTGATGCATTTTAGTATACAGTTAATCAAAACTTATATCTGTCAATGTGCTTATATATATATATATATATATACATATATATATATATATTTATACACACATAGATGCTCCTTGTAGTATACTTATGTATGTAGATAGATGCTTTTCATTGCTATTCTTCTTCTACTATTGTTAATGTGCTAAATGCCTACATTTTACCTGCAATTCTAGTAAAGCTAAATTGTATTTATAATTGGCGTGTGGTCCTTCATTGAGCGTCCTTATTGACTTATACCGAACAGGTGTCAACCAGTCACCTGGATAAGACACAGGGCAATTCAGGTATTAGGACGGGAAGGAGCATTAATTAGACATGGACAGGCAGGAGACCGCTCATTAGCGGACAGGTTCACAGAAGCGGGTAGGAAGGGAGAAATTAAGGAGGCGAGAGGAGAAAGAAAGACAGGACGAGAGTAGTGGGGGAGGGGAGGAGGGGGGGTTCAGGGGGATAGGTGATTCGATGTCTAGGGAGGTTTTAGTTTTGTAAGGCAAAGGCCAGGTGGGGTAGGCTTAGGGGCACCTGTTCCAATAAAGCGGCCTTTTACACACAATGAAAGATTCGTGGTTTGGTCACTCTCTCCCAATAGGGTCCCGGGGGGGAGGAGGAGGAACAAGGAGTTCCCCCCTGGGGTTTGTGGGAGAGGTGGCACGACCCGCGACGCGGTTGGGCGTCCGGGGTGCCAATTTGGGTGGGTGGGATTATTATAAATTCAGACATTTTGTGGGCACAGGCACCATTTTGTGGAAGGTGACCTGGTGGCCAGGGGCTTTGTCCGTCGGTCCGTTGCTTTTTCCCCTCCCTCCCTCCCCTGACGGGTTGAATTTGTTGGAGCAGGTGTCTGTTTGTGGGTAGGTTGTCGCTTTGGACAGGTGCGTGCCACGGCGGGGACAGCTGCAGGGCAGCTATTAAAAGCTCGGGTGGAAGACGGAGTTGGCAGGGCAATTCAGGTATTAGGACGGGAAGGAGCATTAATTAGACATGGACAGGCAGGAGACCGCTCATTAGCGGACAGGTTCACAGAAGTGGGTAGGAAGGGAGAAATTAAGGAGACGAGAGGAGAAAGAAAGACAGGACGAGAGTAGGGGGGAGGGCGGGGTAGGGGAGGGGGAGGGGCAGGGGGATAGGTGATTCGATGTCTAGTGAGGTTTTAGTTTTGTAAGGCAAAGGGCAGGTGGGGTAGGCTTAGGGGCACCTGTTCCAATAAAGGGGCCTTTTACACACAATGAATGAGTCGTGGTTTGGTCACTATCTCCCAAGTGTATTTCATGCAGTGATGCCCTCATCCTGCAACTTTTCCTCCAGCGAGATCCAACTACAACTGACTGTTTTTGTAGTTGAAACCCAGGGAGAAAGAATTCTGGAAGACGGAAGGCATTACAATTGTAAACACACGGTAAGTTATGAAAGTGCAAAGTTACACAACACAAAGACAGGACTACAACAAAAGAGTAAACTCATAACACTACACTTATGCATACTTCGATTGTACAAACAAGTGATAAACTGGGTCGTCACTTGTAATACCAAATACTTGTTTTCCTAGTGTGGGTTGGACACATATATTATTGCTTTCACTTCGAAGTGTTTCTACTATCCTCTTCAATAACGCTAAATTCACCATACTGGCATTTGAAATCCTGGTTTGAAGGTCATAGCAAATGTCACAGCAAGCTGCTGTAATAGAAAGTCTAAGAGAGAAAAAGTGGTGCCCCAGTAACATGGAGTCATATGGACCCAACAAATGGCTAGGCGTGGATTTGTGGCATCCATCAGCAATACCTAACTTTTGTATCCAGTTGTAAGCTGCAAGTTGGGATGTGTTTTTTGGCCATAGTTAAAATGTTACAAGTAAAACCATAGATCCCAGAATACAGTGTGTAATGAGGCCAACTAACTTTGGTACGGAAGGCTCTTTGCATGGTCTACGTTTGGGCAACTTAGCACATGGGAGAGATTTGATGTCTAAGACCTCAGTGAAAATACATAAAGCAACCAGTCCAGTTCAAAATCGTTTTTTGTACGCATTTGATTAAAACAACATACGACAGTAAATATTGTTAATATAGCATAAAATTGAACCATGTGTCAAGATTAAAAAAATCAAAGGCTAACATTTAATTTGTCAACCAGATGTGTTATGAAGCAGTAAGGTCTTGCTCTGCAGTCCATAAAATATTAATTAGATAGCCAGTGTTTTGTTTATTTGTCCCTTGGAGCATGAATCAATTGCATCTTTTATAGTCCTTATCAGATTTGAGCATAACATTGGTATTAAATACTTCCTTCTTATGTGCACTAGATAAGAGCATAAACATAATAAATGTTCAGTTGTTTCCGTGACTTGATGGCTAGGGTGGCACATCAATTCTTCCTTTTTCATTGCTCAGCACACACTTTCAGACTGCCAAAAAGGATTGTTCTCAACTTTCTGCTATGAACTGCTTTCAGATTCTTGATAGTTTTATCAAATTTTGAGCCTGATCTGAACTTTGTGTCTTTATATTTGTTTTTTTTAGGGAAGATGATTACAGTAGAAACAGAAAAACAGTCTAAAATACATAATTTTTTAACAATGCATTCACTTACATAAACATAGAATCGTAACTTTATTTCAATGTATTGCCATTGTAAAATTAATTTTTATATTGTAATCTTATATTATTGAGATTTCTTTACTCCGCTCCTTCAGACTTGGTATAATGATCACTAAATTAACTGATTTGGGTATTTGATCACTACATTCTACATGATTAATTCTTGTAGATCTCTATAATAAAAGTTCCTACCTGTTAGAAAGAAAATGTAGTTATCTGAATTCCTACATCCTTTTAAGCAAGCTGTGTAGAGGACCCCATATCTAATTCCCAATTTTCTTGATCTTTTCTCCTTACGCTTATAGAGTCATATTCTAAAAAACTGTTAGATAGGTAATAGGACAACCATTGTTGGAAGATTGGTGGATCAGGTCTTAGCCATTCTGTCGCAATACAGTTTCTGGCATTGGTAATTGCAGCAAGAAGGAATTTTCCATCCTCAATAGATCAGAGTCAATTTATCTACCCCAAGCAAAATGAGTTGCAGAGTGAGATCTGACCGTATATTTAGGATTTTACCAAGAAATTCAACCCAAAACTCCTATCCACCTGCTGCTGCACAACACCCCTCAGCACGTAGGACCATTCTCCTGCTTCCACTGCCACTTCACCTGTAGCAACACGCCATCGCACACCCATACTCCTACCCCCAGCCACCCTCTCACAACCTCACCTCACTAAACACCACTCCAGACCCTTAGCAAACACTCACATCCATGCTCTTCAGCACCACCTCACTTAAAACACACATGCAATTGAAATTTGTATCCCTGTCAGCAAAACGCATCACACCTCCTCTTCCTGACAGAAACCTGGATTAACCTTTTTTTATCTCTGACATCGCTGCGGCCATCCCAGCAGGATACAAGATTACACACCAAGACCGCATTTACAAACCCGGAGAGGGACTTGCCATCATATATAAAGACACTTTCTAATGCATGATAGATACACTTTGAAGAGCACCCTAGCATACAGACTACCCGGACCACGAAGCAACTTCAGCAATCTCATCTCAGTCTTCATTGCTCCCCTTACTATTCACTCCAAGGACTTTCTACTTCTTGCAGTTTCAATTTCCACCTGGAAGACCCATCTGACAACTCCTCCACTGACCTCCTCATGAACACCAACCTCTTTGAGAGCCTGCACAGAATAAGACATTCCCAGCTCGTCACGGCCCCCACACACCACGCAGGATACACTCTAGACCCCATCTTCACCTCCTGCAACACTATTAGCTACCATTCCACCTCATCGGTCACATGGACTGACCAGTCAGTCATCCACTTCAAAATCTCCATGCCTCAAACCAAAGTCCCCATCAGCATCAACCTGCTCAGCCGGAACTGGAACAGAATAATAGAAAATGAGTTCTGCAGCGCACACTAAACTGACCAACCCATCACCACTTACAACCTAACCAAGGACATCACCAACTTCAACCAGTGAATCTCAAACAGTGTAGACGCTGTTATACCCATCAAAATTCACAAACCCAGCAGAATAAAAAAACAGGCCTTCTGGTACACAGACGCATTTCTAGACTCCAAAGATACTATAAACAGCTGGAAAGGAAATGGAAAGCGAACCACAACGCCAATGCCAGTTCAACATACAAGGTCGCACTCAGGCACTACCACCCCCTTTTGAGAGACACCAAGAGAAGATCCCTCACTGAATGACTCCAAGCCAGCTCCAACAATGGCAAAACATTTTTTGTTATCATGAAGGAGTTCACTACTCAGAAACCTCAGCCAACTTCATCAATCCCTCCCAGGAATGCTGCAGAACCTTACAAACTTCTTCCACAGCAAATTTTAAAAGGTTCTACAATAGCTTTGAAAAATAACCTGACCCCAAGGTCCAGCCTTCAAATGGATTTGCTCCTTCCTTACAGGGAGAACACAGAGCCAGACTCCCACCCTACACATCAGAGCCCTTGGGCTTGATCTGCTGAGTCTCTCAAGGATCACCTCTCAGCCCTACTCTGTTCATCATTTACACGACACCACTCGCTGACGTAATCAGAGCTCACAACATCGCCCATTTTTCCTACGCCAATGACACCCAGCTCATCCCATCCTCTGTTGCGTAAATTGTGACTTTGGTATAGCTCTAAAAGGTGTGCTTTCCCATCTATGGGTTACACGGGTGAGCTTGGTTCAACGCACCAGCGATGAATGTGAAAGACAAGTTATTGTAGCCCCGTAAAACACTATTCAGTATGTAACGGACATAGAAGTATTGCATTTGGGTTACTAACAAACCCATAAAGGGATCAATGGAACCATGGGTACAGTAATAAACCTTAGTTTGCTATTCACAGTATCACACTGTACTAAGGAGAATAAACCCCTTTAAGTAAAAAGTATTTATTACTACAGGAATAATCTGTTTCTCTGTTCATCTAAAACAACTACCCAAAATGTGATAAAAACAGCAAGAAGGTATGTTACAAGTAAGGAGAATAAAAGTAACATTTCTAGCATGTTTTAAATTATCATCTAAAACTAACACCCTAATGGCTTTTTCTATATGCTACACTAAGAGAGCATGGACGGCAGAGCTCTTTGCTGCATGAGTGGCACTTACCTCAAGCCTGGAAGCATGCTATGGTGCTTTCCTTGCTAAACAAAAACCCCACCTGGGCCCATCTAACAGGGCCAACTATAGGCCCATTTCTGTGCTGCAGCTTCTGTCCAAGATATTGGAGAAGCATGTTGAACTGCTGCTCCCACCAAAGAATTCAGAGCTCTCGAAGTGTTCAACTTGAGTTTATTGCAAATATACAACCTGACATTAATCCCCTTCCCATACTGCTTTCACTTGCGTCGTCTCTCCCTCGTAACTGTCATCCTCCTCTCCTGCATTCTCGATTCCCAGCACGAGAACACTGGCATTCTAAACATTACTTCATAATACATTTCCTTCTATTTAGGTTGTGAAAACAACAGTGAACCATTGAAATACATTACTATAAAATATGTAAGAACAACAAAACAAATGCACATAAATCTTTAGAGTTTCTGTGCATTACAAACAGAGATGTTAAAATGTCAAGAAACAAAATCTCGGACACTATGATCTCACATAATCATTAAGGTACATTGGTGGTTTGTGAGGCCTCTCTGTTCTGGCATATGAATCACCTACACCTACATTCGACTCAGCTTCTCTACTTGCTTCTCTGTCACTCCTCACTCTCACCTCAGCTTCTCTGCATGCTCCTCCATCACTCTTCACTCTCAATTCCTCATCACTCATGGACATTGTACATGACAAACTCTCCTTACACCTTTCAGCATCATACTAGCCCCCCCTTTTGATAGAGAGCCACTCCTCAAATTCCACCTATCTCCCCCTTCCAGAATAACAGAATATCTGCTTCCTTTGTAGACCTTCAAGGGACCCATACATTTCATTAAACCACCTCTGACTCGCCCAGACTTGACTTTTACCCAGTCACCTTTCTCAATCTTGTGAGCTGAATTACCAACATCCCTTACCAAACTCCTGCCTGACAAGCTTACCCACTCCTTCACCACGTAGGTACCAGTTTGGTTCCTGGGACGCTTCCTCTCATCTCCTGGAAAGGACATTTTTGAGAAACACTGTGCAAAGTTGTGTAATAGGCCCAAATCATATCATTAACCAATTCCCTGACATCAGTCTTGCGCGCCAAGGCCATTTGAATCGTACCCTTTATCAAACTATTACCTATCTCTATCATTCTATTTCCCCACCAAGTGCTAGTGTGCTTAACTCCACATTGCTCGAGAAACCGCACCATTTCCGTAGATGTCAACTGCGTCCCATTTTCAGTGATCAAAGTTGCCGAAATTCCTTCTTCATGAAAAATAATTTTTAACTCCTTTATGGTTGTTCTGGTGGTAACATCTATCATAAATTTCAGAATAAGCTACTTGTAGTACACATCCACTACCACTAGTGCATACCACATACCACTTGGTAACTCATGCATAGGACCTATAAAATCTAGACAAATGGTGTGCCATGGTTTACCCGGATCAACAATATGACCCTCAGCAGCCTCACTCCAAACCATAAGCCTCTTCTCACTTTCCTTACAAACCGCACACCACTCAACCACTTGATTATCCAAACCAGACCCCCAAAACTCACGTTTCAAACATTTCTTTGTTAGGGTTTGTCCCAAATAACCTTTGTGACACATTTTAATCAATTTACTTCTTAACCCTGTAGGTGTCACAAAACAATATCCTCTCATAATCAGGTAGTCCCCAAACACACTGAGCTCATCCAAAATCTTGGAGTATGGTCTTGCAGCTAACGGAATTACACTCTTCCTTATGGCTCCATCTTGTATCATTTTCATTACCACTGATAAAACTGCATTCCCTTCCATCTCTTCTTCCCACTCATACCTGGTAAAGGCACCCAAAGCTGAATGTGCAGCATCCTGTATCCAAGCTACAGTCCCATCTCTCTCCTCTCCACCCATGACACATGAATCACCAGATTTTTCTGAATCCGTGGGCAACCTATTCAGACAAGCAGCCTGAACATTGCTCCAGCCATGAATAAACTTCACAACATATTTATATATTCTTGCAGTCTAGCAGCCAATCTCGCCAGTCTAGCTGAATCTTTACCCACCCCCCAGGTAATAATACTTTCAACAAGGGTTTGTGATCTGTCCTTAAAACAAACCTAAAACCCCATAATGCTAAAAGCGAAAGTATTCAACACCCCTGGCAGCAGCTAGGGCTTCACTTTCAATCACAGAATAGTTACGTTCGGATTCTGTGAGGGAACTGGAGGCAAAAACAACTGTTTTTTCTGTCTTCCAATGCATTTGTGACAAAACTGCTCCTATTCCAGAAGCGCTTGCATCAACTGTGATGATTTCAGCCGTGTGTCAAATGCTGATAAGATATTAGCCTCACAGAGTTCTTTCTTAATGCTCTCAAAACATAATTGTTGGTTCTCATTCCACACAAACGAGTTCCCTTTTCTCATCAAAATTCTAAGACCTTCAGTCTTATCAGCAAAATTTTCAACAAAATTTGCACAATATTCTATCAAACCCAAAAACCTCAATTGCTCTTTATTAGCAGGACATGGCGACATCCTGATGGCTTCAAGTAAATCCTGTTTAGGTTTGATCCCTCCTTCGGTAACATAATATCCTAAGTAATCAATGCTCTTAGTCATGAACATGCACTTTTCTTTTCTCAGCGTTAGACCTGCTTCCTCCAATCGTCTCAAAACCTTCAGAAGAACATTATGGTGTCGTCGCACAGTATCCCCAAAGATTAAAATATTGTCTTGGAAGTAAACTCCATTCTCCATTTCAGAAAATAGTTTTGCCATCATGCGTTGGAACACACTCGCTGCAAATATCAAACCAAATGGCACACGAGTGAGTTGAAAAGTACCTTCTGTATGGATAAAAGCTGTAAGAGGTTTTGAACTCTCATGTTACTGAACCTGATGATAAACACTTTTCAAATCTAGTTTTGAAAAATATTTTCCCCCTTTTATAGTCATCATTAATTCATTGATATTAGGTCGAGGGAACTCATCAGCTATTACTTTATGATTCAGAGATCTCAAGTCCACACAGAACCTCAACGGTCCGTCCGCTTTCTGTGTGATCACCACCGGAGAAATCCACGGAGAAGTTTCTATAGGTTCGATCACACCATATTTGAGCATGTCGTCCAGCAGTTCTTTGACATCATCACGCACTGCCATGGGCACCCGCCTCACCTTATGCTGCACAGGGACAGCATTTTCCTTTCGATTAATTTTATGCACATAACCTTTTAAGCATCCTAGACTATCTTTAAATACCCCTTGTGTACTCCTCAGCATGTCATCTAAAGACATTTCCTCTACTACTGTGACCTGAATGGGCGCTCTTGGATTAACCACAATGTTTAGATCGTACTGATGTACCCATCCCAAAATGGCTGGACCATCGGTCAATACATAAACGTTCCCTATGGCTTCACATGAAACTTAATGACTCCTTGTAAATATCCCAATATTTCAATGGCCTCTCCTTGGTAACCCCCTGGGTTTATGTCTTTAGGGAATAAGTTAATGCCACTCCAATATCTTCTGAAAAGATTCTCGGGAATTATGGTGTACATTGACCCCGCATCTGTCATAAGTTTGACCTGACACCCACAAATTTCAAATAAAGCCATCGGCCTCACTAAATGCCTCTTGTCACAGTGAGACTCACAGTCTACCATGCCCGCATGACCATCCCCCACTACTAGGATTCTATCCACCTCCGAATTTGAAACTGACATATCCAAAATTCCCACTCTAGACTTACAATTTCCTATGTGTTGTTTACTCGCCTCCTTGCACATCTTAGCAAAATGGCCTCTGCACCGAAGTCTCCTGCACCCTTTGTTTAATGCATAGCACTTTTTAAAGTCAGAGTTATGATAAATGCTTCTACACCGACTACACTCTTTATCTTTACTTTGCACAATGTTTTTGATGTCTGAGCTATTCCATTTTAATCTATTTTTCATGACGACATTTATATCCCTCCCAGGACTAACACTCTTTGCTCCTCATAGTTGCAACATCTCCAACAACTTTACCTCTACTGTTGAGTTCTTCCATACATCATTGTAACTCTTCAATTACTTTGACCAATTCAACTGCATCTTTTAATGAAGGATCTTTAGCTGCCCACAACTATTCCTGTATTTTCTTGCCTTTACACTGCACTATAAGTTGGTCATGAATTAACTCATCTGTCATAACCCCAAAATGACATTTGACCATTAACTCTCTAAGTCTGGACTCAAATTCCTCTGTATTCTCGTGACCTGCCTGTGGTTGCGTATAAAAGTTGTACCTAACCATAACTAAATTAGTTCCCTTAGCAGATCTAACTTCTAATCTTTTCAAGGCTTCTTTATATGCATTATCCAAAGGTTGACCATTAGGTCCTAAAGCTGCTGGCAAATATCTTCTGACCTTCACTGCCTAGGGTATTCAGTAAAAGAGCTTTTTTCCTGGTGGGCGAGAACTTCTGACCATAAAGTGCAAGAAGATAATTTTCGAACATTTCTATCCAATCCTCCCAATTTATAGCAGGAATCCCTGGTAAATTTAGATACATAGGAGATGGGCTAATTGTATTGTCTGTAGCCATGACAGCAACAACAGGATTATTAACCCACAGATATTATACAAAACCTCCTTTATAAAAATTGTAAATGTAAAAGGCAAAGTCAAATGGAAATCAGTCATAGATTACTTGTTGGCTTTAAAGTACTTAGGGTGTGCTAATCACCTTAAATCAGCACTCAAAAACGAAAGCGTATACTCCTCACCACTCCGTAGATGTGGTGCTGATCGCCGAAACCCTAGGCTAAAGGCAATAATATGCCAGAACCAGCACTTTTTGAGGCATGCTGATCGCTGAAACACCCACAATTCCCACAGGTGCCAGAACTGTGTTTCCTTACGTTTCCTACGTTTCCTCATGCAGAGTTACGTACATTCCCAATTAAAAATGGCTCCCACGTCGTCCCACGTCCACCGTAGTTCCTCACCTGCTGACGAAACTAGAAACACTCTTGCAACGTGAAGTGCACGAGGAACGGCTTGAGCTGCTCCTGTTGAACTGTTTCCTTCACTTTATGTGGGTCTGTTACCAGAGATGAAGCATGGCGCGCGGTAAGCCAAATTGATTACAGTACCATTAATTGGTTAATACCGCCCTTGAGGATGCCAGTCATATTCCCTGACACAATATGATACTTGCTCCCGGCGATCCGGTGAGAAAGTCTCGATGACCCAGGTTCTAAAAATCAATGACGTAGGTCCTCCCAGCAGTAGTTTGTCGCAAAATAAAGTGCTGCTCCTACCAAAGAATTCAGATCTCTCAAAGTGTTCAACTTGAGTTTATTGCAAATATACAACCTGGCATCAATCCCTTTTCCAGCCTACTTCCACTTGCATTGTCTCTCCCTCGTAACTGTCATCCTCCCCTCCCGCATTCTCGTTTCCCAGCACGAGAACGCTGGCATTCTAAACATTACTTCATAACACATGTTACCTTCCAACTCAACACATATGTGGAAGTCCAGAATTCCCTCCACCCTTCCCAGTCAGGTTTTAGAGCTGAGCACAGCACAGTATCCGCCCTTCTAAGATTCACGGAACATCTACGACAACTCCTGGCTAGAGGTGGTACAGTTTCACTGATCTTATTCGATCTCAGTGCTGCTTTTGACACGGTGTCTCATGATATTCTTGCCCAAAGAATGGCTCTACTAGGTCTTCAAGGCATGGCTGTTGCCTGGTTTTAATCTCCTTTCTGACAGACCGTGCTTTCCAGGTTTTTTCCAAGAACACAGTGTCCAGCTCTCACTCACTCACCATGGCAGTACCCCAGGGATCTACAGTTAGCCCCATGCTTTTTAATATTTAAGTCTGCCCTTTAGCCGACCTAGTGGAAAGCCATGGCCTGGCTTTATTCTCATACTTCTCATACGAAGACGACACTCAGATAATCTTTTCTCTGTCATCTGAGCAGGAAGGTGGTGCAGAAGATCTCAATTCCTGTGCCAGCCTCGTTCTCCACTTGGATGAATTCCAACTCACTAAAATTAAATGGAAACAAGACTGAGGTTATGGTACTGGGTAGGAATCCCTAGCTTTGGGGTCCCAACACTGACCTACTATGCTGGGAGCAATCCCTGAACTAGTCAACAAGGGGGAAAAACCTTGAATTCTCGCTGGATTTCACCTTGTCCATGATGGCACAGGCAACTATGGTTGCGTCCTCCTGTTTTGCCATTATAAAATATCTTAAAAAGATCTTATGGATACTTCTCTTCTTTGTTCAGAGAACAGTTATCCAGGCATGATACTATCAGTGTTGGATTATGGTAACATCCTATACCTGGAGTCTCACAAGTCCGATCAATTGTTTTCAGATGGTCCAAAATTCTGTTGCAAGGCTCCTGTTCCAGCTTCCCAAACATTCTTCTGCATCTGGTGTCCTTCATGACCTCCACTGGCTTACAGTAGACAAGCACATTAACTTTAAGGCACTTTGCTTTATGTACAAAATCAATTCAAGCTCAGGACCTCAGTTCTTACAAAAAATAGTTGTGTCCTACCCCCAACCCCAACGCACTCTGTGTCCTAGCAACCAATCCCTTTCCAGAGTGCCCAGAGTTAGATGCGCCTGGGTGGGTGGCCGCTCTTTTTCTTTCTTGGGCCCCAAGCTGTGGAATGCTGTCCCTGAGCCTCTCGGATGCTGCACTTCCCTGTCTACTTTCCGCAAAGATTATTATTATTATTATTAACTTGCAGTCTAGAATTTCTTACAGAGAAAAGACACACTGCATACTTTGTTGATAGCAAAGAGTGTCTTAATCAGTGGAGGTATGAAGATAGTGTTCCCCTCGAAGGGCACCCACAGGAGTGGTAGTAGTCGGTCAGTCTTCCTCCAGGACTTGGCTTGATCATCTTCAGGCGAGATCTAGCATCTGTGAAGTGCAAAGTGTGCTGGCAGTAGGTGAAACGGTCTCTGGCAGAATCAAAGGTGATAATCTGGGTGAAGGACCTCTCCTGACAAGTGGTCAACTGGTAGTCCTTATATCCTAAATTTATCAGAAATTGGAACTTCTGACTTACGTTTAGGAATGTTTGACATAAATAATGTGCATCAAGGTGTACATCCTAGACATTTCCTTATGAACATATAAGGGAAAAGGACTCAATTCAGACTACATTATTTTGGTTCTATGTCTATGTTTCCTTATTTAACCTTTACATCGGGAAGAATAGACATTTGACCCAGACGAATGCCACATTAAGTGAGTATGTCATCAATAAAATGACTTGACACTTTCACAGTTCTTAGAAAGGTAAAGTCAGACAACATCTATGATGAATAGCAGACATCACAATGATTCTTCATAAATCTGTAAAGATGGCGACTTCCGTTTGTTTGAGAGTGAGAAGATGCCGACCTCGATTAGTTAAGATGTAGTCCGCCCTACATAAAATGGAGTCAGATCTTTGGAGCTTTACGTCACCTCTCAATGTCCGACCAGATCCAACTTCACCGGATCCATGATCTCAGTAGCGGAATGGATGAAAACCAACTGCCTGAAACTCAACTTGGACAGGATGGAAGTGTTGATCTTCGGAACAAGAACTCCTACTGGGACTCCACCTGGTGGCCATCAGAGCTCAGGCAAACATCTGTACCCTCTAACCATGCATAAAACCTGGGCATTTTCTTAGAACGCGGTCAGCTCCTCCTGCTTTTACATAGTATGCATCCTCAGAAAAACTGTTAAATGGATCCCCAAGTGTACCAAATGTACTGTCACTCAAGCCCTAGTTATTTACAGACTAGACTACGGCAACACATTCTGTGCCGTAATCTCCAACCACCTCCTCCACCGACTTCAGCCCATCCAGAACGCCACTGCTAGACTTCTCATGGATTGCCCACATCACACAAACATCACACCACACCTCAGAGAACTCCACTGATTACCTATTCACAAACTTTGCCAATTTAAACTCCTCACGTACAAGGCACCACACAACACTGGACTAGCATACCTCAGCCACCATCACTTCCACCAACCCACTTGACACTTACACTCTGCCTCACTGTATGTTGGACACACCCCTCGTATCCGCAGAAGTAGAATGAGTGGCCTTGCCTTCTCCTTCATCGCATCCAAAACATGGAACAGCTTCCCTCTACTCATCAGGACCTCCTCTTTGCTTCGTGAATTCTGCAAGAGGCAGAAGACCTGGCTCTTCAACTAACCCCAACAGACGAACTACACACCTGCTCCAGTGTCTGGATACCTTCAGGTGATAAGTTGCGCTCTACAAATCCAAATAGCATAATAACATCATAGCAAAGAACACCTTATTCCCAATGGCTCTCGAGCTTCACACAAGTAGCAAATGCGTACAATCTCAGAGTCTTATGCTCCACTACAAGTGTAATCATAATTGTCTCTCTTTCTCTAGGAAAATAATTGTGCAGGGGCATAACATAAATTGTACAGAGTTATAAAATGCCTTTAGTTTGGCTGACAGTAGAGCCATTCGTCCTATCACTAATGACCTCACAAACTGTACCTCTTGACTATTCAATTTGAATTTCACACCCCAATTTGTTACTTGGTGATCTGTATCATCTTGGTCAAGATCATAAAAATATTGTACAGCTGTCTAATTAGTGATTTCTTCTGTTTTGAAATGTGTACCAGCTGCATAATAGTAACTGAAATCTCTGTTATATCAGTCACACCAAGGACATCTCATTTGGAGATATTAAATTTTTTTTATGTCAAGACTTAAGCCCTTATTACAACCCTGGCGGTTGGTGTTAAAGCGGCGGTAATACCGCCAACAGGCCGGCGGAACAAAATGGAATCACGACCATGGCGGAAACCGCCAACATAGACAGCCACTTTAACACTCTGACCACCACGGCGGTAGAAACAAACACAGCGACTGGCACCGTCAACAGACAAAGTACCTCCCACCCTATCACAACACGGCTATCCGCCACCTTTTCTGGGGCGGAACCAACGCGAATAAAAACACAGCGGAAACAGTACACAGAAGGGAAAACACTCACCTCTCCACACCCCACGAGGAACCCCATGGAGCCCGAATTGCAGATCCTGCCGGCGATGGTCTTTCTGCTCCTCTATCAGGAGCTCCAACAACGGCGGCGACGACCACGGTGAGTACTGCACCTACAACACAGGGGAGGGGGGAAGGAAAAGAGAGTGACACACACCTGCAACACGCAACACCCCCACCCTCACCCACAGCACCATACACACAAATACATGCTGCAACAGTACATATACGCCCCCCACCCCACCTTGAATAACGCAAGGACAAAAGGAAATGATTGTCACTATTGTAATAAAAAAAAATCCAGTAGTCAAAATCCAGTATATACAAATATGTACACCAACTACACAAGTCCGGATAGTGCACCAATCATTGTTCGTGGACCACTGGGCCCAAAATGCATGGGCGAGGCCCACACATGATACCTGACTCCAAACGGAGAGAACACTGGAAGGGCATCACATAGAAAATATACAGGCACCTCGGGGAGGGGGGCACCTCAGCCTGATGAATGCACGACGCAACTGCTCCACGAGGGGGCTCCATGCCCATTGATGTATCCTGGGGAGTGAAAAGCCACAGTCTCTCAAGTCTTTTCAGTGGGTGCTTTGCCCACTGCTGTATCCTGGGGAGTGCAAAGCCACAATCTCTCAAGTTTTTTCGGTGGGTGGTTTGCCCACTGCTGTATCCAGGGGAGTGCAAAGCCACAGTCTCTCAAGTCTTTTCAGTGGGTGGTTTGCCCACTGCTGTATCCAGGGGAGTGCAAAGCCACAGTCTCTCAAGTCTTTTCAGTGGGTGTTTTGCCCACTGCTGTATCCTGAGGAGTGCAAAGCCACAGTCTCTCAAGTCTTTTCAGTGGGTGGTTTGCCCACTGCTGTATCCTGGGGAGTGCAAAGCCACAGTCTCTCAAGTGGATAACAGTCTCCACTGGTTCTGAGTGCTTCATCCTGCCAAGGCCTGAGGTAGTGGATGCCTTTCTCCACTAGTTCTGGAGGGCGCTTTGTGCCCAGAGTGCTTCATCCTGCCAAGGACTGAGGTAGTGGATGCCTTTCTCCACTGGTTCTGGAGGGGACTTTGTGCCTAGAGTGCTTCATCCTGCCAAGGCCTGAGGTAGTGGATGCCTTTCTCCACTGGTTCTGGAGGGCGCTTTGTGCCCAGAGTGCTTCATCCTGCCAAGGAC
The DNA here is from genome assembly GCF_031143425.1 of Pleurodeles waltl. Lineage (NCBI taxonomy): Eukaryota > Metazoa > Chordata > Amphibia > Caudata > Salamandridae > Pleurodeles > Pleurodeles waltl. The sequence continues at coordinate 22,651,989 of NC_090443.1, read as the reverse complement.
TGAGGTAGTGGATGCCTTTCTCCACTGGTTCTGGAGGGGACTTTGTGCCTAGAGTGCTTCATCCTGCGAAGGACTGAGGTAGTGGATGCCTTTCTCCACTGGTTCTGGAGGGGGCTTTGTGCCCAGAGTGCTTCATCCTGCCAAGGACTGAGGTAGTGGATGCCTTTTTCCACTGGTTCTGGAGGGGGCCTGGTGCCCACAGTGTTTCATCCTGCTAAGGACTGAGGTAGTGGATGCCTTTCTCCACTGGTTCTGGAGGGGGCTTTGTGCCCAGAGTGCTTCATCCTGCCAAGGACTGAGGTAGTGGATGCCTTTCTCCACTGGTTCTGGAGGGGGCCTGGTGCCCAGAGTGCTCCACATGCAGTGTGGCTGGTACAATTCCCTCACCTGGGTGTGTGTGCCACGAGATTGCCGAGGTACAGGTAGCATGATACGCCATGGAGGCAGCGACATACCCCACACTGCTGCGGCTTCCCATTCCATATACAGGTGACAACTGTGATGACAGTGATGCTTCATTGAAGCTGCCCAGGGTCCTGGAACTCACCACCACCCTCGGACGACTGACCACCCGGGATGGTAGCCATGTCTGCGGTGATGCCACTGGCTGAGGATGTTGCGGGGCCGCTGGTGGTGCTTGTGGCGGTGTCAGTCGCGGCGGTGCTGGCTGCGGGATCTGTGGCGGCGGGTGCTGGCTGCGGGGTCTGTGGCGGCGGTGCTGGCTGCGGGATCTGTGGCGGCGGGTGCTGGCTGCGGGGTCTGTGGCGGCGGTGCTGGCTGCAGGGTCTGTGGCGGCGGTGCTGGCTGCGGGGTCTGTGGCGGCAGTGCTGGCAGCGGGGTGTGTGGCGGCAGTGCTGGCAGCGGGGTGTGTGGCAGCAGTGCTGGCTGCAGGGTCTGTGGTGGCGGTGCTGGCTGCGGGGTCTGTGGTGGCGGTGCTGGCGGCGGGGTCTGTGGTGGTGCAGGTGTTCTCTGTTGTACAGGTTGGCGTCGACGTGGACAGAAGGTGTGACACTGGTCCCTCAGTCGGTGCCACTATGCCCTCTCTGGACCTGCCCTTCAGTTTTTGTCCCTTCCCCAACTTTGATGGTGGTGCAGCTGTCTTGCCACTATCACCTTTCGTTTTCCCTGACCCCTTGGTGGCAGGTGTTTTTGGCTTCTCCCTCCCGGATGTGGGCACCTTTTTCACCTTGGCAGGTGGCAGAATGTCCTTGCCCTCGCTCCGTGGCACACTGGCAGCCCTGATGGTTGGCGCACTCCATGACCCCGCAGTTGCTGGCACCACTGTGCCTGGGGATGTGGTGGCTGAGGTGCTGGGCTGTGACCTGGAAAGCCTAGCCCTAGGGGAAGGGTGGGGGGTGGAGGTGTAGGGAAGAGGTCAATATTAGCCAGGAAAAGTTTTTTAGACACTCTGGGACGGGTAAATGGAGGGGGTTTGGGAGTGGAGGTAGAGGTAGTGGTTGTAGAAGGTGTACATCTGCTGAATTTGGGTGAAGGTGCATGGGCTGGAGACTGTTGTGAGGTGGATGGCTGTTGGGTGGGTGTGTGCCTGAGTTTGTGTAGTTTGGGAGGAGGGCTCACAGACACACTGGGAGAGGACACAGGGGATGTGTGAATGGTAGCGGGGGTGGTGATTGCACGTGAGCGGTGTGTGGTGATGGGCGTGCTGGTGATGGAGGTAGTGGCTGAGGATGTAGTGCATGCAGGAGTGAGTGGAGACGAGACTGGGAGGGAAGAGGGAGACGTGGAGGAGGGGGACACAGTGGAGGCAGTGGATGTTGGTATGTGTGCATGGGTATGATGCTTGTGTGAGTGCCTGTGGGATGTGTGGTGCATATGTTTGCCTGAGACACTTTTGTGTGTTGAGGTGTGTGCATGCTGGTCTGATGGTGTGCTTGGGATAGGCTGAGGTACAGGGGATTGGGTCTGGGTGGAGGAAGTTGGAGGGGGGAGGCTGGACACAGGGACAATAGCTGCCATCAGTGCTGAGGCCAGAGCCTGAAATGCTCTCTGTTGGGCTGCCTGGCCAGAATGAATGCCCTCCAGGTATGCATTTGTTTGTTGCAAATGCCTCTCAACACCCTGGATGGCATTCAGAATGGTAGACTGCCCAACAGTGAGGGATCTCAGGAGGTCAATAGCCTCCTCACTGAGGGCAGCAGGGCTGACTGGGGCAGGGCCTGAGGTGCCTGGGGCGAAGGAGATGCCCACCCTCCTGGGTGAGCGGGCACGGGACACACGCTGAGGGGCTGCTGGGAGGGCGGTGCTGGTAGGGGGGGTGGCGGCTGTACCTGTTGATGAGGGGGACACAAAAGGCCCGCCTCCGCAAGGGAGCTCCCATCAGAGGAGGAGTCGCTGTCACTGCTGTCTGCTCCTGTCCCCGCCGTGGAGCTCCCCTCACCCTCCGTCCCACTGGTGGCTTCAGACTCCGTTGTTTCACCCTCCAGGGCCAAGTGGGATGCAGCTCCCTCCTGCTCCAGTGCCAATGCTCCTCTGCCTGATGATGCTATTGCACACAAGAACAGGGAGACCACAAAAAGGGGGGGGGGGAGACCGAAGAAATACATGTTCAGTGCATGCAACACCACTACCGTTGGCGGACACTATAGACACAGCAGCCCTCTGCACTACGCCATGCACTTATAGGGCCATATGTACGAAAGCTTTTCTCCCATAGACACAGAATGGGTAAAATCCTTTGGTACATCTGGCCAATAGCTCCTAGATTAATCACATGCCTATGGGGTACAAGGACTAAGCCCGACTGCAGCACACATGGAAGTCACAGGAGCCTGAATAGGTGTAGATGGCACTAACCACTAGTGGGGTTGGGGTGCCACTGAGCCTGCCTCACAAGGGACCTTGCCTACCAAGCTCGCCCTGGCCTAGGGGAACCAACTACCCACCTCCCCCACCCAGACATCTCGTAATGCGTGCAGAGTCAGCTGAATGAGAGTGTACTCACCCCCTTGTGGCTGCTGTGATGCCCTCAAGCGCCCATCCAACTCTGGATACGCCACCGCCAGGATCCGGAACATCAGGGGGGGTCATGGTACGACAGGCACCCCTCCCACGTTGGGAGGCTATCCCCAGCTGGGCTTCCGCCGTCTTCTTGCTCCAGCGGCGAAGGTCCTCCCATCTTTTCCAGCAGTGGGTGCTCTGTCTGTGGTGGACCCCCAGGGTCCGGACGTCCTTGGCGTTGGCACGCTAAATAGCCTTCTTCTGGTGGGCGCTGACCTAGAGGAATAGTACAGGGGAAAAGGAAAATCTTTACCCGTCCGGACCGTCATACTCATTGGCCCACGTTCCCACCCTTGCCCTGATGCACATACGCTCACCATCCGCACATGCAGGCCTCAGTCTCCCCCCATTTATCTTCCATCCACACCACTCCAAACAGGCATTGCCCATGCAGCATGCTCACAGTGTACTCACCTGTTTGCCTGGAGGACCGTACAGTTGTGTGTACTGGGGGAGGACCCCATCCACTAGTTTCTCCAACTCCTCCCAAGTGAAGGCAGGGGCCCTTTCCCCAGACACATGAACCATCGTTGCTTCCAGACTGAGGTAACAGCAGCACTTGCAGTGTAGGTCCTCTCCTGTTGAAGGTCAGGTATCAAGTGAGTGAACAGATAGAAAATGGTGGTCACGTCCGCGGCGGTGCGTACCGTCACCGCCGGCGTACATCATCATTGGCTCCTCGGACCCATAAGGTCCAATGTTAACCAATGCAGGATTGCGCCACAGTCTTCGACCGCCTACCGCAACAGTGTACAACGCCAGCGCAGTTACCTCATATCCCCTTGTCCCACCTTACAGGTCAGGCAGCCGCCATTTCAGGGGGCCACATGGCATTAATATTAAATGCGTCACACCAATGTAGGCCTTGAATACACACAGTAACAGGCACATTGCGGATTAATAAATTTGTGCAAATTACATTTTGTGATACCTCAGTGTTGGTTGACTCTCTGCTCACTGTTCTCGTCCATAGGACACGTCTGCTGGGGCAGGTGATGAGATGGCGGCATCCTCCGATGTACAGATCGCTTGTGGACCTGTCGACAATGGAAGAGAGACATATAATAGTCACCTACAGACTTGATCGTGCAACAGTCCATGAACTGTCTGCCCAGTTGGAGCCAGACCTGATGTCAGCTATCTGCCATCCCACAGGAATCCCCCCTCTCGAGCAGGTCCTGTCAGTACTCCATTTCCTGGCAAGTGGTTCCTTTCAAACAACAGTGGCCATTGCATCAGGGATGTCCCAGCCAATGTTGTCTAACGTGTTGTCCAGAGTGTTGTCTGCCCTGCTGAAACACATGCACAGCTACATCGTGTTCCCTTAGGTGGAGGATTTGCCCACAGTGAAAGGTGACTTCTATACCCTAGGACATATCCCCAACATGATAGGTGCCATTGATGGGACACATGTGGCCTTGGTACCCCCCGCAGGAGTGAACAGGTGTACAGAAACTGGAAGAGTTACCATTCTATGAATGTGCAGATGGTGTGTTTGGCCGACCAGTACATCTTCCATGTGAATGCCAAATTTCCTGGCTCAGTGCGTGACTTACATTCCGAGGAATAGCAGCATCCCTTATGTGATGGGGCAACTCCAGAGGCACTGTGTGTCGCTAATAGGTGAGGACAAGGACCCTATACCCTGTGAATAGTTGTCTGGGTATGGGGTTGTCCCTACAGGTTAGTGTGTGCCTAACAGTTGTCCCTCGACATTTGAGGTGACTCTGGTTACCCCAACCTGTCATGGCTACTGACCCCAGTGAGAAATCCCAGGTCAAGGGCAGAGGAACGCTACAATGAGACACATGGGCGAACTAGGAGAGTGACTGAACACACCTTCAGCCTCCTGAAGGCCAGGTTCCGGTGCCTCTATATGACAGGTGGTTCTCTCTACTACTCACCAAAGAAGGTGTGCCAGATCATCGTGGCCTGCTGTATGCTGCACAACGTGGCTTTATGACGGCAGGTGCTTTTTCTGCAGGAGGATGGTCCAGCTGGTGGTCTTGTGGCAGCTGTGGAGCCTGTGGACAGTGAAGAAGAGGAGGCAGAAGAAGAGGATATCGACAACAGAAACAACATCATCATGCAATACTTCCAGTGAGACACAGGTAAGAAGATGTCACTGCCTCCCACATCTCATACTAGTGTTGGAGCTAGCATACGTCTGTCATTGTGACTCAGTGTATGGACCCAGACTTGTCACTTTGCCTTTCCATTTCACAGATGTGGGTCCCACTTTGTGCCCTCTGCTATATTTCCTCAAGCCCTACATCTGTGTTACATTGGTATGTGAACAATTAAATTGACATTGCTATATTCCATGGTTATTGCAATTACACGTTTGTGAAAGCATACACTGACTCCAGATTGTTTTGTGATTTAAGTGTGTTTAGTTCTGTGCAGATAAGTGGAAGGGGTTGTAAAATGGGCAGGGGTGATGGTGGAGGATTGTCCATGGCAGAGTCCAGTCTATTTGTTTCACAGGTGCATTGTCCAAAGGGGCGTAGGAAGTGGAGCACTGGCAGTTTAAGGATGGACAGGGTGACAAAGTGGGACAGAAGGGTGACATTTAGGGAGATCTCATTTCCTGGAGGGGGTCTTGGCAATGTTCTCTGTCTTGTTCCTGGATCTCAGGGACCGTTTTCGGGGTGGTTCTCGATCTGCAGGGGATGGGGGGCTGGTGTCGTGTTCCTGTGGCGGTGCCTCCTGTCGACTAGCGCCGGCAGAGGTGGAGGGCTATTGATCGTCCAGGCTAGTGTCAGTGGCCCCTTGTTGTGCCACAGTGTCCCTCCTGGTGTTGACAAGGTCTTGCAGCACCCCTACAATGGTGACCAGGGTTTTGTTAATGGACTTCAAGTCCTCCCTGATCCCCAGATAGTGTTCCTCCTGCAGCCGCTGGGTCTCCTGAAACTTGGTCAGTACCGTTGCCATCGTCTCCTGGTAATGATGGTAAGCTCCCATGATGGTGGAGAGTGCCTCGTGGAGAGTGGATTCCCTGGGCCTGTCCTCTCCCTGTCGCACAGCTGTCCTCCCAGTTTCCCTGTTTTCCTGAGCCTCTGCCCCTGAACCGTGTGCCCACTGCCACTGCCCCCAGGTCCCTGATTTCTTGGGTTGGTGGTTTTGCCTGGGTTCCCTTTAGTGTAGTGTTGGACACACTGCTGATTGATGTGTCCTGGGGACAGAGGGACGGGCCCGCTGGGTGGGTGGTGTGCTATTGTTTTCTGAGGGGGGAGGCTCTGTGGTGGCTTGTGCCAGTGTCAGGGAAACTGTAAGGAAATGGCTCCCTGTTGCAATTACCACCCACTTTTTGCCTGATACTGATGCTAACTTGACTGAGAAGTGTGCTGGGACCCTGCTAACCAGGCCCCAGCACCAGTGATGTTTCACCTAAAATGTGCCATTGTCTCCACAATTGGCACAACCCTGGCACCCAGGTAAGTCCCTTGTAACTGGTACCCCTGGTACCAAGGGCTCTGATGCCAGGGAAGGTCTCTAAGGACTGCAGCATGTCTTATGCCACCCTAGGGACCCCTCACTCAGCACAGACACACTGCTTGCCAGCTTGTGTGTGCTGGTGGGGAGAAAATGACTAAGTCGACATGGCACTCCCCTCAGGGAGCCATGCCAACCTCACACTGCCTGTGGCATGGGTAAGTCACCCCTCTAGCACGCCTTACAGCCCTAAGGCAGGGTGCACTATACCACAGGTGAGGGCATAGGTGCATGAGCACTATGCCCCTACAGTGTCTAGGCAAAACCTTAGACATTGCAAGTGCAAGGTAGCCATAAGAGTATATGGTCTGGGAGTCTGTCAAAAACGAACTTCTTAGCTCCATAATGGCTACACTGAATACTGGGAAGTTTGGTATCAAACCTCTCAGAATAATAAACCCACACTGATGCCAGTGTTGGATTTATTAAAAAATGCACACAGATGGCATCTTAGAGATGCCCCCTGTAGTTTACCCAATTGTTCAGTGCAGGACTGACTGGTCTGTGTCAGCCTGCTGCTGAGAGACGAGTTTCTGACCCCATGTGGTGAGGGCCTTTGTGCTCTCTGAGGACAGAAACAAAAGCCTACTCTGGGTGGAGGTGCTTCACACCTCCGCACTGCAGGAACTGTAACACCTAGCAGTGAGCCTCAAAGGCTCAGGCTTCGTGTTACAATGCCCCAGGGCACTCCAGCTAGTGGAGGTGCCCGCCCCCTGGACACAGCCCCCACTTTTGGCAGCAAGTCCATGGGAGATAATGAGAAAAAGAAGGAGGAGTCACTGGCCAGTCAGGACATCCCCTAAAGTGTCCTGAGCTGAGGTGACTCTGACTTTTAGAAATCCTCCATCTTGCAGATGGAGGATTCCCCCAATAGGATTAGGGAAGTGCCCCCCTCCCCTCAGGGAGGAGGCACAAAGAGGGTGTAGCGACCCTCAGGGCTAGTAGCCATTGGCTACTACCCCCCCAGACCTAAACACCCCCCTAAATTGAGTATTTAGGGGTTCCCAGAACCTAGCAAGATAGATTCCTGCAACCTAAGACGAAGGAGGACTGCTGAGCTGAAAAACCTGCATAGAAGACGGAGACACCAACTGCTTTGGCCCCAGCTCTACCGGCCTGTCTCCCCACTTCAAAAGAACTGCTCCAGCGACACATCCACAGGGTCCAGTGACCTCTGAAGCCTCAGAGGACTACCCTGCATCTAAAAGGACCAAGAACTCCCGAGGACAGCGGCTCTGCTCCAAGAAAGAAGCATCTTTGCAACAAAGAAGCAACTTTGAAAGAACACACGTTTCCCGCCGGAAGCGTGAGACTTTGCACTCTGCACCCGATGCCCCGGCTCGACTTGTGGAGAACAAACACTACAGGGAGGACTCCCCGGTGACTGCGAGCCCGTGAGTAGCCAGAGTTGACCCCCCTTGGCCCCCACAGCGAAGCCTGCAGAGGGAATCCAGAGGCTCCCCCTGACCGCGACTGCCTGCTTCTAAGAACCCGACGCCTGGTAAGGACACTGCACCCGCAGCCCCCAGGACCTGAAGGATCCGACCTCCAGTGCAGGAGCGACCCCCAGGTGGCCCTCTCCCTTGCCAAGGTGGTGGCTACCCCGAGGAGTCCCCCCCTTGCCTGCCTGCTTCGCTGAAGAGACCCCTGGGTCTCCCATTGAACTAAATTGCAAACCCGACGCCTGTTTGCACTCTGCACCCGGCCGCCCCGTGCCTCTGAGGGTGTACTTTTTGTGCTGACTTGTGTCCCCCCCAGTGCCCTACAAAACCCCCCTGGTCTGCCCTCCGAAGACTTACTTACTTACCTTCTGGCAGACTGGAACCGGGGCACCCCCTTCTCCATTGAAGCCTTTGCGTTTTGGGCACCACTTTGACCTCTGCACCTGACCGGCCCTGAGCTGCTGGTGTGGTAACTTTGGGGTTGCCCTGAACCCCCAACAGTGGGCTACCTTGGACCCAACTTTGAACCCTGTAGGTGGTTTACTTACCTGCAAAACTAACAAACACTTACCTCCCCTAGGAACTGTTGAAAATTGCACTGTGTCCAGTTTTAAAATAGCTTATTTCCATTTGTGTGAAAACTGTATATGCTATTTTGCTAATTCAAAGTTCCTAAAGTTCCTAAGTGAAATACCTTTCATTTAAAGTATTGTTTGTAAATCTTGAGCCTGTGGTTCTTAAAATAAACTAAGAAAATATATTTTTCTATAGAACAACCTATTGGCCTGGAATTGTCTTTGAGTGTGTGTTCCCCATTTATTGCCTGTGTGTGTACTACAAATGCTTAAGACTACCCTCTGATAAGCCTATTTCTCGACCACACTACCACAAAATAGAGCATTAGAATTATCTCTTTTTGACACTATCTTACCTCTAAGGGGAGCCCTTGGACTCTGTGCATGCTATTTCTTACTTTGAAATAGTACATACAGAGCCAACTTCCTACATTGGTGGATCAGCGGTGGGGTGCAAGACTTTGCATTTGCTGGACTACTCAGCCAATACCTGATCACACGACTAAATTCCAAAAATCGTCATTAGAAACTGATTTTTGAAATTTGAGCTATTTTTCTAAATTTTTAAAAGTCCTGCTAGGGCCTTGTGTTAGTCCCTGTTAGCATTTCTTTTAGAGTTTAAAAGTTTTGTAAAAGTTTGAATTAAGTTCAAGAGATAGTCTTAGATTCTTAAAAAGTATTCCAACTTTTAGAAACATAGGGGGTCATTACAACATTGGCGGTAAAAGCCGCTTACCGCCGTGCAGAAGACCGCCAATACACCGGCGCGGCCTCGGAATTCCGCCACAGCTATTATGACTCACATTTCGGAATCCGCCGAAATTCAGACACCCACACAACTCCGCCACACCAAAGGTCAGTGTTAAACTGTCGAAAACAAATCCTCCACCTCCACGCCAACAGAAACACGCCCATGCTATTACGACCCGCGAATCCACGCGGCGGACTTTCAACCGCAGTATTCCATTGGCGGTACACACCACCGCGCACAAAATACACACTCATCTCCAAAACACCCCCACATTGGACAATTCCAAATACACACACCTGATACACATACAAACAACACTCCCACACACCCATTACAATATAAAACACACACCCACATCACCCACAAACCGCTACGACCAAACATTTGTCACGAAGGCCTGAGAGACAGCACTGATTAGACAATCCCACCACACAGAGGCACACAACACCATCACCCACACAACATCCACGCACAAAACACCACATACCACTACACATCACCACACTCATCACCACATACACCACCCCACACATCACACACACCACCCCATGGCATGCCAAAGACACCCCCGCTTTTCCGAGGAGGAGCTCAGGGTCATGGTGGAGGAAATCGTACGGGTAGAGCCACAGCTATTTGGCTCACAGGTGCAGCACACATCCATAGCCAGGAAGATGGAGCTATGGCGCAGAATAGTGGACAGGGTCAACGCTGTGGGATAGCACCCAAGAAATCGGGAGGACATCAGGAAGAGGTGGAACGGCCTACGGGGGAAGGTGCGTTCAACGGTCTCCAGGCACAACATCGCGGTTCAGCGGACTGGCGGCGGACCCCCACCTCCTCTCCCACAATTAACAACATGGGAGGAGCAAGTCTTGACCATCATGCATCCTGAGGGCCTCGGAGGAGTCGGTGGAGGAATGGACACTGGTAAGTCAAATCTTAACTATCATATCCCCCACCCTACATGCATGCTATCAGACACCCCCACCCTCACCCCCTCACCTATCACTCCAACTCCTCACTAATGTACTAATAACACAAACCACACATCCCAACACCAAGCCCTGCATGACACAACTAAGCATGGACAGCCATCACGAAAGCATGGCCACTGCACATACCCATAACAACCCCCTAACCATCATCACACAAGCCCCCACACAGGAATGCTTACACTGGGGTACACGCACACCCACCCATTGCACACCATCACACACACACATGCAATAATCATGCTCTTATGCCCCTGCAGGATCACGAAGGACTGTCACCACACCGGAGGGTCCAGCCATCTCCACTCCACCCACAGAAGAGGCCCACAGTGACGATAGCAGCTCTGCCCTACTGGAGCCTGATGACCAGCCCGGACCATCATGGGCCTCCGGACAGTCGGTTCCCCTTGCACAGGCACAGCCCAACACTGACCTTCCACCCTCTGGTAACACCAGTACAGCACCCACCCAGCGGGCCCAAGCCTCCGTACCCAGGACAGGTCAATCAGCTGTGTTTCCACCACTATAGGGAACCCAGGATAACCCACCACCCCAACAACAACAGGGACCTGGGGGCAGTGGTAGTGGGCACACAGTCCAGGGGACGGAGGCACAGGAACACAGGAGAACTGGGAGGGCTGCTGTGCGACAGGGGGCGGACAGGCCAAGGGAACCCGCTCTCCACGAGGCCCTCTTCTCCATCATGGGAGCATACCACCACTCCCAGGAGACGATGGTGACGGTCCTGGTCAAGTATAAGGATACCCAGCGCCTGCAGGAGGAACAGTATTTGGAGTTCAGGGAGGAGCTCAGGACCATCAGCTCCACCTTGGGCACCATCGTAGGGGTGCTGAAGGACATACAGCAGACCATGAGGGACACCGTGGCACTCCAAGGGGCCCCTGACACTAGCATGGACGATGAACTGCCCACCACCTCCGCCGGCGCTAGTGGACAGGACTCCCCGCCACAGGACCACCACACCAGCACCCCACCCCCTGCAGACGGACAACCACCACGCAAGCGGTCCGTGAGATCCAGGAACAGGACAGAGCAAGATGGCAAGACCCCCGCTAGGAAATGAGACCACCCTGATTGTCCCCCCACTGTCCCACTTTGTTACCCTGTCCATACTTAAGCTGCCCCAGCTCCACTTCTTATGCCCATATGGGCAGTGCACCTGTGAGACTAATAGACTGGACTCTGCTATGGACATTCCTCCACCATCACCCATCACCATTTTACAACCCCCCTCCATTTTTGAGCACTTAAATAAACACCCTTGAACCACAAAACAATCTGGAGTCAGTCTATGATTTGGTAAAATGTATTATCAATGACAGTGTCAAAATGCGTTTTTAGTTGTAAAGGCAACATACCAATGTCACACATCACAAGTCCTTGAAGGATGCATGCAGATGACACACGTTGGTAACCACACCTGTGAAACCGTAATGGAAAGGAACAACTCAGTTACCAAATAATCCCATGAAATTACACACAGGGTAGAGGAAGACGTATGACAGTGAATGTAATGGTAAAAATGAAAATGTTCTCACCTGTGTGTCACTGGAAATATTGCTGTATGACTGAATCCCTGTTGTCGTTGTCTTCTTCCTCAGCTTCCTCCTCATCACTGTCCACAGGCTCCACAGGCTCCACAGGCTCCACAGCTGCCACAACACTGTCATCTGGACCATCCTCCTGCAGAAAAGGCACCTGGCGTCGCAAAGCAAGATTTTGAAGCATCGAGCAGGCGATGATGATCTGGCACACCTTCTTCGGTGAGTAGCATAGGGAACCACCTGTCATATGGAGGCACCTGAACCTGGCCTTAAGGAGGCCGAAGGTGCGTTCGATCACCCTCCTAGTCCGCCCATGGGCCTCATTGTAGCGTTCCTCTGCCCTGGTCCTGGGATTCCTCACTGGGGTCAATAGCCAGGACAGGTTGGGGTAACCAGAGTCCCCTAATAGCCACACACGGTGCCTCTGGAGTTGACCCATCATATCAGGGATGCTGCTATTCCGCAGGATGTAGGCGTCATGCACTGAGCCAGGGAACATAGCATTTACCTGGGAGATGTACTGGTCTGCCAAACATACCATCTGTACATTCATCGAATTATAACTCTTCCTGTTCCTGTACACCTGTTCACTCCTGTGGGGGGGGACCAGAGCTACATGGGTCCCATCAATAGCACTTATGATGTTGGGGATATGTCCAAGGGCATAGAAGTCATTCACTGTAGCCAAATATTCCACCTCAGGGAAAATGATGTATCTCCTTACGTGTTTCAGCAGGGCAGACAACACTCTGGACAGCACGTTGGAAAACATAGGCTGGGACATCCCTGATGCCATGGCCACTGTTGTCTGAAAAGACCCACTTGCAAGGAAATGGAGCACTGACAGCACCTGCACATCAGGGGGGATTCCAGTGGGATGGCGAATTGGTGACATCAGGTCTGGCTCCAACTGGGTACATAGTTCCTGGATTGTGGCACGGTCAAACCTGTAGGTGACGATTAAATGTCACTCCTCTATTGTCAACAGGTCCACCAGCGGTCAGTACACCGGAGGATTCCGCCATCTTCTCAAATGTCCCAGCTGACGGCGCCTAGGAAGGACAACAGTGACAATTAAGTCAATTGTTTTTCCAGGTATGTACCCACAGTTACACAGAAGACGACACCAAACACAAAACCCTTCCTGTATGTGTGTTGAGTGTAGGCCTAGCTATGTGTGACGCAGAAGTAAATGAAGCCATGTGGGCCCCTGAAATGGCAGCTGCCTGACCTCTAAACTGGGACAATGGGATTGTGTGGTAACTGCATTGTCGTTGCACACTGTCGCGGTAGGCAGTCGTAGACCGCGGCGCAATGCTGCATTGGTTAACATTGGACCCTGTGGGTCCCAGGAGCCAATGAACAAGTGCGCCGGCGGTGATGATACGCACCGCCGCGGACGTCACCGCCGCGGACGTCACCGCCATTTTCTAGCTGTTCAATCACTAGATACCTGATCTTCGACAGGAGAGGACCTACACTGCAAGTGCTGCTGTGACCTCGGTCTGGAAGCGACGATGGCTGCTGCGTCTGGGGAAAGGGCCCCTGCCTTCACTGCTCAGGAGTTGGAGAAACTGGTAGACGGGGTCCTCCCCCAGTACACGCTACTCTACGGTCCTCCAGACCAACAGGTCAGAACACAGGTAGCACGTTGTATGGGCTAGGCCTGGGTGGAGAGGGCTGGTTGTAAGAGGGAAGGGGGCAGAGTTCAGGGAACATGAATGCATGTGAATGAATGTGCCACATGGATAGGGTAGGGAGGGGCGCCACTCACATCGACGGTGCAGTTGTTAATGACTTCGCTTCTTCCCTTGTGCATGTCATGTAGGTCAGCGCCCACCAGAAGAAGGACATTTAGCGTGCCATCGCCAAGGACGTCCGGACCCTGGGGGTCCACCAGAGACGGGGCACCCACTGCCGTAAAAGATGGGAGGACATTCGCCGCTGGAGCAGGAAGACGGCGGAGGCTCAGCTGGGGATGGCCTCCCAACGTGGGAGGGGTGCCCGTCGCCCCATGACCCCCCTGAAGTCCAGGATCCTGGCGGTGGCCTACCCTGAGTTTGATGGGCGCTTAAGGTCATCACAGCAGACACAAGGGGGTGAGTACTCTCTCATTCTGCGGACTTTGCGCGCAGTGGAGGGGTCTGGGTGGGGGAGGAGGCCTGTGGGTGTACCTAGGCCAGGCAGAAATACGTAGACTAGGCCCCTCCGTAATGCAGGCCATATGGCACTCTACCCCACCGCAGTAGAGTGCCAGGTACAGGTATAGATGCCCCTGTGGCATCCATGTGTGCAGATGTCCACCATAGCCATGTAGGCCAGATCCCAGAAATTGCATCTGCAGAGGCCAGGAGCATGGCGTAGTGCAGGGGGCTGCTGTGTCTGTATTGTCCGCCAACGGTAGCGGTATGCCATGCACTCAACCTGTCTTTCTTCTGTCTCCCCCCCCACTTTTTGTGCTCTCCCTGTTCTTTTGTGCATCACCATCATCAGGCGGAGGTACAGTGGCACCGGAGCACGAGGGAGCTGCATCCCTCATGGCCATGGAGGGCCACACCACGGACTCAGAATGCACCAGTGGGACGGAGGGCGAGGGGAGCTTCACGTCGGCCACCGGATCACCAACCAGCGACACGGACTCGTCCGCCGATGGGAGCTCCCTTGTGGTGGCGGCACCATCTGTGCGCCCCACTTCTACAGGTACAGCCGCCACCTCCCCTACCAGCACCACCCTCCCAGCAGCCCCTCAGCGTTCGCCCCGTGCCCGCTCACCCAGGAGGGTGGGCATCACCTTCGCCCCAGGCACCCCAGGCCCTGCCCCAGTCAACCCTGCTGCCCTCAGTGAGGAGGCCATTGACCTCCTCAGGTCACTCACTGTTGGGCAGTCTACCATTGTGAATGCCATCCAGGGTGTAGAAAGGGAGTTGCAACACAGTAATGCATTCCTGGAGGGCATTCATTCTGGTCAGGTTGTCCTTCAGCGAACCCTGCAATCTCTGGCCTCAGCACTGATGGCAGCCATTGTCCCTGTGTCTAGCCTCCCCCCTCCAACCTCCTCCACCCAGACCCAATCCCCTGTACCCCAGCCCATCCCAAGCACACCTACAGACCAGCATGCACACACGTCAACACACAAGGGAAGCTCAGGCAAACATAGGCACCACACAACCCACAGGCACACACACAAGCATCACCCACATGCAGACACAGCAACATCCACTGCCTCCACTGTGTCCCCCTCCTCGTCGTCTCCCTCCTCCCTCCCAGTCTCGTCTACACTCTCACCTGCATGCACTACATCTACAGGCACCAGGAGTCGCACCAGGACACCCAGCACCACACCCCGCTCACCTGCAATCACCACCTCCACTCCCATTTACACGTCCCCTGTGTCCTCTCCCAGTGTGTCTGTGACGCCCCCTCCCAAAGTACACAAACGCGGGCACCCACACACCGAACATCCATCCACCACATGACAGCCTCCAGTACCTGCACCTGCACCTGCACCCAAAACACCTAAAGTGACACCTCCTACAACCACCTCCTCTTCCTCCACTCCCAGACCCCCTCCAACTACCCATCCCAGTGTTCGTCAGAAACTGTCCCTCTGTAAAGTTGACCTTTTTGCCCCCACCGCCCCTCCAATTCATCAGTCCCGTCGTAGCGCCTCATCCAAAAAGCCTCCAATACCAGTGGTGCCTGTTCAAGGTGTGTGGAGTGCACCGGCCACCAGGGCAGGCAGTGCGACCCGGAGCCAAGGCACTGGCAGCCCACCCCCGTAAAGGCTCTGAAATTGGAAAGTGGCCGACGGGACCCTGTGAAGACTCCTGGAGGCAAAACAACTCACAGGTGTCCCAGGGGGATTGTAGAGTCAGCTGTGACTCCTCCAAAGGTGGGGAAGGGCCAGAGGAAGTCTGCACAGCCTGCTGTGAGCATCACGGCGGAGAAGAGACCACCGCCGGAGTCATTGCCCAGGAGGGCCCAAGTATCGTCACTGGTCCGGAGACCACCACCAGAGTCATTGCCCAGGAGGGCCCAAGTATCGTCACTGGTCAGGAGACCACCGCCGGAGTCATTGCCCAGGAGGGCCCAAGTATCGTCACTGGTCAGGATACCACCGCCGGAGTCAGTGCCCAGGAGGGCCCAAGTATCTTCACTGGTCAGGAGACCACAGCCGGAGTCAGTGCCCAGGAGGGCCCAAGTATTGTCACTGGTCAGGAGACCACCGCCACCGCCGGAGTCAGTGCCCACCCCCGTAAAGGCTCTGAAATTGGAAAGTGGCCGACGGGACCCTGTGAAGACTCCTGATGGCAAAACAACTCACAGGGGCCCTAGGGGGATTGCAGAGTCAGCTGTGACTCCTCCAAAAGTGGGGAAGGGCCAGAGGAAGTCTGCACAGCCTGCTGTGAGCATCACGGCGGAGAAGAGACCACCGCCAGAGTCATTGCCCAGGAAGGCCCAAGTATCGTCACTGGTCCGGAGACCACCACCGGAGTCAGTGCCCAGGAGGGCCCAAGTATCTTCACTGATCAGGAGACCACCGCCGGAGTCAGTGCCCAGGATGGCCCAAGTATCGTCACTGGTCAGGAGACCACCGCCACCGCCGGAGTCAGTGCCCAGGAGGGCCCCGGCTGCCACAGCCCCGCAGGGCAATGAGGGAACGTCATGCCACACACCAATGCCCAGTCCAGAACCGCCATGGCAAAGCACTGCTGAACAGTCCAGAACCGCCATGGCAAAGCACCGCTGAACAGTCCAGAACCGCCATGGCAAAGCACCGCTGAACAGCCCAGAGACCGCCATGGCAAAGCACCGCTGAACAGGGCATGCACCGGGGAAGAATGAAAAGGCCGCCACATCAAGCATTGTTATCCCATGTGCAGCTGGGACAGTGATGGGACAGGAACTTTCACGGGGAGACTAATCCAGTCTGGGCACCAGTCTCCCTCCAGCACCAGTGGAGGCTTTTATCTACTTGCGAAACTGTGGCTTTGCACTCCCCAGGATGGTACAGTGGGCAAACCACCCACTGTAGAGACTTGAGAGACTGTGGCTTTGCACTACCCAGGATGGTACAGTGGGCAAACCACCCACTGGAGAGACTTGAGAGACTGTGGCTTTGCACTCCCCAGGATACATCAATGGGCATGGAGCCCCGTTGTGGATCTGGCTTTGCACTCATCCGGCTGAGGTGCCCCCCCTTCCCTTCCCCCTGAGGTGCCTGTAGTATTTCGATCTGATGCCCCGGCAGTGTTCTCTCCGTTTGTGGACAGGTATCTTTTGTGGGCCTCGTCCATGCACTTTTGGACTAGTGGTGCACGGACATTGATATGTGCATATCTGCACTACTTCTCGTAATGTATATACTTTTGATTGATTTTATAATATATCTGTATATTTATGAGACATGTATATTGATACATTACAATGTTTGAACTGATTTTGTTTTGTCTTTGCATTCTTCCGGGGGGAATGTGGGTTGTTACTGTGATTTTTGTAAATGCATTGGTGTGTGTGTTGTAATATGCGAGGGTGGGGGTGTTTCATGTGTGTCGCCCTAACTTTTGCCTCCCCCCTTCCCTATTTCGTAGGTGCAGTACTCACCGTTGTCTTCGCCAGCGCCGGTGTCATGACCACACAAACTTGCCAAGTCAAATCAAAGAAGTGCATGAGAAAAGCAAAGAGATATCCTCAATGGAGACAGCAAAGCCCAAACTGGAAGAAGGTTTGCAGAGTAATCTTGCGCTTATTTCAAAGGAAGAATCAAGAAGAGAAGATCCGCTGTGAGTCCTGAAGGTTAGTTACAGTTCTAGTCTTGCAATCGGTTGGTTGCTAGGTTACGAGCTCTCCAGCTGGAAGCCTTGCACTTCAACTGAGGTCTGACAGGAATCAGCTGTGTGGAGAGAGAGCGCGCTTCAGAACAGAAACTCCTGTGAGGTAAAATTACATTTGAAGATTATATTACAGAAAACGGATAAATAATGTCAAGGTTTATTCGAAGAGTTTGATAGTAGACCGTTCCCGTGGAAGTTGGCAAGGCTACAGAGTTAATGTATGAATTAACCTTATGTTTACAAGGTTCTTGTTTAAGATAATAAAGTCAAAGAAAAAACGAACTTTAAAAGAGCAAGTATCTACAAATGTCAAGGTTATAAACAAAGGCCAAGTTTAAAGGAGAAACGAACTGTTAACAAATAAGCATTTACAAATTCAATGGTAATAAACCAAAATAGAGTTTAAAAGAGAAACGAACTTAAATAAACAAGCATTTACAACTACAAGTTATCGACAGATGTCGAAGTAAGGAAGGAGAAACTAACTGTAATAAACAAGCATTTACAAATACAAGTTATCAACAAATGTCGAAGTAAGAAAGGAGAAACGAACTTTAATAAACAAGCATTTACAAATACAAGTATTGACAGAAGTCACAATAAGACAGGAGAAATTAAATAACATCAGCTGATTTGAAGAACGCATTATCACCAACTATATATATATATATAGCAACATAAAACCAATCTCTAACAAAGGTTGAGAAGTTCTTCCAGAATCAGTAATAAGCATTTTTTTAAGAAGAGCTATCATTTATAGAGAGAAGCAAGGCTACAGAGAACTCAGGGTGAGTGAAGAAATAATAGAATTAAAGAGAATTAAGTGTTGAGAGTAGAAAGTGAAAAACTGATGTTGTATGTCCCTAGTAATTGCGACTGTGACTCTTGCAGGTGCTGTATCCAACATTAGATGTGAAGAGGCAGACTGAGTACTGGCGTTCATCATCTCTGTGGCAGTCTCTCTACCATCCCATTCCCCTTTTCCTCTCCGGGGTACCCAGCACGAAGGATTAATATTTGTTGTGAGTAGCTCGGGTCGGGACTGAGGAGTTATCTTCTGCTTCTGAGGAAATCGAATTGAAGTATCCTGACAGATTGAAGTGCCATCACCCTAATTTTAGGGAAAAAACAGATTTGCTCCTGAGCAGAATGGCAGAAGGAATTGATATAAAAGCATTAGCCACCGTTTTGGAAGGGTTACAGAAACAATTAAATAACACCATAGAAGAAACAGTCCAAATAAAACAGCGAATAAATGAGTTAGGGAACACCGCTAAATCAAATGATTCTGTGTTTTCACAAATCCCTAGCCCTTCACAGTCTGCAGGTATATCCACTCAAGTAATTCATGCGGTTTCCCCTATTATTCCTTTGGCTCAACCCGAGCGCTTCGGTGGGGATCCAAATAAGGTGCAGATTTTTCTGACCCAATGCTCATTGCATTTTTTATGTAGACCAGTCATTTTTTTCCGAAGACCAGTCCAAAGTGGCATTTATATTGTCTTATCTGACAGGAGATGCGGCCGCATGGTCCATGACAATAATTTCCAAAATTTCAAGGAAGAGTTCTTAAGAATATTTGATCGGCGAACTGCAGCTCAAGCCACTGACAATGAACTACTGGAAATCAGGCAAGGTAATAAAGATCTAGTAGGCTATCTGGCTCATTTCAATAAACTCATTGTAGAGACTGCCTGGCCGGAGTCAAAAAGAGCCGCCATATTTTATCGTGGACTGAGAGATGAATTGAAAGATGCCTTAGCACAAGTTCCAAATAGACCCACCAAAATTTCGGAGTTAATTGATCTTGTGTTACAGATTGACCACCGGTTAACTGAACGAAGAGCAGAAAAGAGAAGAGAGTATCAACCATTTCCCCTGAGAATTGATCGTGTAAGAAATGATCATACGAGAGCCGGAGAAGGGATAACGATAGAAGAACCAATGCAAATTGGTTCCATCCGAGGTCCTTTATCTAAGGAAGAAAAAGAAAAAAGAAGAGTGAATCAACTATGTTTATATTGCGGTGCATCTGGGCATTTTGTTAAAAACTGTCCCAAGAAACCCAAAGCTCTTCAGTCGGGAAAAGGCCAGCTTCATCAGTAGAGGGAGTTGCCCTGATGAAAGCAGAACCCAAGAAAACTCCTTTAGATCAACGAGTGGAGAATACCTTACAAACCGCAGCGCCACATTTGGTACAAACAGTATCAGTTAAGACCCTTGAGAAGGAAATTCAAGGGATCTCAGTTATGATAGACTCTGGAGCTACGGGCAACTTCTGTGATATCAAATACGCTCGTAAAATGGGTATTCGATTTATCAAGAAATCTACTTTGGAAGTAGTAAAAGCTGTGGATGGAACCAATCTTTCTTCAGGACCCATTTCCCATGAGACCGAACCAATTCAGATGCAAGGTTTTGGTGGACATCAGGAGCAGATAATCTTTAATTTGATAGATGCTCCACAATTTCAACTCATTTTGGGTCTGCCCTGGCTTACAGAACATAATCCACAAATTGATTGGAGCAAAAGAACGATCAAGATGAATTCCTCTTACTGCAAAGAGAATTGCTTTCATGATGGAGTGGAAGTGTCCACCAAGTCCCAAGCGGCCTGTTTATCATCACACTCTTCAATGATCTGTGCACTAAAGACAGCAGAAATCCCAAAAGAATATGAGGATTTAGTCGCCGTTTTTGATGAAAAGGAGGCTGAGAAATTGCCACCACATCGACCCTACGACTGCAAAATTGAACTGGAGCCAGGTGCGATATTGCCATGTAGCAGAATATACACATTGACCGAAGCAGAGAATCAACATTTAAAGGAGTATTTGGATCAATATCTTGCTAATGGTTTTATTCGTCCTTCTGAATCTCCAGTGTCATCCCCACTATTTTTCATACCAAAGAAGGATGGGAGTCTTCGAACTTGCATTGATTATCGAGCCCTCAATCAGGTTACCATCAAGAATCGATACCCACTGCCTTTAGTGTCAGTTTTATTAGATCAAGTAAAGAATGCTAGAATCTACACCAAATTGGACCTGCGAGGAGCATATCATTTGATTCGAGTGGCTTCAGGGGATGAATGGAAAACCGCTTTTCGGACTCGATACGGATTATTTGAATATCAAGTGATGCCTTATGGGTTATGCAATGCTCCCGCTGCCTTACAGCATTTTGTTAATGATATATTACGAGAATTCCTCGACCGGATTGCCGTGGTTTATATAGATGACATTTTAATCTTTTCCGACAATCTACAGGAGCACATTTCCCATGTTCGATCCATCCTCACAAGGTTGCAAGAAAACCATCTCCTTGTAAAATTGGAGAAGTGTGCATTTCATGTGGAACGAGTTGAGTTCTTAGGATTCATTTTGTCACCAGAAGGAGTTAGTATGGATCCTGCCAAGATAAAGACAGTGCAACATTGGCCTTCTCCTTGCAATGTCAAAGAGATCCAGAGTTTCTTGGGGTTCGCTAATTTTTATCGAAGATTCATATGCAATTTTTCTCAAACAGTTACACCCATTACTCGATTGTTGAAGAAAGGAGTGAAGTTTGAGTGGACAAAAGAAGCTGAAAATGCTTTTAATTTTTTGAAGAATTCCTTCGTCTCAGCTCCAATCTTGCTCCACCCCAATTCAGATGAGCCATATTATGTGGAGGCAGATGCTTCAGATGTTGCCATAGGAGGTATCCTTTCCCAGCGTCATAAAGATACAGGTCAATTACATCCAGTGGCCTATTTCTCTTGAAAATTACCACCACCAGAGATAAATTATTCAATTGCGGATAAGGAGCTATTGGCAGTCAAAGAAACTTTTCGTGAGTGGAGGCATTACATTTTGGGAGCTAAGCATAAAGTGACCGTTTACACGGACCACCGAAATTTACAGTTTTTAAAATCAGCTCGAACTCTAACAGCTAGACAACTGTGTTGGTCCCTATATTTTGCAGACTTTGATTTTGTTATCACTTTCAGACCAGGAAAAGTAAATAGGAAGGCAGATGCTCTATCTTGAATTGATACCGGTGCAGTTAAAGAGCCTCCAGAAAAAGAATTGATTATTCCACAAGAGAAGTTCATATCTGCCATATTGTATGAAAATTTAACCAAAGAAATTCAAGAAAACTTAACATTCGAAGGAATGCTGAAGTGGTCCAAAGAAGGCCAAGGAAGAGAAATCAAAAAAGGTTTGCCATACTTTAAAGGTACACTGTATGTTCCGACTGTGGAGCTGCAAGAAAACATTCTTCAGGCTTATCATAACGATCAATTGGCTGGACACAAAGGAATTCAAAAGACTCAAAATCTAATACAACGAGAATTTTGGTGGCCAAAAATGAAAACTCAGATAAGACAATATGTGTCAACTTGTGACAAATGTCAAAGAGGGAAATCAAATAGAACAGCTTCACAAGGTCTGTTAAGACCTTTGCCCACTGCACCCCATGCCTGGCATACTGTTACTATGGATCTTATAGTGGACCTCCCTAGTAGCCAAGGTTTTAACACTATCCTAGTTTTTGTAGACACTTTCACTAAAATGGCGCATTTCATTCCTTTGAAAGAAATCCCCCAAGCCCCACAGGCTGCACAGTTGTTTACACAACACATAGTACGCACCCATGGTATCCCAAAAATTCTAGTTTCAGACAGGGGGTCCCAATTTGTTTCTCCCTTTTGGAAGGCCTTTAGTAAAAGATTAGGAATTGATTCTCGTTACTCTACCAGTTACCATCCTGAAACCGATGGGCAAACAGAGAGAGTGAATCAAGAGTTAGAACAGTATTTAAGACTCAATTTATTCGATAAAGAGAAGGAATGGCCCGAGTTGATGTGGGCAGTTGAATTTGCTTACAATAATGCTGTTCATTCCACCACTGGGTTCACCCCCTTTTATCTGAACCATGGTAGACATCCTAATGTAATGTTGGGTAAAGAAGATGATTCAGTGCCTGCAGTAGAAGAGATGGTGAGGGATTTGCAGACCATGTTAGTTAGGGCTAGAAAAAACATCATTCAAGCAAAAGACTCATATAAGACTCAGGCTGATAGTAAAGAAGAGAGAGCCCCATTTATTCAAAAGGAGACAAAAGGGGTGATTCTAACCCCGGCGGTCTTAGACCGCCGGGGCCAGGGTCGGCGGGAGCACCGCCGACAGACCGGCGGTGCCCCGCAGGGCATTCTGACCGCAGCGCTTTGGCCGCGGTCAGTGCAGGAAAACCGGCGGTCTCCCGCCGGTTTTCCGCTGCCCCTTGGAATCCTCCAAGGCGGCGCAGCTTGCTGCGCCGCCGAGGGGATTCCGACCCCCCCTACCGCCATCCAGTTCCCGGCGGTCCGCCCGCCGGGAACCGGATGGCGGTAGGGGGGGTCGCGGGGCCCCTGGGGGCCCCTGCAGTGCCCATGCCACTGGCATGGGCACTGCAGGGGCCCCCGTAAGAGGGCCCCTAAATGTATTTCACTGTCTGCTGCGCAGACAGTGAAATACGCGACGGGTGCAACTGCACCCGTCGCACAGCTTCCACTCCGCCGGCTCGATTCCGAGCCGGCTTCATCGTGGAAGCCTCTTTCCCGCTGGGCTGGCGGGCGGCCTGAAGGCGGCCGCCCGCCAGCCCAGCGGGAATGTCAGAATTACCGCCGCGGTCTTTCGACCGCGGAACGGTAACCTGACGGCGGGACTTTGGCGGGCGGCCTCTGCCGCCCGCCAAGGTCAGGATGAGGGCCAAAGTTTGGTTATCCACTCGTCATTTACGTCTCAAAGGAAATCGCAAATTTCAGCCACGATTTATAGGCCCATTCAAAGTTGACAAGATGATCAATCCAGTGGCAGTTAAATTGCAGTTGCCAGCTCACCTAAAGATACATCCTGTTTTCCATGTCTCCTTGTTAAAGAACAGTCCTCCAAATTTACGTCAAAACTCCCCTCCAATTCCTATCCAGATTAGCTCTGCAGAAGAGTATGAGGTCAATCAAATCTTAGATTCCAAAATCCGTAATGGCCAGGTTTATTATCTAATTGATTGGAAAGGTTATGGTCCAGAGGAACGATCCTGGGAGCCGCACGAGTATGTACATGCTTCAAGATTAGTGAGAAACTTTCATAGAACCTACCCAAGCAAACCTAAATTGGAGAACTGTTCCTTGAAGGGGAGTACTGTCATGACCACACAAACTTGCCAAGTCAAATCAAAGAAGTGCATGAGAAAAGCAAAGAGATATCATCAGTGGAGACAGCAAAGCCCAAACTGGAAGAAGGTTTGCAGAGTAATCTTGCGCTTATTTCAAAGGAAGAATCAAGAAGAGAAGATCCAAGATGGCCGCTGTGAGTCCTGAAGGTTAGTTACAGTTCTAGTCTTGCAATCGGTTGGTTGCTAGGTTACGAGCTCTCCAGCTGGAAGCCTTGCACTTCAACTGAGGTCTGACAGGAATCAGCTGTGTGGAGAGAGAGCGCGCTTCAGAACAGAAACTCCTGTGAGGTAAAATTACATTTGAAGATTATATTACAGAAAACGGATAAATATTGTCAAGGTTTATTCGAAGAGTTTGATAGTAGACCGTTCCCGTGGAAGTCAGCAAGGCTACAGAGTTAATGTATGAATTAACCTTATGTTTACAAGGTTCTTGTTTAAGATATTAAAGTCAAAGAAAAAACGAACTTTAAAAGAGCAAGTATCTACAAATGTCAAGGTTATAAACAAAGGCCAAGTTTAAAGGAGAAACGAACTGTTAACAAATAAGCATTTACAAATTCAATGGTAATAAACTAAAATAGAGTTTAAAAGAGAAACAAACTTAAATAAACAAGCATTTACAACTACAAGTTATCGACAGATGTCGAAGTAAGGAAGGAAAAACTAACTGTAATAAACAAGCATTTACAAATACAAGTTATCAACAAATGTCGAAGTAAGAAAGGAGAAACGAACTTTAATAAACAAGCATTTACAAATACAAGTATTGACAGAAGTCACAATAAGACAGGAGAAATTAAATAACATCAGCTGATTTGAAGAACGCATTATCACCAACTATATATATATATATATATAGCAACATAAAACCAATCTCTAACAAAGGTTGAGAAGTTCTTCCAGAATCAGTAATAAGCATTTTTTTAAGAAGAGCTATCATTTAAATATTGAAAAGGGATTGTAACTAAATATGAAGATGGTGATGACATCACCAAATGGTTCACAGCTTTTGAGAGGGCTTGTGCAACCAGAAAAGTAAACACATCTCACTGGGGTGCTCTCCTTTGGGAAATGTTCACTGGAAAGTGTAGGGATAGACTCCTCACACTCTCTGGTAAAGATGCAGAATCCTATGACCTCATGAAGGCTTACCATAATTGAGGGCTTTGGATTCTCCACTTAGGAGTACAGGATTAGGTCCTGTGGGGCGAAAAAATCCTCGAGCCAGACCTGGGTTGATTTTGTGGACTACTCAGTGAAAACACTGGATGGTTGGGTAACTGGAAATGAAGTGCATGACTATGTTGGGCTTTATAATTTGTTTATGAAAGAACACATTTTAAGTAACTGCTTCAATGAAAAGTTGCATCAGTATCTGGTAGACCTAGGTCCAATTTCTCCCCAAGAATTGGGAAAGAAGGCAGACCACTGGGTCAAGACTAGGGTAACCAAAACTTCCACTGGGGTGACCAAAAGAAAGGGGCTACAAAGCCTCCCCAGGAGAAAGTGGGTGACACTAGAAACAAAGAAAAAGAGTCCTCTGTAGGCCCCCAAAAACCAGACCAGGTGGGTGGGCCCCAAGACACAACCCAAAACAAAGGTGGGTACCAGGGTAAGAACTGGGATGCCACTAAGGCATGGTGCCAAAACTGTAGACAGACAGGGCACCACACCAAGGACACTTATTTTCCCAAAAACAAACCCCCTAGCAAAATCTCAGGGGTGACCAGTGTAGCTATTGGGGATGACACCTCAGATGAGGAGGTCTTCATAGCCTTTAACTGGAAAAAGGGCCCAACAGGTGAGTTGGAGATTCCAGAGGGAAGTAGACACTTCCACCACCTACTGGTGAATGGGATCCCAGCCACTGCCCTGAGAGACACTTGTGCCAGTCACACTATTGTGCATGACAGGCTGGTGTTCTCAAACCAGTATATCCCAGGTGAGACTGCCAGAGTAAGAGTTAGCCCAGACAGGGTCCCTGATGGGCCTGTGGCTTTTGTGCCCATAGAAGTGGGTGGGACCTTTAGCTAGAGAAGGGTGGTAGTCAGTACAGACCTCCCCCTTGATTGTCTCCTTGGAAATGACTACCCAGAGGTTAGTCAGAGCCCAAGAGAGGAACTGGTCCAGTGCCAGTCCTCTCCCATGGACTCTGGAGGTGTTACCCCTGCAGTAACTGGAAGTAGGCCCCAGAAGAAAAATAAAGGAAAACAGAGTAGGAAAGTTGGACAGCCTTTAGCCAAGGTTCCAGCAAGCCAAGGAGAGTCTGCTCCAGTAGGGGAGAACTCCAAAAATGGCACTGGTAAAGTCCAACCTGACCCACAAGAAGTCCTGGCTAGTCAGGCAACTGTTAAACCTGAGTGGGTGGCTCCTCAGTTAACAGAAGAAAGAGTGGAAGAAGGGTGTTTACTACAAGATGTAGTAACCCCCCACTCTTACACAGCAGACAGGAACCCTGAACCCAAAGAAGCCTGTAACTTAGCTCCTTCCCTTGCAGGTGAAGAGCTAAAGGTGTGGTTCTGGGCACTGACAGCTGTTAGTTGCCTCTGCTGGGTGTTAGCCTTTATGGCTGCACTATCCTTGGCATGGTGGTCTGACCCCATGCCAAATAGCAAGTTAGGCCCCCTGACCCTCTTGGTCATGGTGGGGTTACTCCAGCTCTGTGTAACCTCTTTGGGTAAGCTAGGGGTGACCCTGGCTAAGATAAGATTAGCAGAGCTGGATACCTCTAACCCCAAAATAGAGAGAATGGGCGAAGACATAAAAAGCACAGACAAGAGGCAATTCAGACTAGGTCCTATCACTGTGGAAGTGGGTCAGTTCCCCAGAGGGAATGACCTGAACAGGAGGATGTAAGGCAGAGTAGGCCCTGCAACAAACCAGCCTATTTCCTCAACTCTTCCTCGCCTGACAGACTAGGAAGACTCTCCCAGCTTTGGCTGAGTCTCCTGGCCTGTGGGCTGGGGAGGGCTTGTGTAAGGAAATGGCTCCCTGTTGCAATTACCCCCCACTTTTTGCCTGATACTGATGCTAACTTGACTGAGAAGTGTGCTGGGACCCTGCTAACCAGGCCCCAGCACCAGTGTTCTTTCACCTAAAATGTGCCATTGTCTCCACAATTGGCACAACCCTGGCACCCAGGTAAGTCCCTTGTAACTGGTACCCCTGGTACCAAGGGCCCTGATGCCAGGGAAGGTCTCTAAGGGCTGCAGCATGTCTTATGCCACCCTGGGGACCCCTCACTCAGCACAGACACACTGCTTGCCAGCTTGTGTGTGCTGGTGGGGAGAAAATGACTAAGTCGACATGGCACTCCCCTCAGGGTGCCATGCCTACCTCACACTGCCTGTGGCATAGGTAAGCGCCCCTCTAGCAGGCCTTACAGCCCTAAAGCAGGGTGCACTATACCACAGGTGAGGGCATAGGTGCATGAGCACTATGCCCCTACAGTGTCTAGGCAAAACTTGAGACATTGTAAGTGCAGGGTAGCCATAAGAGTATATGGTCTGGGAGTCTGTCAAAAACGAACTCCACAGCTCCATAATGGCTACACTGAATACTGGGAAGTTTGGTATCCAACTTCTCAGAATAATAAACCCACACTGATGCCAGTGTTGGATTTATAAAAAAATGCACACAGAGGACATCTTAGAGATGCCGCCTGTATTTTACCCAATTGTTCAGTGCAGGACTGACTGGTCTGTGCCAGCCTGCTGCTTAGAGACGAGTTACTGACCCCATATGGTGAGGGCCTTTGTGCTCTCTGAGGACAGAAACAAAAGCCTGCTCTGGGTGGAGGTGCTTCACACCTCCCCCCTGCAGGAACTGTAACGCCTAGCATTGAGCCTCAAAGGTTCAGGCTTCGTGTTACAATGCCCCAGGCACTCCAGCTAGTGGAGGTGCCCGCCCCCTGGACACAACCCCCACTTTTGGCGTCAATTCCAGGTGAGATAATGAGAAAAACAAGGAGGAGTCACTGGCCAGTCAGGACAGCCCCTAAGGTGTCCTGAGCTGAGGTGACTCTGACTTTTAGAAATCCTCCATCTTGCAAATGGAGGATTCCCCCAATAGGATTAGGGAAGTGCCCTCCTCCCCTCAGGGAGAAGGCACAAAGAGGGTGTAGCCACCCTCAGGGCTAGTAGCCATTGGCTACTAACCCCCCCAGACCTCAACACACCCCTAAATTGAGTATTTAGGGGCTCCCAGAACCTAGCAAGATAGATTCCTGCAACCTAAGACGAAGAAGGACTGCTGAGCTGAAAAACCTGCAGAGAAGACGGAGACACCAACTGCTTTCGCCCCAGTTCTACCGGCCTGTCTCCCCACTTCAAAAGAACTGCTCCTGCGACGCGTCCACAGGGTCCAGCGACCTCTGAAGCCTCAGAGGACTACCCTGCATCTAAAAGGACCAAGAACTCCAGAGGACAGCGGCTCTGCTCCAAGAAAGAAGCATCTTTGCAACAAAGAAGCAACTTTGAAAGATCACACGTTTCCCGCCGGAAGCGTGAGACTTTGTACTCTGCACCCGACGCCCCCGGCTCGACTTGTGGAGAAAAAACACTACAGGGAGGACTCCCCAGCGACTGCGAGCCCGTGAGTAGCCAGAGTTGACCCCCCTGAGCCCCCACAGCAACGCCTGCAGAGGGAATCCAGAGGCTCCCCCTGACCACGACTGCCTGCTTCTAAGAACCCGACGCCTGGTAAGGACACTGCAACCGCAGCCCCCAGGACCTGAAGGATCTGACCTCCAGTGCAGGAGCGACGCCCGGGTGGCCATCTCCCTTGCCCAGGTGGTGGCTACCCTGAGGAGCCCCCCCCCTTGCCTGCCTGCTTCGCTGAAGAGACCCCTGGGTCTCCCATTGAACTACATTGCAAACCCGACGCCTGTTTGCACTCTGCACCCGGCCGCCCCGTGCCGCTGAGGGTGTACTTTTTGTGCTGACTTGTGTCCCCCCGGTGCCCTACAAAACCCCCCTGGTCTGCCCTTCGAAGACGCAGGTACTTACCTGCTGGCAGACTGGAACCGGGCACCCCCTTCTCCATTGAAGCCTATGCGTTTTGGGCACCACTTTGACCTCTGCACCTGACCGGCCCTGAGCTGCTGGTGTGGTAACTTTGGGGTTGCCCTGAACCCTTAACGGTGGGCTACCTTGGACCCAACTTTGAACCCTGTAGGTGGTTTACTTACCTGCAAAACTAACAAACACTTACCTCCCCCAGGAACTGTTGAAAATTGCAGTGTCCAGTTTTAAAATAGCTTATTGCCATTTGTGTGAAAACTGTATATGCTATTTTGCTAATTCAAAGTTCCTAAAGTTCCTAAGTGAAATACCTTTCATTTAAAGTATTGTTTGTAAATCTTGAACCTGTGGTTCTTAAAATAAACTAAGAAAATATATTTTTCTATACAACAACCTATTGGCCTGGAATTGTCTTTGAGTGTGTGTTCCCCATTTATTGCCTGTGTGTGTACAACAAATGCTTAACACTACCCTCTGATAAGCCTACTGCTCGACCACACTACCACAAAATAGAGCATTAGAATTATCTCTTTTTGCCACTATCTTACCTCTAAGGGGAACCCTTGGACTCTGTGCATGCTATTTCTTACTTTGAAATAGTACATACAG
This sequence comes from Pleurodeles waltl, assembly GCF_031143425.1. Taxonomy (NCBI): domain Eukaryota; kingdom Metazoa; phylum Chordata; class Amphibia; order Caudata; family Salamandridae; genus Pleurodeles; species Pleurodeles waltl. The sequence goes on along the minus strand of NC_090443.1, from coordinate 22,622,483 downwards.
AGCCAACTTCCTACAGAAACCAACTGTCCCGAGATCCCTGATGGGCCGGGCTGGTCATCTTGATCCAGTTGTGCAGAGCTGCTGTCATCACTGTGGGTCTCTTCTGTGGGGGGACTGGACATGTCTGGTACCTCCTGTCCGGTGACTTTGGGTTGGGGTCCTGCAGGGGTGTAAAGGCATGATTATTCCATCTGTGTGTGCCATCATGTGCAATGGGTGAGTGACCCTGTACTCCAGTGCTTGCATTCTTGTCTTGGCCCTTGTGTGATATTTGGTTTGGGGTCTGTGTGGGTATCTGTAGCGGACATGCTTTGGTGATGGTTGTCCATGCTTTGGTGTTGCACGAAAGGCTTGGTGTAGGGATGGGTGGGTTGTGATAGTGGGCCATATGTGAGGTGTTGGAGTGATAGGGGTGAGGGTGAGAGTATGTGATGGCATGCAGGTAGGGTGGGGGATCTAATAGTAAAGCTTTGACTTACCAGAGTCGAGTCCTCCTGCTGTTCCTGCGAGGCCCTCAGGATGCAGTATTGCCAAGACCTGCTCCTCCCATGTTGTTAGTTGTGGGGGAAGAGGTGGGGGTCAACCGCCAGTCTTCTTTACCGCAATCTGGTGTCTGGAGACCAAGGAACGCACCTTCCCCTGTAGGTCGTTCCACCTCTTCCTGATGTCATCCCGTGTTCTGGGGTGCTGTCCCACTGCGTTGACCCTGTCGACGATTCTGTGCCATAGCTCCATCTTCCTTGCAATGGAGGTGTGCTGCACCTGTGATCCGAATAGCTGTGGCTCTACCTGGACGATTTCCTCCACCAAGACCCTGAGCTCCTCCTCAGAGACCCTGGGGTGTAGTTGAGGTGCCATGATGTGGTGTGGGTGATGTGTGAGGTGGTGTGTTTTGTGATGTGTGAGGGGATGTGTAGTTTGAGGTGCGTCGATGTTGTGTAAGTGATGGTGTTGTGTGTCTGAGGATGCTGGTGTTGTTTATGGTGGTGTCTCTCTCTGGCGTGGTATCAGAATTATGGTAGTAAGGGTTTGTGGGTGATGTGGGTGTGTGTTTTATATTGGATTGGGTGTGTGGGTGTGTGGGTGTGGTGTGTGTATGTGTGTCAGGTGTGTGTATTTTGATTTGTCCAATGTGGTTGTGTTTTGTAAATGTGTATTTTGAGCGCGGCGGTGTGTACCGCCACTGGAATACCGCAGTTGAAAGACCGCTGCGTGGATTCGTGGGTCGTGATACTGTGGGTGTATTCCTGTTGGCGTGACGGTAGAGGTTTTGTTATCGCCAGTTTATCACTGACCTTTGGTGTGGCGGACTTGTGTTGGTGTCTGGATTATGGCGGATTCCGAGCTGTGGGTCGTAATAGCTGTAGTGGAATTCTGCTGGCGTAGCACTATGTTGGTGGTCTTCTGCACGGCGGTAAGAGGCATTTACCACTGGGGTTGTAATGAGGGCCTTAATTTCTTCTGTAGCTGTAAAATGAACAGGTAGATTCAATCATCATTATCAGTATTACTGATTATTTTGATCCCTGCCTGCTCCCAGATTTTACATTTATTATCATGAAAAATGTCAGGAAATAATGCTGAGTTCCAAAGGTGTGTATAATGACTATATTTACCAATGTTAAATATTTTTGTACAGTTCTTCTAAATCTGAGTGGCAGCTATAACCTGATATTGTGTATTACATTTTTTCGGGGAATTTGAAAAAATATCAACAGGCCTCTTTCACTAGACTAAGTTCATTTGTAGAGGGCAGTCTCAGCCTGTCTGGTTTACTTCCATGGTTGTCATTAATAAGGTTGCTAACATGTTGTAGCATAGTTGAGAAACCATAATGCCTGAAATTTGGACAGGCCTAACTGCTTTGCTCATACAGCAGTTGCATATATATTAATGCTCTTTTACCTCTTTTAAGTTCCCCTAAAAAGCTATTACAAATGGAGTCCAGATGTCTCAACCCTTTTAAAATCACTTCATGGTGTATAGCTCTAATAAGTATTGTAGTTTGGGGAGTATCACCATTTTATTAATATCACAATATCCATTTATTTTTGAGTGAAGATTATCCATTTAGATAGCGTTTTAGCTTTGCCAATATAAAATCATAATTTAACAAGATTAATTCACTCCACGTTAGATGTTATCTTAATACCCAAATAAACAACTGTGTAATTTTTCCTAAAGGCTAACATTTTGATAACCTATTGCATACAATTTGCATTATCCCTCTATTGAAAAGATATCCTGAAAGTTGACCACTTAATTACTACCAGCCCATAGGCCTCCATGAAAGAAAATTATTTCAACGTCATTTGTATACGCTAATATTTTTGTTGCATGACCTTTAAAGACTGCAGGTCTAATCTTTTTAATACGCTTCTGCATATGTTGTTCTAAATATAAGTTGAACAGAAATGGAAAACATGGATGCCCTTGTTGTGTGCCACACTTTATTGCTATGGTATCTGACTCACACCCCATAATCTGAAGTTTGGCAACTGGATGTCTATACATAATTTGCATTGACTTTATGAATGGATACCCAAACCCATCATTGACCTAATGAGTTAAGATCTAGAATTCTAGAGGCAGCCCACATGGCCATTTTGGCATGAGTGCCACTAAGCGAAGGGTAAGAAATAACTTTTGGTGCCCTAGTGTAGATAGAGCAGTTGAATATGTAGTGCGTAGTTGCATACTGGGTAGTGTGATCGATAAACACATAGTTACATATACATCTGTGGCATAACCTGTGGAATGCCCTGGAAAAGTTTGACAGACAGTACATGTTGATTCTTTGGGCCCATTTTATGCATTACCCACCACATGAGATCTTTTATAGTGCTAATTGATCATCTTTCTAGATGGGTAGAGGCCAAGGTTGTGTTTGAACCTACTACAATGAATGGTATTAGTTTTTTGGAGACATTTTTACAGGAGAAAGACCTCCATGTGAAATTGTGACTGATAATAGTGTTCAATTCACCTCACTTGATATGAAGAGTTTTTTTGGATGATTGAGACATCAAGCATTTACACACATCATTGAACCACCCTCAACCCAATGGCAAAGTTGAGAGGTTTAAAAAGATGTTGGTTGAATGTATCCAAAGTGCATTATAATCTAGTGTGAATTGTGAAAATGCAGTTAGAGATCAAGGGCCAGATGTAGGTAGCTTGCAAATTGCGACTTGCAATTTGCGAGTCCGTGCGACTCGCAAATTGCAAGTCGCAATTTGCTATGCAGAAAGGTGTCTCAGACACCTTCTGCATCTCGCAATGGGGTCGCAATGACCCACCTCATGAATATTCATGAGGTGGGTCGCAAATTGCGGCCCCATTGCGAGTATGGGCACTCGCTAACATGGAGGCCTGCTGACGTCAGCAGGCCTCCATGTTAGCGACCTGCTTGTCAATAAAGCAGTTTTTTTTTTTTTGAAGTGTAGCCCGTTTTCCCTAAGGGAAAACGAGCTGCACTACAAAAAAACCCGAAACCTTTAGTTTCGGATTTTTCAGGGCAGGGAGTGGTCCCTTGGACCACTCCCTGCCCTGAAAAAATATTTTGGGGTGCAATCACAAACTGGAAGGGGTCCCATGGGGACCCCTTCCAATTTGCGATTGGGTTACCATCCACTTGAAGTGGATGGTAACTGCGATGCCATTTGCGACCGCATATGCGGTCGCAAATGGTATTGCATCCCAATGCGACTCGCAAATAGGAAGGGAACACCCCTTCCTATTTGCGAGTCTGAAATGCATTTTGCGAGTCGGTAACGACTCGCAAAATGCATTTCTGCATTGGGATACGCGTTTTGCGACTCGCAAACGGCAGATTTTGCCGTTTGCGAGTCGCAAAACGTTTGGTACATCTGGCCCTTAATTTGGTCCTACAGGACCACTCCATATTTTGTAACTGGGAAGCTTTCTTTCGAAGTCATGAGGGGAAGAAAGGTGGTGTCTCTGAGTCCATTTTGGTTGGTGAAGCGTTTAGACCAACAGTGTGATGTTACTTCTAAGAGCAAGTTGGCAAAGTGTTTTAGTGACAAAAGCAGTTGACAATGGTGTGCAAATGAAAAATGTCAGAAAAGGGAAGTCATGTCAAAAGTTTGTGTAGGAGATTGGGTTTGTATCAAGGATTTGTTATTGCTTAGAAAAGGGACTTCTCAATTCAGGGACCCTGTGCAAGTTGTAGAGATTAGAGGCAATTGTGTGTGTGTGACAGATAGACTGTGGTGGAACACGTCACATGTAGCCAAATGTAGCCAAATGTGTTGATTTTAGTCAGCAAACGTAAAATGTTGATGAACCTGTAGATTAATTGAAAGAAAAGAAATTACTTGAAGTTCAACAATTTGGAGAGAAGGTTCATCAAGTTGAATGTGGTGGAGACTGAAGCAGCAGTGCTCCTGTTGAGGAACCTCGCACTAGTCACCAAGTCAAGAGGATTCGCAAAAGACTGTTGAGCTGAGCGTCTTGTACTTTAGTTACATACATTTTGGAGAGAACTCTGGTCTGGTAACTTTGCATACCTTGTTGCTACAATTATTTTCTAAATGTATCTTTATTGGTAATTTTACATGCTTTCTTACTTTGTTTAACATTTGTATTATTTTTCTTCCCAGGAAAAGGAGATATGTTGCATCTTCACTTTCTCTTTTCAGCTCTGAGCTAATAATCCATTCTCAAATCTTTGGCTAGTTGGATGTTGCAGAGTTCTTTATTAGAATTTATGGTGTTTGTTATCAAATTGAGGTCCAGCTCCTGAGCACTTTTGTAACATGTAACACAATCTCATCATGCAACATTAACCTGTGATACAGATCTACATGACTCTTGGAGTTTTTCAACACTACAGCATAGTTTTCTGTAAATATACCCAGGTTACCCTGTCAAAAGCTTTTTCTACATTGTGACAAAACATTGCCAGTGGTGTACATACGATATTTACAATGTTATAAGAGGAGACTGCCCAATTAATATTGTCATCATACCCCTTCTTAGTACAAAACCATACTGCCATAGCGAAACCAGCTTGGCAACGATCCTGCTCAACTGTGATGCCATAACTTGTGAATAAATCTTGACATCACTATTGATTAGTGAAGTCTGTCAACAAGAGCCAAGGAGTGTTGGTAGTTTTTGTGTTTTAAGAAAAAAAACAATGTTAGTTGCTGACCAGGAATCTGTAACTATATAGCCTTATTCTATAGCTCTAAAGTATGCCAAAATATTAGTAGATAATTATGAAAAAAAAATGTATAACATTCCAGAGGAACAGCATCTGTTGCTACTCCTCTCCCTGCTGGAAGGGGTTCCATTGCTTCCTTGATTTCCCCTAGTGATTTTGGTTGGTCTTTCTAATACTTTCCTGTCTTCTTTAATCAGATATTTATTCTAAGAATACCTCATTGAGAAAAGTATCAGCCATGGTATGATTGGGAGATTTTTGCTCTTGATTAATGTTTAGTAAAGCTCATAAAAATTTGAATAATTTGATTTGATTCATACACCAATCAACCCGTCTTGTCCCGTATGAGCACAATATTGTTGCAAATATTATCATGTTGTATCTTTAGTGGAAACAGTCTCTGTATACTTTCACTATGATTGTATCTCTTACTTTTTGTATGTTTGATATTTCCTAGCAGGACTCTCAGCATGGGAATTACAGCTTCTAGCTTTCATTACATCATTTTTCTTCCCTTCCTATCTACCCTCATGGGAGTTGAAAACCATTGCTGTATGCTGACTTTCCAGCTAGTTTAATTTGTTATAATAATCCCAAATCTGGATTGATGTCTGCTTTTGTTTACCTAGTATATACCCCAGAGTCGTCCATGGAATGCCTGCCTGAAATGCATCCCAAACCATGCCTTGCAGGGCAAAACCAGTATTCCAAGTGAAAAAGTCTGGATTCCATTATTTGACACACTCTTTGTAGTCTGGATCTAATAGTAATGTTAGCAAGAAAGTCCATCTTCTCCTTGACTGAAAATGTGTTGTGAATTATATTCAAGGAAAAAGGGTTGTGATCTGACCATACTTTGGGATGTCTTTCAAGATGGGCCTGCTAAAGTAGAATTAATTAAACCAAAAAATAATCTGATGTACAATAATTGTATTGGGGGTACAACAAAATGTAAATTGTGGATCTGGTTTATTCAAATGGACTCATGTATCTACCAAGCCATACATTTTCACAAAATTCCATTTAGCCATATAGACTTAAGGTTTCCTATAGGCACATGTTACATTGGTATCAATATGGCCATTCAAGTCCCCACAAAAAACTCAATGTTGTAGGCCACTGAGCACGTTCAACAGTGAGAGACTCCAGTGCTTATGCATAATCTAAATTGGATCCATAAACTGAACAGACTGTGAATCTAACTGTATCTATAGAACACTCAGCAAAGATCCACCTGCCCATTTTAGCCCTCCTCTTGTTTCAAACCCTACATCGATTCTCTTTTGTTAAAATCGCAGGTCCTCTTGTATTAGATGATTGTGTTGTGCAGATTTGCAAGCACTATCCTAATGTATCAACAAATGTTTCTCTCATTTTGATGCCCGATGCTAGAAAGTTAAAAACTTTTTCTAGTAATACTTCCTAAAATTACAACCCTGTAATTACAACATTCCTTTGATCATAATTACGCTTAGTTAGCAATTCTTGATCCCATTGATTTTTCACCTTATTGTTCATCTAATAAACCATATTATGCTCTTCTTTGTGAATATTCTAATTGTTTCAGTTTCAAGAGCATTTGGTAGATTGGTCTTTTTTATGTGTATATGTTGAGGATAGTAATTGCTTTACTGTCCTTGTATTATCTTAAAATTACTTCATGGATTACATTTTGACACATGGAGAAATGTGTAAATTAATAACTTTTTCTTTCCTGCTCCATGAAAAGTATAGTTGGCAGGATTATCATTGTTGAAACTTTCATTTAAGAATTGAAAATCAAGATCAAAGATTGTCGATGAGGTGGAGATGGCCAGTCAGCGCCGAAGATGGCCATACACTTGCACAGCTCTATAGCTGCTGAAATTCAGTCCCGGAAATCTGTCACACAATCCGACCTGAAGGACCTGTCTCGTCGACAGGCACCCTGCTGATCCCCAGGGGCTCCTCACAGCTTTGTATCCGTCACAGTACTGCTTAGGCACATATACTCAGGTCCAGGTCCCGGGGTGCAAAATCAATCAATCAATCAGTATTTGTACAGCGCGGCTACTCACCTGTGAGGGTCTTAAGGCACCGGGGGGGGGGCTCATCTCATCTAAAGAGCCACGTCATGAGGTTCTTCCTGAAGATGGTGAGCGACTGGCTTTGTTTGAGGTGCACGAGGAAGTTGTTCCAGCTCTTTGCTGCAGTGTAGGTAAAATATCCTCCTCAGGCAGTGGTTTTGCAGATGCGAGGGACGGTGGCCAGGGCCATCTGGGCAGGGCGGAGGGTCTGGCGGGGGTGTGGAAGGAGATGCGGTGGTTCAGGTAGGCTGGTCCTACTTTGTGTATGGCCTTGTACGTGTGGGTGAGAAGTTTGAATGTGATTAGCTTCTCGACCAGTAGCCAGTGGAGGGTCCTCAGGTGTTGGGAGATGTGTTCTTGGCGAGGGAGGTCCAGAATGAGTCTGGCGGCGGCGGTCTGGATGAGTTGAAGTATTTTGATGTTCCTAGTTGAGGTGCTGACGTAGAGGGTGTTGCCGTAGTCGAGCTTGCTCGTGACTAAGGCGTGGGTGACTGTCCTGCGACAGTCTGCTAGGATCCATCTAAAGATCTTCTGGAGTTTGCGGAGTGTGTGCCAGCAGGAGGAGGTGACAGGGCTTACCTGGTGGGTCATGGGTAGGGAGGAGTTGAGGATGATTCCTAAGTTACGGGCGTGCTCTGTCGGCGCAGGGGGAGGTGCTGAGGAATGTGGGCCACCATAAGTCATCCCAAGCTGAGGTGGCGTTTCCGAAGATGATGAGCTCCGTCTTGTTGGAGTTGAGCTTGAGGCAGCTTTCTCTCATCCAGGTGGCGATGGCTTCCATTCCTCTGTGAAAGTTCCTTTTGGCCGTGTCCGGGTCTTCGGTGAGGGAAATGATGAGTTGTGTGTCATCAGCATACAACACGATGTTCATACCGTGGCTTATGATGATGGCAGCAGGAGAGCCATGTATACGTTGAACGGTGTGGGACTCAGTGAGGATCCTTGGGGGACTCCGCAGTTCACTCCTGTGGGTCTGGAGGTGTAGGGCAGGAGTCTGATCCTCTGCATCCTCCCAGAGAGGAAGGAGTGGATCCACTCCCGGGTTCTTTCCCGGATTCCTATGCCGTGGAGTCTGGTGCACAGTGTGGGAGACAGTCTCGAAAGCTGTTGAAAGGTCGAGGAGTATGAGTGCTGAGATGTGGCTTCGGTCTAGGAGTAATCGGATGTCGTCAGTGGCTGCCAGGAGTGCTGTCTCTGTGCTTTGATTGCTGTGGAAGCCAGACTGGGAGCTGTCCAGGGAGTTGTTGGCCTCAATGAAATTCTGTAATTGTGCCTTGATTCCTTTCTCTAGTACTTTGGTGGGGTAGGGCAGCAGCGAGATGGGCCGGAAATTCTTTAGTTCTGATGGGTTGGCCGAAGGTGTCTTCAAGAGATGGCGTATTTCAGTGTGTTTCCAGTCCTCAGGGAAGGTGCCCGTGCTGATGGAGCAGTTGATTGTGTTACGAAGCTCGGGGTGATGGATGCACTGGCTCTGATGTATTTGTGGTGCGGGCAGGGTTCTGGGGGGGTTGGTCTCAGTTGTAAATTCCAGTGCCAGGTGACAGAAAGCTGTTGTAGATGTACTGGATCTTGTGGTGAAAAAGGAGGTGAGTTTGTCGCAGAGGTCCTGTGACGGGGGATGCAGGTGGCTTCGGAGGGGGGATCTGTGAACTTGTTGATGACTGAGGAGAGTTCCTTCGAGTTGAGTGTGGAGGAGTTGATGCGCCCCCGGAGTGCGTCCTTCCTTGAGTTCTTGATTTTTCATCGATGGACGGTGGTTACAACTATGAATGAGGCGAGATTTCACTGGATTGGCTGTTCCATTTTTTTCTCGAAACGTCTGCGGGTACGCTTTGAGTCTTGGAGTTCGGTGGTGAACCAGCTTGCCTTCTTAGGTATGGGTTAGGCCGATGTCAGCCGACGAGGGTCTGGAGTGTCGGCGCATTTGGTGATCCATGCGTTGAGGTTGCGCGCTGCTGTGCTGGCGTGGTCAGAGGGGGAGGGAGGGATTTAGCGAGTGATGAGGTGAGTTGCTCATTGGTGATTTTGTTCTATTTCCTGTGGGGGGTCCTGGAGGTGCGGGTGCAGCTGCTAGGTGTGGTGATTGTCAAGTGTATGCAGCGGTGGTCGGTCCAGTCTGGGGTGGAGATGGTCTCGATGGTGATCCGGTCGCTTGAGGTGAAGATGGGGTCCAGTGTGTGTCCTGAGATGTGTGTGGCTGTTGAGACCAGCTGTCTGAGGCCGAGGGTGGTGAGGTTGTCGAGTAGAGCTATGGTGTTTGGGTCGGTGTGGTCCTTTGATGTAGAAGTTCAGGTTGCCGAGGAGGAGGTAGTCGACTGACACTAGGGCCTGGAGGTAGCGATGTCCACAGCGGCGTCCATGAAAGCTGGGCGGGGGCCGGGTGGCCTGTAAACCAGGGTGCCCCAGATGGAGGAGTTGTGGTTGGAGTGGACCAGGAAGTGAAGGTGTTCCATGGTGGTGCAGTGATCTTTTTGGACGGCCTTGACACGTAGTGAGGACTTGTGTATAATGGCGAGTCCTCTACCTGGGCGGGAGGGCCAGCCAGTCCCTCCTTATGATGCTGTAACCATCGGGAATGGCGATGGCAATGTCTGGACCCAAGGTGGGGTTGGTCCAGGTCTTGGTGAGGAAGGCGATGTCCGATTGGGTAGTGTCGATCAGGCCTCAGAGTTCAGTGGCGTCTTTGTGGAGGGAGCGGATTTTCAGGAGCAGGCAGTTGATGGAGTTGTGAAGGTTGTTGGTATCTTTGTATGCGGAGAGTACCTTCGGTTTGTTGAGTCGTAACGGAGGCAGTCCAGGGGTTGGCTTAACAGAGATCCAGGGTTCCTGACGCTGGGCGCAGATGGGCTTGCCTTTGGCGCACCAGTGGCGCGCCCGCTGCCGCCAATAAGAAGGGGTGGGGGGAGCAGTCAGCTGGGAGGTGGGAGGGCGGGAGAGGTGCTTCGCATGGGGATATGGGGCAGAGGAAGAGGGGAGAAAGGAAAAAGCACTAGAGAAAAACGAGGGTTGATGGAAAAAAAGGCAGAAAATGCAAAAGTGAAGGAGTAACAGAGGAGAAAAAAGGCAAATGATAGACGAGAAAAGCAGAAAATGCAAGAGTGAAAGAGTGACAGAGAGAAGAGAAGAAAAGAAAAATACTTACTTGTGATAGCCACTAGACCACCAGGGATGAGGCGTAGGGACGAGCCTGCCGGTGAAGGAGGGCCTTGAAATGAGAGTCAGGAGACTCTCAGTTCGTCCCAGGCAAGAGGCAGAGGCAGCAGCAGCAGCCAGAGGTACTGGGGAGGGCAGCAGACGCTGACCAGGAGGTCAGTGCAGATGTCCTCTCACAGTGCTGCGGCCGCTGTTTAAGAAGGGGAGGTGGGTAGGGGAAGCAGTCAGCTGGGAGGCGGGAAAGGTGCTTCACATGTGAAGGGGGCCAAGGCAGAGTGGAGAAAGGAAAAAGCACCAGAGAAAAACGAGGGATGATGGAAGAAAAAGGCAGAAAATGCAAAAGTGAAAGAGCGACAGAGAGAAGAAAAATCAAATGATAGAAGAGAAAGGCACAAAATGCAAGAGTGAAAGGGCGACAGAGAGAAAAAAAGAAAAGGAAAATACTAACGTATGATGGCCACTAGACCACCATGGATGAGGTGCAGGGACGAGCCTGTGGATGGAGGAGGGACACAAACTGAGAGTCGGGAGACACTCAGTTTGTCCCAGGCAAGAAGCAGAGGCAGCAGCAGCCAGAGGAGCTGGGAAGGGCAGCAGACTCTGATCAGGAGGTCAGTGCAGTTGCCCTCTCACAGTGCTGCGGCCACGATTAAGGAGGGGAAGGGGGAGCAGTCAGCTGGGAGGCGGGAAAGGTGCTTTGTGGGGGGGCAGAGGAAGACGGGAGAAAAGAAAAAGCACTAGGGAAAAACGAGAGGTGATGGAAGAAAAAGGCAGAAAATGCAAAAGTGAAAGCGACAGAGGGAAGAAAAGAAAAGGTAAATAATAGAAGAGAAAGGCAGAAAATGCAAGAGTGAAAGAGCAACAGAGAGAATTAAAAAAAGGAAAATACTTACTTGTGAGGGCCACTAGACCACCAGGGATGAAGCGCAGGGACAAGCCTGCGGGTGGAGGAGGGCATCGAAATGAGCGTCAGGAGACTCTCAGTTCCTCCCAGGCAAGAGGCAAAGGCAGCAGCAACAGCAGCCAGAGGAATGGGAGATGGCAGCAGACGCTGACCAGGAGGTCAGTGCAGTTTAGCATCAAAATAGCAGCCTAAGAAAAACTCACTGGCTTGAAGACAGCAGCAGCTCCAAACCAAAGGGCCCTGGTGTGGAGGCACACCTATCCTGCTCCGGGAGGTCCTGCCCGGGATGTAGTAGATTGAACGCCCCCAGGGGATGGAGGCACAACCGAGACAATGGCAAGTGGCTAATAAAGTAGGCTACATGGCAGTGCCGGCTCGAGCAAAGACACATCTTGGGACGGACTGCCTCGTGCCGGCCACCAGTAGCAAACACCTGCCGCAGTGAGCCCAGACGTGGCACCTGACAGCCGCTGCACCACAGGGGCAGCAGGAGCTGTCCCCCTGACAGACCCCAATGGTGGGAGGAGGAGCACGGGACCAATGACAGCACGGGAACCCTAGATGGATCTTGATGGCCCTGGCTGGTGCAGCACTCCAAGGGAGGTAGGCAACATCCCCTTATTCCTGGTGGAGGCGAGCGAGGGGAGGGTACTTGCCCACACTTTATATGGTAGCCTATGGGGTGAAAAGGAGCCTGAAGGGGAAGTGATTGCTGATGGTGGTGGTGGGATCCCCCTTCCCTCCCCCAAACCTTCACTAGTGGAAGTGAGAACAGAGGCGACTGGGGCAGAGGGCCCCTGCTACTTGGTCAATAGGCATTTTGAAGACAGTGGGGCTCAGAAGAGGCATCACTGGTAAATGACCTGGAATAGCTCCATCGCATGCCCCCATCGAGCTATCTCCTGCACAGAAGTGGCCCCCTCTGGGTGATGAGAGAGCCCCGTATGGACTGTCTCCATCCACCCTCTGGACAAGATTGTCCTGGGACGAACTGGACCGATCAACCAGATATCGGCGGTGGAAAGCCATGTAACAGACAGGGGCTAGAACCAGGCTGCTACCATCTCCTCTGTAGAACTGTAGCTTTGCTCTCCTCTGTGGCCACGCCGCCTTACACAATAGAGGACAGTCACACCAATAACTGTGCGGGCCCTGCAACGGTGGACATGGTCAGGAATCGAGGCCCCCATCCTTCACTGTCCAACAACCTGGACAAGTATTCAGTGACCAAGGCCGCATCAGGAGACATGCAGAATGTGGCAGAAATTACTCACAACCTTCCCAACCTCCCACAGCCTGCTGAAACCTCCCTGCACAAAATAATGTCTGTGATCCAGAATGCCAGAATCATGCTTGAGCCCAAGATCGACATTGTTATGGTGGACGTGAATCTTCTGAGGGCTGACCTTCGCAAAGTCACGGAGAAGCTGTTGGTGGGAGAGACACAAATTACTGGCCTACAATTTGTACACAAACATTTGGAGGATCAGGTCCAAACCCTGGTGAAACAAAACACAGTGATTCCCGCAAATCTGGAAGACCAAGAAGGCAGAACCTGATTGAATAACATGCCGGGTGGGCAACCCTGAAAGAGCATAGGGTCCAGGCATCAACCTGTTCCTAGTGGACTTGGTGCTCAACACCTTCTGTCCCAAAAGATTATCCAAATTCTTCTCTGTCTGGAAAGCCTTCAGGGCTCCAGGAACCCCACCACATCCAGGTGCTCCTCTAAGGACAATAATTCCAGTATTTTCAACTATAGGGACCACAACGCAGTCCTACAGGTGGCTCGTATCCATGGAGAATGTTGAAAATGCTGCTGTCTGGTTCTTCCCAGCTCTTCCCAGATTTTACTTTGCAGGTACAGAGACAGCGCTGAAATTTTGAGGAAGTTAAAAAGGCCCTAAGGAACAAAGAACTGAAGTATATGATGCTCTACCCATCAAATCTCTAAGTAATCCCGGAGGGCAAAACTTGGTGCTTCACCACACTGAGGAAGCATGGGACTGGCTCAAGGGATGGCGAGCTGTGGGAAAAAGGGAGGCCAGACTGCACAGAGGGGATCCTCAGCTGGATGTGAGGAAGCAACAAGACCCCACAAGGCGGAAATGCAGCAGCGGAGGGCCACCCCACCAGACTGCTAAGCCACATGGTCCAGTGATTCTTTAACTGGGGGCGAGTCCAGCCTATAGGGGTAAGAAAAGCTTGACTTCATGGTCCGTACACTGTTGTCTTTACAGATGGGGCAAACATTCAGCTCTTATCCTTGTCCGAATCAGCACAATGGCCTTGGCACACCCACACGTGTTTGAGTTCTTGGGGTGACAGGGTCTCTGCAGATTGGGGAGAGAGTGTGTGATTTTCCCCTTACGGTGCAGGGTAACAGTGAGTGGGAAGTTTAATAAGGAAGTTGTTATGTTAATGTTTCTTAGTATGTTGGAACACAGTTACGGTTACGCGGGTCATGATCCAAACACGGTAGGCAGACACTATGACACCGCCGCCAGTAGGCCTTGTCTCAACACTGACATAACACTAGGACGTGGCACCTCAGATCCTAACGCGCACCACACCAATGACAACATTAACACAGCGTAAGCTGATCATATGGACTTGGAATGTGAATAGTATCTCAGCAAGATCAAAAGGACATTAGTCCTTCAGTACCTCCACAAAGGTGACCCTGATTTGTTGTTACTCCAGGGGACGACCTTCGGCGGTACAGATTACAAAGCACTAGACAGGTTTGGATACAAACTCTTAGCATATGGAGGTTATACATCTGACTCAAGCGGCACAAGGATACTAATCAAGAAATCAGTTCTACTTACCCCCACACACACCTGGCATGACCCGTTGGGCACATATTTAGCCCTTTCGGGCACCTGAGAAGGCACAACCCTAAATGTTTGCTCCGCCTCCAAGCCCAAACCCTCTCCGAGATCAGCAAACTCTTGCTAGAAATGCTACCAGGGATTCTCATTGTGGGAGGGGATACAAATGCTGTTATGGACCACGGACTAGACAGGAGGTCAACAGGTTGCCATGGGGGCGAGGGCGGGGCTCTGCATTCCTTTGTGGATGCCCTGGGGCTAATTGACCTATGGAGCCTACACAACAACCAAATGAGGTTACACATAGGGGGTCATTCTGAACCTGACGGCCGGTGACCGCCAGGGTCACCGACCACGGGAGCACCGCCAACAGGCTGGCGGTGCTCCCTCGAGCATTCTGACCGCGGCGGTTCAGCCGCGGTCAGAAACGGAAAGTCGGCGGTCTCCAGCCGACTTTCCGCTGCTCAGGGGAATCCTCCATGGCGGCGGAGCGACCGCCATCCTGTTCCTGGCGGGTCTCCCGCCAGGAGCAGGATGGCGGTAGGGGGTGCCGCGGGGCCCCTGGGGGCCCCTGCAGTGCCCATGCCAATGGCATGGGCACTGCAGGGGCCCCCGTAAGAGGGCCCCGCAAAGTATTTCAGTGTCTGCAAAGCAGACACTGAAATACGCGACGGGTGCAACTGCACCCGTCGCACCTTCCCACTACGCCGGCTCCATTCGGAGCCGGCGTCCTCGTGGGAAGGTAGATTTGCCCTGGGCTGGCGGGCGGCCTTTTGGCGGCCGCCCGCCAGCCCAGGGCAAATCTCAAAATACCCTCAGCGGTCTTGTGACCGTGGAGCGGTATTTTGTCGGGGGAACATTGGCGGGCGGCCTCCGCCGCCCGCCAATGTTAGAATCACCCCCATAATTCTCTGCAGCGCACAACAACTTCTAACGTATAGACTAACTCTTCACTCAGTGCATACATGCAGATACATTTTGAACAGCCATCATTCGAACCAGGGGGATCTCCGACCATTCTCCATTTGAAATCCAACTCTAGGGTAAGGTATAAACCTTTTTAATGGTTCCCAGGCTAGATCCATGGCACATACGGAATACACGCATCAAGGACAAACTGAGGGAAGGGGCAGATACCTATTTTCAGGAAAATGTGGTGTTGGTTGCCTCTGTGAGTACCCTATGGGAGGTCTTTAAGACAGTCATACAAAGACACGCCCAGACCCTCATAAGAGGTAGGAAAAAAGGAAACAAAACTTAAATGTACTGAAATTGAAAGAGACATTGAAGAGCAAGAGGTCAGAGCACTGGCAGAGAACTCTGCGCCTACAACAGAGCGATCTGTGGGATCTCATGGAGAAAGCCTGTAGCTATGCCTTAGCAGAGTGACCTTTGACCTCTGTGGCCACTGGATCACTCCCTGCTCGAACAGCGACACCCAGCTGTCCCTGTGTCCTCCCCACTGTCCTCGCTGCTCCCTGCTGGCCATCCCTGGTGCCTAGTGGTAAGTGCCGTCTTGTTTTAGCTGTGTGTGTTCACCCTGTCCTGAGTTACCTTGTCTCAGCTGTTGTGTGTTATCTCGTCTGTTTTCACTGTCCACTCTGTGTTTTCTCGTGTTCTCTGCCTAGTCCACTCCATGTTTTCTGTGTCTGCTGTCTACCTTTCAGCTCTCTGTTTGAACTCTGTGTGCTTTTCCGTGTCCAGCTCTCTGTTTTCTGCCCGTGTCTTTCTGTCTACCTTTCAGCTCTCTGTTTGAACTCCGTGTGCTTTTCCGTATCCAGCTCTCTGTTTTCTGCCCCATGTCTTTCTGTCTACCTTTCAGCTCTCTGTTTGAACTCTGTGTGCTTTTCCGTATCCAGCTCTCTGTTTTCTGCCCAGTGTCTTTCTGTCTACCTTTTTCTTAGCTCTGTGTTTGAACTCCGTGTGTTATTCCGTTTAAGCTCTCTGGTTTTGCTCCATATTCTCCGTGCTTTTGGTTTTCTTCTTGCTGCCCCGTGTTGACCCCCTGCCCCCCCAGCGCCTCGGCTCCACCGAGCCGTCTCCTTCTCCTGCCGCTGCGTCCCTGCCGCCCGCCCCCCCGAGCCCCCATTCGTCCACGCCTCCCAGCTGCTCCTCCCTCCCTCCTCCCCTTCTTAATGGCGGTTGCTGCACGACGCAGAGAGTGACCTTTGACCTCTGTGGCCACTGGATCACTCCCCGCACGAACAGCGACACCCAGCTGTCCCCGTGTCCTCCCCTCCCGCCCTCGCTGCTCCCTGCTGGCCATCCCAGGTGCCTAGTGGTAAGTGCCGTCTTGTTTTAGCTGTGTGTGTTCACCCTGTCCTGAGTTACCTTGTCTCAGCTGTTGTGTGTTACCTCGTCTGTTTTCACTGTCCACTCTGTGTTTTCTCATGTTCTCTGCCTAATCCACTCCGTGTTTTCTGTGTCTGCTGTCTACCTTTCAGCTCTCTGTTTGAACTCTGTGTGCTTTTCCGTGTCCAGCTCTCTGTTTTCTGCCCTGTGTCTTTCTTTCTACCTTTCAGCTCTCTGTTTGAACTCCGTGTGCTTTTCCGTATCCAGCTCTCTGTTTTCTGCCCTGTGTCTTTCTATCTACCTTTCAGCTCTCTGTTTGAACTCCGTGTGCTTTTCCGTATCCAGCTCTCTGTTTTCTGCCCGTGTCTTTCTGTCTACCTTTTTCTTAGCTCTGTGTTTGAACTCCATGTGTTCTTCCGTTTAAGCTCTCTGGTTTTGCTCCGTATTCTCTGTGCTTTTGGTTTTCTTCTCGCCGCCCCGTGTTGACCCCCTGCACCCCCCCCAGCGCCTCGGCTCCCCCGAGCCGTCTCCTTCTCCTGCCGCTGCATCCCTGCGGACCTGCCCCCCTCGAGCCCCCCATTCGTCCCCGCCTCCCGCCTCCCCTTCTTAATGGCGGTCGCTGCGTGACACAGAGAGTGACCTTTGACCTCTGTGGCCACTGGATCACTCCCTGCACGAACAGCGACACCCAGCTGTCCCCGTGCCCTCCCCCCGCCCTCGCTGCTCCCTGCTGGCCATCCCTGGTGCCTAGTGGTAAGTGCCGTCTTGTTTTAGCTGTGTGTGTTCACCCTGTCCTGAGTTACCTTGTCTCAGCTGTTGTGTGTTACCTCGTCTGTTTTCACTGTCCACTCTGTGTTTTCTCGTGTTCTCTGCCTAGTCCACTCCGTGTTTTCCATGTCTGCTGTCTACCTTTCAGCTCTCTGTTTGAACTCTGTGTGCTTTTCCATGTCCAGCTCTCTGTTTTCTGCCCCGTGTCTTTCTGTCTACCTTTCAGCTCTCTGTTTGAACTCCGTGTGCTTTTCCGTATCCAGCTCTCTGTTTTCTGCCCAGTGTCTTTCTGTCTACCTTTTTCTTAGCTCTGTGTTTGAACTCCGTGTGTTATTCCATTTAAGCTCTCTGGTTTTGCTCCGTATTCTCCGTGCTTTTGGTTTTCTTCTCACCGCCCCGTGTTGACCCCCTGCCCCCCCCAGCACCTCGGCTCCCCCGAGCCATCTCCTTCTCCTGCCGCTGCGTCCCCGCCCCCCTCGAGCCCCCATTCGTCCACGCCTCTCGCCTCCCAGCTGCTCCTCCCTCCCTCCTCCCCTTCTTAATGGCGGTCGCTGCCCGACGCAGAGAGTGACCTTTGACCTCTGTGGCCACTGGATCACTCCCCGCACGAACAGCGACACTCAGCTGTCCCCGTGTCCTCCCCCCGCCCTCGCTGCTCCCTGCTGGCCATCCCTGGTGCCTAGTGGTAAGTGCCGTCTTGTTTTAGCTGTGTGTGTTCACCCTGTCCTGAGTTACCTTGTCTCAGCTGTTGTGTGTTACCTCGTCTGTTTTCACTGTCCACTCCGTGTTTTCTCGTGTTCTCTGCCTAGTCCACTCCGTGTGTTGTGTGTCTGCTGTCTACCTTTCAGCTCTCTGTTTGAACTCCGTGTGCTTTTCCGTGTCCAGCTCTCTGTTTTCTGCCCCGTGTCTTTCTGTCTACCTTTCAGCTCTCTGTTTGAACTCCGTGTGCTTTTCCGTATCCAGCTCTCTGTTTTCTGCCCCGTGTCTTTCTGTCTACCTTTCAGTTCTCTGTTTGAACTCCGTGTGCTTTTCCGTATCCAGCTCTCTGTTTTCTGCCCCGTGTCTTTCTGTCTACCTTTTTCTTAGCTCAGTGTTTGAACTCTGTGTGTTATTCCGTTTAAGCTCTCTGGTTTTGCTCCGTATTCTCCATGCTTTTGGTTTTCTTCTCTCCGCCCCGTGTTGCCCCCCTGCCCCCCCCAGCACCTCGGCTCCCCTGAGCCGTCTCCTTCTCCTGCCGCTGCGTTCCTGCGGCCCCACACCCCTCGAGCCCCCATTCGTCCACGCCTCCCGCCTCCCAGCTGCTCCTCCCTCCTCCCCCTCTTAATGGCGGTCGCTGTGCGACCGCGCCGCTGGTGCGCCGGAGGCGCGCCAGAGGCTAGCCCCTCTGCGCCCAGCGCCACCCCCCTTGGCCCTCGTAACCCCCACACCCCCAGACACCACTACACTGCCAGCGACCTCAACGCACTCAACCCTGGACACTCCAAAGCATGCTTCCAGTCCTCACCAAGAAACAGCCACGGTCCCTTCACCTGCCACGACTGCAGATTCACCTGCGACAGAACCACCAAACCTCCAACAACCAGAACCAACCACCTCCACTGCATACTCCTAAACACACTGCTCTGCACGCAAGCACGCCATCTGCTCGACTCTGGGACCTGCTCGACACCTCAGCCCCGGACGTGGCCTTCCTTACGGAAACATGGTGGAACGACTCCTCGGCACCAGACATCGCCATAGCCATCCCAGAGGGCTACAAAATCACCCGCAAGGATCGCACAAACGGAATCGGAGGAGGAATAGCCATCGCCCACAAAGCCACCCTCAAGGTCCTCACCCAGACGGACGACTCCCTCAAGACTGCCGAACATCTGCACTTCCAAATACACACCGACCCCAACACCACCCTCAGAGGAACACTCATCTACAGACCCCCCGGACCACACGCACCCTTCAGCGACTCCATCTCGGACCTCGCCAGCACCCACACACTCGCCTCTACAGACTACATCCTCCTCGGGGACCTGAACTTCCACCTCGAGAACAACAACGCCGTCAACTCCACCACCCTGATCCACAACCTCGCCAACCTCGGCCTCAGACAACTCGTCACCACTCCCACCCACGCAGCCGGCCACGCGCTCGACCCCATCTTCTCCACAGGCACCCACATCACCTTCGACCACACCACCAAACTCCACTGGACTGACCACCACTGCATCCACTTCACCTTCCAGAAAAAGGTCAAGCACCACTGTACCATACAGCCACCCCGCCGCCACTGGAGCAAAGTCACCCAAGACCAGCTGACCAACGCCCTTGCCCAGAAGCCGCCTAACGACCCCGCCGACCCAGACACCGCCGCCCTCAACCTCAGACAGTGGATCACTGACTGCGCCAACTCCCTCGCACCACTCAAGAAGTCCACCCACAACCAAGTCAACAAGAAAGCCACCTGGTTCACCGAAGAGCTCCAGACCTCCAAGCGTATCTGCCGGAAACTCAAGAATAAATGGCTCGCCGAACACACACCTGACAGCCTCACGGCCCACAAAGGCACCACCCGCAGACACCACCAACTAATCAGACTAGCCAAAAGATCCTCCTTCAAAGACCGCCTAGATAACAACGCACACAACAGCAAAGAGCTCTTCAGCATCGTGAAGGAACTCTCCAACCCCAGCGCCACCATCAACGACATTCCACCCTCACAAGAACTCAGCGGCTCTCTTGACACCTACTTCCACCAAAAGATTACCGACATCCACGACAGCATCGACACCACAGCTGCCCCCACCATGCCAGACACCACCCCGGCTAACACCTCCCGTGCCAATCGCCTAACTGCCTGGATCAACGTCAGCGACACCGAGACATGCAAAATCATGAACTCTATACACTCCAGATCGCCATCAGACCCATGCCCTCACCACGTGTACAACAAAGCAGACGCAGCCATCGCTCCCCAACTACGGAAGGTCATCAACATCTCCTTCGAAACAGCAACATTCCCTGAAAGCTGGAAACACGCCGAAATCAACCCCCTCCTTAAGAAACCCAAAGCAGACCCCCAGGACCTAAAGAACTTTAGACCCATCTCCCTACTCCCGTTCCCTGCGAAGGTCATAGAAAAAATCATCAACGCACAACTGACTCGCCATCTCGAAGACAACAACATCCTGGACCCCTCCCAATCTGGCTTCCGACAAAATCACAGCACCGAGACCGCACTCCTCGCCGCCACAGACGACATCAGACGCCAAATGGACAACGGCGAAACATCAGCCCTCATCCTCCTGGACCTATCAGCCGCCTTCGACACGGTATGCCATCAAACTCTGAGAACCCGCCTCCTCGAAGCCGGAATACAAGAGCAAGCCCTCAAATGGACTACATCCTTCCTTTCCGACAGAACCCAGAGAGTCCCCCTCCCCCCATTCCGCTCCAGAGCCACCAAAATCATCTGCGGCGTACCCCAGGGCTAATCCCTCAGCTCAACATTATTCAACATCTACATGGCACCCCTCGCCCAAGTAGCCCGCCGATACAACCTCAACATCATCTCCTATGCCGACGACACCCAGCTCATCCTCTCCCTCACCAAGGACCCACACACCGCCAAGTCCAACCTCCACGAGGGAATGCGGGCCGTTGCCGAATGGATGAGAAACAGCCGCCTGAAACTGAACTCAGACAAGACGGAGGTCCTCATCCTCGGACCCAACCCCTCCGCCTGGGACGACTCCTGGTGGCCAACATCTCTAGGAACCCTACCTACACCGACCGACCACGCACGCAATCTGGGCTTCATCCTCGACTCTTCCCTCTCCATGTCAAAACAGGTCAACGCAGTCTCCTCCTCCTGCTACAACACTCTCCGCATGCTCCGCAGGATCCACAAGTGGATCCCAACAGACACCAGAAAAACAGTAACACAGGCCCTCGTCAGCAGCAGGCTAGACTACGGCAACGCACTTTACACAGGCATCCCAACAAAACACCTACGACGCCTCCAACGCATCCAAAACGCATCCGCCCGACTGATCCTCCCCAGCGCCTTGAAACCCTAACAGGTACGTAGTATGCTTTATAAATATATTGATTGATTGATTGATTGATATGCCTTAGCTATGTAGCACAGACTGTTTGATGTGGGAGACAAAGCAAGCAAGCTATTGGCTTTGTTAGACAAGGGGGACAAGGACCGGTCCTGGGTACTTGAGTTGAGGAATAACAAGGGTAGGCTTCAGATAAACATCATTGACATAGCCAACACATTTGCTGCATACTATGACGAGCTGTACCAGTCCACAACAACATCAGCCAGTGACTGTGTGGATTTCCTAAAAGATGTTAGCCTTTGTTCGTTGTCTAGTGAATTGAGGGAGGCTCTGAAAGCTGATCTAATGGCAGCTGAGATAGCACTAGCCATAAGAAACCTTCAATGAGGGAAAGCTGTGGGCCCCAACGGGCTTCCAGTGGAGCTCTATCAGGGAATGGTGGATTAGGTTGCCCCACAAATGTTAGCCACGGTCCAGGCGGCACTGAAGGAGGGCACAGTACAATGGTACCAACAGATCGCAAGAATTATTGTCATTCAAAACATGGGTAAACCACCAGCGGACTGTAGTTCTTACAAACTGCTATCCCTACAAAATATTGAGACCAAAGTCCTAGCAAAAGCCCTAGCAAATAGGCTCTGTAATGTAATTAATACTTTAATTCACCCTGACCAATCGGGCTTCATGCTCTATAGAAGCACAAGGCTTATCCTATGCCATCAGTATGGAGTACTGCATATGACGAGTGGCCCTTGAGCAGAGAACGCAGTCCTAATGACCTTACACGCCAAAATGGCATTCAATAATATCGAATGGAACTATATCTTCACAGCATCGTTGAAATTGGGATATGGAATTTTGTAACAGGGTAAACACCTCTATTAAAAACCACTAGCAAGGGTCAAAGTGAATGGTGTCGTCTCTCTCAAATTCACCCTGCACAGGGGACCAAGACAAGGCTGCCCTCTCTCTCTAATGATTTTTGCGCTGACAATAAAGCCTCTTGGGTGTGTCAGGACCCATTGGTACAGGGGGTGAGCATGAATGGTTACTGGGAAGACCGTAGCTCTCTTTACGCCGACGATATGCCTCTCTACCTTACCCAACTAACCCTCTCAATTGATAGGATCCTGAAGATATTTAAGCTCTTTGGAAACCACTCGGCATTGTATAAACTGGTCCAAATCCATGTTTTTTCCACTGGAGAGTGGTCTTCCATGTCTTCCCTCTATGCTGTGAGGTACCAGTTGTACCTGACAGCTTTAAGTATCTCGGGATCCACGTCACTAGGGACCTACAAGATTTCCTTACTAAAACCCTCCTCCCGCAGATAGATCGCCTGCATAAAGATGGAGAACATTGGAGGTTCTTGCCCTTGTCATTGATGGGCAGGGAAGTACTCTATAAAATTATGACACTCCTCCGTCTCCTTTACATCTTCCAGAACACACCATATCAGATTCCTCTGTAGCTTTTTCGACGGATCAATCAGCCACTCCATCTCCTCCTGTGAAATGGTACAACCCCACTCATCGCCCTATGTAAACTCCAGAGAGTGGTGTATGACTGGGGCTGGCAGTCCCAGATGTTATTAAATACTAATGGGCCTCACTGTTGTTAATGATAAATGATTGTGTCTTTTTGGACCACGAGGAGCCAGCATATCGAATAGAGAGGACAGTGATGGGACAGAGGGAACATGTGACAGTTCTGTACAGGTGACCTGTAGAGAGTGAGCTCCCAGCCCACACCAAGGTCGGTTGTATGGGTTTGGAGGAGGCAAGCAATGCACTGGGATGGAAAGACACACGTACTGAAATGATGCACCTCTGGGACAGTGACCTATTGCAGAAAGTGGGCAGGCTGCTCCAAGAGGGAGTTGATTGGTTTTGAGCGTCTGGGTGATAACTGAAGAGACCAGTCGGTCATACCATTTGATTCCCTCTTGCAAGAATACGAATTGTCGGATACTGAAAGATACAAATAACTCCAGCTCGGCCACTCTCTGTAATGCTATATTGTAGAAGGGAAACAACTACAATTTGTCACAACATTTTAGGACAGACTGCTTACAGAACTACAAGTCAGACAAGTCTACCTAAGTAATCTACAGGAAATTAGTAAGAAGCTCCCTGGACCCTCTGGGATCCCTCAGGGAGGCCTGGGTTAGATAATGATGACTGGACAGAAGCACTCCAGAGCCCACGAGAAATTGCAATCTGTGCAAGGGTTCAGCTCATACAAGTGAGAATCCTGTACAGACCCTACTACCCTAGGACACTTCTTCACAAGATTAAGAAGGATGACACACCCTTATGCCTTCGAGGCTATGGGCAGGAGGGTTCCTTCTTCCATTTCCTATGGTCATGCCCCATGATCCAAACCTATTGGAGAGCGATCATGATAGGATCACTCAGGTCCTGGAGCTCGCCGTCCCCATGACTGACAAGTGGACCCTACTGCAAATTACAGGGGAGGAATCATGGCCAAAGTATTTGAAAATCTGAGCAACACTGGCGGTGGGGGTCACCAAACAAAACATTGCACGGGCATGGGGGCAAGCCTACGCCCCTTCTACTAAGGGAGTGGGAATTGGACCTAGACTGGTGTCAGAGAGTGGAGAAGGTGGTTTATCAAAGCCGGGATGCCCCAAGAAATGGGAAAGAGTCTGGGGGCATTGGTGCAACTTCAGGGGCTACATGGACTTTGGGGCATAATAACATTCATCAAGTCACAATTGTGGGGATGCTGTGGTTGCCATGTTCCACCGGATGTCATTACAGGCCGTAAGAGCACAATTCTGTTGAGGTCAATAAATTCCAATGTGGATAGTAACAACTGCCACTGGTATGCTTACTATTCAAATGTCTATAGTACTAATGTATACTTGCTATACCTGAGCTATGTTTAAATGAAAAGTCTTTAAAAAAAAAAAAGTGTTGATGATAATCTGAGCATTCTGGGTTCCAGCACTTCTGAGTAGCCAATACCAATAAATGTGCATTGAAATAACCTATTTTTATTATTATTGTTGGTTAATGATTTTGTTCCATTATAGCTTTTATTTCGTTTAGGAGCATAATTATTGTTACTTTTTCTTCACAGTATTTTTTTTTTTAGGAAAATAGATGTTTACTGTAGTCTAGCATGTCCTTTCTTGAATTGTAGGATCAGGAGTTTTTTTTTAGAACAACACCACAAAATAAAATGATGGACAGAGTGTTGAAACTTTTCAAACACCCACCCCTAGTCACAGATATGAGTTGAATCCATCATTATTTTGCTTGCTAAATCACCCCAGTTCTGTCCCAGCCATATGCAAATCAGTCTTGACCCTCTCCCCATGGGAACAGTCCAGCCTGAACTGCCAAGCCAGGTCCTCCCTGGAACGGAAAAAAGCATTCTGGAAACAGTTTTGGGGTATCACCCCTCATCTGGTGTTAAGTACTTTGTGAGTTTGTTGGAGGCAGTCCCTTTGAAATGTAATTGGAGCAGGGAACATCTCCCACTCAGCCATCCTGGCAGGATTGCCCATTCTGCCAACACCTAGTCCTCTTCTGACTCACTATCTGGGAGGAATACACAAAAACCATCTGCCAACTGTACTTATTCATGTGATCCAAGACACAGGCTGCAGACACCAAACAGTTGGCACAAGAAATTGCTAACTTTCTAAAAGTGGCATTTTAAAAATTGTGACTTAAAATCCAACTTTAGAGTTAAAGATGATTTTAAATTACCATAAATTGAGACAAAACTTGACATTGCCACCTGCTCCCCAACAAAAGTTTTCCCTTATTTAAGGTACTAAAGTAGCCCAATGTTGCTCTCTGAAAGAGGTGGTCTCACAATAATAAAAAAACAAATGTTAGACTTTTTCACTGTCAGGACAAGTAGGACTTACAAGAATATGTCCAACTTTTTTAATGCACAGCACCCTGCTCTATAGGCTGTTTAGGGCCTATGCTAGGGGTGATTTGTATGTATTAAAAAGGAAGGTTTACGCTTTGCCAAGTCTAATCACCATTTTAAAACAGCAGACAGGCTGCTATGGCAGATGTGAGACATGGTTTGATGGGCTACTTAAGTGGGTGGCACAATAAGTGTTTGCAGGCCCACTAGAAGCATTTAGTTTACAGGCCATGGGTATATGTTATACCACTTTACTAAGGATATAGTAGTAAATTCATTGTACCAACTGGGCGTAAGCTAATTATACCATGTTTAAATAAGAAAGGGCAAGCTCTTTAGCACTGTTTGCAGTTTCAAAGGGTGCAGAGTCATAATGCCAACAAAAATAAAATTCAGAAAACAAGAGGTGAGAAGGCAAAATGTTTTGGGTGACCCTGCAGAAATAGCTAGGTTTAACAATATCATATAAGAACATTTCATTAAATTCCAGTAATCCAAGATGGTGGCTGAGAAGGAGCACTGCCATGGAGCTCTGCCTTCGTACACAGACTGGGAGTAGCCGTAGCCGCATAAAATGCATCTGTCCCAGTGCTGTGCCACCTGAGAGCCCGTCTTGAGGTGTGGTTGGGTCGGGGGCAGCTGTGCTTGGAGAGAATTGTCTGCGGTCATCGGACCCAAACAAAATGACAGCCACAAGACTAGGATAGTCACGGAGGCCGTCGGAGAGAGAGGACTCAGTTTAACCCACCTGTGAGTGGTGCGGAGCAGGAGTGGGAAGGAGAGGCGGCTTCAACGACATCGGAAGGCGAGAATACTGCAACCCCCTGTTGATGTATTGCGGTTGGAGACGCCCTGTGGGTCAGGCAGACACAAGAGGCGCTGTGCGCACTTCCCTCACCCACCAAGGCGGGGGACTCTGGGCCGAAAGAGCTGAGCAGGTGGCCTTGAGAGAGGCGGGCTGCCTAATGGTGGACGGAGACTGGACCTGGAGACGCTGGAGGCTGCTGAGGTGTGATTGGAGGGTGTCCCTCTGAGGGGGTGTTCTGCGTCTACAGCGAGACTGTGAGTGGAGCTGATGAGCTTTGAGGCCGGAGCACTTGGCCCCCTTGTGTGGTGTCAACAAGGTCCAGAAGAGGCAGGCCTAGTGTGTGTGGGGGAGACCAGGTCCTGCTGCCGCTGAGCCAATAGGAGCCTGTAGGGGCTGAACAACAACTGGAGGGAGCCAGGTGCTGACAGTGGTGGGGCATCGCCCTCGCAGTCCCCATTTGCGGATGGGGTTCTTGACTGCCACTGTCTAGTTGGAGAGCCAGGAGCCAGGAGCCTCACAGCAGCACACAAACTGTTGAAGTGAGTACCTTGTTTGCCCCTCTGTGCACAGAAGTTGGTGCCCCCTGCATGTTGCGCAGTGAATACTACCCAGGACGTGTTGGTGACCTGTGGGGAGGGGCAGCAGCTCGTGTTGGAAGGCAACAGAGATTAAGGGTTTCCCCCTCGGTGGAGGACGGAGGAGTTTCGGGGCATAGGTGGAGTGCGGAGCAGGGGAGCGAGCCTGGAGTGTGGCAGCTTGTTGGGTTGAGTGACCCCCATCTATTGGAATGGGACTCTAGATCAACAGAAAGGGTGGGGAAACACCAGTGGGGGACGGGGTGCCCCCACCATCACTCAGGACGGACCTGTTGAGGGCCAGCTTCTCTTTTACTGCAGTGGGGTGCCCCCTCATTCTGAAAGTATCGCCACGCATCGCCACAACAAGAAGGAGGGTGCTCTGAAAGAGGTCTTTGCAAAAACCCCAGCAAAAAAGCCAGAACCCCCTCCCCCCCGCCAAGGGCAATGCTGCGGTAGTGGTGAACCTGTGGAGGAGGCTACTGCCCCCATCACGAGATCCTTCCTGGAGCAACTGTTTGGGGAATGCAGGAAGTTGGCTCTGTATATACTATTTCAGAGTAATAAATAGCTCCCATCACTGACTATGGCTGCTGCTGCAGACTGACCTGGTACAGTACAACGTAATCCCCTGACAGACGGTGTGTGGTTCCCAGACGGGGAACTGGTTAGGTTCATTGTTACTTACCTGTTCAATCCTGTCGTGTTGATTTTGTTTGCCACACTTTCTTCATCTGTGCCACCAATAAAGCCGCCAGTGGATGAATCCATTAATTACAGGCTGGCCTGCTAGGGCATTCCTGCTCCTTTCCACCCCGCATGTATGGCAATTAAAGTACTTAGCCTCAATGTTAGAAGTCTTAACACTCCAACAAAGAGGTGGGCTATGCTTTCCCTACTGAGAGAATCCAAGAGTGACATATGCCTGATACAAGAATCGCACCTGATGCGAACGACTGGAAGCGACTGAGATCGTGCTGGTTTGATATCCAGTGACACTCGGCAAGCCCTGGGAGGCGGGCAGGGGTAGTGATCCTCTTAGCCACACATTTTCCGGGGAAAGAGACGTTTATTCAGGCAGAGATGAGCTGAGGGCTCCTTTCTTTACATATAGACATACACGGATATAAATTTACTGTGGCCTGTATTTATGGCTCCAATGAACATCAAGAAGCGTTCCTTAGAGAGGCCATTAGGCAGGTGCTAATTACTTCGGACACGGACATTCTCATAGGGGGCGACTTCAGCTTTGTCACAGACAATACCCTGGACAGATCAAAGCAGCGTCATGGCCATTCTTAACTTGGCAGTGCCGGAGAATGAGGTGGAGGCGCTGATGCCCATCCTGCCCTTCACCTGGGCTAACCAAGAAGTGCAATACTTAGGCTTACAAATTTGAACCACTCCGGCATCTACAGCCAAATGTAATTATGCCTCCTTGCTGACTGAGGCTCATGGAGCCCTGGTCAATGGAAAGGCTTTGGTCTCACTTGGCTGGGCTGCGTGGCAGCCATAAAGACGACACTGTTTTATTTTTTTTAATTTTTTTATAAACAGATTTTTATTGATTTTGAAAAGAAAAGGGGAAGGGAAAACAGGTGGAAAAAGAAAATTCAAGACAACTTGCACAGGTAAGTACAGTGAGCTCCAGATCCAGTGTACACTGACATTAAACCAATCTAAGTGACAGATGTCATTTCCGCTTCTAATCATAGGCACATACCCCCATCGGTCTACAGGAGCAGTCCTACCCATTTTCCCCACACCTTCCCATGTTTCTGGGGACAACCCCTTGACTCATAAACCAGTTTTTCCTGGTTTGGGCACCAGTCCACTCCACGCCTCCATTTCTGAAGGGAGTGGCCTGTTGATGAGTTCCAGGCAGCTGCAATGTCTCTTTTGGCCACTGTAGGAAGTTGGCTCTGTATGTACTATTTCAAATTAAGAAATAGCATGCACAGAGTCCAAGGGTTCCCCTAAGAGGTAAGATAGTGGCAAAAAGAGATAATTCTAATGCTTTATTTTGTGGTAGTGTGGTCGAGCAGTAGGCTTATCAGCGGGTAATGTTAAGCATTTGTTGTACACACCCAGGCAATAAATGAGGAACACACACTCAAAGACTTACTCCAGGCCAATAGGTTTTTATATAGAAAAATAAATTTTCTTAGTTTATTTTAAGAACCACAGGTTCAAGATTTACAAGTAAAACTGCAAATGAAAGGTATTTCACTTAGGTACTTTAGGAACTTCGAATAATCACAATAGTATGTACAGTTTTGGCAAAAATGTCAATAAGCTATTTTACATTTGGACACTGCAAAATTCAACAGTTCCTGTGGGAGGTAAGTATTTGTTAGTTTCACAGGTAAGTAAAGCACTTACAGGGTTCAAAGTTGGGTCCAAGGTAGCCCACCATTGGGGGTTCAGGGCAACCCCAAAGTTACCACACCAGCAGCTCAGGGCCGGTCAGGTGCAGAGGTCAAAGTGGTGCCCAAAACGCATAGGCTTCAATGGAGAAGGGGGTGCCCCGGTTCCAGTCTGCCAGCAGGTAAGTACCCGCGTCTTCGGAGGGCAGACCAGGGGGGTTTTGTAGGGCACCGGGGGGGAACAAAAGTCAGCACAAAAAGTACACCCTCAGCGGCATGGGGGCGGCCGGGTGCAGTGTGCAAACAGGCGTCGGGTTTGCAATGTAATCCAATGGGAGACCTAGGGGTCTCTTCAGCGATGCAGGCAGGCAAGGGAGGGGCTCCTCGGTGTAGCCACCACCTGGGCAGGGAAGAGGGCCACCTGGGGGTCGCTCCTGCACTGGAGGTCGATCCTTCAGGTCCTGGGGGCTGCGGGTGCAGTGTCCTTGCCAGGCGTCGGGTCTTTGAAGCAGGCAGTCGTGGTCAGGGGAAGCCTCTGGATTCCCTCTGCAGGCGTCGCTGTGGGGGCTCAGGGGGGTCAACTCTGGCTACTCACTGAATCGCAGTCGCCGGGGAGTCCTCCCTGTAGTGTTTGTTCTCCACAAGTCGAGCCGGGGGCGTCGGGTGCAGAGTGCAAAGTCTCACACTTCCGGCGGGAAACGTGTGTTCTTTCAAAGTTGCTTCTTTGTTGCAAAGATGCTTCTTTCTTGGAGCAGATCCGCTGTCCTCTGGAGTTCTTTGTCCTTTTAGATGCAGGGTAGTCCTCTGAGGCTTCAGAGGTCGCTGGACCCTGTGGAACGCGTCGCTGGAGCAGTTCTTTTGAAGTGGGGAGACAGGCCGGTAGAGCTGGGGCCAAAGCAGTTGGTGTCTCCGTCTTCTCTGCAGGGTTTTCAGCTCAGCAGTCCTTCTTCGTCTTAGGTTGCAGGAATCTATCTTGCTGTGTTCTGGGAGCCCCTAAATACTCAATTTAGGGGTGTGTTTAGGTCTGGGGGGTTAGTAGCCAATGGCTACTAGCCCTGAGGGTGGCTAAACCCTCTTTGTGCCTCCTCCCTGAGGGGAGGGGGGCACATCCCTAATCCTATTGGGGGAATCCTCCATCTGCAAGATGGAGGATTTCTAAAAGTCAGAGTCACCTCATCTCTGGACACCTTAGGGGCTGTCCTGACTGGCCAGTGACTCCTCCTTGTTTTTCTCATTATCTCCTCCGGCCTTGCCGCCAAAAGTGGGCCCGTGGCCGGAGGGGGCAGGCAACTCCACTAGCTGGAGTGCCCTGGGGTGCTGTAACAAAGGGGGTGAGCCTTTGAGGCTCACCGCTAGGTGTTACTGTTCCTGCAGGGGGAGGTGAGAAGCACCTCCACCCAGTACAGGCTTTGTTACTAGCCACAGAGTGACAAAGGCACTCTCCCCATGTGGCCAGCAACATGTCTGGTGTGTGGCAGGCTGCTAAAACTAGTCAGCCTACACTGGTAGTCGGTTAAGGTTTCAAGGGGCATCTCTAAGTTGCCCTCTGGGCTGTATTGTACAATAAAATGTACACTGGCATCAGTGTGCATTTATTGTGCTGAGAAGTTTGATACCAAACTTCCCAGTTTTCAGTGTAGCCATTATGGTGCTGTGGAGTTCGTGCATGACAGACTCCCAGACCATATACTCTTATGGCTACCCTGCACTTACAATGTCTAAGGTTTTGCTTAGACACTGTAGGGGCCTAGTGCTCATGCACTTATGCCCTCACCTATGGTATAGTACACCCTGCCTTAGGGCTGTAAGGCCTGCTAGAAGGGTGACTTATCTATACCTATAGGCAGTGTGAGGTTGGCATGGCACCCTGAGGGGAGTGCCATGTCGACTTAGTCCTTTTATCCCCACTAGCACACACAAGCTGGCAAGCAGTGTGTCTTTGCAGAGTGAGGGGTCCCCAGGGTGGCATAAGACATGCTGCAGCCCTTAGAGATCTTCCCTGGCATCAGGGCCCTTGGTACCAGGGGTACCAATTACAAGGGACTTACCTGGATGCCAGGGTGTGCCAATTGTGGAAACAAAAGTACAGGTTAGGGAAAGAACACTGGTGCTGGGGCCTGATTAGCAGGCCTCAGCACATTTTCAAATCATAACTTGGCATCAGCAAAGGCAAAAAGTCAGGGGGTAACCATGCCAAGGAGGCATTTCCTTACAAACGAAAGAGGATGAGACTAACCTTTCCCAAGAGAGTATTCATTTTCTAAGTGGAAGAACCTGGAAAGGCCATCTGCATTGGCATGGGCAATCCCAGGTCTGTGTTCCACTATAAAGTCCATTCCCTGTAGGGAGATTGACCACCTCAACAGTTTTGGATTTTCACCTTTCATTTGCATTAGCCATCAGAGAGGTCTGTGGTCAGTCTGAACTACAAAGTGAGTACCAAAGAGGTATGGTCTCAGCTTCTTCAGGGACCAGACCACAGCAAAGGCCTCCCTCTCAATGGCACCCCAACGCTGCTCTCTGGGGAGTAACCTCCTGCTAATGAAAGCAACAGGCTGGTCAAGGCCATCATCATTTGTTCGGGACAAAACTACCCCATCCCATGTTCAGAGGCATCAGTCTGCACAATGAACTGCTTGGAGTAATCTGGAGCTTTGAGAACTGGTGCTGTGCACATTGCTTGTTTCAGGGTGTCAAAGGCCTGTTGGCATTCTACAGTCCAGTTTACCTTCTTGGGCATTTTCTTGGAAGTAAGTTCTGTGAGGGGTGTTACTATAGATCCATATCCCTTCACAAACCTCCTGTAGTACCCAGTCAAGCCAAGGAATGCCCTGACTTGAGTCTGGGTTTTTGGAGCTGCCCAGTCCAGAATAATCTGGATCTTAGGCTGGAGTGGCTGAACTTGGCCTCCACCTACAAGGTGTCCCAAGTAAACCACAGTTCCCTGCCCTATCTGGCATTTGGATGCCTTGATAGAGAGGCCTGCTGCTTGCAGAGCCTTCAAACCCTTCTTCAGGTGGACCAGGTGATCCTGCCAGTTGGAGCTAAAGACAGCAATATTGTCAAGATAAGCTGCACTAAAGGACTCCAAGCCAGCAAGGACTTGATTCACCAACCTTTGGAAGGTGGCAGGGGCATTCTTTAAACCAAAAGGCATAATAGTAAACTGATAATGCCCATCAGGTGTGGAGAATGCTGTCTTTTCTTTTGCTCCTGGTGCCATTTTGATTTGCCAGTACCCTGCTGTCAAGTCAAAGGTACTTAAGTATTTGGCAGCACCTAGTTTGTCTATCAATTCATCTGCCCTTGGAATGGGATGGGCATCTGTCTTGGTGACAGAATTAAGTCCTCCCTAGTCCACACAGAACCTCATCTCTCTCTTTCCGTCTTTGGTGTGAGGTTTGGGGACTAAGACCACTGGGCTAGCCCAGGGGCTATCAGAGTGCTCAATGACTCCCAATTCCAGCATCTTGTGGACTTCCACCTTGATGCTTTCCTTAACTTGGTCAGACTGTCTGAAAATTTTGTTTTTGAGAGTCATGCTGTCTCCTGTGTCCACATCATGGGTACACAGGTGTGTCTGACCAGGGGTTAGGGAAAAGAGCTCAGCGAACTGTTGCAGGACCTTCCTACAGTCAGATTGCTGTTGGCCAGAGAGGGTGTCTGAGTAGATCACTCCATCAACTGAGCCATCTTTTGGGTCTGTGGAGAGGAGGTCAGGGAGAGGTTCACTCTCAGCATCCTGGTCCTCATCTGTTACCATCAACAGATCCACATCTGCCCTGTCATGGAAGAGTTTGAGGCGGTTCACATGGATCACCCTTTTGGGGGTCCTGCTATTGCCTAGGTCTACCAGGTAGGTGACCTGACTCTTCCTTTCTAGCACTGGGTAAGGGCCACTCCATCTGTCCTGAAGTGCCCTGGGAGCCACAGGCTCCAGAAACCAGACTTTCTGGCCTGGCTGAAACTCAACCATAGCAGCCTTTTGGTCATACCACAAATTCTGGAATTGTTGGCTGGCCTCAAGGTTTTTGCTTGCCTTTTCCATATACTCTGCCATCCTTGAACGTAGGCCTAGTACATAGTCCACTATATCTTGCTTAGGATCATGAAGAGGTCTCTTCCAGCCTTCTTTCACAAGAGCTAGTGGTCCCCTTACAGGATGGCCAAACAGAAGTTCAAAGGGGGAAAACCCTACTCCCTTCTGAGGCACCTCTCTGTAGGCAAAAAGCAGACATGGGAAGAGGACATCCCATCTCCTTTTGAGTTTTTCAGGGAGCCCCATGATCATGCCTTTCAATGTCTTGTTAAATCTTTCAACAAGACCATTGGTTTGTGGATAGTATGGTGTGGTGAATTTGTAAGTCACCCCACACTCATTCCACATATGTTTCAGGTATGCTGACATAAAGTTGGTACCTCTGTCAGACACCACCTCCTTAGGAAATCCCACTCTGGTAAAAATACCAATGAGTGCTTTGGCTACTGCAGGGGCAGTAGTCAACCTAAGGGGAATTGCTTCAGGGTATCTAGTAGCATGATCCACTACTACTAGTATGTATTGGTTCCCTGAGGCTGTGGGAGGTTCAAATGGACCCACTATGTCCACACCCACTCTTTCAAAGGGGACCCCCACCACTGGAAGTGGAATGAGGGGGGGTTTTGGGTGTCCACCTGTCTTACCACTGGCTTGACAGGTGGCACAGGAGACACAAAACTCCTTGACCTTCTGGGACATGTTGGGCCAATATAAGTGGTTGACTAATCTCTCCCACGTCTTGGTCTGTCCCAAATGCCCAGCAACAGGAATATCATGAGCTAAGGTCAGAATGAACTCCCTAAACAGTGTAAAGGAGTCCATCTTCCCAATAGACTGTTATGTCTATATTCCCTATGTGTTCCTGTTATTTTTCCATTGGACTCTTTAGCAGCTTGCTGCCTAAGGCCTTCAAGAGAGGGAAAGGTTTCTTGCCCCTTACACAACTGTTCCCTTGAGGGTCCCCCTGGGCCTAGGAGCTCAACCTGATAAGGTTCTAACTCCATGGGCTCAGTTCCCTCAGAGGGCAGAACTTCTTCCTGAGAAGAGAGGTTCTCTTTTTCTTGTTGTGTTGAAACTGGTTCCCCAGTTTTCTTTCCTTTTCTCTGGAAGGGTTGGGCCCTTTTTCCAGGCTCCAACACCACTTTTTCACCCTGAGCCTTGCACTGTGCCCTTACCTTGACACACACCAGTTCAGGGATACCCAGCATGGCTGCATTGGTTTTGAGTTCTACCTCAGCCCATGCTGAGGAATCCAGATCATTTCCAAGCAAACAGTCTACAGGGATATTTGAGGAGACCACCACCTGTTTCAGGCCATTGACCCCTCCCCACTCTAAAGTTACCATAGCCATGGGATGTACTTTAGTCTGATTGTCAGTGTTGGTGACTGGATAAGTTTGTCCAGCCAGGTATTGACCAGGGGAAACCAGTTTCTCTGTCACCATGGTGACACTGGCACCTGTATCCCTCAGGCCTTCTACACTTTGCCCATTAATTAAGAGTTGCTGTCTGTATTTTTGCATATTAGGGGGCCAGACAGCCAGTGTTGCTAAATCCACCCCACCCTCAGAGACTAGTGTAGCTTCAGTGTGGACCCTGATTTGCTCTGGACACACTGTTGATCCCACTTGGAGAATGGACATTCCAGTGTTAGCTGGAGCAGAGTTAGAAGTGGAACCTTTCTTGGGACAGGCCTTGTCTCCAGTTTGGTGTTCTGGCTGATTATAGTTACAACACCAGGCCTTTTTGGGATCAAAGTTTTTACCCTTGTACCCAAAATTGGATTGTGAAGAGGCTCTGGACCCTCCCTCCTGAGCAGGTTTTTGGGGCCCTATAGAAGACTCTTTACTGTTCCCTTTGAATGTCTTTGTGACCCCTTTCTTTTGGTCACCCCCTGTGGAAGTCTTGGTCACCCTAGTCTTGACCCAATGATCCGCCTTCTTTCCCAATTCTTGGGGAGAAATTGGTCCTAGGTCTACCAGATGCTGATGCAGTTTATCATTGAAACAATTACTTAACAGGTGTTCTTTCACAAATAAATTGTACAGCCCATCATAATCATTTTCACCACTGCCTTGAATCCAACCATCCAGTGTTTTTACTGAGTAGTCAACAAAATCAACCCAGGTCTGGCTCGAGGATTTTTGAGCCCCCCTCAACCTAATTCTATACTTCTTAGTTGAGAATCCAAAGCCCTCATTCAGGGTAGCCTTCATGAGGTCATAGGATTCTGCATCTTTTCCAGAGAGTGTGAGGAGTCTATCCCTACACTTTCCAGTGAACATTTCCCAAAGGAGAGCACCCCAGTGAGATCTGTTTACTTTTCTAGTTGCACAAGCCCTCTCAAAAGCTGTGAACCATTTGGTGATGTCATCACCATATTCATATTTAGTTACAATCCCTTTAGGGATTTTCAACATGTCAGGAGAATCTCTGACCCTATTTATCTTGCTGCCACCATTGATGGGACCAAAACCCATCTCTTATCTTTCCCTTTCTATGGCTAGGAGCTGTCTCTCTTAAGCCAATCTTTTGACCATCCTGGCTAACGGGAGGTCATCTTCATTGAGGCTGCCCTCAATGCTTCCAGAGTTGCTGGACTCTCCTGTGAGAGAAGCAGCATCTCTGACTATCACTTGTGGAGACAGGGTTTGAGGGACACTGTTCTCCTTAACTAGGAGTGGGGGTGGGAAATCCTCCACCTCACTAGCTTCCTCCTCTGGGAAGGTATCCTCAGAGGGGTTGTTCTTAGCAAACTCTGCCAAAAGCTCCTGGAGCTGTACTTTGGTAGGGTTTGAACCAGTTTTAATCTTTTTGGTTTTGCAGAGAGACCTTAACTCTGACATCCTAAGATGCAGGTAAAGGGTGACGTTGAGTTCCATCACTATGGTGGTCATTACAACCCTGGCGGACGGTGTTAAAGGTGCGGCAATACCGCAAACAGGCCGGCGGACAAAAAAAGGGAATTATGACCCTGGCGGAAACCGCCAACAAAGACAGCCACTTTAACACACCGCCCGCCACAGTGGTACAGACAAGCAGCGCGGCGGACACCGCCAACAGACAGGCGGAAGACAATGTACCGCCCACACTATTACAACCTACCAAACCGCCACCGTGGATAAAAACACAGCGGAAACAGTAACTGCAATGGGAAAACGCTCACCTCAACACATCCCACGAGGAATGAGGACTCCATGGAGCCCGAATTACACATTCTATCAGCCCTTGTATTCCTACTCATCTACGAAGACCAACTCCGGCGCGGCTGAAGACAACGGTGAGTACTGCACCTATGACATAGGGGAGGCAGTTAGGGGGACACACACCCAACACCCCCACCCCCACCCTCGCATATTACGTCACACACACCAATGCATGTACAAAAACCACAGTAACAACCCACAATCCCCCCGGAAGAATGCAAAGACAAAACAAAATCATTTCAAACAGTGTAATATATCAATACACATGTTTCAAAAATATACAGATATATCATAAAATCAGTCAGAAATATATACATTACGAGAAGTAGTGCAGATATGCACCTATCAATGTCCGTGCACCACTAGTCCAAAAATGCATGGGCGAGGCCCACAGTAGATACCTGTCCAAAATCGGAGAGAACTCTGCCGGGGCATCAGATAGAAATACTACAGGCACCTCAGGGGGAAGGGAAGGGGGGGCACCTCAGCCGGATGATTGCAAAGCCAGATCTACGACGGGGCTCCATGCCCATTGATGTATCCCGGGGAGTGCAAAGCCACAGTCTCTCAAGTCTCTACAGTGGGTGGGTTGCCCACTGTACCATCCTGGGGAGTGCAAAGCCACAGTCTCTCAAGTCTCTACAGTGGGTGGCTTGCCCACTGGACCATCCTGGGGAGTGCAAAGCCACAGTCTCTCAAGTCTATACACTGGGTGGCTTGCCCACTGTACCATCCTGGGGAGTGCAAATCCACAGTCTCTCAAGTCTATACACTGGGTGGGTTGGCCACTGGACCATCCTGGGGAGTGCAAAGCCACAGTCTCTCAAGTCTATACACTGGGTGGGTTGGCCACTGGACCATCCTGGGGAGTGCAAAGCCACAAATTTGCAAGTAGATGACAGCCGCCACTGGCTCTGGAGGGGGACTGGTGCCCAGACTGGATTAGTCTCCCCATGAAAGTTCCTGTCCCGTCACTGTCCCAGCTGCACATGGGATAACGATGCTTGATGTGGCGGTCTTTTCATTCTTCCCCGGTGCATGCCCTGTTCAGCGGTGCTTTGCCATGGCGGTCTCTGGACTGTTCAGCGGTGCTTTGCCATGGCGGTCTCTGGACTGTTCAGCGGTGCATGCCCTTTTCAGCAGTGCTTTGCCATGGTGGTCTCTGGACTGTTCAGCGGTGCATGCCCTGTTCAGCGGTGCTTTGCCATGGCGGTCTCTGGACTGTTCAGCGGTGCTTTGCCATGGCGGTCTCTGGACTGTTCAGCGGTGCATGCCCTGTTCAGCGGTGCTTTGCCATGGCGGTCTCTGGACTGTTCAGCGGTGCTTTGCCATGGCGGTCTCTGGACTGTTCAGCAGTGCTTTGCCATGGCGGTCTTTGGACTGTTCAGCTGTGCTCTGCCATGGCGGTCTCTGGACTGTTCAGCGGTGCATGCTTTGTTCAGCGGTGCTTTGCCATGGCGGTCTCTGGACTGTTCAGCGGTGCTTTGCCATGGCGGTCTCTGGACTGTTCAGCGGTGCTTTGCCATGGTGGTTCTGGAATGGGCATTGGTGTGTGGCATGACGTTTTCTGGACTGGGCATTGGTGTGTGGCATGACGTTCCCTGGATTGGGCATTGGTGTGGCATGACGTTCCCTCATAGCCCAGCGGGGCTGTGGCATCCGGGGCCCTCCTGGGCACTGACTCTGGCGGTGGTCTCCTGACCAGTGACGATACTTGGGCCCTCCTGGGCTATGACTCCGGCGGTGGCAGTGGTCTCCTGACCAGTGACGATACTTGCGCCCTCCTGGGCTATGACTCCGGCGGTGACGGTGGTCTCCTGACCAGTGACGATACTTGGGCCCTCCTGGGCTATGACTCCGGCGGTGGTCTCCTGACCAGTGACGATACTTGGGCCCTCCTGGGCTATGACTCCGGCGGTGGTGGTGGTCTCCTGACCAGTGACAATACTTGGGCCCTCCTGAGCAATGACTCTGGCGGTGGTCTCCGGACCAGTGACGATACTTGGGCCCTCCTGGGCAATGACTCTGGCGGTGGTCTTTGGACCAGTGACGATACTTGGGCCCTCCTGGGCAATGACTCTGGCGGTGGTCTCCCGACCAGTGACGATACTTGGGCCCTCCTGGGCAATGACTCTGGCGGTGGTCTCCGGACCAGGGACGACGGTGCTGGCGGTGGCTTCTCGACCGCCGGGAAGGATGCCGCCCTTCTCTGCCGTGATACTCACAACAGGCTGTGCAGACTTCCTCTGGCCCTTCCCCACCTTTGGAGGAGTCACAGCTGACTCTGCAATCCCCTTGGGACCCCTGTGAGTTGTTTTCCCTCCAGGAGTCTTCACAGGGTCCAGTCGGCCACTTTCCAATTTCAGAGCCTTTACAGGGGGTGGGCTGCCAGTGCCTTGGCTCCGGGTCATACTGCCTGCCTTGGTGGCAGGTGCACTCCACACACCTTGAACAGGCACCACTGGTATTGGAGGCTTTTTGGCTGAGGTGCTACATCGGGACTGATGAATTGGAGGGGGGAGTGGGGGCAAAAAGGTCAACTTTACAGAGGGACAGTTTCTGACGAACACTGGGATGGGTAGTTGGAGGGGGCCTGGGAGTGGAGGAAGAGGAGGTGGTTGTAGGAGGTGTCACTTTAGGTGTTTTGGGTGCACGTGCAGGTACTGGAGGCTGTCGTGAGGTGGGTGGATGTTGGGTGTGTGGGTGCTCGCGTTTGTGTACTTTGGGAGGGGGCGTCACAGACACACTGGGAGAGGACACAGGGGATGTGTAAATGGGAATGGAGGTGGTGAGTGCAGGTGAGCGGGAAGTGGTGCTGGGTGTACTGTTGCGAGTCCTGGTGCCTGTAGATGTAGTGCATGCAGGTGAGAGTGTAGACGAGACTGGGAGGGAGGAGGGAGAAGAGGAGGAGGGGGACACAGTGGAGGCAGTGGATGTTGCTGTGTCTGCATGTGGGTGATGCTTGCGTGAGTGCCTGTGGGTTGTGTGGGGCCTATGTTTGCCTGAGCTACTTTTGTGTGTTAAGGTATGTGCATGCTGGTCTGTAGGTGTGCTTGGGATGGGCTGGGGTACAGGGGATTGGGTCTGGGTGGAGGAGGTTGGAGGGGGGAGGCTAGACACAGGGACAATGGCTGCCATCAGTGCTGAGGCCAGAGATTGCAGGGTTCGCTGAAGGGCAGCCTGACCAGAATGAATGCCCTCCAGGAATGCATTACCGTGTTGCAACTCTCTTTCTACACCCTGGATGGCATTCACAATGGTAGACTGCCCAACAGTGAGTGACCTGAGGAGGTCAATGGCCTCCTCACTGAGGGCAGCAGGGGTGACTGGGGCAAGGCCTGAGGTGCCTGGGGCGAAGGTGATGCCCATCCTCCTGGGTGAGCGGGCACGGGGTGAATGCTGAGGGGCTGCTGGGAGGGCGGTGCTGGTAGGGGGGGTGGCGGCTGTACCTGTAGAAGTGGGGCGCACAGATGGTGCCGCCACCACAAGGGAGCTCACATCGGCGGACGAGTCCGTGTCGCTGCTTGGTGATCCGGTGGCCGACGTGAAGCTCCCCTCGCCCTCCGTCCCACTGGTGTATTCTGAGTCTGTGGTGTGGCCCTCCATGGCCACGTGGGATGCAGCTCCCTCGTGCTCCGGTGCCACTGTACCTCCGCCTGATGATGCTGATGCACACAAGAACAGGGAGACCACAAAAAGGGCGGGGGAAGACAGAAGAAGAACAGTTTGAGTGCATGGCATACCGCTACCGTTGGCGGACAATACAGACACAGCAGCCCCCTGCACTACGCCGTGCTCCTGGCCTCTGCAGATGCAATTCCTGGGATCTGGCCTACATGGCTATGGTGGACATCTGCACACATGGATGCCACAGGGGCATCTATACCTGTACTTTGCACTCTACTGCGGTGGTGTACAGTGCCACATGGGCTGCATTACAGAGGGGCCTAGTCTACGTATTTCTGCCTGGCCTAGGTACACCCACAGGCCTCCTCCCCCACCCAGACCCCTCCACTGCGCGCAAAATCAGCTGAATGAGAGTGTACTCACCCCCTTGTGTCTGCTGTGATGCCCTCAAGCGCCCATCCAACTCAGGGTAGGCCACCGCCAGGATCCGGAACATCAGGGGGGTCATGGTGCGACAGGCACCCCTCCCACGTTGGGAGGCCATCCCCAGCTGAGCCTCCGCCGTCTTCTTGCTGCAGCGGCGAATGTCCTCCCATCTTTTACGGCAGTGGGTGCCCCGTCTCTGGTGGGCCCCCAAGGTCTGGATGTCCTTGGCGATGGCACGCCAAATGTCCCTCTTCTGGTGGGCGCTGACCTACATGAAATGCACAAGGGAAGACGAAAAGTCATTACCAACTGCACCATCGATGTGAGTGGCCCCCCTCCCTACTCAAGCCATGTGGCCCATTCATTCACATGCATTAATGTTCCCTGAACTCTGACCCCTTCCCTCTTACAACCAGCCCTCTCCACCCAGGCTTAGCCCATACAACGTGCTCCCTGTGTACTAACCTGTTGGTCTGGAGGACCGTAGAGTAGCGTGTACTGGGGGAGGACCCCGTCTACCAGTTTCTCCAACTCCTGAGCAGTGAAGGCAGGGGCCCTTTCCCCAAACGCAGCAGCCATTGTCTCTTCCAGACCGAGGTCACAGCAGCACTTGCAGTGTAGGTCCTCTCCTGTCGAAGATCAGGTATCTAATGATTGAACAGATAGAAAATGGCGGTGACGTCCGCGGCGGTGACGTCCACGGCAGTGCGTATCATCACCGCCGGCGCACCTGTTCATTGGCTCCTGGGACCCATAGGGTCCAATGTTAACCAATGCAGCATTGCGCCGCGGTCTACGACCGCCTACCGCGACGGTGTGCAACGCCAGCGCAGTTACCCCACAATCCCATTGTCCCAGTTTAGAGGTCAGGCAGCTGCCATTTCAGGGGCCCACATGGTTTCATTTACTTCTGCGTCACACATAGCTAGGCCTACACTCAACACACATACAGGAAGGGTTTTGTGTTTGGTGTAGTCTTCTGTGTAACTGTGGGTACATACCTGGAAAAGATTAGACTTTATCGTCGCTGTTGTCCTCCGTAGGCGTCGTCATTTGGGACATTTGAGAAGATGGCGGAATCCTCCGGTGTACCGACCGCTGGTGGACCTGTTGACAATGGAAGAGCGACATGTAATCGTCACCTACAGGTTTGACCATGCCACAATCCAGGAACTATATACCCAGTTGGAGCCAGACCTGATGTCACCAATCCGCCATCCCACTGGAATCCCCCCTGACGTGCAGGTGCTGTCAGTGCTCCATTTCCTTGCAAGTGGGTCTTTTCAGACAACAGTGGCCATGGCATCAGGGATGTCCCAGCCTATGTTTTCCAACGTCTTGTCCAGAGTGTTGGCTGCCCTGCTGAAACACGTAAGGAGATACATTATTTTCCCTGAGGTGGAAGATTTGGCTACAGTTAAAGCTGACTTCTATGCCCTTGGACATATCCCCAACGTCATAGGTGCCAGTGATGGGACCCATGTAGCTCTGGTTCCCCCCCCACAGGAGTGAACAGGTGTACAGGAACCGGAAGAGTTATCATTCAATGAATGTACAGATGGTCTGTTTGGCAGACCAGTACATCTCCCAGGTTAATGCTATGTTCCCTGGCTCAGTGCATGACGCCTACATCCTGCGGAATAGCAGCATCCCTGATATGATGGGTCAACTCCAGAGGCACTGTGTGTGGCTATTAGGGGACTCTGGTTACCCCAACCTGTCCTGGCTATTGACCCCAGTGAGGAATCCCAGAACCAGGGCAGAGGAACGCTACAATGAGGCACATGGGCGGACTAAGAGGGTGATCGAACGCACCTTCGGCATCCTGAAGGCCAGGTTCAGGTGCCTCCATATGACAGGTGGTTCCCTCTACTACTCACCTAAGAAGGTGTGCCAGATCATCATCGCCTGCTCGATGCTTCACAATCTAGCTTTGCGTCGCCAGGTGCCTTTTCTGCAGGAGGATGGTCCAGATGACGGTGTTGTGGCAGCTGTGGAGCCTGTGGACAGTGATGAAGAGGAAGCTGAGGAAGAAGACAACGACAACAGGGAGTCAGCCATACAGCAATATTTCCAGTGACACACAGGTGAGAACATTTTGATTTTTACCATTACATTCACTGTCACACGTCCTCCTCTATCCTGTGTGTTATTTCATGGGATTATTTAGTAATTGAGTTGTTTCTTTCCATTACGGTTTCACAGGTGTGGTTACCAACGTGTGTCATCTACTTGCATCCTTCAAGTACTTGTGATGTGTGACATTGGTATGTTGCCTTTACATCTCACAACGCATTTTGACACTGTCATAGATATTACATTTTACCAAATCATAGACTGACTCCAGATTGTTTTGTGTTTCAAATGTGTTTATTGAAGTGCTCAAAAATGGGAGGGGGTGGTCAAATGGTGATGGGTGATGGCGGAGGAATGTCCATGGCAGAGGCCAGTCTATTAGTCTCACAGGTGCACTGCCCATATGGGCATAGGAAGTGGAGCTGGGGCAGTTCAAGTATGAACAGGGTAACAAAGTGGGGCAGTGGGGGGACAATCAGGGTGGTCTCATTTCCTGGCGGGGGTCTTGCCATCTTGCTCTGTCCTGTTCCTGGCTCTCAGGGACCGCTTGCGTGGTGGTTGTCCGTCTGCAGGGGGTGGGGTGCTGGTGTGGTGGTCCTGTGGCGGGGCGTCCTGTCCACTAGCGCCGGCGGAGGTGGTGGGCAGTTCATCTTCCTGGCTAGTGTCAGGGGCCCCTTGGAGTGCCACAGTGTCCCTCAGGGTCTGCTGTATGTCCTTCAGCACCCCTACGATGGTGCCCAAGGCGGAGCTGATGGTCCTGAGCTCCTCCCTGAACCCCAAATACTGGTCCTCCTGCAGGCGCTGGGTCTCCTGAAATTTGACCAGGACCGTCGCCATCGTCTCCTGGGAGTGGTGGTATGCTCCCATGATGGAGGATAGGGCCTCGTGGAGAGTGGGTTCCCTTGGCCTGTCCGCCCCCTGTCGCACAGCAGCCCTCCCAGTTCCCCTGTGTTCCTGTGTCTCCGTCCCGTGGACCGTGTGCCCACTACCACTGCCCCCAGGTCCCTGTTGTTGTTGGGGTGGTGGGTTACCCTGGGTTCCCTGTAGTGGTGGACACACCGCTGATTGACCTGTCCTCGGTAGGGAAGTTTGGGCCCGCTGGGTGGGTGCTGTGCTGGTGTTACTAAAGGGTGGAAGGTCAGTGTTGGGCTGTGCCTGTGCAAGGGGAACCGACTGTCCCGAGGCCCACGATGGTCCGGGCTGGTCATCAGGCTCCAGTAGGGCAGAGCTGCTATCGTCACTGTGGGCCTCTTCTGTGGGTGGGGTGGTGTTGTCGGGACCCTCTGGTGTGGTGACGGTCCTTCGTGATCCTGCAGGGGCATAAGAGTATGATTATTGCATGTGTGTGTGTGATGGTGTGCAATGGGTGGGTGTTTGTGTACCTCAGTGCAAGCATTCCTGTGTGGGGGCTTGTGTGATGATGGTTAGGGGGTTGTTCTGGGTATGTGCAGTGGGCATGCTTAGGTGATGGGTGTCCATGCTTAGTTGTGTCATGCAGGGCTTGTTGTTGGGATGTGTAGTTTGTGTTATTAGTACATTAGTGAGGAGTTTGGGTGATAGGGGAGGGTGTGAGGGTGGGGGTGTGTGATAGCATGCAGGTAGGGTGGGGGATAAGATAGTTAAGATTTGACTTACCAGTGTCCCATCCTCCACCGACTCCTCCGAGGCCCTCAGGATGCATGATGGTCAAGACTTGCTCCTCCCATGTTGTTAGTTGTGGGGGAGGAGGTGGGGGTCCGCCGCCAGTCCGCTGAACCGCGATGTTGTGTCTGTAGACCGTTGAATGCACCTTCCCCCGTAGGTCGTTCCACCTCTTCCTGATGTCCTCCCGATTTCTTGGATGCTGTCCCACAGCGTTGACCCTGTCGACTATTCTGCGCCATAGCTCCATCTTCCTTGCTATGGATGTGTGCTGCACCTGTGAGCCAAATAGCTGTGGCTCTACCCGGACAATTTCCTCCACCATGACCCTGAGCTCCTCCTCGGAAAAGCGGGGGTGTCTTTGGCGTGACATGGGGTGGTGTGTGTGATATGTGGGGCGGTGTCAGTGTTGATGAGTGTGGTGATGTGTAGTGGTGTGTGGTGTTTTGTGCGTGGATGTTGTGTGGGTAATGGTGTTGTGTGCCTCTGTATGGTGGGGTTGTCTTTGATGTGCTGTCTCTCTGTCCTCCGTCTAAATTTCTGGTCGTAGGGGTTTGTGTCTGATGTGGGTGTGTGTTTTATATTGTAATGGGTGTGTGGGAGTGGTGTGTGTATGTGTATCAGGTGTGTGTATTTGGAATTGTCCAATGTGGCGGTGTTTTGGAGATGTGTGTGTATTTTGAGCGTGGCGGTGTGTACCGCCAATGGAATACCGCGTTTGAAT
The DNA here is from genome assembly GCF_031143425.1 of Pleurodeles waltl. Taxonomy (NCBI): domain Eukaryota; kingdom Metazoa; phylum Chordata; class Amphibia; order Caudata; family Salamandridae; genus Pleurodeles; species Pleurodeles waltl. The sequence goes on along the minus strand of NC_090443.1, from coordinate 22,577,817 downwards.
GACCGCTGCGTGGATTCGTGGGTCGTAATAGCATGGGCGTGTTTCTGTTGGCGTGGAGGTGGAGGTTTTGTTTTCGCCAGTTTATCACTGACCTTTGGTGTGGCGGAGTTCTGTGGGTGTCTGAATTTCGGCGGAATCCGAGTTGTGTGTCATAATAGCTGTGGCGGAATTCCGCGGCGGTGTTTTGGCAGTTTTCTGCACAGCGTTAAGCGCCTTTTACCGCCAATGTTGTAATGAGGGCCTATGTTTCTAAAAGTTGGAATACTTTTTAAGAATCTAAAACTATCTCTAGAACTTAATTCAAACTTTTACAAAACTTTTAAACTCTAAAGGAAATGCTATCAGGGACTAACACAAGGCCCTAGCAGGACTTTTAAAAATTTAGAAAAATAGCTAAAATTTCAAAAATCAGTTTCTAATGACAATTTTTGGAATTTAATTGTGTGATCAGATATTGGCTAAGTAGTCCAGCAAATGCAAAGTCTTGTACCCCACTTCTGATCCACCAATGCAGGAAGTTGGCTCTGTATGTACTATTTCAAAGTAAGAAATAGCATGCACAGAGTCCAAGGGTTCCCCTTAGTGGTAAGATAGTGGCAAAAAGAGATAATTCTAATGCTCTATTTTGTGGTAGTGTGGTCGAGCAGTAGGCTTATCAGAGGGTAGTGTTAAGCATTTGTTGTACACACACAGGCAATAAATGGGGAACACACACTCAAAGACAATTCAAGGCCAATAGGTTGTTGTATAGAAAAATATATTTTCTTAGTTTATTTTAAGAACCACAGGTTCAAGATTTACAAACAATACTTTAAATGAAAGGTATTTCACTTAGGAACTTTGAATTAGCAAAATAGCATATACAGTTTTCACACAAATGGCAATAAGCTATTTTAAAACTGGACACTGCAATTTTCAACAGTTCCTGGGGGAGGTAAGTGTTTGTTAGTTTTGCAGGTAAGTAAACCACCTACAGGGTTCAAAGTTGGGTCCAAGGTAGCCCACCGTTGGGGGTTCAGAGCAACCCAAAAGTTACCACACCAGCAGCTCAGGGCCGGTCAGGTGCAGAGGTCAAAGTGGTGCCCAAAACGCATAGGCTTCAATGGAGAAGGGGGTGCCCCGGTTCCAGTCTGCCAGCAGGTAAGTACCCGCGTCTTCGGAGGGCAGACCAGGGGGGTTTTGTAGGGCACCAGGGGGGGACACAAGTCAGCACAAAAAGTACACCCTCAGCGGCACGGTGGCGGCCGGGTGCAGTGTGCAAACAGGCGTCGGGTTTGCAATGTAATCCAATGAGAGACCTAGGGGTCTCTTCAGCGATGCAGGCAGGCAAGGGGGGGGCTCCTCAGGGTAGCCACCACCTGGGCAAGGGAGAGGGCCACCTGGGGGTCGCTCCTGCTCTGGAGGTCGGATCCTTCAGGTCCTGGGGGCTGCGGGTGCAGTGTCCTTACCAGGCTTCGGGTCTTTGAAGCAGGCAGTCGCGGTCAGGGGGAGCCTCTGGATTCCCTCTGCAGGCGTTACTGTGGGGGTCAGGGGGGTCAACTTTGGCTACTTACGGGCTCGCAGTCACCGGGGAGTCCTCCCTGTAGTGTTTGTTCTCCACAAGTCGAGCCGGGGGCGTCGGGTGCAGAGTGCAAAGTCTCACGCTTCTGGCGGGAAACGTGTGTTCTTTCAAAGTTGCTTCTTTGTTGCAAAGATGCTTCTTTCTTGGAGCAGAGCCACTGTCCTCAGGAGTTCTTGGTCCTTTTAGATGCAGGGTAGTCCTCTGAGGCTTCAGAAGTCGTTGGACCCTGTGGAACGCGTCGCTGGAGCAGTTCTTTTGAAGTGGGGAGACAGGCCGGTAGAGCTGGGGCCAAAGCAGTTGGTGTCTCCGTCTTCTCTGCAGGTGACATCATTGGTGCCATTGATGGGACACATGTGGCATTTGTACCCCCCGCAGGAATGAACAGGTGTATAGAAACTGGAAGAGCTACCATTCGATGAATGTGCAAATGGTGTGTTTGGCAGACCAGTACATCTCCCATGTCAATGCCAAGTATCCTGGCTCTGTGCATGACACTTACATTTTGAGAAATAGCAGCATCCCTTATGTGATGGGGCAAGTCCAGAGGCACCGTGTGTGGCTTATAGGTGGAGGCAAGGTCTGGGTATGGGGCTGTCCCTAAGGGTTAGTGTGTGTCTAACAGATATCCATCAACATTTGCAAGTGACTCTGGTTTTTTTAATTTTAATTTTTTTATTTATTTATGCAAATTTCAAAACAGACAACAACATCGTCCAAGGAGCGAAACAAATACATATAGCTATAGACCATCAGTGTACATATATTTGCCATTGGGAGCAACCAAGCATGTGATACAACAAGAATAGATTCCCAGCGTACTCGAATCATCAGACTCCAGACAATGTCATGTGCATTGAGCAAAAGGAATAGCATTAAATCACACCGCAAGATAGAATCCAATGCCATCACTCCCCCAGGGCGAGAAACCCAACAACAACGCCATCAAGATAATGGTGGGGCGTCAGGGCGGCCACATGCAGCAGGATCTACAACCTGACAACTCACATGACGCTGGAGGGAAACAACAAAACAAACCTCCATGTGCATGACTATTCAGAGGAAGACAACCGGATCGCTTTTCAGCTATGGGACTCCAAAAAGGAGTGGAACGGTGCCCAGACATCCCCGGGCGAGAGCACTCAGGGGCCAGCTCCCAAAAGGCCGATAATTGCTCCTGACAAAACACTGCGTCACACATCCAATCAGCCCCACAAGGGGCTCTGCCTCTTCCCCAGCACATCACCACTATTCTTTTAGCCAGCAAAAGCAGCATTCCCACCAGTCGTCGCCACACCGGCGGCATCCCATCCATCAGTCCAAGCATCGCCAACACAGGGGAGAGAGGCAGATCCAAGCTGGTCATTCCCGCTATTGCCTGCATCCCCTCCATCCAAAAGGCTCGCACCTCTCCACAGTTCCAAGCCAAATGCATGAAATCAGTATCCGGCGCGCGGCACCTGTCTCATTGTGCATCCCCATAGCATGCAAACTGCGGGGAGTGTAATACAAACGATGTAAAACATTTAAGTGAATAAGCCGCAGTCGGTAGTTCGGCGACAGTGCTCTCATGTGTGCACAATAGCTTCTCCACATTGCCTCGGAGATATCCTCCCCAACATCCAGCTCCCATTTAGCCTTAGCAGCCATGACAACATCGCTTTGCTGTTCCTGCAAACACCCATAGAGCTTGGTAATGAGTCTACGCGGCGACTGAGCGCGCCACAGCATCTCCAGCGCCTGACAAATCTTTGGCATCGCGGGGAGGCCAGCAAATCACGCACGGAGCATAGCATAGACACGCAACACATACAACCGATGCAATGCATTATCGGGTCCAGCGTTGAGCGCTTCCTCCGGCAAGATCAAGCGCTCACCCTCGAACCAATCTCCCAACGATGCCAGGTCGGAATTGATCAGGAAGTCCTGTAACCGTACATCCCGGGACATCCTCTCATCGGCAATATCTAACACTAGTAGCGCAGGAGCAAAGGGCTTGCACGTCCCCGACCGGCGCCGCAAAGCCACCCAAACTCCGGAGGTGCACGCAACTAAGTCCAGCCCCCTAGACCGGGAACGAGACATGTACCCAAGTACCCTCGGCAGCCTATCCGGCCACACTGCATCACTCTCAGGCGCAAGATGAGGTAAGTACTTCATGGGGCGGATCCAGTAGTACGCGAAATGGGCCTGTGCACAATAGTAATAAAGCTCCAAGTCGGGGGCAGCAAGACCCCCATCTCATACGGCAGCGTCAGCTTCTCCCAAGCAATCCTGGGTTGCCCGCCCGCCCGCCCATACCAACCGCATCAGATCCAATCGAAGCTGCCGCAAAAAGCCCACAGTAAGCGCCAATGGAAGGTTAACTAAGAGATACAGGAATTTCGGCAGCACTGCCATTTTTGCAATGCCGATGCGCCCAGTAAGCAACAGTGGCAACGAGCGCCACACCTCAATCCTGTCCAGCATGCCATAATTGGCAAGCCAAAGGGTTTCTACATCACAGCTCAGCCAGCCTCCCAAGTATCGAAACGTGCCATCTGCCCATTCAATGGGGTATTGCGACGAAAAACTCACAGTCCCAGCTGTAAGGGGCAGCACAACCGATTTAGACCTGTTTATTGCTGTGCCAGAGAAGGCACCAAAGCGGACAATCTCATTTAGTAGGACATCAAGGTTCTTCCTCGGCTCACGCACATATAACGCAATGTCGTCGGAGTACATCGAAATTAATATAGGACGCTGTCGGAACAGCAGCCCCCTACTGTTATGGTGCTGCTGCAGAATGGCCGCCAACGGCTCCATGTCGATTGCAAAAAGCAACGGGGACAGAGGGCATCCCTGGCGGGCCTCCTGGAAGGGGTCAGAAACACAACCATTCATCCGCAACCAAGCGACAGGGTCAGTATTCAACAAGCGAATCAGCTTCATGAACCGCGTACTCATGCCCACCCTACCGAGCAGCGCAAAAAAAATGAAGAATCAAACGCCTTTGTGGCATCTAAAAACACTGCAGCAGCGTCTTCCTCTGCCACGAGGCCGCCCAGCACTGCAAAGAACGTGCGCAAATCATGCATCGTCGACCGCCCCGGTACAAACCCAGACTGGTCTGGAAGCACCAGTCGCGGCATCAATGGCTGCAGCCTCGCCGCTATCAGCTTAGCTAATATTTTATTGTCCACATTAATCTTAGAGAGAGGGCGATACGAGTCACAACTATAGGCATCCTTCCCAGGCTTAAGAATCGCGACAATCAACGCCGCCCGAAGGGAAGCTGGCAGAGCGCCGGTCTCCATCATCTCAGCATAGACCTCCAGCAAGTAGAGGGCCAAAATGTCGGAATACGCTTTATAGAAAGCAGGAGTTAAGCCATCTAACCCTGGTGACTTGTCACCAGGCAGTCCGCTAATCACCGCCTTTACCTTTTCCACCGAAAAGGGCTCATCAAAATAAGCTCTGTGAGCGTCTTTGAACCAGAGCAAACTAATCTCAGAAAAATAGGCCTGCGCCGCATCAGAGTTCAGCTCAGCAGGTGCAGAGTATAAATCCATAAAATATCTAGTGAAAACCTTCATGACGCCCTACTTCCCTGCCACCCGCTCATCCTCCAGCCCATCTATTTCGGTGACATATCCACTGGCCCAGGGTTTGCGCAGCATGTTCGCCAGTGTCTGCCCGGCTCTGTCTCCCTCCCGTAGCGCCGAGCCCTTGCATATTTCCCCAGAAAACAGACCTCCTGCAGAGATGCCTCTTCATAATGAGAGACCGCGCCCCGTAAAGCCGTCAACGTGTCGTCAGCCCAGTCCACCACCAGTTGCGCCTCCAGCTCAGCAATCTGCGACTCCAACTCAGCCAGCTCCCGGCGCAGCGCACAAAGCACACCATGTTGCTTAGAAAGACACACTCCGCGAATGACCACCTTGAAAGCCTCCCAGAGCGTCCCGGCAGAGCTAACCAATCCATTATTCTCATTGAAAAAGTGTAGGATAGCCTTGCGAACCTCCTCGCGAAACGCGGCACTCGGGGTCCCGGGGATCACCAGCTCCAGCTTAACCGGGGTGTGATCCGAGAGGGTTCGGGCTAAGTGCTCCACCGATCATGTCCAAAGCTCCACATCCCTCGTACCCAGCCATCTATCTATATGGGTCCAGCTATTGTGTACATAATTGACACACGTACCCTCCCTCTGACTTCCATGCGTCGCCCTCTATAAGTCAACCAAGGCACCATCATTCATTACAGTCATTAAGGCAGAGGTAGCAGCGGAGTATCGCGCCCTAGTCAAGCTCTCCCGGTCCCTCTCTGGATCTAGGACCACATTAAAGTCCCCTCCCCAAATCACAGCACCACTCCCCAATGAGTCAGTCAGACGACACACCTCACAGAAGAATTCAGGGTCATCAACATTTAGGGCTATATACCGAAACAAGCCAACAGGGCCTGTCCAATAGCATTCCACTCAACAGTACATAACGCCCATTCGGGCCCCCTATCACTGCGCGTTCGCCATTGCAGCCCCCTACGCAGCAAAATCGCCACACCTATTGCATAACGCGAGTACACTGCGCCATGACACTCACCGATCCACCCGGCCTTCAGACGATTCAACGTCAACGTGATGACGCTGAACATATGCAGACATGAGCCGCACCTTACGCTGGTCATTCAAGCCACGCACATTCCAAGTGAGGCAGCTAACCGCCATCATCCCTTCCCAGCACCATCAACACCGCAAGTTCATACGCCCCGCCGCCAGGCCACTCTCCACAGCCCACCAGTCACATCCAAAACAAGAGAACAATAAGAAGAAATCCAGTCCACACACAAATAACAGACCTTAACGAGGTCCCACCCACACAGACCCCCCAAACGGGTCAGAGCAAGGAGCCCCGCACATCCCCCCAAAAAGGAAATCAAAAGCCCACAACATAGTCAGAGGACTCATCCAGAGGTTGTAAGGCTAGCCACCCAGCCCGCCAGCAGAGCGGACGGGACAGAAGAGGGGAAAGGGCTAATGAAGCAGTTATAATGACAGGGCAGCCCATGAAAGGGAAACAAAGGCACCACACTCGTATCGCCGGACGGGTCCCAAGTCCCTCCGATACTCCAGCCTCAGGAGCAGTCAGTCAGTGTCACTGAGGTTCGCTCGCTCCGAGCCAGGATCATCCGGCCCCTCAGCTGAAGCCCTCTGGGGAATCGTCTTAACTAACTTAGCTGCCAGTTTTGGGTCCGTAAAGAAATGCAATGTACCACCATGCTGTATTTGGAGCTTCGCTGGATAGATAAGAGAAAAACGAGCGGCAGTCAGACTTAGTGAGCGCCTAACCGGCAGAAACGCTCTGCGTGCCGCCTGCACACTCGGAGTGTAATCTGGGAAGAAGTGCAACTCTGTTTTCCTGTATATCACCTGCTGTCTCTCTCTAGCCGCACAGCGTCTCTATCGCGATAATTCAATAGGTGGAGAATAATGGGTCGCGGCAGAGTCCCAGGGGGAGGCCGGGGTCCCAGCGACCTGTGGGCCCTCTCAACTGCCAACATTCAAGAGAGCTCACCAGGAAATAAGTCGACAAGCATTTTCTCCATGAAGTCCTCCATCCTGCCCATATCCGTGGACTCCGGGAGTCCAATCACCCTAATGTTGTTGCGCCGAGACCGTGCTTCCAAGTCTTCATTTTTATTCCTGATTACCTCCAGCACCTGCTCCATCCGCAACAAGTGTTCTTGCTCGCCATGCCGCTGATCTTCTAGATCCAAGGTGCGCGACTCAAGCCGCTCAAAACGAGCATCGTGGTCATCCACCCTGGCCATCTGCTCAGTTAAGTGGTCCAGCTTGGCATCTATGCCCGCCAAGCTACTCTTAAGATCCAAGAACATAGACTTAACTGAAGAGTCCGAGGGCCCCTCCTCCATCTGCACCTCCCCAGACTGCGATGCTGGCACGCCACCCTTCCGCTTGCCTCCATCAAAAGAAATCTTTGCTTGCCGCTGCTCCGCCTTCCCCATAGTGTCCACCACCAGAAACCACAGTAAGTAGCGTACCACTGTCTTCCACAAAAAGAGAGAGAAGCCGCACAAAAAGTTTATGTCCAGGGTGCGTTGCGCAAAAAAAAGCTCCAGGAACAGGTCGATGCCTGCTAACCGCCAGCCCCTCACACCCAGATGCAGTCTCCGATCACCTTCAAAGCTGGTCGCTCACCTCCGGATTGACAGTAAGTAGGAAGCAAAGTTTCAAGCAGGCTTCCCCAATCTCGAATCTGCCGCCTTCAGTTTCCAAACAAAAAATCACCAAGATGCCAGTACAGCCAGAAAAGTACCAGGCCACAAAAAGTAAGGCCTAGGGAAGGCCCAAAGAAGGCCCCCTGGCTCAGCCCAGCCGGCGATAAGTCTCTCGTAGGCCCCCCAGCAGGCACCCACCACTAGGAGGCCCAGGGCAAGCATGGCCCCATCCCAGGCACGAGCCCACACCCAGGCAGCAGGAATAAGGCCAACTGATCACAGGGCCTGGGTCCGCCATGGCCAAAGGCACTGCCGACAGGCCGATCCCCGCAGGCCACCAGCAAGCCAGCCCCATCACGGGCCACCGATTCTGGCTTTCCTCCGTCATCAGCAGAGAGAAAATATATCTGAAGGGGTTGCTTGAAATGCCGCTGAACGTCTTCACAGGTTTTTGTACCACTCAGTAGGCGAACAGGTGCATCACCAGAGCTCGTCAGCTCGTAGGCTCATGGGAGCCGTCAATTAGACACACAAAAAAAGGGAGCACACTGCCTCACACTCCAGCATAAAATAGCCCCAATGCATCATGGTAAATGCAGTCATTTGATTTAAAGATAGAGACATTTTTTTCAAAAAGTCTTTCACCTTAAGTAGGTGCAGCAAGTGCCCTATCTCTGGACACGTGTTTCTGGCTTTCCTCCGTCATCATCAGAGAGAAAATATATCTGAAGGGGTTGCTTGAAATGCCGCCGAACGTCTTCACAGGTTTTTGTACCACTCAGTAGGCGAACAGGTGCATCACCAGAGCTCGTCAGCTCGTAGGTTCACGGGAGCCGTCAATTAGACACACAAAAAAAGGGAGCACACTGCCTCACACTCCAGCATAAAATAGCCCCAATGCATCATGGTAAATGCAGTCATTTGATTTAAAGATAGAGACATTTTTTTCAAAAAGTCTTTCACCTTAAGTAGGTGCAGCAAGTGCCGTATCTGTGGACACGTGTTTCTGGCTTTCCTCCGTCATCAGCAGAGAGAAAATATGTCTGAAGGGGTTGCTTGAAATGCCGCCGAACGTCTTCACAGGTTTTTGTACCACTCAGTAGGCAAACAGGTGCATCACCAGAGCTCGTCAGCTCGTAGGCTCACGGGAGCCGTCAATTAGACACACAAAAAAAGGGAGCACACTGCCTCACACTCCAGCATAAAATAGCCCCAATGCATCATGGTAAATGCAGTCATTTGATTTAAAGATAGAGACATTTTTTTCAAAAAGTCTTTCACCTTAAGTAGGTGCAGCAAGTGCCGTATCTCTGGACACGTGTTTCTGGCTTTCCTCCGTCATCAGCAGAGAGAAAATATATCTGAAGGGGTTGCTTGAAATGCCGCCGAACGTCTTCACAGGTGTTTGTACCACTCAGTAGGCGAACAGGTGCATCACCAGAGCTCGTCAGCTCGTAGACTCACGGGAGCCGTCAATTAGACACACAAAAAAAGGGAGCACACTGCCTCACACTCCAGCATAAAATAGCCCCAATGCATCATGGTAAATGCAGTCATTTGATTTAAACATAGAGACATTTTTTTCAAAAAGTCTTTCACCTTAAGTAGGTGCAGCAAGTGCCGTATCTCTGGACACGTGTTTCTGGCTTTCCTCCGTCATCAGCAGAGAGAAAATATATCTGAAGGGATTGCTTGAAATGCCGCCGAACGTCTTCATAGGTTTTTGTACCACTCAGTAGGCGAACAGGTGCATCACCAGAGCTCGTCAGCTCGTAGGCTCACGGGAGCCGTCAATTAGACACACAAAAAAAGGGAGCACACTGCCTCACACTCCAGCATAAAATAGCCCCAATGCATCATGGTAAATGCAGTCATTTGATTTAAAGATAGAGACATTTTTTTCAAAAAGTCTTTCACCTTAAGTAGTTGCAGCAAGTGCCGTATCTCTGGACACGTGTTTCTGGCTTTCCTCCGTCATCAGCAGAGAGAAAATATATCTGAAGGGGTTGCTTGAAATGCCGCTGAACGTCTTCACAGGTTTTTGTACCACTCAGTAGGCGAACAGGTGCATCACCAGAGCTGGTCAGCTCGTAGACTCACGGGAGCCGTCAATTAGACCCACAAAAAAAGGGAGCACACTGCCTCACACTCCAGCATAAAATAGCCCCAATGCATCATGGTAAATGCAGTCATTTGATTTAAAGATAGAGACATTTTTTTCAAAAAGTCTTTCACCTTAAGTAGGTGCAGCAAGTGCCGTATCTCTGGACACGTGTTTCTGGCTTTCCTCCGTCATCAGCAGAGAGAAAATATATCTGAAGGGGTTGCTTGAAATGCCGCCGAACGTCTTCACAGGTTTTTGTACCACTCAGTAGGCGAACAGGTGCATCACCAGAGCTCGTCAGCTCGTAGGTTCACGGGAGCCGTCAATTAGACACACAAAAAAAGGGAGCACACTGCCTCACACTCCAGCATAAAATAGCCCCAATGCATCATGGTAAATGCAGTCATTTGATTTAAAGATAGAGACATTTTTTTCAAAAAGTCTTTCACCTTAAGTAGGTGCAGCAAGTGCCGTATCTCTGGACACGTGTTTCTGGCTTTCCTCCGTCATCAGCAGAGAGAAAATATATCTGAAGGGGTTGCTTGAAATGCCGCCGAACGTCTTCACAGGTGTTTGTACCACTCAGTAGGCGAACAGGTGCATCACCAGAGCTCGTCAGCTCGTAGACTCACGGGAGCCGTCAATTAGACACACAAAAAAAGGGAGCACACTGCCTCACACTCCAGCATAAAATAGCCCCAATGCATCATGGTAAATGCAGTCATTTGATTTAAACATAGAGACATTTTTTTCAAAAAGTCTTTCACCTTAAGTAGGTGCAGCAAGTGCCGTATCTCTGGACACGTGTTTCTGGCTTTCCTCCGTCATCAGCAGAGAGAAAATATATCTGAAGGGATTGCTTGAAATGCCGCCGAACGTCTTCATAGGTTTTTGTACCACTCAGTAGGCGAACAGGTGCATCACCAGAGCTCGTCAGCTCGTAGGCTCACGGGAGCCGTCAATTAGACACACAAAAAAAGGGAGCACACTGCCTCACACTCCAGCATAAAATAGCCCCAATGCATCATGGTAAATGCAGTCATTTGATTTAAAGATAGAGACATTTTTTTCAAAAAGTCTTTCACCTTAAGTAGTTGCAGCAAGTGCCGTATCTCTGGACACGTGTTTCTGGCTTTCCTCCGTCATCAGCAGAGAGAAAATATATCTGAAGGGGTTGCTTGAAATGCCGCTGAACGTCTTCACAGGTTTTTGTACCACTCAGTAGGCGAACAGGTGCATCACCAGAGCTGGTCAGCTCGTAGACTCACGGGAGCCGTCAATTAGACCCACAAAAAAAGGGAGCACACTGCCTCACACTCCAGCATAAAATAGCCCCAATGCATCATGGTAAATGCAGTCATTTGATTTAAAGATAGAGACATTTTTTTCAAAAAGTCTTTCACCTTAAGTAGGTGCAGCAAGTGCCGTATCTCTGGACACGTGTTTCTGGCTTTCCTCCGTCATCAGCAGAGAGAAAATATATCTGAAGGGGTTGCTTGAAATGCCGCCGAACGTCTTCACAGGTTTTTGTACCACTCAGTAGGCGAACAGGTGCATCACCAGAGCTCGTCAGCTCGTAGGTTCACGGGAGCCGTCAATTAGACACACAAAAAAAGGGAGCACACTGCCTCACACTCCAGCATAAAATAGCCCCAATGCATCATGGTAAATGCAGTCATTTGATTTAAAGATAGAGACATTTTTTTCAAAAAGTCTTTCACCTTAAGTAGGTGCAGCAAGTGCCGTATCTCTGGACACGTGTTTCTGGCTTTCCTCCGTCATCAGCAGAGAGAAAATATATCTGAAGGGGTTGCTTGAAATGCCGGCGAACGTCTTCACAGGTTTTTGTACCACTCAGTAGGCGAACAGGTGCATCACCAGAGCTCGTCAGCTCGTAGGTTCACGGGAGCCGTCAATTAGACACACAAAAAAAGGGAGCACACTGCCTCACACTCCAGCATAAAATAGCCCCAATGCATCATGGTAAATGCAGTCATTTGATTTAAAGATAGAGACATTTTTTTCAAAAAGTCTTTCACCTTAAGTAGGTGCAGCAAGTGCCGTATCTCTGGACACGTGTTTCTGGCTTTCCTCCGTCATCAGCAGAGAGAAAATATATCTGAAGGGGTTGCTTGAAATGCCGCCGAACGTCTTCACAGGTTTTTGTACCACTCAGTAGGCGAACAGGTGCATCACCAGAGCTCGTCAGCTCGTAGACTCACGGGAGCCGTCAATTAGACACACAAAAAAAGGGAGCACACTGCCTCACACTCCAGCATAAAATAGCCCCAATGCATCATGGTAAATGCAGTCATTTGATTTAAACATAGAGACATTTTTTTCAAAAAGTCTTTCACCTTAAGTAGGTGCAGCAAGTGCCGTATCTCTGGACACATGTTTCTGGCTTTCCTCCGTCATCAGCAGAGAGAAAATATATCTGAAGGGGTTGCTTGAAATGCCGCCGAACGTCTTCATAGGTTTTTGTACCACTCAGTAGGCGAACAGGTGCATCACCAGAGCTCGTCAGCTCGTAGGCTCACGGGAGCCGTCAATTAGACACACAAAAAAAGGGAGCACACTGCCTCACACTCCAGCATAAAATAGCCCCAATGCATCATGGTAAATGCAGTCATTTGATTTAAAGATAGAGACATTTTTTTCAAAAAGTCTTTCACCTTAAGTAGGTGCAGCAAGTGCCGTATCTCTGGACACGTGTTTCTGGCTTTCCTCCGTCATCAGCAGAGAGAAAATATATCTGAAGGGGTTGCTTGAAATGCCGCTGAACGTCTTCACAGGTTTTTGTACCACTCAGAAGGCGAACAGGTGCATCACCAGAGCTGATCAGCTCGTAGGCTCACGGGAGCCGTCAATTAGACCCACAAAAAAAGGGAGCACACTGCCTCACACTCCAGCATAAAATAGCCCCAATGCATCATGGTAAATGCAGTCATTTGATTTAAAGATAGAGACATTTTTTTCAAAAAGTCTTTCACCTTAAGTAGGTGCAGCAAGTGCCGTATCTCTGGACACGTGTTTCTGGCTTTCCTCCGTCATCAGCAGAGAGAAAATATATCTGAAGGTGTTGCTTGAAATGCCGCCGAACGTCTTCACAGGTTTTTGTACCACTCAGTAGGCGAACAGGTGCATCACCAGAGCTCGTCAGCTCGTAGGCTCACGGGAGCCATCAATTAGACACACAAAAAAAGGGAGCACACTGCCTCACACTCCAGCATAAAATAGCCCCAATGCATCATGGTAAATGCAGTCATTTGATTTAAAGATAGAGACATTTTTTTCAAAAAGTCTTTCACCTTAAGTAGGTGCAGCAAGTGCTGTATCTCTGGACACGTGTTTCTGGCTTTCCTCCGTCATCAGCAGAGAGAAAATATATCTGAAGGTGTTGCTTGAAATGCCGCCGAACGTCTTCACAGGTTTTTGTACCACTCAGTAGGCGAACAGGTGCATCACCAGAGCTTGTCAGCTCGGAGGTTCACGGGAGCCGTCAATTAGACACACAAAAAAAGGGAGCACACTGCCTCACACTCCAGCATAAAATAGCCCCAATGCATCATGGTAAATGCAGTCATTTGATTTAAAGATAGAGACATTTTTTTCAAAAAGTCTTTCACCTTAAGTAGGTGCAGCAAGTGCCGTATCTCTGGACACGTGTTTCTGGCTTTCCTCCGTCATCAGCAGAGAGAAAATATATCTGAAGGGGTTGCTTGAAATGCCGCCGAACGTCTTCACAGGTTTTTGTACCACTCAGTAGGCGAACAGGTGCATCACCAGAGCTCGTCAGCTCGTAGGCTCACGGGAGCCATCATTTAGACACACAAAAAAAGGGAGCACACTGCCTCACACTCCAGCATAAAATAGCCCCAATGCATCATGGTAAATGCAGTCATTTGATTTAAAGATAGAGACATTTTTTTCAAAAAGTCTTTCACCTTAAGTAGGTGCAGCAAGTGCTGTATCTCTGGACACGTGTTTCTGGCTTTCCTCCGTCATCAGCAGAGAGAAAATATATCTGAAGGGGTTGCTTGAAATGCCGGCGAACGTCTTCACAGGTTTTTGTACCACTCAGTAGGCGAACAGGTGCATCACCAGAGCTCGTCAGCTCGTAGGTTCACGGGAGCCGTCAATTAGACACACAAAAAAAGGGAGCACACTGCCTCACACTCCAGCATAAAATAGCCCCAATGCATCATGGTAAATGCAGTCATTTGATTTAAAGATAGAGACATTTTTTTCAAAAAGTCTTTCACCTTAAGTAGGTGCAGCAAGTGCCGTATCTCTGGACACGTGTTTCTGGCTTTCCTCCGTCATCAGCAGAGAGAAAATATATCTGAAGGGGTTGCTTGAAATGCCGCCGAACGTCTTCACAGGTTTTTGTACCACTCAGTAGGCGAACAGGTGCATCACCAGAGCTCGTCAGCTCGTAGACTCACGGGAGCCGTCAATTAGACACACAAAAAAAGGGAGCACACTGCCTCACACTCCAGCATAAAATAGCCCCAATGCATCATGGTAAATGCAGTCATTTGATTTAAACATAGAGACATTTTTTTCAAAAAGTCTTTCACCTTAAGTAGGTGCAGCAAGTGCCGTATCTCTGGACACGTGTTTCTGGCTTTCCTCCGTCATCAGCAGAGAGAAAATATATCTGAAGGGGTTGCTTGAAATGCCGCCGAACGTCTTCATAGGTTTTTGTACCACTCAGTAGGCGAACAGGTGCATCACCAGAGCTCGTCAGCTCGTAGGCTCACGGGAGCCGTCAATTAGACACACAAAAAAAGGGAGCACACTGCCTCACACTCCAGCATTAAATAGCCCCAATGCATCATGGTAAATGCAGTCATTTGATTTAAAGATAGAGACATTTTTTTCAAAAAGTCTTTCACCTTAAGTAGGTGCAGCAAGTGCCGTATCTCTGGACACGTGTTTCTGGCTTTCCTCCGTCATCAGCAGAGAGAAAATATATCTGAAGGGGTTGCTTGAAATGCCGCTGAACGTCTTCACAGGTTTTTGTACCACTCAGAAGGCGAACAGGTGCATCACCAGAGCTGATCAGCTCGTAGGCTCACGGGAGCCGTCAATTAGACCCACAAAAAAAGGGAGCACACTGCCTCACACTCCAGCATAAAATAGCCCCAATGCATCATGGTAAATGCAGTCATTTGATTTAAAGATAGAGACATTTTTTTCAAAAAGTCTTTCACCTTAAGTAGGTGCAGCAAGTGCCGTATCTCTGGACACGTGTTTCTGGCTTTCCTCCGTCATCAGCAGAGAGAAAATATATCTGAAGGTGTTGCTTGAAATGCCGCCGAACGTCTTCACAGGTTTTTGTACCACTCAGTAGGCGAACAGGTGCATCACCAGAGCTCGTTAGCTCGTAGACTCACGGGAGCCGTCAATTAGACACACAAAAAAAGGGAGCACACTGCCTCACACTCCAGCATAAAATAGCCCCAATGCATCATGGTAAATGCAGTCATTTGATTTAAACATAGAGACATTTTTTTCAAAAAGTCTTTCACCTTAAGTAGGTGCAGCAAGTGCCGTATCTCTGGACACGTGTTTCTGGCTTTCCTCCGTCATCAGCAGAGAGAAAATATATCTGAAGGGGTTGCTTGAAATGCCGCCGAACGTCTTCATAGGTTTTTGTACCACTCAGTAGGCGAACAGGTGCATCACCAGAGCTCGTCAGCTCGTAGGCTCACGGGAGCCGTCAATTAGACACACAAAAAAAGGGAGCACACTGCCTCACACTCCAGCATAAAATAGCCCCAATGCATCATGGTAAATGCAGTCATTTGATTTAAAGATAGAGACATTTTTTTCAAAAAGTCTTTCACCTTAAGTAGGTGCAGCAAGTGCCGTATCTCTGGACACGTGTTTCTGGCTTTCCTCCGTCATCAGCAGAGAGAAAATATATCTGAAGGGGTTGCTTGAAATGCCGCTGAACGTCTTCACAGGTTTTTGTACCACTCAGAAGGCGAACAGGTGCATCACCAGAGCTGATCAGCTCGTAGGCTCACGGGAGCCGTCAATTAGACCCACAAAAAAAGGGAGCACACTGCCTCACACTCCAGCATAAAATAGCCCCAATGCATCATGGTAAATGCAGTCATTTGATTTAAAGATAGAGACATTTTTTTCAAAAAGTCTTTCACCTTAAGTAGGTGCAGCAAGTGCCGTATCTCTGGACACGTGTTTCTGGCTTTCCTCCGTCATCAGCAGAGAGAAAATATATCTGAAGGTGTTGCTTGAAATGCCGCCGAACGTCTTCACAGGTTTTTGTACCACTCAGTAGGCGAACAGGTGCATCACCAGAGCTCGTCAGCTCGTAGGCTCACGGGAGCCATCAATTAGACACACAAAAAAAGGGAGCACACTGCCTCACACTCCAGCATAAAATAGCCCCAATGCATCATGGTAAATGCAGTCATTTGATTTAAAGATAGAGACATTTTTTTCAAAAAGTCTTTCACCTTAAGTAGGTGCAGCAAGTGCTGTATCTCTGGACACGTGTTTCTGGCTTTCCTCCGTCATCAGCAGAGAGAAAATATATCTGAAGGTGTTGCTTGAAATGCCGCCGAACGTCTTCACAGGTTTTTGTACCACTCAGTAGGCGAACAGGTGCATCACCAGAGCTTGTCAGCTCGGAGGTTCACGGGAGCCGTCAATTAGACACACAAAAAAAGGGAGCACACTGCCTCACACTCCAGCATAAAATAGCCCCAATGCATCATGGTAAATGCAGTCATTTGATTTAAAGATAGAGACATTTTTTTCAAAAAGTCTTTCACCTTAAGTAGGTGCAGCAAGTGCCGTATCTCTGGACACGTGTTTCTGGCTTTCCTCCGTCATCAGCAGAGAGAAAATATATCTGAAGGGGTTGCTTGAAATGCCGCCGAACGTCTTCACAGGTTTTTGTACCACTCAGTAGGCGAACAGGTGCATCACCAGAGCTCGTCAGCTCGTAGGCTCACGGGAGCCATCAATTAGACACACAAAAAAAGGGAGCACACTGCCTCACACTCCAGCATAAAATAGCCCCAATGCATCATGGTAAATGCAGTCATTTGATTTAAAGATAGAGACATTTTTTTCAAAAAGTCTTTCACCTTAAGTAGGTGCAGCAAGTGCTGTATCTCTGGACACGTGTTTCTGGCTTTCCTCCGTCATCAGCAGAGAGAAAATATATCTGAAGGGGTTGCTTGAAATGCCGCCGAACGTCTTCACAGGTTTTTGTACCACTCAGTAGGCGAACAGGTGCATCACCAGAGCTCGTCAGCTCGGAGGTTCACGGGAGCCGTCAATTAGACACACAAAAAAAGGGAGCACACTGCCTCACACTCCAGCATAAAATAGCCCCAATGCATCATGGTAAATGCAGTCATTTGATTTAAAGATAGAGAATTTTTTTTCAAAAAGTCTTTCACCTTAAGTAGGTGCAGCAAGTGCCGTATCTCTGGACACGTTTTTCTGGCTTTCCTCCGTCATCAGCAGAGAGAAAATATATCTGAAGGGGTTGCTTGAAATGCCGCCGAACGTCTTCACAGGTTTTTGTACCACTCAGTAGGCGAACAGGTGCATCACCAGAGCTCGTCAGCTCGGAGGTTCACGGGAGCCGTCAATTAGACACACAAAAAAAGGGAGCACACTGCCTCACACTCCAGCATAAAATAGCCCCAATGTATCATGGTAAATGCAGTCATTTGATTTAAAGATAGAGACATTTTTTTCAAAAAGTCTTTCACCTTAAGTAGGTGCAGCAAGTGCCGTATCTCTGGACACGTGTTTCTGGCTTTCCTCCGTCATCAGCAGAGAGAAAATATATCTGAAGGGGTTGCTTGAAATGCCGCCGAACGTCTTCACAGGCTAGTGTCAGGGGTCCCTTGTTGTGCCACTTTGTCCCTCTTGGTGTTGAGAAGGTCTGCCAGCACCCCTGCAATGGTGACCAGCTGTCATGACCACACAAACTTGCCAAATCAAATCAAAGAAATGCTTGAGTAAAGCAAAGAGATATCCTCAGTGGAAACAGCAAAGCCCAAACTGGAAGAAGGTTTGCAGAGTAATCTTGCGCTTATTTCAAAGGAAGAATCAAGAAGAGAAGATTCAAGATGGCCGTCGTGAGTCCTGAAGGTTAGTTACAGTTCTAGTCTTGCACTCGGTTGGTTGCTAGGTTACGAGCTCACCAGGTGGAAGCTTGGCACTTCAACTGAGGTCTGACAGGAATCAGCTGTGTGGAGAGAGAGAGAGCTTCAGAGCAGAAACTCCTGTGAGGTAAAATTACACTTGAAGACTATTTTACAGAAAACGTGATAAATATTGTCAAGGTTTATTTGAGGAGTTTGATAGTAGACCGTTCCAGTGGAGGTTTGGCAAGGCTACAGAGTTTAAAGTATGAATAAACCTTATGTTTACAAGGTTCCTGTTTAAGATACTAAAGTCAAAAGAAAAAACGAACTTTAACAAGCAAGTATTTACAAATACCAAAGTTATAAACGAAGGCCGAGTTTAACGGAGAAATGAATGTTAACAAGTAAGCATTTACAAATGCAATGGTAATAAACCAAAGTAGAGTTTAAAAGAGAAACAAACTTTAATAAACAAGCATTTACAAATACAAGTTATCGACAGATGTCGAAGTAAGAAAGGAGAAACTAACTTTAATAAACAAGCATTTACAAATACAAGTTATCAACACATGTCGAAGTAAGAAAGAAGAAGCAAATTTTAATAAACAAGCATTTACAAATACAAGTATTGACAGAAGTCAAAATAAGACAGGAGAAACAATCTTTCACAAGCAAGAATTACCAATGCAATAAACGTAATTGAACTCTCTAATGTAAAGTAGAAGCTGATTTGGAGAACGCATTATCACCAACTATATATATATATATATATATATATATATATATATATAGCAACATAAAACCAATCTCTAACAAAGGTTGAGAAGTTCTTCCAGAATCAGTAATAAGCATTTTTAAGAAGAGCTTATCATTCATAGAGAGAAGCAAGGCTACAGAGAACTCAGGGTGAGTGAAGAAATGATCGAATTAAAGAGAATTAAGTGTTAAGAGTAGAAAGTGTAAAACTGATGTTGTATGTCCCTAGTAAGTGCGACTGTGACTCTTGCAGGTGCTGCATCCAATCTTAGACGTGAAGAGGCAGACTGAGTAGTGACGTTCATCATCTCTGTGGCAATCTCTCTACAATCCCATTCCCCTTTACCCCTCCGGGGTACTCAGCACGAAGGATTAAAATTTGTTGTGAGTAGCTCGGGTCGGGACTGAGGAGTTATCTTCTGCTTCTGAGGAAATCGAATTGAAGTATCCTGACAGATTGAAGTGCCATCACCCTCATTTTAGGGAAAAAACTGATTTCCTCCTGAGCAGAATGGCAGAAGGAATTGATATAAAAGCATTAGCCACCGTTTTGGAAGGGTTACAGAAACAATTAAATAACACCATAGAAGAAACAGTCCAAATAAAACAGCGAATAAATGAGTTAGGGAACACCGCTAAATCAAATGAATCTGTGTTTTCACAAATCCCTAGCCCTTCACAGTCTGCAGGTATATCCACTCAAGTAATTCATGCGTTTTCCCCTATTATTCCTTTGGCTCAACCCGAGCGCTTCGGTGGGGATCCAAATAAGGCGCAGATTTTTCTGACCCAATGCTCGTTGCATTTTTTATGTAGACCAGTCATTTTTTCCGAAGACCAGTCCAAAGTGGCATTTATATTGTCTTATCTGACAGGTGATGCGGCCGCATGGTCCATGCCAATAATTTCCAGAAATGATCCTGTTTTATATAATTTCCAAAATTTCAAGGAAGAGTTCTTAAGAATATTTGATCGGCGAACTGCAGCTCAAGCCACTGACAATGAACTATTGGAAATCAGGCAAGGTAATAAAGATCTAGTAGCCTATCTGGCTCATTTCAATAAGCTCTTTGTAGAGACTGCCTGGCCGGAGTCAAAAAGAGCCACCATATTTTATCGTGGACTGAGAGATGAATTGAAAGATGCCTTAACACAAGTTCCAAATAGACCCACCAAAATTTCGGAGTTAATTGATCTTGTGTTACAGATTGACCACCGGTTAACCGAACGAAGAGCAGAAAAGAGAAGAGAATATCCACCATTTCCCCTGAGAATTGATTGTGTAAGAAATTATCATACGAGAGCCGGAGAAAGGATAACGATAGAAGAACCAATGCAAATTGGTTCCATCCGAGGTCCTTTATCAAAGGAAGAAAAAGAGAAAAGAAGAGTGAATCAACTATGTTTATATTGTGGTGCATCTGGGCATTTTGTTAAAAACTGTCCCAAGAAACCCAAAGCTCTTCAGTCGGGAAAAGGCCAGCTTCATCAGTAGAGGGAGTTGCCCTGATGAAAGCAGAACCCAAGACAACTCCTTTAGATCAACGAGTGGCAAATACCTTACAAACCGCAGCGCCACATTTGGTACAAACAGTATCAGTTAAGACCCTTGAGAAGGAAATTCAAGGGATCTCAGTTATGATAGACTCTGGAGCTACGGGTGTAGTGCTTTCCTCTTATCTAGTTTCTAAGCACTAACATAACACAACAGAAATGCACTTCTGAGGTCAAAGAAGACTTTTATTGTTGTTAATTCTTCCCCAACCACAATATTTATGAATGACGAATTAGTAGCTTTCAAGTCCGCGTTAATCAAACAAAATATATCAGTTTGCAATATACACAGCAGGTTATATTTATAAGATATTGAATGCAAAGCAAAACAAATACTTCACCGTGTGGGAAACTATCTACAGCTTCATCTTTCTAAGGTCTGCAAGCTGATGACCCCTGTCAGCCGCGAGAAAGAGATTCATCTACCCACACGGGATTGCTGGCAGCTGGCGCCAAGCTCCAGCACGAGGTCCGGCAGATTCGAATCTGACTCTCTGCAGCCTGTTACATTCGTTACAAAGGTGTGCCCCCTCCTCTCAGACCTGGGAAACTGAGCAAGCCTTTTGGAGACTGGCCAGGTCTCCAAGACTACTCCTGTTCCCAAGCTCAAGCAGAGAGAACAACACCCATGTACCCTCTCTTATCAGGTCTAGTCTACTGTGAGAAAAACATCTTGGTTCTCTGGTGCAAAAACACAGCTTGGAAAAATACAGCTTGGATTCTCAACTGCAATGTCTAACTCCACGTTAAAGGCAATAGGCAGCTAACCTAAATATCAAATGCAATGTCATGTTAAAGGCAATAGGCAGCTAACCTAAATATCAAATGCAATGTCTAGTGTCATGTCAAAGCCAATAGGCAGCTGAGCTGAATACAAAATGCAATGTATAATATCATGTCAAAGCCCATAGGCAGCTGAGCTGAATATAAAATGCAATGTATGATATCATGTCAAAGCCAATAGGCAGCTGAGCTGAATATAAAATGTAATATATGATATCATGTCAAAGCCAATAGGCAGTTAAGCTGAATACAAAATGCAATATATAATATCATGTCAAAGCCCATAGGCAGAATATCTAATAGCATGTCAAAGTCAATAGGCAGCTAAATTGAATACATCATGTCAAAGCCAATAGGAATGCAATGTCAAAGCCAATAGGCGGCTAGACTGGATACAGCATGTCAAAGCCAATAGGCAGAATACAGAATGTAATGGCTAATGCAATGTCAAAGCCCATAGGCGGCTAAACTGAACAAAACATACCATGTGCTACTGGTGAACATTGAGCAACTAATATGCGCAGTGGTGAAACACAAAGTCATTGGTCAAAACAAACTCCATCAAATGGCAGTACATTCCGCCCTTTGACCAATGAATTTTTGTTTCACATATCTCCTGTTTCAAACAAAAACAAAAAAAACATCAGCACAAAAAAAACATTATCAGCAAGTCACATTTGAATGATCAAAACAATCCCTGTAAAGCAATAGAAGTGAATTGACACATTGATCTCATAACTTTTCACATCAGATACATCTACATAGAAAAGACTGGGCAATTTTTATACTCTGAATGAGTCTCTAATTCAACAGTGTTAGCAATTTGATGTAGCATGAGTTCTACTCATGTAAAGGTGCACGGTCCACCTGAAAGGTTTGCTGGAAGATAAGCAAAAGTCAGAGTTCCATACGAGAAGGAAAAAAAAAAACACAGCTTAGTTCCAGTGGAAGAATGCAATCAAACAAGTTGAACTTGAACTGAAGGCGCAGTTTGCGCAAAATGGATCCATGGTGCTGGCACTTTACTCAGCCAGGTTCAGGTTGGGGATTCGGTCCCTTCCCCGACCCCACACGCACACACCGGAAGGGGGACCACACAGCACACTCAGGGACAGTGGCGAAACGTGGTAGGATCTGCAAAAGAAACAAGTATGACTTTTCTTGCAAATAACATTTTTCATTTAAACTGCACCCTTCCTCTTTCTTTCCCTGTTTTATAATCAGCAGGACGTTTTTGAGGCCCTTTGTTATATTCACTGCAGGTTCTGGAGGATCACTTGGGGCTTCAGCCCACACATCAGCACTGAGGTTTTTATCTGCTGCACCACAGCTTCCCTTTTCTTGCACTGTCAGAAGGGCTGGGGCAGACTCCTTCTTTAACAAACCTCCATTCACTGCACTTTTGCCAATTTGGGCCATTCTGTCTCCAATTTGTATGAATGAATCAGATTCTTTTCTAGGTATCAGCATAATTTCGATTTTTCCTTGGTAATTTGCAGCAATCACTCTCCCTAAAACCTGATCAATTTGCCATTTCTGTCCTGGTAACTTTCCTCTCCCCAACTGCTCTGTGACTGCTTGCATGACAGATTGCTTTTGTGCGTGCTGCACAGTTTTTATCAAAACTAGGGGAATGTGCATCTCTCTCATCTCTGCCCACCTGTAAGTGGCTTTTTCTCTCAGCTGTTCACATTTCTGGGGCACCCACTTAGCCATCCCCACTAAGGCAGAATTCTGGGTGTACACTTCTCTCTCTGAATTTTTCTCATTAACATCTGCAAGCTAATTGAACCAGTTAGGTGCTAAAACATTAGCAATGAACCAAAAATCAGCGTAAAAATGACACATTTCACGTAGCTCTTGCTTTAAAATCTGACACACATTATACAACGCTGTTCCTTCTACTGTGTCATAAAACAACATTTCAGTCAATGAATCATTAGTAAAACAAACATGCTTTTTATCTTCAATGGACAAGAATTCAAATGGTGCACTCAACTTCATTGGTAACTCTTTTACCTGTGGTACTCTAGCCCTGTCTTGCAAGTACCAGATCCATTGTATGATTCTAGCTAGGGGCACTATTTTCTTTCCTTGTTCTTGAGTTACATGTACATAAGTATTTCCTTCTTGCACTGCGCAGAAACCTAAAGTCTGCATTATTTCATTTGCCAAATCACAAGCGCGCAGCTGCATATAATTTTTCACAGTGACCATATACAAAAGTGTTAGGATTTCACTCAAATGAGGGCTATTCTTTTTCCAAAAATCAAACAAGCTAATGCAACTTGGTGTCTCTTTCTCTAAAATCTTTCGTTTTACTTAAGCATTTTGCAACGGTAACTCGTAAATCACATTCTGGTCTCTCTCGTCCATGTTATCAGTTAAGGAATGCATTTTGGCTGCCAAAAACCCTGGCTCACACGAAAACTCAGTGCAGCTCGGAGCTGTCTTAACCCCCTCATTACTGGAATGGGAAAAGAAAGATTCTTCATTTTTATAACTTTGAGCATTATTTTTAATTATTGTATCCTGGCTAATTTGCTCACGTAAATTCCTATTTTCATGTTCCAACTGCCTACATTTCTCCTGCATTTCTCTGTAAGCAGATAAAAGTATCCAGACCTTTCTGTCATCATTACTTCCAAAAGACACGTTTTCTACATATGTACAACAGGAATTATTTCTCAAAACACTATCTGTAATTCCCCAAACAGAAAACAATTCACAGTTTTTCCGAGCACCATCGGGCAGTTTACCAACACATGCATTCTCAGACATGGTCTGCCGTGCTACTGTGATTCTCCAAAAAAAAAACAATTTCTGTAATTCTCCAAACAACAAAAACAATTACACTTTTAAAGTGTGCACTTAGAAATCTACCAACTCGTCAACACCCTCTTAATCACCTCTTAATGACCGACACCACGACTTCTGGTACCAATTGTAGTGCTTTCCTCTTATTTAGTTTCTAAGCACTAACATAACACAACAGAAATGCACTTCTGAGGTCAAAGAAGACTTTTATTGTTGTTAATTCTTCCCCAACCACAATATTTATGAATGACGAATTAGTAGCTTTCAAGTCCGCGTTAATCAAACAAAATATATCAGTTTGCAATATACACAGCAGGTTATATTTATAAGATATTGAATGCAAAGCAAAACAAATACTTCGCCGTGTGGGAAACTATCTACAGCTTCATCTTTCTAAGGTCTGCAAGCTGATGACCCCTGTCAGCCGCGAGAAAGAGATTCATCTACCCACACGGGATTGCTGGCAGCTGGCGCCAAGCTCCAGCACGAGGTCCGGCAGATTCGAATCTGACTCTCTGCAGCCTGTTACATTCGTTACAAAGGTGTGCCCCCTCCTCTCAGACCTGGGAAACTGAGCAAGCCTTTTGGAGACTGGCCAGGTCTCCAAGACTACTCCTGTTCCCAAGCTCAAGCAGAGAGAACAACACCCATGTACCCTCTCTTATCAGGTCTAGTCTACTGTGAGAAAAAACATCTTGGTTCTCTGGTGCAAAAACACAGCTTGGAAAAATACAGCTTGGATTCTCAACTGCAATGTCTAACTCCACGTTAAAGGCAATAGGCAGCTAACCTAAATATCAAATGCAATGTCATGTTAAAGGCAAAAGGCAGCTAACCTAAATATCAAATGCAATGTCTAGTGTCATGTCAAAGCCAATAGGCAGCTGAGCTGAATACAAAATGCAATGTATAATATCATGTCAAAGCCCATAGGCAGCTGAGCTGAATATAAAATGCAATGTATGATATCATGTCAAAGCCAATAGGCAGCTGAGCTGAATATAAAATGTAATATATGATATCATGTCAAAGCCAATAGGCAGTTAAGCTGAATACAAAATGCAATATATAATATCATGTCAAAGCCCATAGGCAGAATATCTAATAGCATGTCAAAGTCAATAGGCAGCTAAATTGAATACATCATGTCAAAGCCAATAGGAATGCAATGTCAAAGCCAATAGGCGGCTAGACTGGATACAGCATGTCAAAGCCAATAGGCAGAATACAGAATGTAATGGCTAATGCAATGTCAAAGCCCATAGGCGGCTAAACTGAACAAAACATACCATGTGCTACTGGTGAACATTGAGCAACTAATATGCGCAGTGGTGAAACACAAAGTCATTGGTCAAAACAAACTCCATCAAATGGCAGTACAACGGGCAACTTCTGTGATATCAAATACGCTCGTAAAATGGGTATTCGATTTATCAAGAAATATACTTTGGAAGTAGTAAGAGCTGTTGATGGAACCAATCTTTCTTCAGGACTCATTTCCCATGAGACCGAACCAATTCAGATGCAAGGTTTTGGTGGGCATCAGGAGCCGATAATCTTTAATTTGATAGATGCTCCACAATTTCAACTCATTTTGGGTCTGCCCTGGCTTACAGAACATAATCCACAAATTGATTGGAGCAATAGAATGATCAAGATGAATTCCTCTTACTGCAAAGAGAATTGCTTTCATGATGGAGTGGAAGTGTCCACCAAGTCCCAAGTGGCCTGTTTATCATCACACTCTTCAATGATCTGTGCACTAAAAACAACAGAAATCCCAAAAGAATATGAGGATTTAGTCGCCGTTTTTGATGAAAAGGAGGCTGAGAAATTGCTGCCACATCGACCCTACAACTGCAAAATTGAACTGGAGCCAGGTGCGATATTGCCATGTAGCAGAATATACGCATTGACCGAAGCAGAGAACCAACATTTAAAGGAGTATTTGGATCAATATCTTGCTAATGGTTTTATTCGTCCTTCTGAATCCCCAGTGTCATCCCCACTATTTTTCATACCAAAGAAGGATGGGGGTCTTTGAGCTTGCATTGATTATCGAGCTCTCAATCAGGTTACCATCAAGAATCGATACCCACTGCCTTTAGTGTCAGTTTTATTAGATCAAGTAAAGAATGCTAGAATCTACACCAAATTGGACCTGCGAGGAGCATATCATTTGATACGAGTGGCTTCAGGGGATGAATGGAAAACTGCTTTTCGGACTCGATATGGATTATTTGAATATCAAGTGATGCCTTATGGGTTATGCAATGCTCCCGCTGCTTTCCAGCATTTCGTTAATGATATATTACGAGAATTCCTCAACCGGATTGCCGTCGTTTATATAGATGACATTTTAATCTTTTCCGACAATCTACAGGAGCACATTTCCCATGTTCGATCCATCCTCACAAGGTTGCAAGAAAACCATCTCTATGTAAAATTGGAGAAGTGTGCATTTCATGTGGAACGAGTTGAGTTCTTAGGATTCATTTTGTCACCAGAAGGAGTTAGTATGGATCCTACCAAGATGAAGACAGTGCAACATTGGCCTTCTCCTTGCAATGTCAAAGAGATCAGGAGTTTCTTGGGGTTCGCTAATTTTTATCGAATATTCATATCCAATTTTTCTCAAACAGTTACACCCATTACTCGATTGTTGAAGAAAAGAGTGAAGTTTGAGTGGACAAAAGAAGCTAAAAATGCTTTTAATTTTTTGAAGAATTCCTTAGTTTCAGCTCCAATCTTGCTCCACCCCAATCCGGATGAGCCATATTATGTGGAGGCAGATGCTTCAGATGTTGCCATAGGAGGTATCCTTTCCCAGCGTCATAAAGATACAGGTCAATTACATCCAGTGGCCTATTTCTTTCGAAAGTTAACACCACCAGAGATAAATTATTCAATTGCGGATAAGGAGCTATTGGCAGTCAAAGAAACTTTTCGTGAGTGGAGGCATTACATTTTGGGAGCTAAGCATATCAAGTCACCGTTTACACGGACCACCGAAATTTACAGTTTTTAAAATCAGCTCGAACTCTGACAGCTATGCAACTGCGTTGGTCCCTATATTTTGCAGACTTTGATTTTGTTATCACTTTTAGACCAGGAAAAGTAAATGGGAAGGCAGATGCTCTATCTCAAATTGATACTGGTGCAGTTAAAGAGCCTCCAGAAAAAGAATTGATTATTCCACAAGAGAAGTTCATATCTGCCATATTGTATGAAGATTTAACCAAAGAAATTCAAGAAAACTTAACATTCGAAGGAATGCTGAAGTGGTCCAAAGAAGGCCAAGGAAGAGAAATCAAAAATGGTTTGCCATACTTTAAAGGTGAACTGTATGTTCCGACTGTGGAGCTGCAAGAAAAGATTCTTCAGGCTTATCACGATGATCAATTGGCTGGACACAAAGGAATTAAAAAAACTAAAAATCTGATACAACGAGAAATATGGTGGCCAAAAATGAAAACTCAGATAAGACAATATGTGTCAACTTGTGACAAATGTCAAAGAGGGAAATCAAATAGAACAGCTTCACAAGGTCTGTTAAGACCTTTGCCCACTGCACCCCATGCTTGGCATACTGTTACTATGGATCTTATAGTGGACCTCCCTAGTAGCCAAGGTTTTAACACTATCCTAGTTTTTGTAGATACTTTCACTAAAATGGCGCATTTCATTCCTTTGAAAGAAATCCCTCGAGCCCCACAGGTTGCACAGTTGTTTATACAACACATAGTACGCGCCCATGGTATCTCAAAAATTCTAGTTTCAGACAGGGGGTCCCAATTTGTTTCTTGCTTTTGGAAGGCCTTTAGTAAAAGATTAGGAATTGATTCTCGTTACTCTACCAGTTACCATCCTGAAACCGATGGGCAAACAGAGAGAGTGAATCAAGAGTTTGAACAGTATTTAAGACTCAATTTATTTGATCAAGAGACGGAATGGCCCGAGTTGATGTGGGCAGCTGAATTTGCTTACAATAATGCTGTTCATTCCACCACTGGGTTCACCCCCTTTTATCTGAACCATGGTAGACATCCTAATGTAATGTTGGGTAAAGAAGATGATTCAGTGCCTGCAGTAGAAGAGATGGTGAGGGATTTGCAGACCACGTTAGTTAGGGCTAGAAAAAACATCATTCAAGCAAAAGATTCATATAAGACTCAGGCTGATAGAAAAAGAAGAGAGAGCCCCATTTATTCGGAAGGAGACAAAGTTTGGTTATCCACTCGTCATTTACGTCTCAAAGGAAATCGCAAATTTCAGCCACGATTTATAGGCCCATTTAAAGTTGACAAGATGATCAATCCAGTGGCAGTTAAATCGCAGTTGCCAGCTCATCTAAAGATACATCCTGTTTTCCATGTCTCCTTGTTAAAGAACAGTCCTCCAAATTTACATCAAAACTCCCCTCCAAGTCCTATCCAGATCAGCTCTGCAGAAGAGTATGAGGTCAATCAAATCTTAGATTCCAAAATCCGTAATGGCAAGCTTTATTATCTAATTGATTGGAAAGGTTATAGTCCAGAGGAACGATCCTGGGAGCCACACGAGTATGTACATGCTTCAAGATTAGTGAGAAACTTTCATAGAACCTACCCAAGCAAACCTAAATTGGAGAAGTGTTACTTGAGGGGGAGTACTGTCATGACCACACAAACTTGCCAAATCAAATCAAAGAAATGCTTGAGAAAAGCAAAGAGATATCCTCAGTGGAGACAGCAAAGCCCAAACTGGAAGAAGGTTTGCAGAGTAATCTTGCGCTTATTTCAAAGATAGAATCAAGAAGAGAAGATTCAAGATGGCCGTCGTGAGTCCTGAAGGTTAGTTACAGTTCTAGTCTTGCAATCGGTCGGTTGCTAGATTACGAGCTCACCAGCTGGAAGCTTGGCACTTCAACTGAGGTCTGACAGGAATCAGCTGTGTGAAGAGAGAGCGCGCTTCAGAGCAGAAACTCCTGTGAGGTAAAATTACACTTGAAGACTATTTTACAGAAAACGTGATAAATATTGTCAAGGTTTACTTGCGGAGTTTGATAGTAGACCGTTCCAATGGAGGTTTGGCAAGGCTACAGAGTTTAAAGTATGAATAAACCTTATGTTTACAAGGTTCCTGTTTAAGATACAAAAGTCAAAAGAAAAACGAACTTTAACAAGCAAGTATTTACAAATACCAAGGTTATAAATGAAGTCCGAGTTTAACGGAGAAATGAATGTTAACAAGTAAGCATTTACAAATGCAATGGTAATAAACCAAAGTAGAGTTTAAAAGAGAAACAAACTTTAATAAACAAGCATTTACAAATACAAGTTATCGACAGATTTCGAAGTAAGAAAGGAGAAACTAACTTTAATAAACAAGCATTTACAAATACAAGTTATCAACACATGTGGAAGTAAGAAAGAAGAAGCGAACTTTAATAAACAAGCATTTACAAATACAAGTATTGACAGAAGTCAAAATAAGACAGGAGAAACAAACTTTCACAAGCAAGAATTACCAATGCAATAAACGTAATTGAACTCTCTAATGTAAAGTAGAAACCAACTAACATCAGCTAATTTGGAGAACGCATTATCACAAAATATATATATATATATATATATATATATATATATATATATATATATATATATATATATATATATATAGCAACATAAAACCAATCTCTAACAAAGGCTGAGAAGTTCTTCCAGAATCAGTAATAAGCATTTTTAAGAAGAGCTTATCATTCATAGAGAGAAGCAAGGCTACAGAGAACTCAGGGTGAGTGTAGAAATAATAGAATTTAAGAGAATTAAGGCCCTCATTCTGACCTTGGCGGTCGGCGGAGAGGCGGCGGTCGGACCGCGAACAGACCGGCGGTATTAAAAATGGCATTCTGACCGCGGCGGTCACCGCCGCGACCGACCGCCACTTCCCCACTCCGACAGCCACGGCGGTCATGACCGAGGGGCTGGAGTCTGCGCACTCCGGTCCGGCGGTCGACCCAAGACCGCCAACGGTATCATGACCCTGCTTACCGCCGTGGTTTCTGGCGTTCGGGACCCGCCATGCGAACCATGGCGGTAGGCACTATCGGGGCCAGGGAATTCCTTCCCTGGCACTGATAGGGGTCTCCCCCACCCCCCACTGCCCCCCCGAGTCCTCCCCCCACACCCTCCACCCCCCTGCCGCCCCCCAGAGGTGGTACGAACCCCCTCCCCACCCCACCCCGACATGCACATACACGCACCCCGACATGCACACACCCCCAACATGCACATATACACACCCCCTACACACACACATACACAACGGGGACACATACCCGCACACATACATGCCGACATGCGCACCCGCCGAACTACACACATTGCCCATAGGCACAGCAGCATTCCCCGCCCGCATGCACGCACTCACACACCCCCTCTACACACTCACACGCACACCCCCATGCATGCACACATCACACAACACCCCCCCACCCCCTCCCCTCACGGACGATCAACTTACCTTGTGCGTTGGTCCTCCGGGAGGTGACAGGAGCCATGGGGAGGTGACCGCCAACAGAAGACCGCCAACAGAAGACCGCCACACAGAAATGTGGGTCGTAATTCTGTGGGCGGTGTTCTGCTGGCGTGGCGGTGGAGGTTGACCAGTCTCCACTTTCCCGCCGACCGCCAGTGTGGCTGCTGGCGGTTTTCCGGCGGAACGCTCCCAGCGGTCAGAATGCGCACAGCGGCATACCGCCGCGGCGGTAACTCGGCGGTCTCGCGAAAAGACCGCCAAGGTCAGAATGAGGGCCTAAGTGTTAAGAGTAGAAAGTGTAAAACTGATGTTGTATGTCCCTAGTAATTGCGACTGTGACTCTTGCAGGTGCTGCATCCAATCTTAGATGTGAAGAGGCAGACTGAGTACTGACGTTCATCATCTCTGTGGCAGTCTCTCTACCATCCCATTCCCCTTTCCCCCTCCGGGGTACTCAGCACGAAGGATTAAAATTTGTTGTGAGTAGCTCGGGTCGGGACTGAGGAGTTATCTTCTGCTTCTGAGGAAATCGAATTGAAGTATCCTGACACCAGGGTGGTGTTAATGGACTTCAAGTCCTCCCCGGTCCCAAGTTAGTGTTCCTCCTGCAGCCGCTGGGTCTCCTGAAACTTGGCCAGTACCGTTGCCATGGTCTCCTGGGAATGATGGTAAGCTCCCATGATGTTGGAGAGTGCCTTGTGGAGTGTCAGTTCCCGGGGCCTGTCCCCTCCCCTGTCGCACATCAGTCCTCCCAGCTTCCCTGTGCCTCTGTTCCCTGAACCGTGTGCCCAGTGCCACTGCCCCCAGGTCCCTGGTCACCCTCTGTTAGTGGGTTTGCCTGGGTTCCCTGTAGATGTGGACACACTGCTGATTGGCGTGTCCTGTGGACAGAGGGATGGCCCGCTGGGTGGGTGCTGTGCTGGTGTTTCCTGAGGGGGGAGGCTCTGTGGTGGCTTGTGACAATGGCAGGGGAACCGACTGTCCCGAGGTCCCAGATGGGCCGGGGTGATCATCTTGATCCAGGCGTGCAGAGCTGCTGTCATCACTGTGGGCCTCTTCTGTGGGGGGACTGGATATGTCTGGCACCTCCTGTCCGGTGACGTTGGGTAGGGGTCCTGTTGGGGTGTAAATGCATAGTTATTGTATCTGTGTGTGCCATTGTGTGCAATGGGTGAATAAACTCTACTCCAGTGCTTGCATTATTGGCTTGGTCCTTGTGTGATTGGTGCTTTTAGGGCATGAGTGAGTTTCTGTACTGGACATGCTTGGGTGACGGGTGTCCATGCATTGGTGTTACATGCA
Source organism: Pleurodeles waltl (assembly GCF_031143425.1). NCBI lineage: Eukaryota > Metazoa > Chordata > Amphibia > Caudata > Salamandridae > Pleurodeles > Pleurodeles waltl. The sequence goes on along the minus strand of NC_090443.1, from coordinate 22,546,064 downwards.
GGGCTTGGTTTTGGGATGTGTGGGTTGTGTTGGTGGGGTATCTGTGGGTTGATGGCATGCAGGTGGGGTGGGGGGATAAGGTAGTAAAGATTTACCTTTCCAGAGTCCAGTCCTCCTCCTACTCCTGCGAGGCCCTCAGGATGCAATATTGCCAAGACCTGCTCCTCCCATGTTGTTAGTTGTGGGGGAGGAGGTGGGGGTCCACAGCCAGTCCTCTGTACAGCAATCTGGTGTCTGGATACCACAGAACGCACCTTCCCCCGTAGGTCGTTCCACCTCTTCCTGATGTCATCCTGTGTTCTTGGATGCTGTTCCACTGCGTTTACCCTGTCGACAATTCTTCACCATAGCTCCATCTTCCTTGCAATGGATGTCTGCTGCACCTGTGATCCGAATAGCTGTGGCTCTACCCAGACGATTTCCTCCACCATGACCCTGAACTCCTCCTCAGAGAACCTGGGGTGTCTTTGAGGTGCCATGATGTGGTGTGGGTGATGTGTGAGGTGGTGTCTGTTGTGATGTGTGAGGGGATGTGTTGGTGTGTGTTGTTTGAGGTGTGTGGATGTTGTGTAAGTGATGGTGTTGTGTGTCTGTGGATGCTGGTGTTGTTTTTGGTAGTGTCTCTTTCTGGCCTGCTTTCAAATTTTTGGTAGTAAGGGTTTGTGGGTAATGTGGGTGTGTGTTTTATAGTGGTGTTGAGTGTTTGGGTGTGGTGTGTGTATGTGTATCAGGTGTGTGTATTTTGAATTGTCCAATGTGGTTGTTTTTTGTAAATGTGTGTGTATTTTGAGCGCAGCGGTGTGTACCGCCAATGGATTACCGCGGTTGAAAGATCGCTGCGTTGATTCGTGGGTCGTGATAGTGTGGGCGTATTCTTGTTGGCGTGACGCTGTCGGTTTTGTTATCACCAGTTTATCACTGACCTTTGGTGTGGCGGACTTGTATGGGTGTCTGTATTGTGGCGGATTCTGAACTGTGGGTCGTAATACCTGTAGCGGAATTCCGCGGCCGCAGCGGTATGTTGGCGGTCTTCTGCACGGCGGTAAGCGGGATTTACCACCAGGGTTGTAATGAGGGCCATAATGTCATATTTAAGCGGTGCGGGGAAGGGGAGGTGAGTAGCACTTCTAAAGGTTGAAGCGTTTCGGGGGCTTTCAGGAAGGAGTCGTGGTGTGAGAGGAGGGAGGTGGGCTTTTGAAAATAGGTAAGTTCATTCAAAAGGGTGCCAAAGGGTTCCTGTAACGCCTGCTCAGGTTCAATAAAGTTGCCGTCCAGTTGCAGTGCAGAGTCGTGCGCGCATGCCTGCTTCTCTAGTAAAAGGCGATGTTGGATTGTCGAGAATAGGTATGGAGGGGGCAAAGAGGTGATCTACATGAGCGTTGCGCCGGAGTTCGTTCCACACCGAGGTCATACAAGTAACTGTATCCAGTTGCACACATGGCCGACGAGAGGGCAAGTACAGTGCCATAGACAGTGGGCATGGGTGAACGTGATCGTGTTCCGAAGCTGTGTGTGGCTGATACTGTATGGGAGGTACCCAGAAATGCATATATTATGCTTGCGCACAGTTATAAGAGTACAAATTAATGGCAGCACTTTCTATGATGAGTAGGCTACAGAACTTTTTTTTAAAGAAAACCGTAAAGCTGCTCATTTTTAAAACCATTCAGACAACCTATCTGCAAGACAGCTGTGAGATAAAATAGGCAACCCTACCTGGTTTGGAACATTGACTCATGCACAAAAATTGTCTAAAATCCAGACTTTTTTTGCATCAGATTTTTTCAATTTGACAAATCTTGGAACTGCTCTGAAAAGAAACAAAATGCTGCTTATACTATGAAAGTGAATACTTGATAGAACTTATCTTGTGCTTGTGCTCATCCCCGTTTTAGCTGCAAAAGAGGTATTTGTGCCCAGTATTGTGCAAAAGTGGCATTAGGACAATTGCATAAGCCTTTCTGATGTGCTTTAAAGGACCTACTCAAAAAAGAGGTGGCTCCAATATGAAATGTATAGCTCTGGCAGAGCACTTTTAAAAATAACCAGTGAAAAAGGACAAGTATTGAATGAAATGTTCCTTGTTTACATATTTAAATGTAACATTTTATTTGCATGTAACATTTTAAGGTCCTTGTTTATGTTAAATTTGAGTTTTAACTGTTTCACTGTACTTGGTCTTATAAGAAACTTATAAAATAAAGAATGTACTCATTCTCCTCCTGTTCAGTCTCTGCTTCACATCTGATCAAATCTGTCAACCTTATTTGACACAGCTCTGCAGATGGGATAAACCATTCTAAACATTTATGGCTGGGCCTATATCCCAAAATGGTGCCTAAAGCAGACTTAGGTGGTCATTATGAACATGGCGAGAAAGACCACACTGCCGGCGGTGGCAGTAACTACCGCCAACAGGCTGGCGGTCTGGATCGCCAAATAATGAAACACATGAAAAACAGCCAGTGTGAAAACCACTCACTGCCAGCAGAGGAGTGCCGACATCGACGGAAGAGGCCGCCCACAGGCCGACGGAAAGGCCCCACCGCCCAACAAATAATGAAGCACAAGACCACTGTTAGTTCGTGGGCGGGACCCACTGCCATGCAGAGCCTGGCAGAAACGAACCAAATAAAAGTAAACACTCACCGTAGGCACACACAACACGCCGAAGCAGACATGGAGAGAGAACTGGAAATCATCCCAGTGCTGCTCTTTGTCATATACCTCCACGACCGTGACTGCCGGCGAAAACGATGACGGCAAGTACCGCAACCTACTCAACAAGAGAAGAAAGGGCACAGTTACATACCCACCCCACCCACCCTGCAACGCACCCCCAACCCCTCACACCATCACAAGCCATACACACCAGAAAAAGAGGTACTTACTTGACAGAAGGCCAATACAACCTGCCCAAAGTACACACATGTGCACACCACACCTCCACAATGAAACGATGAACCACGTCTCCAGAGTGTGCCAACAGCACACTGGGCACTCAAACTTTAATAATCATAGAAAATTCAATGTCCAAATACGACCATTGACCAGTTCAACAGAAAAAGGCTGAAGGGCCCAAATGGCCCAAACTTGACTCGCACTTGGGCACATGGTACTCCACCATGAAGGGACATCAGTGGGGCACCCAAGCACCTCAGGGAGCAGGGGGTGGCAGGGGTGGGGACTTACATCTGGGAGGGGGCTTGGGCTTACGTTTGGGAGGTGGTGGGGGTTTGGGTTTGCTCTTGGAAGGTGGAGGAGCGGGCCTGGACCAATGGGATGGGAGATGGTCCTGGGCCAGTGCAGGGCTTCTTGCTCACTGGGGAAGGGGCACGGGAATGGGAAGGGCAGACTGGGACGGACTTAGACGTGTAAGGAGTGGACAGGGCCACGATTAGGGATGAGACGGGGTGGGCCAGTTGGTTCAAAAATGTCAACACGGGACAGGAAAAGTCTTTTAGGGGCAGTTGGGGTGGATATGGGGGAAGGTGTGGAAGTGGAGGTAGAGGGAGTGTTTGTAACAGATGTAGGTGCGCTGGACGTGGCTGCAGGTGCCTGTACAGTATGCTGAGGTGTGGTGGGTGTGTGTTGGGTGGGTGTCTGGGAACGTTTGAGTGTTTTGGGAGGAGGGGGGTTGGACACAGTGGGACAAGACAGGCTGCCAGTGTATATGGATGTTGTCTGGGTGTCGGCAGTTCTGGTGAGTGTGCTGCATGTGTCAATCAGTGTCATTGTGGTGAGTGCAGGTGTGGTGTCTGGGGTGCATGACTGGATGTCTGATGTTGTGGTGACTGCAAGAATGGGGCCAGCAACAGTGAATGAGGTGCAGTGCTTGTGAGTGTGCATGTTGAGGTGACAGACAGGGAGGCGGGAGTGGTGGTCACACTGGGGGAAGTGGATGTTGTTGTGTGTGCCTTTGTATGTTGGCTGTGTGTTTGCCTGTGGTGGGAAGTGTGGTGCTTGTGATTCTGTGTATGTTTTTTGTGTGTTGAGTTGTGTGCATGACTGTCTGAACGTGTGCTTGGGATGGGTGAAGGGAGTGGGGTGCTGGAAGGGGGCAGAGGTGGTTGGAGTGGGAACGGAAAGGCCACAGATACTGGCTGCCGTCAAAGAGGAGGCCAGAGCCTGAAAGGATCTCTGTAGGCCAGACATGGCACTATGAATGCCTTTCAGGTATGCATTGCACTGCTGCATCTGGGATGCTAGCCCCTGGATGGCATTCAGAATGGTTGTCTTCCCTACAGAGATGGTCCTCAGGAGGTCAATAACCTCCTCTGTGAGGGCAGCAGGGATGACTGGGGCAGGGGATGAGGTGCCTGGGGTGAAGGGGATGCCCACCCTTCTGGGTGAGCGGGCACGGGCAACTGGGAGGGCGGTGATGGTATGGGGGTGGCGGAAGATGACAAAGAATGGGTGGGCCCACTAGGGTCTGCAACCACCAGGGAGCTTCCATCGGAGGAGGTATCAGAGTCACTACCGCCAGTGGTAGTAGCCTCCCCGTGGTACTCCCCTCGCCTTTCAAGCCACTGGTCCCCTTGGTGTTGGTAGACTCTGCCTCATTGGAACAGTGGGCCACTGCATCCCCACTTGCCAGTGCCACTGGTCCCTCGCCAGATGATGCTGATGTACACAGACAACACAAGAGTACAGGGGTGGGGAGACAAAACATGAGAGATATATGTAAATACCTGAATGGATGTATAAACTTGGTTCACTCATACTCCCACCCAGCTTATACACCAACACGCAGCACCTACAACTATAGTCATGCCTATGCCCCTGACTAGTGGCCACAACCCTAGCATACAACTCTTCTCCCACATGACCCAAGGACCTGATGAACTGCAGACCTGCCCCTAATCATCTCAGTGCCCATGGGAGCCGGATTGCTGTTAGACACCTGTCAGAGTACCTGGCACTAGACAGCATACATCCTACAGCACCCTCAGATATCCATCAAAATGCATGATATGGTGTTGGTACTCACCCACTTGTGGCTGCTGTGCAGCCTTCAAGCGCCCATCGAAGCCTGGATATGTCACCGCCAGAATGTGGTGCATTAGGGGTTTCAGGGCCCGATGGGCACCCCTTCCTTGTTGGGAGGACTTCCCTAGCTGGGCCTTGTAGGTCTTCCTGGTCCAGCGCAGCAAGCCCTCCCACTGCTTCCTGCAGTGGGTGCTCCGCCGGTTGTAGACCTCCAGGGTCTGCATCTCCCTGGCGATGGCCTGCCAGAGTGCCCTCTTCTGATGGGTGCTGTAGGGGACACACAGAAAATAAAAACAGAGTTCAGAAAATGGCTATGTAATACCGCTGACTATACGTCCCCTATGGGACGGACACTTCACAACATAATTTCACCACCTCATTCACGGTACTTGCCACACAATCTATGCCTGTGCAGGTACATACTGAGCACACATGCATACAGACAACTGCCATCATCACACACATCCATGCACGTCATCCGCCTACTCACCTGCTCCTCTAGTCGCCCATATAACTTGGCATACAGGGTTAGGACCCCGTCCACCAGCTTCTCCAGCTCCTCCATGGTGAAGGCCGGGGTCCTTTACTCCGTGACTCATGCCATTTGAGTAACCAGAGTCAAGACACAGCAGCACACTCAGTGGAGTGCTTCCATGCACGGGATTCAGGAGTGAAGTGAACCTGGGGTGACAACATGGCATACGATCAGCGGCGGTGTGCACCGTCACCGCCGGCGGCGATCATGATAGGCCCAGGTTCCCCATTGCCAACCATGTTAACCAGTGAATGGGTGCATGGCGGTGAACACCGCCTTACGCCATAACAACAACCGCCAGCGGAATGAGGTCACTTCCACTGCTTCATATCTGGACGGCAGGGGGCTGCCATTTTGCCAGCACGACGCAGAAATTCTGGTTATGGGCCCCAAGCAGGCCCTATGGACCCCAGCCCTTAGTCGCATGCACACATGACTCTTTTCTCCCCACAACAGTCCAGACGGATCACTTCATACATGTCCCTACAGTTGTACATCATACATTGCTTGTGTGTAACCTACATATTGTACAGCAGTTATTCATACTCAACATGTTGTGCATATGTATGTGTGTCCCTCACATGTGTTCTCCACTCCCCCTAGGTACAGACCCATGTGGCGAGGGAGGGCCCCATCTGTGTACAGACCTCTTGTTGATTTGGAGACCATGGTGGAACATCACATCATTATCAACTACAGTCTCAATCGTCCTACAATCCATGAGCTATGTGCATTACTGAGACCGGCTAATCGGAATCAGCATTCCATCCCTACTGATGTACACGTGCTCTCTGTGCTCCATTTCCTGGCCACGGGCTCATTTCAGGTGATAGTGGGCATGGGTGCAGGGTTCTCACAGCCAATATTTAGCCTCATCCTGTCCAAATTCCTGGATGCATTTGTACTATACCTGCAGACATGTGTGAAGTTTCTCCAAAGGGCTGAACTCCCTGCCATCAAGTCTGAATTTTATGCCTTTGCTAACATTCCCCATGTGATAGGTGCCATTGATGGCACCCACATAGCTCTCATCCCCAAGAGTAAATGAACAGGTGTACAGGAACAGGAAGAACTTCCACTCAATGAACATACAATTGGTGTGTACTGCAGGCCAGTACATATCACATGTGAATGCCATGTTTCCAGGATCAGTCCTTGATTCATTTGTCCTCAGGAACAGCAGTGTACTACACATGATGGATCAACTACAAGGGGCAAAGGATGGCTCATAGGTGAGTGTGTATGACACTGGTTCTGTACATAGCTGACAGCCAGGCTGTCTGCAAGTAATGGCAGTCTGTTACAATCCTGTTTCAACCACGTTTGCAGGTGACTCTGGCTATCCCAACATGCAATGGCTTCTGACACCTGTGAGAAATCCTAAGACAGATGCAGAGAGGAATCACAGTGAGGCCCATGGACATTCTAGGAGGGTGACAGAGCACACTATAGGTTTCCTGAAGGCTAGATTCCATTGCCTCTATCTCTCTGGGGGTTCCCTGTGCAATGGCCCTGAGAAGGTGTGTAGAATAGTGGTGGCCTTGCATGCTGCACAACGTGGCAGTGAGGAAAGCTATCCCCCTACTGGAGGAGGATGGTGCTGTATATCCAGACCTGCATCCTCTGAGAGGGGATGAGAGTGATGCTGAGAATGAAGAGTGGAAGATGTTCACTCCAGGAACCAGCTGATCCAACTATACTTCCAGTGATTATGAGGTACTGTTCACTGATGATGTTGTCTGCAATGCATAATATCTGTCTGACTTATTCACTATGGGGATGTGGGGTCTGTAGTCATTGACAGTGTTACCGAATATTGAGGTGGCATGTGCCATGGAGACAAACATGGTGTACATTTCCGTTTACTCCACACAATGTTGTGCGTGGGGTGCCATTCCTGCAATAAAGGTCTGATTATGAAATTGACTGGCAAATAAATTCACATTTACAACTGATTCATCAATATGACAAGGGACATATGATTTGGTGTACATGTGTTTTATTTGGTGTCCTTAATGCATTGGTGCGCTTTACAGAGATAGGGAGTGGGCTAATGATGGATGTCCATAGTAGATACATGGGCTGGGCAATTAGTAGCAGTGGGTATAAGTCCATCTGTCCCTTGCAAGTTGTTAACGTTGCTATTGGTGGCTGAGGATGGTAGCACAGTGGCACACTTGAGAGTCAGTCCATGTCAGAGTCACTGCTTGGTAGAAGCCTTTGTCTTGGCAGGTGTTCCTGTGCCATATCTGGGTCTGAGGGACCATTTGAGGGTCTGGTGCTGGGCTGCATGGGTAGGGGTGCTAGTCTCCTGTGTTTCCTTTGCTTGTGCCACCAGTCCAGTTGCTGCTGCTGATGTAGATGCCTGGTCTGTGTCCTGGTAAGTGGTAGGGGCTTCCTGGTTTGTGGAGCTCACCCCTGCTATGGTGGCCATGGTGGCATTCAGTTTTTTCCACTGCTCCATGGTCTCTTGATGTTGGGCTATCTGCAATCTTTGACTCTGTTCCAGGGTGGCCAGGATCAGGCACATCCTGTCCTGGGTATGGCGGTATGCTCCCAGGACCTCAAAGGCCACCTCCTGGGCTGCAGCATCAATCCTTTGGCCTCCCCACTGGGCCACTGATACCCTCCCACTGGGCCTAGCCCCCTGTGCCCCGTGCACAGGTCTGGCAGTACCACTTGCACTGGGGCCATCGTCATCCTGCCTGTTAGTAGGTGGAGACTCTGGTCTCTGTACCTATTTTGTGCAGTTTATTCCCCTGCTGGGCCTTGCAGGGACCTCTTGTGGGGTTGCTATTGCATTTTTCATGGGATGTGGAGGTGCATTGTGGGTGGTGCAGTGCCATTGTGATCCCTTGCAGGGGTAGGTGGCTGTGCACAGGGGTAGGGATGTGGGCCTGTTGGTGGGTTTGTGGGTATGCAGGGTGACTGGATGTAGTGATTGTGGCCTGGGTGGGGTAGTGGTCCTGGTGGTAGTTGGAGGGGTGGGGTGGTGCATGCATTGCAGGTGTGGTGGGTAAGACTTACCAGAGTCCATTCCTCCAGTGACTCCAGTAAGGCCCTTAGGGTGCAGGATGGCCAGTACCTTTTCCTCCCAGTCGGTGTAGTTGGGTGGTGTAGGTGGGGGTCCTCCCCCAGTCTTCTGGACTGCAATGCTGTGCCTGGATGCCATTGACCTCACCTTCCCCCGCAGGTCGTTCCATCTCTTGCGGATGTCGTCCCTTGTGCGTGGATGGTTTCCCACTGGCTTGACCTTGTTCACTATTGTCTGCCATAACTCCATATTCCTGCCGATGGGTGTGTGCTGGACCTGTACCCCGAAGATTTGTGGCTCGACCTTGAGTATTTCGTCCACCATTGTTCTTAGCTTCCTATCTGTGAGGCCTGGGTGCTTAGGGGGTGCCATGGTGTGTGTTGTGGGTGGTGTGTTGTGTGGATATTGGTGAGGGTGCTGTTGTGTGGTTGGCTGTGTGACTTGTGTGATGTTGCGTTCAGTGTCTGCATGTTGTGTTGTCAGTCTCAGTTGTCCTATTGTCAATGCAAAGGATTGTTGGGTGTGTATGTGAGTGTTTTATAGTGGTGTGGATGTGTGTCAAGTGTGTGGGTTTCACACTTGCCAATGTGTGCGTTTCTTGCTGTTGGGTCCACTTGTTGGCAGTGGCAGTCCGTAGTGCCAATGATCGTTCAACATCCACTATCCGCTGCGGTGATTTGTGCATCATTATTTGGAGGGCGGGGATTTGTGTGCTTGGCGGTGGTGGGTGGGGTGTGCAGCCTTTCAGACGACAAGGGCCCTGGCGGTGGCTGGTGGTAGCAGAATTTTTGGTGGTTTTTGTTCTTGGCATCATTATATGGCGGGTTTCTGTTCACCGCCAACGGCAGTCTTCTGTTCACCGTCGCCACAGCGGCCTACGGTGTTTACCGCCATGTTCATAATAAGGGCCTTACTCCGTGTCGCTCTGCTGTGCTCTGGGGCAAGTTAGTGCTGCGTGTTTGTGAAGCGCTGGTGGCAGTGGTTTTGGGTTAGTTGTTACGGGGAACCCTGCAACTCCTTACAGTGGCCAACATGTTTGGTATGGAGCACCCTGCAGCACTAGCGACACTCTATAAACTTGCAAACTACCCAGAGGTCTCTCTTCTTTTTTGCATAATCTATGCAGCACTCTAACCCTGAAAGGGTTTGTTTTGTTTTGACTTATACTGGGTGCTCTGTTGTGTCTGGACAAAGCTAAACCGCTCGGAAGAACTGTAATGATTGCCAAACATGTGTCAGATATTGCTTCCATTCCAGTTTGACATGGATGATATTTTACCAATCCAAAGATGTAATACTGTACCTGGAGGGGTAAATGCTTTTGTCATTTTGCAGCTCAGCATGGATGGCTCTGTGCTAATCCTATGCTTAAACATTTTGCTATACAAATGGCAAAACACTTTGGGCCTAATTTAGAGTTTGGTTGAGGGGATTACTCTGTCTCAAACGTGATGGATATCCCGTCCACTGTATTACAATTCCATTACAGCCTATGGTACTTGTAATATGGTGGACGGGATATCCGTCATGTTTGTGACGGAGTAACCCCTCTGCCAAACTGTAAATCAGGCCCTTTGTCCCTTTCTAGCTTGGCATGGGTGGCACAGTGCTAATCCTTTGCTTACAAACTTTGCTAGAAAAACATACATTTGAGGTGAGCAATTCTAGTGCATTGCAGGGTGCTTGACATTGGAGCTGCTCTCCACCTATACTTGGTAACTATCCAGAGTTCTCTCTTCCTTTTTGCATAATTTATTTGTCACTCTAACCCTGAAGGCATTTTGTTTTTACTTATACTAGGTGCTCCCTTGTGTCTGGATAAAGCTAAACATCTCTGAAGAGCTATAATGATAGTGAAACACATGTCAGGGGTTGCTTGTGCTCATTCCCGGTTGGCTTGGATTGTATTTTACCAAACCAAAGATGTGCCTGGAGTGGTGAAAGGTTTTTGTCATTTTACAGCTTGGTGTGAATGGCACTGTGCCAATCTTACGCTTAAAAAATTTGCTATACAAATGGCAAAAGACTTTGCCCTTTATAGCTTGGCGTGGATGGCACTGTGCTAATTGTAGGCTTAAAAAGTTTGCTAGTAAAAGAGACATTTGAGGTGAGCAATTCAAGAGTGTCACTTTTGTTGCACGATGCTCTATACTGGAGCTGCTCTCCACCTAAACTTGGGAACTACCCAGAGTTCTCTCTTCTTTTTGCATAATGTATGTGTCACTCTAACCCTGAAAGGGTTTTGTTTTGACTTATACTGGGTTCTCCCTTGTGTCTGGACAGAGTTAAGTCTCTCTGAAGACCTATAATGATAGCGAAACACATGTCAGGGGTTGCTTTTGCTCATTCCAGGTTGGCTTGGATGGTATTTTACCAAGGGAACATTTGTGGCAAAAACCCAACCACTTTGACTAGAGAAGAGTTTAAAGCACATCTGGCAGAGCTGAAAACGGTCATAGCAGAGCTAGAGGAGGTTAAAGAAGACTTTAAAGTATTGAACTACTGCCCGCAAGCTGTAGAAACAAAGCTTGAAGCATCATCAGACACAGACCAGCCTATCACAACCACCATATGTCACATGGAACAACAACTCAAGTGGATGACATCCAAATGTGCAGAAACAAAGCTTAAAGCATCATCAGACACAGACCAGCCTATCACAACCACCATATGTCACATGGAACAACAACTCGAGTGGATGATATCCAAATGTGAAGCTTTGGAAAACGGGTTGCGTAGAAACAATGTGCACATTAGGAATTTGAAGGAGGAGGTTCAATGTTCTGATATAGTGGCCTGTGCACAAAATCTATTCTGAGACCTACCATAGCCTGAGATGGTGAAATAGCATCCATCAAACATGCAAAAGAGTAGTGCAAAGAGGGAACTGGCCCATGGATGTGTTGGTTCAGTTTATGAGATTTCTAATCAAGGAAAGACTCAGGAAGGCTGCAAGAAAATGAATGCTCATAATATTTAAGGACTGCAAAGCAGCACTCTATCAAGACCTCGCAGTGGGCACCCCTGCCAAATGAAAAGCCGTCAAAGATATCATTTAGGAATTAAGGGCCAAAAAGATCATGTACACATGCCTTGACTCTGAGGGCATGAAGGCCACATGTAATGGTTAGGACACTATGATATCCACACCAGAAGAGGGTTGAAGGTTACAAAGGTTGGAGAACCAGATGGCTCAGCATTTGGACAAGGATTGACTAGTTTGTTCTCAACAAGTGACCATGGACCAGACTAGGCGCTCTCAGATGACTTGTTTGAGATGTAAAGACTTCCAAAAAAAACCACCAAGGTAGAGCAGGCACAGAATGACAGTGAATGAAAACATATTAAGACAATGCAATTAAACTGAAAAAATGTCTGTTGTGTGAATGACAGTTAACTGAAGGGGCCATGAGGTTCCAGGCCTTGATTTCTACGAATATTAATGATCTGTGGATGGCTGAGATAAACCTTGGGAGAGATGTACACGCTGTTTACTCCAGATGTTGATGGATCTCCAAACCCACTCTGGAGTGGTACCAGGGAAGAAGAGTCATGAGTATTTTCTTGAGAGTTACATTTGGTTCATTTTTCTTGTTATGTTTTTTTGGGAATGGGGTGCTAGGCCACTTCAAACTAATGTTGAGGACAGAAATTGTTACGAACTGCGCTTGACTTCTCACCTCTGGATACAGGGTTGGCGAATACACCCGGTCTTCTACAGGCTCTGGATACTCCCAGATAAGGGCGACTCCTTCTAGTAGCCACGGTGCCGCTTGACAGGAAACGCCAAAGCAGACCGTACCCTCTAGAAGGAGTCCCAGAGGGAAAAAACACCAAACACTGGGGAAAAAACTGAAACAGGAACTCCTGAAGAGAAGAAGAAAAAACAGGAACAAAAATAGGCAAAAATAATCCAAGGTAAAAAGCAGGAACAAGAACAGGACCGAAGAGCACAACCAGAAGGAGGTGTTTGCAACGCAAGGTGGAGCAAAACTGACTGACTTATATACTGAGAAAGGGGAAGTGACATCACAGGAAGAGGAAAGAACACCATCTTGAATTGGGAAAAGCCCATAGACAAGATTAGGAAAAAGAAAGCAGTATATAAGAAAAAGAGAGCATGCTGGGAACACAAACAGGAAGAATACAAGATGGACACAAGCATGGACAAAGGCAAGAAGAAAAAAGACCAGAATAACCCACCACCAACAGAAAAGAAGAAAAAATATCTACAGGTAAGTGTAGCGCGACCGGGAGTGAAATACATGCTTCCCAGGACGCGCTAGCAAAAAACGCGGGGAACGGCCCTCCGGGTGTCAGCACCGCGTTCCTGCCGCAAAGGCAGAAAGAGACGCCGCGTCCAAGCACAATGAGCATATTGAAGTTCTAAACTACGAGTTGTATTCACCTTAACCTCACTAACTGTTAGTAGGCTTCATTGCGGAAGCAAGAGGCACAAGGTTTGAAGATACCTTAACAGGTGGATATGGACGTTATAGTCTTTTAAGAGATGCAGTTTTTGAAGGGGGGGCTTATTGCATGTGACATTCCGGCTGCAATTCTGAGCAAATGTTAAAAGAAAGGCAGCTGGAGTGGCCATCATATTTAAAAGTGGGTGGCAGACACTACCCCTACAATCACTAGGGGCCTGAATGGGCACTTTCTGATTCTTTGCCCAGGAGATAAACCCTACATCTTAATCAACATGTATGGCCCAAACTCACAACAGGAAGATTTTCTTCTAAATTTAGTTAAAACTATGTGGATCAGGAGGGAGATGCAATGATTATGGTGGGTAAAACTAAATTTCGCGTGAGACCCTACACTAGACAGATTTTGCCCAACAAACTTAGGGGCATATTTATACTCTGCACTGAATTTGCATCATTTTTTTATGCTAATTCAGCACAAACTTAACTCCATATTTATATTTTGGCACTAGTCATGTCTAGCGCCAAAATATTGGAGTTAAAGTCATTTTTGCCTGAGGAAAACTACCTTGCATCAATGAGATGCAAGGGAGGCGTTCCTGGGCAAAAAATGACGATATGGCCTTAGAACCATACTTATCCCCCCCATGCTAAAATCAAGCATGGGGGAAATGGGGACCTTAAATAATGGCGCTATGCGCCATTATTCAACGCCTGGGTCAGGGCAGGCATTAGGGGACCTGTGGTCCTTTTTCCATAGCCAGAGACCATGGAAAGAGCCCACCGGTGCCCTTCCCTAGCCCCAGGGACACCCCCCCACCCACACCAGGGGGACAGCGGAGGATGGGGGACCCCATCCCAGGTAAGTAGAGGTAAGTATTTTTTTTTTTTCTGTAGTGCCATGGGGGAGGGGGGGTGACTAACTTGACCCCCCTCTACATGGCACTGGGCCCAATGGCCATGCCCAAGGGACATATGTCCCCTGGGCATGGTCGCTGGGGTGGTGGGCATGACTGCTGTCTTAACTAAGACAGGAGTCATGTCCATGGGGTTTTAACGTCAGAAAATGATGCTAGTCTGGTTAGAGGCATTTTTATGCCTCTATCCGTACTAGCGTCATCCTTTGATGCTAAACCCCCTGTTTCCCCCTATGCCTCCCCCACCCGGCTAGCATCTTTTTTTATTACGTTAGCCTAGCCTTACCGCCGGCTACCGTCATACCATAAATATGATGCCCGGCCGGTGACACAGGGAGTACCAGTCCACATAACTAACCACATAATAATAATCTGGCACACCTGCTGTGACTGAAGAGATCTGGTACACATCGCTGTTCACTGGAGGACTCTAGCACAGTCCACCATACAGGTCCTGAATCATCACATGCTCTGAGCACTGCCTCCTACAAATTTAATTTTGAGATTGGAACATCTCCTGCACAATTAATAGAGAAGCTCCAGCGGCCTGAGTGCCTGACTGCGATAATATGGTATCCTGGTTCCTGATTTTGGCCTTAGTCCCACACTAATTTAGTGTGTGTGGGGAGGCCTAGGCCCTTTCCTTGATATGAGTGACATCCTGAACCTGTCCACTGACCTGGAGGGTGCTCCAAGGATGACCTCATTTACTTATGGAGGACTACTGTTCCTGTTGCGGGTTTAGCAAATAGTGTGGTGGTGGCAGTGTACTGTGTTTTGTAAATCGATAGTTGTGACCAGACGATTTAATTTGTCACTGAAGTGGAGATCTACAGGCACACCAGTGTAGGGTTCGGCTTCTGTCTGTTATCCCAGTTCTTCGCTGCAGCTGGAGTGTCTCCTCCCAGATGAGAGAGCAAGCAAGACGTGTTGCAGATACCCACTGGCTGTCAAGGACTCCACTGTGATAAGAACTGTAATTGGGGCACTGTTAGCTAGATGAGTCAACAAACTATTAAGAAGTGGGTAATCTGGATCTGATCCTTGGTACCCGAACTTGAACCAAGAAGGTGGGTAAGACTTGCCTGGGTATCAAAAGAGAGGGACACCCACAAAAGGGGGACAATGATCCAAAATGCAGTAGCCCATTTCACTGTATGTTTGTGTCTGGATACTGTGCTGTGAAGTGTTACATCTTATATTTGTATTAGCATCCTTTTATTTATCAAAAATAAGAAATTACTCGGAAAAATCATTTAAAGAACTTGTTGGTGATTGTTGAGTTCTGAGCTTGTACACCCCCTAAAGTGCCTCCCTGAGAAGCCTGTGATTGCTCGCAATCGCTACCACATACAGTCAAGTGATGAAGGGGTGGTATTCGGTCCAGTTTTGCAGAGCCATAGTAGGACAGACCCCGACACATAAAGGGCAAATGACCCAGACCCACTTCTAGGGCTCAATAGCCACTGTTTGCCTTAAAGCCCCTGAACAAGGTCTAACATTTAACACAAAAAATTATGAATATAACGCAAAGCGTTTTGTGAAATCTCCTTACTTGACAACTCATAATGGCACTCATATAAAGGAGAGCAGTAATGTAGCCTATCCGGGCACATCTCTGATTCCCCTTACTTTTCATCTACATCTGTTACCTCCTCGGATCCACAGCCAGAAATCAAATTTAGAATTTAAAAGAAAAAAGATTCCAACATAATTAAGGGCCCTGGATACCTAATCTGAGCTAATCAGAAGTGTCAGTTTATTACAAACTATAAATATGTGTATCTATCTCTCATACTTCCTCATTTATCACACCACCAAGTTCGACATCACATAACGTGATAACTGAACCTAAGTGGTCATTAAACACAATGTAGAAACACTACCCACATAGGCTCTCAAAGCAAGGAAAACAATTCCAGCCACACATTCCTGTGCGGAAAAATTGTCAGCTCCCCATATAGGGATAGAAAGTGCTATAGAACCAGTACAATACAAGAGAATCACATCTTGGATCATCCTACAGGAGCATTTTAACTTCATTGTTTTTCGATTGCTTGTTTGTGTGTGTCTTTCCGCCTCCACTTGAAACCTTGAGGGACTATTTTATACCTGAAATTAGTTCAAGAGCGGGTGGGGGGGGGGGGGGGGCTTTGGAGGGGAGGAGTAGAGGGGACGAGCTTTGGCAAAAGCATCTGAAAAACTGATGCTATAGAAAAGAAACACGTTTTTTTGGCAATATCTATTTTACAGATGCTTTTGTTTGTGCTTAATCACCAGTGCTGCTGGGCAAACAGGCTTTGGCAAGCCAATAGGTTTAATGTTTGCACATTGTGCGTATGACCGATCCGAAGGCCATATAAATGCCAAAACTGTTGGATTTTCCAGTTCTTGTTAATTAATTGTTGTGACTTGGGCTAACTTCTGTCTCTATGAATTTTCTTTATTTTATTATTATTAGGAAAGATTTTCTGGGAAGAAACACCTGGAGGTAATCTTGAAGAGAATTGGAGTCAAATCAAGGGTTAATCGTTTTTTTTATTATGCAGTACATTGTCCAAGATTGAAAATTCACTGTTACTGATCAGTTAGATGCCAGTGTGAGTAACATGATTCCTTTGACTTAGTAGGTTAGCAGCACTTTGCTTACACTACCTTATCCTGGCAGCTCAACATTCTTGTGGTTACTGAAGCTTCGGTTCCTAGATCTTAAATTTCGTAACCATTGAAAAGCTGAATATCTAAATATGGCAATTATTATGCAACTTGTGACAGTTTTCAATTCAATGAAGCTTGTTCTTCGTGAGGGAAGTTCTCCGTCTTAGTTGTTTCTCATTTGAACTGTTTACTGACCTCTTTTTGGTAGAGCAGCGCTGTATAAAACGGGCAAATAAATACTCCTGACTACAGGAAGACGGGGGTTGAGACGAATCTCCAGGACACAGGAAACTTGGGACATCTGAGCAAAGTTTGTAACAGGCATTCCTTGGTGCTAGATGAGGTGAAACTCGATGAAGTAGACACCACAATGTGGGTCAAGGTTTGACTTCCATTGTGATGTTCTGGAGTCTGGACACAGGACAGAATACATGTATAAGAGCAAAAAGGCCACTGCCAGAAGGATTACAACACCTCAGTATATGTTCTTTTAACAGAAGGGGAGGCAATGTGGCCTAACAGTCAGAACTGCCGACTTCGAACTGGGGAACCAGGCTGGAAATGGCCTGTGCCTATAAAAAAATATACAAATCTGACCTTGTGGAATGCATTCTTGTGCTCATGTAAAACTTGTCAATGCCCTTGAGCCACGTTTGCGCTGTATAACACTGCAAAAATAAAGTAGGGAGTGCGTGTTGTAGTATATAGACAGTTTCCTATAGTTAAATCCATAGTGCCAGAAGTGAGACCCTAGGCTGCATAGAAGACAAAAAGCCTTAAATGCACTGCTTAATTTGTAAATAAAAACTTGCCAGTGCCATAGGCCCTCCTCTGAAACATGCGGTTGCTGCAATTGATTGTGCGAACAGGGACCACTGAGGCAGCATAGACCTGAAGCCATCTCGGGCCTCTTTAATCCATTTACAGACATTCCTTGCCCCTTCATCTCACTCCTGCAGCTTTCTGCTTTCTTCCATTGTGACGCTTTTTCGTTGATCTCTTCCTCTGTTTTTCCCCATATGTGTCTTTTGCTCGCAGTAAATGCTTGAGGCAGAAAAATAAGCGCCGGCCCTCAAAGATAAGTGCAGGTGCCCCGCACCGGAAACAACAAGCACACATTGAGCACTTTTTAAATATTGCTAAATATTCAAACACGACCCCACTGCGTTAAAGTTTCAGTAGTATTCAAAATGACATCATCCATCCTTTGGGGTCCGATGACATCACAGATTTGCCCATAATGACCCACCTGTTGCACCGCAACGGTCCTGTTGAAAGGAGTGGAAACTACAGAAGCTATACACGGCTTTTACAGTTTTGTTTACCTTGTTTTCTTCCTGCCGCCTGTGTGGGAGCAGCCATGGCATGACCAGGGGTATCAGACAGATCAAAGCAGGATTAGCACCTGCTGCAGTGGGTACCGCAAAAATATGTGGCCCCTCTGCAGAATGTGATGAGAGATACCGGGTCTCCCATATCCCACAAATAATTATTGACCTTTGGCTGGATTTGGTTCCCCCGTGCTTAATTTCTGCTTGTTGTTTCCTATGCGGAGCACCGGCACTTATTTTTTTGACTCAAGCATTTACTGCGAGCAAAAGGCACTTATGGGAAAGAGGGGGGAATAGAAAAACGAAAAAGCGTCAGAAAGAGGAAAAGCAGAAAGCTGCAAGAGTGAGCTGAAGGGGCAGGGGGTGGCTGTAAATGGATTAATGAGGCCCGAGATTGCTTGGATTGCGCTGCCTCAGTATTTTGTGCTCGCACATTTAAGTGCTGCAGCTGCGTGTTTCAGGTAAGATCTTTGGGCACTGGCACATATTTATTTACAAATTAATTACTGGGTTCCCCTAAAGAGCTGGGATTTCTTTACGCCTCGGAGTCCACAGGGGCCTGCGTTACGCCCATGACATACTGCTACATCTAACTGACGTCCAGATCCCAGGCCTGGCATGTTGCTTCAGACACAGTGCAGCAGCTGACCGCGAAATCAGCTAAATACACAGCAAACTGAGGCCCATATTTATACTTTTTTATCGCGGCATTTGCGTCATTTTTTGAGGCAAAAGAGGCGCAAACTTGCAAAATACAATTGTATTTTGGGAGTTTGCGCCGTTTTTGCGTTAAAAAGCGGCGCAAATGCGCAAATAAATATGGGCCTTATTTTCTTCCGCTGCCTTTAATCTTAAACACGATCACGTGGGAACCCCAGGTAAAGCTATGCTCACACATTAAAATGGACGTCTGCTATTTCTCTTCAAACATACGTTTCTGGCTGGCAGCGGAGGGTGAGTCTTGGCTGCCCACTTCCTCTTTTGGGTCTGAGTTTTGGCTGTTTTTGCCTCGTGAGGTTGTTCATGCGCACTACCTGAAATTCACAGCCCTGGTCTGTGTGCAAGGTGCATTCTCTGCACCTCACAGCCCCCGCTGTGGTATCTCCATGGATACATCAATGCTCTGTCCTTGAATAGACCTGCTTAGAACGTGACAGCAAACATCCAAAAGTCCCTGCGCATTTAGAACTGATAGGTGAATACTATGCTAAAAACACCTTGCCATCACCAAAAAGTCTAAGAAAAGTTGGGGTACAAGAAGTGTGGCTGACGACTGGAAAACAAGCAGCCATTTTTTTAAATTGCAAGCCTATGCCATACAAAGAAAAAATGAAAACTTGCCACCTAAACATTGCAGCCATATGCTTGCATTACCAATTTTAAACAAAACAAAGTCATACTGAAAGGAGATGCCACTCTTTAATTGACATTTGTCTAGAAATATCTAATTTTAAGTACATCATCCATCAAACCCTAAAAAACGATTTCCATCCTAATCTCTTTCTATCTCTTTCAGTCTTTCTCCCACTCACAGACCCCACTCAGACGCTCACACACCCACTCACAGACCGACTCAGACCCTCATTTACCCACTCACAGCTCTAGTCAGACCCTCATACACCCACTCACAGACCCACTCGGACACATATGCACCCACTCACAGACCCACTCAGACCCTCATGCAGCCACTCACAGCTCTAGGCAGACCCTCATGCACCCATTCACAGACCCACTCGGACACATATGCACCCACTCACAGACTCACTCAGACCCTCACACACACTCACAGACCCACTGACACCCTCATGCACCCACTCACAGGCCTGCGCAACCACTGACGCATCCCACTAAGACACTGGAGCACGCACTCTCACACCCACTGTCATCCCCAGATACACCCTCTCACACTGAGAGACAGTCAGCGGCCAACTCCCACTGGGCACAGGACCGTGCACAGTGTAGGGTTGGGTGGTTAGGGGTGGTTGGCCGCAGGGTCTGGCTGCAGGCCAGGCCTTGTGAGCAACCGTGGCCAACCGCCGCTGCTTACAGCTGAAGGCATGCACAGAAGTGGTTGGATTAACATACGGTAATAAAAATTACTATCCGTTAAAAACCATAGAAATTCACTGAAAAAAACAAAGGTTACTGGGACGTTATAGTTAGAAAATAGAATAAAAAAAAATATAGGAAGTCACTAAAAAAAATACAAAGGTTACAGCAACGTTATAGTTGGGCTCACATTTTAAACATACAAAACCATGGAAATTCACCTGTTATAGTTAGAATTACCTCAAGTAACTAACTTGTGCCCTAAGGTAACTACAACTTGCGCCTCGACATGCACTGCTAATTATCCCACAAATTACAGCACTCATGACATCTTTGATAACATCACTAATTACATCAATTTCGTTTTTGCAGTACATTTTCTTACGAAAAAACTGTGCATGGCAGGGGTGCGAGTTATAGGTACCTTAGGGCACGAGTTTTAATTACTTGCGATAACTCTAACCATAACAGGTGAATTTCTGTGGTCTTATATGTTTAAAATGTGAGCCTAATTATACTGTCCCTGTAACCTTTGTTTTTTTCAGTGACTATATATATATATATATATATATAGTGTTACAAAAGTAAATGAACTTTATTATAGTAACACTGTGTGGTTCTTTCATGTGTGACAACTTACTGTGTTAATATAGTGGTATTGCAAACATTTTGCATGTCTCTTAGATAAGTCTTAGCTTCTTATTCACAGCTACCTCTAGAGAGCCCTGGCCTACCAATCCAACTCGGGGGAATATTCTCTAGACAGGGAACTCAGGAAGCTGAGTTTGGAGGAGATCAAACTGAGACTGCAACAGTTAGCCCTAGATTAGGGAGGCCTTGGCAGTGGAGAGGGAGAGACAGGATTTGGGGCTAGCTCCCCATGGTGGCAGCAACAGTAACTTCAGGGACACCAAGGTCAGACAGGACTCCCATGACTCTAGGAACCTGAGTAAGATAGTTCTACCTTACAAGGTGGTAAATTACATCCAAAAGTGGTTCACTGCCTTAGAGAGGGCCTATAAAGTACAGAGGGTCTCTCAGAGACAGTGGGCAGCAATCTTGTGGCTCTCCTTCTCTGACAAAGGTAGAGATAAACTCCTCACTGTCAGAGAGGAAGATGCAAATGCTTACCAAGCACTTAGGAATGCACTCTTAGATGGGTTTGGGCTGACTACAGAACAGTATAGAAGTAAGCTCAGGGAGACTAAAAAGGAGTGCCCCCAGGATTGGATAGATTTTGTGAACTGCTCTGTTAATGCTCTGGAAGGCTTGTTGCATTGAAGCAAATAGAGGGCTTATACAATCTAATCTTAAGAGAGCACATTCTTAATAATTGCATTTCTGATCAGCTGCATCAATAACTGGTGTGGACTCTGATCTGACCTCTCCCCAAGAATTGGGAAAGATGGCAGGCAAATGGGTCCGCACCAGGGTGGGTAGGAAAGCTCCCACAGGGGATGACCACAAGAAGAATGATTCAGGTAAGAATCAGGACAAGGGTGGGGACAAAAACAAAGAAGGAGTCTTCATCAGGCCCACAAAACTCTTCTAGGGGTGGGTCTAAATCCTCTTCCTCTTACCACAAGAAACCTTGGTGCTACATATGTAGACAAGAAGACCATGGGGCAGGTGACAGCACCTGTCCTAAAAAGAGCACCAAGCATCCTACCACTACTACTAGCACTAGTACCCCTAGTGCCCCTAGCAGTAGCATTAATATTGGTAATAGTAGTCAGTCCAAAAGTGTAGCTGGGCTCACCTTGGGGACTGTGTTGGGCTCTGGGCTAGTCAGAGAAACCACTGATGCTGTTTTGGCCTCTGAGGGTGGCCTTGACCTTGCCACCCTAGCTGCCTCTCCCCTTAATATGGATAAGTACAGGCAGCATCCCTTGATAAATGGTGTTACGGCTGAGGCCTACAGGGACACAGGTGCCTGACACAGGTGACTGAAAAACTGATGTCACCTGAACAACACCTACCTGGTCACATGTACCAAGTGACTGATGCTCACAACAACGTTCAGTGCTACCCCATGGTAGTTGTTGACTTTAGTGGGGGTTGCTGGCCCTAAGAAAGTTGTAGTATCCTCTGATCTACCCATGGAGTGTCTGCTAGGTAATGACTCAGAGACTTCAGCTTGGGCTGAAGTGGAGTTGGAGGCCCATGCAGCAGTGCTGGGCATTCCTAGGCATATCTTTGCCCTGAACAGAGCACAGGCCCAAAAGCAAAAGGAACTGGGAGCCCTAGAGCCTGGAACAATGGCCCAGGAGGCTCCTCAAAAGAAAGGCAGGCAGGGTAAAAAGTTACCCCCTGCTTAAATTTCCAGTGAAACTTCCACTCCAGAGGAAGAGGAATCTACTTCTTGGGTTGAACCTACACCGGAGGAGCTTAAAGCTGATATAGCTGAGCTCTTAGGTACACGGGGCCCACTAGGGAGGAACTTTGGCCCTCATTATGACGTTGGCGGTCTATTCCGTAGACTGCAGAAGTCACTGCCGTCATATGGCCGCTAATGTTGGCGGTCTAAAGACCACCATATTATGGAAGCTTGCTGCTCTCTTCCACTATTTGGCGGGGAAGACGCCAGCAGCCGTACTGGCGGTCGGTGGTCTTGAGGAGCTTGCTCCGCGCCACATGACCACAACACCGCCCTCCATATTACAACATTGTAAACGGCATAGTGATGTTGTGTTGGCGGGGTGCTGGTGGCGCAGCAGGTGCCATGGGCCCCGTTCCCTCCCGGGTGACCACCCTGACCACCAGGTAAGTTAATCATCCGATTGGGGGGGGGGGTTGGGTGTTGTGTGTTGTGTGTGTGAATATGTGTGTGTGTGTGAATGGAGGTGGTTGGGAGGGTGTTATGTATGTTTGTGTGCATGTGTGCAAGTGTCTGTGTGCTTGTATGAATGCCTGTATGTGGGGTGGGTGGGTGTCGTGGCCATGTGTGTGTGAATGAGTGAGCGTGGATGTGTGCTGTATGTATGTAGGTGTGGTATGTGCATGCGTGGATTGGAGGGCGGGGGAGTAAGTACAGGGATAGGGGGCAGGGGGTCAGTACAGGGACTGGGGAGTGTCTCTGCTTGGGGTGGTGGAAGGCTTCTGATGGGGTGGTGGGGTGGGGCTCCTACATGGCGGTGGGTGGTTTGAGAGTCCTGTTGTGGCAACAGAAATTAGTACTCCTGTCGCCAGTATCCCTACCGATTACGTGGCTGCCGCCACATAATCCCTGGCGGTAAGGATACTCATAATACCGCAGGCGGTGTTAGGTGGACCGCCGGGTTGAAGGTGATCATCCCTCAGGCAGGCGGTCTCACCATCCTGGCGGTAGAGGCAGTGAACTGTCTGCGATGCAGCAAGTTTACTGCTGCGGTCATAATTTGGCAGTCCTGCACCGTCACGCTGACGGCAGTCTAACCGCAGGCGTGGGGGGCAGGACCGCCAAGGCCATAATGACTACCTTCGTTTGGAACATCAAACCTGTCCCACACTGGAAAGTTTAAGGCATCAAGCTGCAGCACAGGAAGCAGGGGATGTCAGTGGTACCTATAAGGTCTACTGCGACAACAGCCTTCTTTATTCAGAAACAAGGGACCCTAAACCTGGTGCCACCAGGAGATTGGTCATCTCTCTGAAATTTAGGGAGTTCCTCTTAACTTTGGCCCATGACATTCCCTGTGCAGACCATCTGGCGCAAAGCAAGATTGGGGCAGACGTGTCCCTCACTTTCACTGGCCCACAAGTCTGAAGACACCAAGGAGTTTTGTCGCTCCTGTGTAACCTGTCAAGCCAGTGGCAAGACAGGTGGCACTCCAAAGGCCCCCTCAATTCCACTACCAGTGGTTGGGATACCCTAAGAGGGTTCGGGTAGATATTGTTGGCCCCCTGGACTCTCCAACAGCCGCTGGGAACAAATGTATACTGGTGGTGGACCATTCCACCATATGCTCAGAGTCCATTCCTCTTAGGACCACTACAGCCCCTGCAGTGGCCAAAGCCCTCCTGGAAATCTTCTCCAGGGTTGGTTTTCCTAAAAATGTGGTATCAGATAGAGATGCAAACTTAGTATCTGCATACCTTAAAGCCATGTGAAAAACTTACAAATTCACCACCCCTTGCCATCCACAGACAAATGAGTTAGTTGAGAGATTCAAAAAAAACTTCAAAGGCATGATAATGGGACTCTCAGAACAACTCAGAAAGAGGTGGGATGTCCTATTACTTTGTCTCCTCTTTGCCTACGGGGAGGTGCCTCAAAAGGGAGTGGGATACAGACCCTTTGAACTTTTGTTTGAATACCCTGTTAGGGTCCACTTGCCCTTGTGGAAGAAGACTCGGAGCAACCTCTCAAGCCTCCAAAACAAGACATTGTGGACTATGTATTGGGCCTAAGATCCAGAATGGGTGAATACATGAAGAGGGCATCCAAAAATCTTCAGGCCAACCAAGAACTGCAGAAGCAGTGACATGACCAGAAAGCTGTGCTGACTGTTTATCGGCCAGGACAGAAGGTGTGGATCCTGGAGCCTGTGGTTCGCAGGGCACTCCAAGAGAAGTGGAGTGGCCTAGAGAATCTTGTAGAGAGAAAAGATGAGGTTACCTGTTTGGTTGACCGGGACACTCCCCCCCAACAGGGTGCTTCATGTGAATTGCCTAAAACCTTATTATGTTAGGGCTGACATGGCTTTACTCATGGCCAATGATGAAGGTCAGGAAGAAGAGAGTGACTCTCCCAGACCTCTTCTCTCACAATACTGTAGATGGCTCAGTGGAGGAGGTTGTACTTGCTGATTGTCTCTCTGAGCAAAAAAAGAAGATTGCAGAAATCTCCTAGGTCAGTTCTCTGAACTGTTTTCTTTGACTCCTGGTCAAACAACATGGTGTGAACACACCATTGACACAAGTGACAGCCTGCCTGTCAAAAGTAAAATATACAGGCAACCTGATCATGCAAGGGAATGCATCAAAGCTGAGGTGCAAACGATGCTGGACCTGGGACTTATTAAACCTTCAGATAGCCCTTCGGCTAGTCCTGTAGTCCTTGAACCAAAACCACACTCCCACAATGGCAAAAGAGATATGAGGTTCTATGTAGACATCAGAGGCCTCAACTCAGTAACAAAAACTGATGCTCATCCAATCCTTAGGGCAGGTGAGCTAATAGATACTCTGGCTTCTGCCAAGTATCTTAGCACCTTTGACCTGACTGCTGGATACTGGCAGATCAAGTTATCAGAGGATGCCAAACCCAAGACAGCATTCTCCACTACTAGTGGGCACTATCACTTCATAGTGATGCCCTTTAGATTGAAGAATGCCCCTGCCACATTTCAAAGATTGGTGAACAAAGTTCTCTAAGGCCTGGGAAGCTTCAGTGCAGCTTATCAAGACGATATAGCTGTCTTTAGCTGCACCTGGGAGGATCACCTGGTCCACCTTGGGAATGTGCTGGAGGCTCTGCAAAAAAAAGGCTTCACTATCAAGGCATCAAAGTGTCAAATAGGGCAGGGAAAAGTGATTTATCTGGGCCACCGGGTTGGTGGGGGCCAGATTTGGCCATTCCAGGGCAAAATCCAGACAATCATGGATTGGACTCCCCCTACAACTCAGACACAAGTCAGAGCCTTCCTAGGCCTGACAGGGTACTACGGGAGGTTCATTAAGAACTATGGCTTCATTTAGCCCCTTAAATGACATCACATCCAAAAGAAGGCCCAAGAAAGTTTTATGGACAGCTAGCTGCCAAAAACCTTTGATGACATCAAACAGGCCATGTGCTCCGCCCCCATACTAAGAAGCACGGATTACTCCAATTTATTGTACAAACATGCTTCTGAGGTAGGGATAGGGACAGTACTCTCTCAACTAAATAATGAGGGCCAGGACCAACCTGTAGCTTTCATAAGCAGACGGCTGACCCCCAGGGAAAAGCGTTGGTCAGCCATAGAGTGGGAGGCCTTTGCTGTGGTCTGGGCCTTGAAGAAGCTGAGGCCATACTTGTTTGGCACTCATTGCCTTGTTCCGAGAGACCACAAGCC
The DNA here is from genome assembly GCF_031143425.1 of Pleurodeles waltl. Taxonomy (NCBI): domain Eukaryota; kingdom Metazoa; phylum Chordata; class Amphibia; order Caudata; family Salamandridae; genus Pleurodeles; species Pleurodeles waltl. The sequence continues at coordinate 22,520,086 of NC_090443.1, read as the reverse complement.
CCTCCTATGGCTTAAGCAAATGAAAGGTGAGAATCCCAAATTGAGGTGGTCCAACTCCCTCCAGGGAATGGATTATACAGTGGAACATAGACCTGTGAGTAACCACTCCAGTGCAGATGGATGCTCTAGATATTTCCACTTAGACATTGAGGGCTCAACTGGGCAAGGATAGTCGTATTGTCCTTCGTTTGGGGTGGAGCTGTGTGTGTAGGAAAGTATCCTCTTTTTGGCATGGTTACCCCCACTTTTTGCCTTCTATCAGTATGCTTAGACTGTTTTCACTGGGATCCTGCTAACCAAGAGCCCAGTGACTGTGCTCTCTCCCTCTAAATCGGTTGCCTAGGACTTTTGTGCACTCCACAATTAGCGTACTGGTGCCCCCTTATAAGTCCCTAGTATATCTTTCTGAGGTACCCAGGGCATTGGGGCACCAGGGGAACCACATGGGCTGGAGCACGTATTATGCAATCCAAGGGAGCCCATGCACAGTGTCTGCAGGCCTGCTATCGCAGCCTGCGTGAAAAGGTGTATGCACTCTTTCATCACAGATCACTGCACCAGGTCAATGTAAGTCACCCCTATGGTAGGCCCTCCTAGCCCAGAGGGGTGGTTGCAGGTCCCTGTGTGTGAGGGCACCCCTGCATAAGCAGAGGTGCCCCTACGAACTCCAGCTCCATTGCACTGGACTTCGTCAGTGTGGGGAAGCCATTTTACCTATGTCCAGTACATAATGGTATCTCCACACCTGGGCGTGTTTGGTATCAAACATGTCAGAATCATAGCTCAATACTGTTGCCAGTATTGATTGTATGATTCCATGCACTCTGAGGGCTCCTTAGAGGACCCCTAGTATTGCACCTATCAGTCTTCTGGGGTTTTCCGGGCAGCCTGCACTGCTGCCCCCCCTCAGACTGGTTTCTGCCCTCCTGCTATTTGACCAGCTCAGGCAGGGGAAGGTAGACAAAGGATTTTCTGTGGGGGAGAGAGGCAACACCCCCAACCTTGGAAAAATGTGTTACACGGCTTGGGAGGAGTAGCCTCCCCAAGCCAACGGTTTGCTTTGAAGGGCACGTTTGGTGCCCTCCTTGCATAAACCAGTTTACACCAGTCCAGGGAACTCGGGGCCCTGCTCTGGCACGAAACTGGACAAAGGAAGGAGGAGTGACCACTCCCCTGTCCATCATCACCCCAGGAGTGGTGCCCAGAACTCCTCCAGTTTGCCACTTGATTCTGCCATCTTGAACCCAAGATGAGCAGAGGCCCTTGGGAGCATCTGAGTGGCAAGGTCAGGCAGGTGACATCACAGACCCCTACTGATATGTGGTCACCCTGCTAGGTGACCAAACCCACTTTTAGGTCTATTTAGGAACTCCCTTGAGGGTGGGGCCCCAGATTCAACATGCAAGACTCTACCAGGACTCCTCTGCATCGTTGACTTTGACTTCTGGCCACTGGAACCTCAACTGGACTCTTCAGGAACCGACAAGGCTGCAACTCTAGAGGCAAATTTGATTTGCAACATTGTTTCTCTGGCTCCTTCCAGCAACTGCAACATTTCCCCGGCTGTGTATCCTCTGGAGTTGGCGAGACTTCAGCCCGCACCAAGAAGCAAGAAGGAATCTCCCTTGAAGTCAGTCCATCTGCATGCACCTACAGCAACAATGTCCGGTTGTGTGGATCTGCTTTCGTCTGGAACGGCATGGATCCTGCATCACAGGCGGTAGTCTGGAGTGGTCCCTCTTGTTCTGTCTGCCAGCTGTCCAACTTGGGAGAGGGTGAGCTCTTGCCTCTCCCTGCAGGACAATACCCCTGTGCACTGCGACTCTTGCAGCAACCAAGGCTTATTCTGTCCTGCTCCACAGGATCTTCAGGCTCCAAGTAGCCCCAGCCCCCAACACTTCTTGCCAAGCACAGTCTCCTCTCTACTGCTCCAGTGACGTGGGACTCCTCCTCCTGCTGCGGGTCAGCCCAGACTCCCCTCCAAGTGTCGAGTCCCCTGGACCTTGCTGGTCCTCTTCAGCTTTGCAACTCTTCTTGTGCTCCAATTTGCATTTACCAAGGCTTGTTGGTGGTCCTGACCACTGACCGACTGCAACCCAGCGACTGACATGGGACATCACCTGCTTGATTCGAAGGACTTCTCTGCAGCTCGTGGACTCCACAGCTGATCTTCATCTTCTCTCGTCGACCCGGATCTTCATCCACAAAAGGGTGGGTAGTGGCTCCTGCCCCGACTGGACACTCCATCGTGGACTGGACTCTCTTCCCTTCTTTTACAGGTCCTCTCTTCCAGAATCCAACTTTGGTTCCTCTGATCTGGTCCTGTTATTGCAAAGTTCCTTTTCTAAGTCCTCTTGTTAGTCATTGGGAAGACCAGGTACTTACCTCTGGTCTCCGGGTCACTGGGGGTCACTTAGGTACTCACCTCTTGGGGTCCAGTGTTTTCCTAGCTCCCCTCTAATGACCCCATTTCCTTGGGTGGGGGAATTTACTTCACATGCCACTATTTTAGTATACGGTTTGGCCTTCCCCTAGTGCCCTAGCTATTTTCTATAGTTTCTTGCCAATGCTTGTTTTTTCCTATGCTAATTCATACTTACTACTGTGTGAGGGTGTGTGTCTATATATATATATATATATATATATATATATATATATATAGTGTGTACTTACCTCCAGTTGAGGGACTGCGTATAAGTAATCTATTTCTGTGCTATTGTAATAAAATACCTTTGTTTGTAACACTGTGTGGTTCCTTTCAGGTGTGATAAGTTGGTGTGTGACTGCTGTGATATAGCAAGTGCTTTACACTCCTCCTAGATAAGTCTTGACTGCTCATCTACAGCTACCTCTAGAGAGCCCTGGCTTACTAGGCACTGTCTTCATTCACTAATAGGGTTGCCTGGTATAAGGTGCCAACACCATAGGTGTCCACCACAAACCAGGCCAGCTTCCTACATGTGAATCCGCCGTGACTCCTGCCAAAAATTCAAACAAAAAATCTTTTTTGCTCTGGAGGGGTCCCTCTGGGACCCCAGCACTAGAACTCTAAGGGGTCAGGGTGTATCTACTCTAGCCTCTTTTCTTCCTTTCAATCTTTTCTTCTGGGAGATGGCTGCCAACAATTCGCCAAAGTTTATTAGCAAAACAAAAAATGCCTTTTCTATGGAAACAAGGTCCTATCTAAAATATCACTCCTGACATGGTCAATGATATCACTGATTACATCTCAAATGACATCACTGATGACTTCATCCAGTGCGTGTGAGTGTTTTCTAAAAGTTTATGAGTGTTGAGCATATATAACAAGGTACTTCAAAAGTTAACATAGTATACTTTCTGTATTACTAATGAGTGATTCTATTTGTATTATTATGTGAGTGGTTGTGTAACTGTATGTATTTCTGTGTTAGTGGGTATCTGAGTGCCTGTATTGGTGTGTGAATGGGTATGATCATGTTTGTATGGTTGTATTAGTAGGTGTGTAAGTAGCTGTGTGGGTGACTAGTGGATGCAAGTGACTATATTGGTGAGTGTGTGTATCATTGGTTTTATAGGATAGGGAATACCTATGTAAGTGGGTGTATGGGTGGAAGAGTGGGTATTTAAGTGACTGTATGGGTTAGTGGCTAGGTGTTTGAGAAGCTGTATGAGTGATTCACAGGTTGTGTAAGAGGCTGTATGGGTGAGTGGCTATTTGGCTGGCTGTTTGGTTAAGTGAGCTGGTGTGTGAGTGACTATTTTTGAGTAAGCATTTGTGTAAATGTTTCTGTGGGTGAGTGAGCGCATGTGTGACTGCTTGTATGGATCAGTGAATGGGTAGGGACGTGGTTGTTTGGGGGGGTGAGTGTGCGAGTACCTCCATGGGTACATGAATGGTTGTGTTGCGAGGTTGTATGAGTGAGTGAGTGGGTGTGTAAGTGGCTGTATCAGTGATTAATTGGGTATTTAAGTAGCTGTGTCTAAATGTGTGAATCTGTGAGTGCTGCATGAGTAAGTGACTGATTGTATGAGTAGCTGTATGGGTAAGTAAGTGGTTGTGTGAATACTTTTATGAATGAGTGGGTGGATGTTTGAGTGGTTCTCTGGTCAGTGAGTGGTTGTATCAGTAATCGTATGGGTTTGTGAATGCATTATATGTTCGATGGCATGTGAAGCTGCAGATACACATGCTATGCATAGCTCTTCCGACACCTAGTGTTGGGCTCGTAGTGCTACAAGTTGTTTTACTTAGAAGAAGTATTTTCGGAGTCACAGGATCGAGTGACTCCTCCTTTCGGTTACAGTGCGCATGGGCATCGACTCCATTGTTAGATTGTTTTCTTTCTGCTGTCAGATTCAGATGTGTTTCGTATCGCTCTGAGATTTCGAATCGGAAAACCTTACAAAACCTATTTAATCATCGGTATTGTTTAGATCACGTTTTCCATCTAGCATCGAACCGATACTACCATTGGAATCAAAATTTTGCCCTACTGGGCGCGTGCGCCGGCTCGGGCCTGTTCGGGCCTACCGCATGGAAGCTTGATGGATCAGACTCCATTTCGATTCTGCCCTCGGTGCCACGCCGCAAAGTTCCAGTATACAGACCAACATCTGGTTTATAATTCGTGCCGTTCTCCTGACTATCGAGAAGAAGATTGCAAGGCCTGTAGATCGTTTCGATCTAAGGAGACATTAAGAGATCTTAGAGCTCGAAGATTAGAAATGGGGTTGAAAAGTACAGAACATCTTGACGTCATGCAAGAAGAGCAGGCGCAGACAGCAGTCTCCGTCCAAGATACCAACTCCGAGCAGGAATCGGAAGAAGATAGACCCATCATGGCGGGCCAGCATGTGAGTACGTCTGCCAATACGCCCATATATAAAAATAATACTGAAGGCCTTGGGTACGCCACTGCCGGAAGGCCATGGTTTGGCCCTAAAAAAGACTGTAGACAACCAAACTTCGAGTTCGGCGCCGAAAAAGGCCACTCCTCTGTCCACTTCGGAATGGAGCAAATCAGTCAAAAGTTCTACCTCGGACTCCGGTAAGCGTCCTCACTCCTCGGAGTCGAAGATTCCACGCCCTACTTCGGAGCCGAAACAGCCGACTTCATTTCCGGGACCGAAAAAGATTCAGACTTCGGAACCGAAAAAAGCCTCATACACAGAGGAACAAGGACCTTCGATTAAACTTAAACAAATCTCGAAGCTGATGCAAGAATCTTACAATCCCTCTCATGAGGACACTGAGATTCAGCCAATATTGGACATTATGGATTAAAGACAATCTAGAATCCATATTCATTAAGAGACTGGCAGAATTCTGACTGCACCTCCTTTAAAGACTAAAAGAAAGCTGGTCTTTCAAGAGAAATTAGACTGCTCAACCACCAGCAAAGGTTAAAAAACAAAAGGAGAAACCAACACCTCTCCCTACTTCTCCTCCTCATTCTCCACAGCTTTCTTTTTCACCTCCACACAATAGTCCACCACCATGGCCTTCTCCAACACACTCACTATACTTGCATGGAGATACAGTGGATCCTTGGGGTCTGTATGACCCTGATCCTGTTCCAGACAATGATCCTGACCTATACCCCTCCAAGCCTTCTCCACCAAAGGACACTACTGCCTACACTCTAGGGCAGCTGCTTACCATGGGGTGCTTATGCACACTGAACCCCTAGAGGAGGATTTTTTGTTCAACACTCTGTCTTCCACTCACTCTAGATACCAGTGTTTCCCAGTGTTGCCTGAGCCTGTCAAAGCTAGAGTAATTACTCCTATAATTGACAAAAAATACAAACCTGCTCCTACAGACCCATACTACATCACACATCAAGTACCTCCAAGTACCTCCAGACTCAGTAGTCGTGAGTGCGGCTAGGAAAAGAGCTAACAGCCAATCATCAGGAGATGCTCCTCCACCTAATAAGGAGAGTAGAACATTTGATGCTGCTGGCAAGAAAGTAGCACGCAAGCGGCTAATCAATGGTGAATTGTAAATTCGCAAGCACTTCTTGCCAGATATGATAGAGCCCACTGGGATGAGATCCAAGAATTCATACAGCACCTCCCAAAAGAGCATCAAAAGAGAGCACAACAGGTGGTAGAGGAGGGACAAGCCATAAGTAATAATCAGAGAAGGTCTGCCCTTGATGCTGCTGATACAGCCTCAAGGATCGTAAATACTGCCATATCAATAAGAAGGCATATGCTCTTCTGGTTTTAAACCAGAAATTTAACAGGCAGTACTTAACATGCCTTTTTATAAAAACACTTATTTGGGCCTGAGGTGGATACCACCATTGAGAAACTGAGAAAAGACTCAGATACTGCAATGGCAGTGGGAGCATTATATACCACACCATATAGAGAAGCTCCTTTCGCAGGTCACAGTTCAGAGGAGGATTTAAGCCACAATCCTCTGAACCTTCTACCTCCCAGTCAAAGAAGGGACAACAGACACAATATCAAAGAGGGGTCTTTAGAGGGTCGTATAGAGGACAGTATTTAAGAAACAGAGGCAAGTTCCAAGCCTCAAAGCAAGCCACTACACCATCCAAACAGTGACTTCTTTCCCACCCCTCCACCACACACATCTCCTGTGGGGGGGAGACTACAGCAATTCCACTCGCATAGGCAAAATATCACCACAGACAATTGGGTGTTATCAATTATCCACAATGGCTATTGCCTAGAGTTAATCTCAACCCCTCCAAACATTCTACCACATTACCACAAATTGTCCCCAGAACACAACGTTTTGTTACAACAGGAGGTACAATCCCTACTACTAAAACAAGCAATAAAATTGGTCCCACATCCTCAACAAGGAACAGGAGTATACTCACTATACTTCCTCATTCCCAAAACAAGATGGCACTCTAAGACCTATCCTAGACCTCAGGCCTCTCAATCTATACATCCTGACAGAACATGTTCACATGGTAACTCTGCAAGATGTCATTCCACTACTACAAAAACAAGATTACATGACTGCTTTAGACCTCAAAGATGCGTATTTCCATATACCCATCCATCCAGCTCACAGAAAATACCTCAGGTTTGTCATAGCAGGAAAACATTACCAGTTCAAAGTTTTACTATTTGGCATAACAACAGCTCCAAGAGTGTTCACAATATGTCTAGCAGTAGTAGCAGCCTACTTAAGAAGAAATCACATTTACGTCTTTCCATATCTATACGATTGGATAATAAAACCAAGCAATTTTACACAATGCCCACAACACACTCAATATGTAACCGAAACCCTGCATACACTAAGGTTCACTCTAAATTATCAGAAGTCTCACCTTCAACCAGCACAGGCACAACCTTACCTAGGTGATATTCTAAATACTCAAAAAGCCCTGGCATATCCAAATACACAAAGGATACAGGCTTTCCAAAATCTCATACCACATATCCAACCAAATCAACAATAAACTGTAAGATTTATCATGAAAATTCTAGGGATGATGGCATCTTGCATAGCCATAGTTCCACACACAAGACTAAATACGAGGCCTTTACAACAATGCCTCTCACAACAATGGTCTCAGGCACACGGTCAGCTTCAAGATCTAGTGTTGATGGACCGCCAAACGCACATGTCCCTTCAATAGTGGAATCTCAACAATCTAATGAAGGGGCAGTCATTTCAAGACCCTGTACCTCAGACCATAATAACAACAGATGCATCACTGATAGGTTGGGGAGCTCATCTCAACAATCATACCATTCAAGGGAAATGGGATCCCAAACAGAAACAATTTCACATAAACCACCTAGAATTATTGGTGTTTCTTGCCCTAAAAGCGTTTCAACCCCTTCTCAAACACAAGACTGTTCTGATAAAAACAGACAACATGACCACCATGTATTACCTCAAAAAACAGGGCGGGCACATTCATCTGAACTGTCTGTGCTAGCCCAGACAATATGGAAATGGGTAATTCACAATCGCATTCATCTATTAGCAGAATACATTCTAGGAATAGATAATCAATTAGCGGCTCTCCTAAGCAGGAATCACCAACAAACTCACAAATGGGAGATTCACACCCAAGTACTTCAAAATTACTTTCAAAAGTGGGGAACACCAGAAATAGACCTATTCGCAACAAGCCAAAATGCAAAATGCCAAAACTTTGCATCCACACACCCACATTCTCTATCCAAGGGCAATGCTCTATGGATCAATTGGTCAGGGACATTTGCTTATGCTTTCCCCCTCTCCCACTCCTTCCCTTTCTGGTAAGCAAACTATGTCAGGCATCTCTTACCATGATATTCATAGCCCCAACATGGGCACATCAACATTGGTACACAACACTCTTAGACCTGTCTGTAGTACCTCATTCCAAACTCCCAAACAGACCAGATTTGTTAACACAGAACAAAGGTCAAATCAGGCACCCAAACCCCAATGCTCTCAATGTAGCGATTTGGCTCTTGAAGTCATAGAATTTGGTTACTTAAAACTTCCATTAGAATGCATGGAAGTGCTTAAACAGGCATGTAAACCTACTACCAGACAATGTTATGCTAAGAAATGGAAAAAATGTGTTTACTACTGTCAATCTAAAATACTGATCCACTTACAGCATCTATGCAAGATATTGTATGCTACCTCCTTCATTTGCAAAAATCTAATTTAGCTTTCTCATCCATCAAAATCCACCTTACTGCAATATCTGCATACTTACAAACAATTCAACACACTTCTCTATTCAGAGTTCCTTTTATTAAAGCTTTCCTGGAAGGATTAAAACGCATTATTCCACTTAGGACACCACCTGTTCCTTCTTGGAATCTAAATATCGTACTTACCAGACTCATGGGCCCACCTTTTGAACCCATGCACTCTTGTCACATTCAATTTTTAACATGGAAGGCTGCCTTCCTTGTAGCTATTACTTCTTACGAAGAGTTAGTGAAATACAAGCGTTCACTATTGAGGAATCTTTTTTCCAAGTACACAAACATAAAGTTGTACTTAGGACAATTCCAAAATTTCTACTAAAAGTAGTATCTTCTTTTCACATCAACCAAACAGTAGAATTTCCAGTCTTATTTCCACAGCCAGACTCAGTTGCAGAAAGAGCTCTTCATACTCTAGGTCTCAAAAGAGCTCTTATGTACTATATAGATAGAACTAAGGGGGTCAATACAACATTGGCGGTAAAAGCCGCTTACCGCCGTACAGAAGACCGCCTATACACCGCCGTGGAAATCCGCCACAGCTATTATGACCCACATCTCGGAACCCGCCGAAATTCAGACACCCACACAAGTCCGCCACACCAAAGGTCAGTGATAAACTGGCGAAAACAAAACCTCCACCGTCACGCCAACAGAAACACGCCCATGCTATCACGACCCACGAATCCACGCGGCGGTCTTTCAACCGCGGTATTCCATTGGCAGTACACACCGCCGCGCTCAAAATACACACACATCTCCAAAACACCACCACATTGGACAATTCGAAAGACACACACCTGATACACATACAAACACCACTGCCACACACCCATTACAATATAAAACACACACCCACATCACACACAAACCCCTACGACCCAAAATTATTGACAAAGGCCAGAGAGAGAGCACAGAATAGACAACCCCACCACACAGAGGCACACAACACCCACACAACATCCACGCACAAAACACCACACACCACTACACATCACCACACTCATCACCACATACACCAAACCACACATCACCTACACCACCCCATGGCACGGCAAAGACACCCCAGGTTCTCTGAGGAGGAGCTCAGGGTCATGGTGGAGGAAATCGTACGGGTAGAGCCACAGCTATTTGGAGCACAGGTGCAGCACACCTCCATAGCTAGGAAGATGGAGCTATGGCGAAGAATAGTCGACAGGGTCAACGCAGTGGGACAGCACCCAAGAAATCGGGATGACATCAGGAAGAGGTGGAACGATTTACGGGGGAAGGTGTGTTCCGTGGTCTCCAGGCACAACATCGCGGTACAGCGGACTGGCGGCGGACCCCCACCTCCTCCCCCACAACTAACAACATGGGAGGAGCAGGTCTTGACCATTATGCATCCTGAGGGCCTCGGAGGAGTCGGTGGAGGAATGGACACTGGTAAGTCAAATCTTAACTATCATATCCCCCACCCTACCTGCATGCCATCACACACCCCCACCCTCACCCCCTCCCCTATCACTCCAAGTCCTCACTAATGTACTAATAACACAAACCACCCATCCCAACACCAAGCCCTGCATGACACAACAAAGCATGGACACCCATCACTAAACCATGCCCACAGCACATACCCATAACACCCCCCCAACCATCATCACACAAGCCCCCACACAGGAATGCTAGCACTGGGGTACACGCTCACCCACCCATTGCACACCATGACACACACACATGCAATAATCATACTTTTACACCCCTGCAGGACCACTACCTAACGTCACCAGACAGGAGGGTCCAGACATCTCTACCCCACCCACAGAAGAGGCCCACAGTGATGACAGCAGCTCTGGCCAACTGGATCCAGATGACCAGCCCGACCATCGTGGGCCTCGGGACAGTCGGTTCCCCTTACACAGGCACAGCCCAACACAGACCTTCCACCCTCTGGAAACACCAGCACAGCACCCACCCAGCTGGCCCATTCCTCCGTACCCAGGACACGTCAATCAGCTGTGTGTCCACCACTACAGGGAACCCAGGATAACCCACCACAACAACAGGGACCTGGGGACAGTGGTAGTGGGCACACGGTCCAGGGGACTGAGGCACAGGAACACAGGGGAACTGGAAGGGCTGCCGTGCGACAGGGGGTGGACAGGCCAAGGGAACCCACTCTCCACGAGGCCCTCTCCTCCATCATGGGAGCATACCACCACTCCCAGGAGACGATGGCTATGGTCCTGGCCAAGTTTCAGGAGACCCAGCGCCTGCAGGAGGAACAGTATTTGGGCTTCAGGGAGGAACTCAGAACCATCAGCTCCGCCCTGGGCACCATCGTAGGGGTGCTGAAGGACATACAGAACACCATGAGGGACACCGTGGCACTCCAAGGGGCCCCTGACACTAGCATGGACGATGAACTGCCCACCACCTCCGCCGGCGCTAGTGGACAGGACGCCCCGCCACAGGACCACCACATCAGCACCCCATCCCCTGCAGACGGAGAACCACCCTGCAAACGGTCCCTGAGATCCAGGAACAGGACAGAGCACGAAGGCAAGACCCCCGCCAAGAAATGAGACCACCCTGATTGTCATCCCACTGTCCCACTTTGTAACCCTGTCCATACTGGAACTGCCCCAGCTCCACTTCCTATGCCCATATGGGCAGTGCACCTGTGAGACTAATAGACTGGACTCTGCCATGGACATTCCTCCACCATCACCCCTAACCATTTTACCACCCCCTCCAATATTTAGCAATTCAATAAACACCCTTGAACCACAAAACAATCTGGAGTCAGTCTGTGATTGAGAAAATGTGTATTAGCTATGACAGTGACAAAATCCGTTCTCAATAGTAATGTCAACATACCTATGTCACACATCACAAGTCCATGAAGGATGCAAGCAGATGACACACGTTGGTGACCACACCTGTGAAACCGTAATGGAAATGTACAACTCAGTTACCAAATACTGGTTGAAATTGACAGACAGGATAGAGGTAAAAGTGTGAAAGTACTTGTAGTAGTCAAGAAAGTGTTCTCACCTGTGTGTCACTGGAAATATTGCTGTATGACTGAGTCCCTGTTGTCAATGTCTTCTTCCTCTGCTTCCTCCTCATCACTGTCCACAGGCTCCACAGCTGCCACAACACCGTCATCTGGACCATCCTCCTGCAGAAAAGGCACCTGGCGTCGCAAAGCAAGATTGTGAAGCATACAGCAGGTGATGATGATCTGGCACACCTTCCTTGGTAAGTAGAATAGGGAACCACCTGTCATATGGAGGCACCTGAACCTGGCCTTCAGGAGGCCAAAGGTACGTTCGATCACCCTCCTAGTCCGCCCATGGGCCTCATTGTAGCGTTCCTCTGCCCTTGTCCTGGGATTCCTCACTGGGGTCAATAGCCATGACAGGTTGGGGGAACCAGAGTCCCCTAATAGCCACACCCGGTGCCTCTGGAGTTGACCCATCACATAAGGGATGCAGCGATTCCGCAGGATGTAGGCGTCAATCACAGAGCCAGGGAACATAGCATTTACCTGGGAGATGTACTGGTCTGCCAAACATACCATCTGTACATTCATCGAATGATAACTCTTCCGGTTCCTGTACACCTGTTCACTCCTGTGGGGGGGACCAGAGCTACATGGGTCCCATCAATGGCACCTATGATGTTAGGGATATGTCCAAGGGCATAGAAGTCACCTTTAACAGAAGCCAAATCCCCCACCTGAGGGAAAACGATGTAGCTCCTCATGTGTTTCAGCAGGGCAGACAACACTCTGGACAACACGTTGGCCACTGTTGTTTGAAAAGACCCACTTGCAAGGAAATGGAGCACTGATAGCACTTGCACTTGAGGGGGGATTCCTGTGGGATGGCGGATTGCTGACATCAGGTCTGGCTCCAACTGGGTACACAGTTCCTTGATTGTGGCACGGTCAAACCTGTAGGTGATGATTAAATGTTGCTCCTCCATTGTCAATAGGTCCACCAGCGGTTGGTACACCGGAGGATTCCGCCATCTCCTCACATGTCCCAGCTGACGGTGCCTAGGAAGGACAAAAGCGACCACAGAGTCAAGCAACTCAGAGGTATGTACCCACAGCTACACAGAACACGAAACATAATGCAAAAAGTTATCTGTAAGAGTGTTGAGTCCAGGCCTAGGTATGTGTGACGCAGTTGTAAATGAAGCCATGTGGGCCCCTGAAATGGCGGCTGCCTGACTTCTAAACTGAGACAATGGGATGTGAGGTAACTGCGCTGGCGTTGTACCCCGTCGCGGTAGGCGGTCAAAGACCGCGGCGCAATGCTGCATTGGTTAACATTGGACCCTATGGGTCCCAGGAGCCAATGACGAAGTGCGCCGGCGGTGATGATACGCACTGCCGCGGACGTGACCGCCATTTTCTATCTGTTGAATCACTCGATACCTGATCTTCGTCAGGAGAGGACCTATACTGCAAGTGCTGCTGTGACCTCGGTCTGGAAGAGACAATAGCATGTGCGTCTGGGGAAAGGGCCCCTGCCTTCACTGCACAGGAGTTGGAGAAGCTCGTGGACTGGGTCCTCCCCCAGTACACGCTACTCTACGGTCCTCCAGACCAACAGGTGAGTACATAGGGTGCAAGTTGTATGGGCTTTGCCTGGGTGGAGAGGGCTGGTCGTAAGAAGGAAAGGGGCAGAGTTCTGTGAGCATGAAGGACTGTGAATGCATGTGCCACATGGCAAGGGCAGGGATGTGGGCCACTCATGTCGACGGTGCAGTTGGTAATGACTTCTCTTCCTCCCCTGTCCATGTCATGTAGGTCAGCGCCCACCAGAAGAAGGATATGGCATTGCCAAGGACGTCCGGACCCTGGGGGTTCACCAGAGACGGAGCACCCACTACCGTAAAAGATGGGAGGACATTCGCCGCTGGAGCAAGAAGACGGTGGAGGCTCAGCTGGGGATGGCCTCCAAACGTGGGAGGGGTACCCATCGCACCATGACCCCCCTGATGTTCCGGATCCTGGCGGTGGCCTACTCTGACGTGGATGGGCGCTTGAGGGAATCACAGCAGACACAAGGGGGTGAGTACACTCTCATTCTGCTGACTTTGCGCGCAGTGGAGGGGTCTGGGTGGGGGAGGAAGGCTGTGGGTTTCCCTAGACCAGGGCGAGTTCCGTAGGCTAGGCCCCTCCGTAATGCAGGCCATGTGCCACTCAACCCTACCTCTGTAGAATGCCAAGTACAGGTATACATGCCCCTGTGTCATCTATGTGTGCAGATGTTGACCATAGCCATGTAGGCCATATCCCAGGAACTGCATCTGTAAAGCCCAAGAGCGCGGTGTAGTGCAGGGGGCTGCTGTGTCTGTATTGTCCGCCAACGGTAGCGGTAAGCCATGCACTCAACCTGTCTTTCTTCTGTCGCCCCCCCCCCCCATTTTTGTGCTCTCCCTGTTCTTTTGTGCATCAGCATCATCAGGTGGAGGTACAGTGGCACCGGAGCACAAGGGGGCTGCATCCCACATGGCCATGGAGGGCCACACCACGGACTCCGAATACACCAGTGGGACGGAGGGCGAGGGGAGCTTCACGGCAGTCACCGGATCAGCAACCAGCGACACGGACTCGTCCTCCGATGGGAGCTCCCTTGTGGTGGCAGCAACATCTGTGCCCCCCACTTCTACAGGTACAGCCGCCACCCCCCTACCAGCACCGCCCTCCCAGCAGCCCCTCAGCCTTCGCCTTGTGCCCGCTCACCCAGGAGGGTGAGCATCACCTTCGCCCCAGGCACCTCAGCCCCTGCCCCTGTCACCTCTGCTGCCCTCAGTGAGGAGGCCATTGACCTCCTCAGGTCACTCACTGTTGGGCAGTCTACCATTGTGAATGCCATCCAGGGTGTAGAAAGGGAGTTGCAACACACTAATGCATTCCTGGAGGGCATTCATTCTGGTCAGGATGCCCATCATCGAACCCTGCAATCTCTGGCCTCAGCACTGATGGCAGCCATTGTCCCTGTGTCTAGCCTCCCCCCTCCAACTTCCTCCACCCAGACCCAATCCCCTGTACCTCTGGCTATCCCAAGCACACCATCAGACCAGCCTGCACACACGTCAACACACAAGGGAAGCTCAGGCAAACATAGGCACCACACATCCCACAGGCACTCACACAAGCATCACCCACATACAGACACATACAGACACAGCAACATCCACTGCCTCCACTGTGTCCCCCTCGTCGTCGTCTCCCTCCTCCCTCCCAGTGTCGTCTACACTCTCACCTGCATGCAATACCACTACAGCCACTAGGACTCGCACCAGCACACCCACCACCACACCCGCTCACCTGCACTCACCACCCCCACCCCCACTACCATTTACACGTTCCCTGTGTCCTCTCCCAGTGCGGCTGTGACGCCCCCTCCCAAAGTACACAAACGCGGGCACACACACAACCCACATCCATCCACCTCACGACAGCCTCCAGAACATGCACCTGCACCCAAATCATCCAAAGTTACACCTCCTACAACCACCTCCTCTTCCTCCACTCCCAGACCCCCTCCAGCTACCCGTCCCAGTGTTCGTCAAAAACTTTTCCTGAGCAACGTTGACCTCTTTCCCACCACCCCCCTCCAATTCATAGGTCCCGTAATAGCACCTCAGCCAAAAAATATCCGGTACCAGTGGTGCCTGTTAGAGGTATGTGGAGTGCACCGGGCACCAGGGCAGCCAGTGTGACACGGAGCCCAAGCACAGCCAGTCCCCCCCTGTGAAGCACCAGAAGTTGGACAGTGCCCAACGGGATAGGGGGAAGACTCCAGCCGGCAAAGCCGCTCACAAGGGTTCCGGGGGGGAGTGTCGACTCAGCTGTGACTCCTCCCAAGGTGGGGAAGGGGCAGAAGAAAGCGCCAAAGTCTGGGAAGAGCAGCACGGCGAAGAAGGCCGTCATCATCCCCGCTGCCCAGGAGGCCTCCGCCAGCCCGATCGTCACTGGCCAGGACGCCACCACCAGAGTCAGTGCCCAGGAGGGCAGTCCCATCATCACTGGTCAGGAGACAACCGCCAGAGTCTTTGCCCAGGAGGGCAGTCCCATCGTCACTGGTCAGGAGACCACCGCCAGAGTCAGTGCCCAGGAGGGCAGTCCCATCGTCACAGGTCAGGAGACCACCGCCAGAGTCAGTGCCCAGGAGGGCAGTCCCATTGTCACAGGTCAGGAGACCACCGCCAGAGTCAGTGGCCAGGAGGGCCCCAGCAGCCACAGCCCCGCTGGGCAATGAGGGACCGCCATGGCAAACACCGCTGCACAGGTCAGAGACAGCAAAGTCAAGCACCGCCGAACAGTGCAAGCACCGCTGAACAGGGCAAAGACCGCCATGGCAAGCACCGCTGAACAGGTCAGAAACTGCAAAGTCAAGCACCGCTGAACAGGGCAAGCATCGCTGAACAGGGCAAAGACCGCCATGGCAAGCACCGCTGAACAGGTCGGAAACTGCAAAGTTAAGCACCGCTGAACAGGGCAAGCACCGCTGAACAGGGCAAAGACCGCCATGGCAAGCACCGCTGAACAGGGCAAGCACCGCTGAACAGGGCAAAGACCGCCATGGCAAGCACAGCTGAACAGGTCAGAAACTGCAAAGTCAAGCACCGCTGAACAGGGCAAGCACCGCCAACTCTAGCACCGCTAGCCCATGTGCGGCAGGGGCAGTGACCGAACTGGGACCGTCACTGGGACAGTGAGGCACTCTGGGCACCAGTCCCCCTCCAGAACCAGTGGAGACATGCATCCACTCCGTCTGTCCTTAACAGGATGAAGCACTCTGGGCACCAGTCCCCCTCCAGAACCAGTGGAGCCTGTTATCGACTTGAGAGACTGTGGCTTTGCACTCCCCAGTATAAAGCAGTGGGCAAACCACCCACTATAGAGACTTGTGAGACTGTGGCTTTGCACTCCCCAGGATGGCACAGTGGGCAAACCACCCACTGAAAAGTCTTGTGAGACTGTGGCTTTGCACTCCCCAGGATAAAGCAGTGGGCAAACCACCCACTATAGAGACTTGTGAGACAGTGGTCCACGGACATTAAATGGTGCATACCTGCACTACTAATCGTGATGTATATTTTGTAGAATGTGTATATATATCTGTATATATTAGCTTACTGTATTTTTATACATTACAATGGTTGCACTCATTTCCTTTTGTCTTTGCATTCTTCCGGGGGGTTTGGGGGTTGTTACTGTAATGTTTGGATATGCATTGGTGTGTGTGTTGTAGTGGGTGAGGGTCGGGGTGGGGGTGTTGCATGTGTGTGTCCCTGACTTTTGCCTCCCCCCTCCTCCCTCACCTATGTCATAGGTGCAGTACTCACCGTTGTCTTCGGCGCCGCCGTTGGTGGTCATCGTACAGGAGCAGGAAGCTTATCGCAGGGAGTATTTGGAGTTCCGGCTCCATGGTGCCCTCCTTCCTCGTGGAGTGTTTGAGGTGAGCGTTTTCCCTTTGAAATGGCTGTTTCCACCGTGTTTTTATCCACGGTGAATCCGCCCCGGAAAATGTGGCGGATTGGTAGGTTGTGATACTGTGGGCGGTACTTTGTCTTCCGCCTGTCTGTTGGCGGTGACCGCCGCGCTGCTTGTCTGTACCGCCGTGGCTGTCAGAGTGTTAAAGTGGCTGTGTTTGTTGGCGGTTTCCGCCACGGTCATAATTCCCTTTTTTTCCGCCGGCCTGTTTGCGGTCTTACCGCCACTTTAACCCCGTCCGCCAGGGTTGTAATGACCCGCAAAATATTTTAGGAAAACAAAACAACTTTCTGTTGCTTTTCAACAACCACATAAAGGCAATCCTATATCTAAACAAGGCTTAGCAAGATGGATTGTTAGATGCATTCAAACATTCTACATCAAAACAAAAAGACAACTTTTGATCACTCCTAGAGCACATTCTACAAGAAAGAAAGGTGTGTCAATGGCATTTTTAGGAAACATACCAATAGCTGATATATGTAAAGCTGCCACATGGTCTACACCTCATACCTTTACTAAACACTATTGTGTTGATGATTTCTCACAGCAACAGGCCACTGTAGGTCAAGCTGTCTTAAGAACACTATTTCAAACAACTTCAACTCCTACAGGCTAGCCACCGGTATTTTTTGGAAGGACTAACTGCTTTGTAGTCTATGCATAGCATGTGTATCTGCAGCTACACATGCCATTGAACGGAAAATGTCACTTACCCAGTGTACATCTGTTCATGGCATGTAGTGCTGCAGATTCACATGCACCCTCCCTCCTCCCCGTAAGCCTGTAGTCGTTTAAGTTCATCATTTGTACATATGTAGATACATTTACATTGCATTGACATCTCTTTATGTTTGTATACTTTATCACTCCTTCCTTCACCCTTTGCGGGAAAACAATCTAACAATGGAGTCGGTGCCCATGCGCACTGTAACCGAGAGGAGGAGTCATTCGATCCCGTGACTCCGAAAAGACTTCTTAGAAGAAAAACAACTTGTAACACTCTGAGCCCAACGCTATATGTCGGAAGAGCTATGCATAGCATGTGAATCTGTAGCACTACATGCCACGAACAGATGTACACTGGGTAAGTGACATTTTTCATATATATATATATATATATATATATATATATATATATATATATATATATATATATATATAGTGTAAGAAAATGCCTCCTTGGCATGGTTACCCCCTGACTTTATTCCTTTGCTGATGCCAAGTTATGATTTGAAAGTGTGCTGAGGCCTGCTACCCAGGCCCCAGCACCAGTGTTCTTTCCCTAAACTGTACCTTTGTCTCCACAATTGGCACAACCCTGGCATCCAGGTAAGTCCCTTGTAACTGGTACCCCTGGTACCAAGGGCCCTGATGCCAGGAAAGGTCTCTAAGGGCTGCAGCATGTCTTATGCCACCCTGTGGACCCCTCACTCAGCACATACACACTGCTTGCCAGCTTATGTGTGCTGGTGGGGAGAAAATGACTAAGTCGACATGGCACTCCACTCAGAGTGCCATGCCAACCTCACACTGCCTATGGCATAGATAAGTCACCCCTCTAGCAGGCCTTACAGCCCTAAGGCAGGGTGCACTATACCACAGGTGAGGGCATGGGTGCATGAGCACTATGCCCCTACAGTGCCTAAGCAAAACCTTAGACAATGTAAGTGCAGGGTAGCCAAAAGAGTATATGGTCTGGGAGTCTGTCAAACACGAACTCCACAGCACCATAATGGCTACACTGAAAACTGGGAAGTTTGGTATCAAACTTCTCAGCACAATAAATGCACACTGATGCCAGTGTACATTTTATTCTGAAATACACCCAGAGGGCATCTTAGAGATGCCCCCTGAAAACATACCCGACTACCAGTGTGGGCTGACTAGTTTTTGCCAGCCTGTCACACACCAGACATGTTGCTGGCCACATGGGGAGAGTGCCTTTGTCACTCTGTGGCCAGGAACAAAGCCTGTACTGGGTGGAGGTGCTTCACACCTCCCCCTGCAGGAACTGTAACACCTGGTGGTGAGCCTCAAAGGCTCACCCCCTTTGTTACAGTGCTACAGGGCATCCCAGCTAGTGGAGATGCCCGCCCCTCCGGCCACTGTCCCCACTTTTGGCAGCAAGGCTGGAGGAGATAATGAGGAAAACAAGGAGGAGTCACTGGCCAGTCAGGACAACCCCTAAGGTGTCCTGAGCTGAGGTGACTCTGACTTTTAGAAATCCTCCATCTTGCAGATGGAGGATTCCCCCAATAGGATTAGGGATGTGACCCCCTCCCCATCGGGAGGAGGCACAAAGAGGGTGTAGCCACCCTCAGGGCTAGTAGCCATTGGCTACTATCCTCCCAGACCAAAACACACCCCTAAATCGAGTATTTAGGGGTCCCCGGAACCAAGGAAGAGAGATTCCTGCAACCTGAAGACGAAGAAGGACTGCTGACCTGAAGCCCTGCAGAGAAGACGGAGACACCAACTGCTTTGGCCCCAGCCCTACCGGCCTGTCTCCCCACTTCGAGAAAAACTGCAACAGCGACGCATCCCACAGGGTCCAGTGACCTCTGAAGCCTCAGAGGACTACCCTGCATCTAAAAGGACCAAGAAGCTCCCGAGAACACCGGCCCTGTTCAACAAACCTGCAACTTTGCAACAAAGAAGCAACTTTTAAAGACCACACGTTTCCCGCTGGAAGCGTGAGACTTTCCACTCTGCACCCGACGCCCCCGGCTCGACCTGCGGAAAACTAACTCTACAGGGAGGACTACCCGGTGACTGCAAGCCCTTGAGTAGCCAGAGTTGACCCCCCTGAGCCCCCACAGCGACGCCTGCAGAGGAACTCCAGAAGCTCCGCCTGACCGCGACTGCCTGCTTCAAGGAACCCGACACCTGGAAACCACACTGCACCCGCAGCCCCCAGGACCTGAAGGAACCAAACTCCGGTGCAGGAGCGACCCCCAGGCGACCCTCTGCCTAGCCCAGGTGGTGGCTACCCCGAGGAGCCCCCCCTGTGCCTGCCTGCATCGTTGAAGAGACCCCTGGGTCTCCCCATTGATTCCTATTGAAAACCCGACACTTGTTTGCACTCTGCACCCGGCCGCCCCTGTGCCGCTGAGGGTGTACTTTCTGTGCCTGCTTGTGTGTCCCCCCGGTGCCCTACAAAAACCCCCTGGTCTGCCCTCCGAAGTCGCGGGTACTTACCTGCTGGCAGACTGGAACCGGGGCACCCCTATTTCCATTGAAGCCTATGCATTTTGGGCACCACTTTGATCTCTCCACCTGACCGGCCCTGAGCTGCTGGTGTGGTAACTTTGGGGTTGCCTTGAACCCCCAACGGTGGGCTACCTTGGACCCAACTTTGAACCCTGTAAGTGTTTTACTTACCTGTGAACTTAACATTTACTTACCTCCCCCAGGAACTGTTGATTTTTGCAGTGTCCACTTTTAAAATAGCTTACTGCCATTTTTGCCAAAACTGTACATGCTATTGTGATAATTCAAAGTTCATAAGATACCTGAGTGAAATGCCTTTCATTTAAAGTATTGTTTGTAAATCTTGAACCTGTGGTTCTTAAAATAAACTAAGAAAAGATATGTTTTTATATAAAAACCTATTGGCCTGGAATTGTCTTTGAGTGTGTGTTCCTCATTTATTGCCTGTGTGTGTACAACAAATGCTTAACACTATCCTCTGATAAGCCTACTGCTCGACCACACTACCACAAAATAGAGCATTAGAATTATCTCTTTTTGCCACTATCTTACCTCTAAGGGGAATCCTAGGACTCTGTGCACACTATTTTTTACTTTGAAATAGTATATACAGAGCCAACTTCCTACATTGGTGGATCAGCGGTGGTGTACAAGACTTTGCATTTGTTGGACTACTCAGCCAATACCTGATCACACGACTAAATTCCAAAAATTGTCATTAGAAACTGATTTTTGAAATTTGAGCTATTTTTCTAAATTTTTAAAAGTCCTGCTAGGGCATTGTGTTAGTCCCTGTTAGCATTTCTTTTAGAGTTTAAAAGTTTTGTAAAAGTTTGGATTAAGTTCTAGAGATAGTTTTAGATTCTTAAAAAGTATCCCAACTTTTAGAAACATAATTTCTGCTGCAGAAGAGACAGCGGTGGAGCTCAACCTCACACCTTACCTGCATCTTAGGATGTCAGAGCTAAGGACTCTCTGCAGAATCAAGAAACTTAAAACTGCCTCAAACCCTCCCAAAGTACAGCTCCAGGAGCTCTTGGCAGAGTTTGCTAGAGACAACCCCTCTGAAGATGTCCTTACAGAGGGGGAAGCTAGTGATGAGGAGGAAAATTTCCCACCTTCACTCCTAGCCACCCCAGAAACTATATATATATATATATATATATATATATATATATATATAATATATATTTCAGGGGTGGCTACTATCCGCATGTAATAACGTATTACCCTCAGTTGCCCTCCTATGTAATTTAGATGTGAGTTTGCCATCCTCAACTGTTATTCTCACATCCAAGAAGTTGACACATACACCCCAGAAACGTGATCCAGAGAATACCTAATGGGGAGTTCATGCAAACTCGTAGGAATTGCAGTCATGATGTAACCTTTAAGGAGGAGAGCAGGGTGATGGTTGCCAGGTTCAGGGAAAGGGGGTACAAGGAGGATATCCTTAAGAATGCTTTATTGAGAGCTCAGAAAGTGACCAGGGATACACTTTTAGCCCCTAAACCGTCTCGAGACATAGTAAACCCACAGGTAGCCAGATTCATCACTAACTTTAACAATAAAGTTAATGATGTTAGAAAAATATTGAACAAACACTGAACCATACTTAGTACTGAAGATATATTATCTAATCTGGTGGGGTATCACCTTCCGTAAAGGCAGTTCCCTCAAAGACATATTGTGTAGAAACAGTGCTACCAGCAAAACGAAACAATCAGGTAAAACTATTATGGGATTTTACGTATATGGTACATACAAAGCATGTAAATTCAGCCATAATGTAAAACAATATCGTTCCCCTTTAGACAACACACTTAGATGGATTGATAAACACTTAACTTGTCACTCTGATTTGCATATATGCTTTGGTGTACCCCTGTGAGAAACTTTATATAGGGAGCACTACTTTTTTCTATGAAAAACGCAAACTGGAGCATATGCGGGCCATACAAAATAGGGATAAGCAATACCGAGTGGCATGCCATTTTGAGATTAAACATGATGATAATAGGGATCCTTTACACTCTTTTGATCTGGATAGGGTCCTGATCTCTGCTAGGGGCGAGGATTGTGTATACAGGTTAAGACATTTAGAATCGAGGTATATTTTGGAGTCAGATAGTAGAATTCCAATGGGTTTGAATGTAGATGAGGATAAGTATATTCACTTGGTAGATTAGCTTTTATTAAGTGTTTGTGCATCTCAGAGTGCTATATTGAATGTTAATGTACTAATGATGTTTGCTGTAAATATTGTTTCTATATATTTTTTGCTATGACTGAATATTTTTTTTATGACTGATAGCCACTCAGTATGTTGATTTTCGCTGATTTTACCTAAATGTGTGTTTTGTTTTGTCAATACAGAGTGCGGCACTTTATGGTTGGATTGAGCCCTGGCAATCGCGTGTCATTGGATAGTCACTTATAGTAACCTTCTTATTGCATGTCCAGGGAGTCGGGAAAAGAGCAACTTTTTTCGTACTTCATCACACATTGTGATATGTAGCCCTTGTGGATGTGATTGTGGATGCTGGGGTTTGGGATATTATAAAAACCCATGAGATTGTGCTGAACTGTATATTAGGGTTTGAGATGCTATAATAACCCATGAGGTTGTACTGAACCATATATTCTTAGTATATACTTTTTAAAATGGCTGTTAATTTGTTCTTTTGATTTCTTTATTGAAATGTAATTCTCTCATTGTGTTGCAATTATGGTGATGATTCGCCCACTTGGGCTTGATTGTGGACTGCAGATAAACCCATGGGGGCTTATTCTTCAATAGTCATTTAACTGTGGTATTGACAGAAGGCAGTCAATTATGATCAAAACAATGTTTTATAATAATCACAGTGGTGCGAAGGTAGTAGGAGATTACTCAGTAATTTAATTACAATTACCATCTATTTCAGCTGAGATCATTTTGTGACTCTTGGGTATACCAGTAATTTTGTCTGATGACAGCTTTACTCAGCATGTTGACAATTATTACATGTCGGCTATTTCGATCCAGTTTTGCTTACATAGGCTCCTTGGGTAGAAACATACAAACTGATTCCGTTTCAACTTAAATCATAATTTATGATTGATGAAATAATGATTTTTAATAATTTGTTATCATGTTGGTGGAAGATTGATGTTTTCCACAGCATTTTGTTTAATATTTTGTTTACTTAACTGTAGAACATCATTTTTATTAAGAGGGTAAGAAACTTAGAAATGACCGCCTTCTTCGATCTTACTGCCCCAGTCCTTTTTTTATGTTGATATTTCACTTGATGATGTTTTATTCTTTAAAAAGGGTGCTGGGAACTTTCTAACTCACCCATGAACAAGGCGGCTAGACCAACGAAACACGTTGGGTTGCTGATTTGTAAGATACACCTTAATAAATTTTGCAACGAAGATTGATGGAATTGGATCAGTGATTTCCTCAGGAGCGCGCATTTCTTGCTTAAGAAGTGAGAAGTTGTCTACAGCTTTATTCTGGGTGCCTTGCCGGGCATGCACAGAAGCCGTGAGGGTCTTATATATATATATATATATATATATATATATATATACACATATATATATATATATATATATATATATATATATACATACATAGTAGCAGTTGCCACTAGGTAGTTATAGTTAGGACCATGTGGCCATAGAAAAAGCATTTTTTGACTTGCCTATATCTTTAGCACCGTTCGATAAATCTTCATAACATTTTCGAAACAAAAGTGCCCCATTGATTCTTGTTGCACATGGAAAGTTTCGGGTGATCCGTCAAGTGGGGGCTAAGAAAAAGAGTGGGTCAAAAAAGTTTCCCATGTTAATTCCTATAGGACCTTTGAACAAGGTATCAGTCCGAACCACTAGACAGAATTACACCAAATTTTGCAGAAAGCTAGTTTTCAGTATGAGGGTTGTTGAAGTTGAGTTATTAAAGGGAAAACAAATTTGTATATCTCTGGCCGCGACGACTTCACGAAATGTAAGAGCTGGTGCACAGCAAATGCACATCTCTGATAGGCTGGCAACAATTCAAACCAGGAAGTCTTCCTCACCGGCCGAACTCGGAGAGTTAGGCTCCCATCTTTCACCTCGAAACTGATGGAAACCAGCTGTGGAGTACCCCTACAAAACCAGCTGCGGAGTACCCCAGGGCTCCTCTGTGAGTCCCACCCTCATCAATGTCTACATGACCCCGCTCGCCAAGATTGTCAGACAACACGGGCTCAACATCGTCTCATACGCCGACAACACAGCTAACTCTCCCTCACTGACGAACCATCGACAGCCAAAAGCAACTTTCACAGCGGAATGAAGGCAGTCGTCGACTGGATGAAAGACAGCTGCCTCAAGCTCAACTCGGATAAGATGGAGATCCTAATCCTGGGCCCCACCCCCACCACCTCTGACGACTCCAGGTGGCCCACTGCCCTCAGAACTGCCCCATCTCCCACCGACCACACGTAACCTCAACATCATTCTCAACTCCTCGCTGTCTATGGCCCTCCAAGTCAGTGCTGTCTCATCCTTGTGCTTCCACACATTCCGCTTGCTAAGGAAGATTTTCAAGTGCATCCCCACTGACGTGAAAAGAACAGTCACCCACGCACTCATCATCAGTAAACTCGACTATGGCAGTGCATTCTATACCCGTATCAACAAGAAACTTTAGATAAGACTTCAGAGAATATAGAACGCCGTGGCCAGACTCATCCAGGACATACCCAGCAACAAACACATATCCGCCCACCTGAGAGATCTACACCGGCTCCTCGTCAACAAACGTATCACTTTCAAACGCTTACAAGGCCCTTCACAATATCGGACCTGCCTGCCTCAACCACTACATCTCCTTCTACACCCCCCCCAAGCAACTCCGCTCTGCTCAACTGGCCCTTGCCACCATCCCTATGATCCAGAAGAACACGCCTGGAGGAAAATCCTTCTCCTACCTCCCCTCACAGACATGGAACGCGCTGCCGCTTCACCTCAGGCAATCCCCTTCGCTGGCTCAGTTCAGGAAGGACCTCAAGACCAGGCTCTTCAACTGACCCGGTGCCCCCATGAGCATCTTGAGACCTCCTGGGTGAGAAGTTGCACTTTACTAATACTTGATTTATTGATTGACTGAGCCATCTTGGGACTCGACTTCAGCTGAGTCCCAAAAAAAAGTAAAAGAAAAAAGAAAAGTGACCAGGGAAGGGATACTCTGACCCATAAGCTCTGGTGGTGGGGTCCCAGAGGGTCTCAGCCGTATTACGAGTTCCATAGGATATAATGGACTCGTAATACGGCTGGTGGTAAATCCGTCACTTTTCCGTCACTTTTGGGACGGATTAACACCTCCTCCAAAGTTAGAATAACCCCCAATGTGTGTATTGCCTTATTTGTCTGTGTTATAAAATGTACATAGGCAGCACAATCCACTGTGCAAAGAACCGGATACTTGAACTCATACGTGCCATTAGACACTGTGTTCAACAATATCCTGTGGTGAGGCACTTTTCTGAGATACATTTTGGTACTGCAAATCTGCTGAGATATGTTGTTCTTGATGCAGTCTTCTCGGTGTGAGAGGTGGTGATAGAGAGCAGAGGTTGAGGTATGTTGTTCTTGATGCAGTCTTCTCGGTGTGAGAGGTGGTGATAGAGAGCAGAGGTTGATTTTGACACAGTTGTGCCCAATGGGCTGAATTCTAGTGAAGAAATGTCGGTACATTCGTAATTGAAGGAATTTATATAGTGCAAGTATGTACAATCTTCTGAGTTTTGTACGGTATAGTGAATTAATGTTAATGATATATCACTGTTTATTTTGTTTTTATACAGGGAGCGTGCACTTCACTTTGGTGTGAGGAGCAGCTGAGTGATGCACAAACTGTTATCTATATCGTCCTGTACACTGTGGTCACAGCTCACATGGGTGAAAGTCAGATTGAAGGTACCTTGATTGTCGCAGACCATCTAAGTTGCACTGTAAGTGGTAATTTGCATGAACAGCTTGGGAATTGTTATTTATTCAGTGCCTTTGCTTATAGTGGATCTGGTACTAGCATGCAGTTACCATCCAGCATAAAACACAACAGGACGGATATACTAGCACAATAAACATATTTGGATTGTTGAAGATAACAGACTATTATTATTTGGCCCAGTTTGGCCTCGTATTATGGTGGCCAGAGTTTATCAGGCAGTGTCCCTTTATTTGAGGTGCTACTAGTGGGTCAGTAAATGCATGTGTTTGTACTACACTTTCTCATTATATCATGGAAACATCATAACAACCATGGTCCACTAGGGAGATTGACAGCAATGTGTGCCTGTTACTTTAAGTAGTGGTATTGCATCAAAGGCCACGTGAACCGGTAGGGCTAGAATCTCTGGGTTGTGTCATCACCTCTCTGTATACATAAGGTTCACAGCTTCTACGCCATATCATTTGGCTTCGGACCCGATTTTGTTTGAACATTTGTTTTAGGGACAACAGCTGTGTCTTACTATGTGTATATAGCAGATATAAACATCACGTACTAGCGTAAGAATGCAATCTACTGTAATGGATGTTCTGTTTAACAGCGCTAACATGGCGGCTGCTTTCAATTGTTTTTTTTTTTCACAATTCATTTGGTCCGTTTTTGATATTCATGAAATCAGCTTTGTAATATATATATATATATATATATATATATATATATATATATATATATATATATATATATATATATATAAAAATATACATATATATTTATATATATCGCACTGACAAGGCATACATCACATGGAAATAAATTACACAATGTGTGTATTGGTGGCCTTGACCAAAAATGAAAAGGCAGGCATGCATTTCTTTTAAATAATTTCACACTTTTAATTGCACGATTGCTTTGCTGCAAATATTCTATATCCCCCGCTCCCCTTTACTACAGTCTTGTTCCTGTTTTATTTTTAAAACTGTACATTTTAGGAAGGAGTGGCAGAAGGCCAAAGACTGGTGGCTTTTATAGTACAGTGCTTGAAATGGAAATAAAGAAATGCAGACACACGCTGACCTATCAGTAAATGCGGATACAGGTAGAAGTTTCAGCTGTGGCAAGGGCTTGCCTCCTACATTTCACTGGATGCGTGGTTGATTTAATGTACCTTCCCCGCACATGGCCACTGCTTGTGTACAGCAGCTCAAGGTGCCTTTCCACCTCCCTGGCAGATCGTAGGCACCAGTAGTAGAGTGGCTGCTTCCCCGGCTGCAGTGAGTGACCAGTTCCAACAGCAGAGCAGGCAGTATGCCCGCATGACTTTCACGCAGATCACCGTTGCCAGCTTCTGCACCAGCTTGGTCTGAGGAGGAATGTTTATCTTGGCAGTGTGATGGGAACACTTATCCTAACACTACAGGAACAGTATGAGCGGGATTTGTAGCGATAGTCTTAGTGCTAGGTTATTTGTCTTTGTTACACATAATTTAGGAATATATTTTAGTAATTTTACAATAACGTTGTTTGTTTTGTTCTAGCCACATCCGTTAATAAAACCCATTGGGGCAATCCTTCCTCTCCTCAGAAGGAAGAGGCCCCCGCTGCAGTCCACCAAGATATCAGCCAAATTTACAAAGACTGAAGCTATGTTTCTGTACAGCGATGTTCAGCCTCCTAGGGAGGAGTTAGCAATGTACTGTATTAAAACAAAACCAAGCATTGACAAAGCCTATAGATCTGAGTCTAGGCAAGACACCAGGAGGGTGCCAGCTGGACCTGACAGAAATTGACATCATTTTGAAATGCCACCAGAGTGAGGTGGAAGAATATTCCCAAACATCCAATAGCATTAGGCGATAGCTAAATGCTCCACTGCGTTGAGCCATGACATGACTGACAAGTCAGTGTCTGAAAGAGGCTGGTCAAAGAACGCCAAAGTTTGCAAGTATATTGTAAGCAAAAGATATGTTTGACAGCTGTGCAGTCAAAATCCAGTCCTAAAAGCTGCCTCCAAACCTCTGTCAGTGCCACAATAGCCAGGACAAAACCTAAATACATAAACAAATGCCTGCTCCTCTGGTGT
This sequence comes from Pleurodeles waltl, assembly GCF_031143425.1. Taxonomy (NCBI): domain Eukaryota; kingdom Metazoa; phylum Chordata; class Amphibia; order Caudata; family Salamandridae; genus Pleurodeles; species Pleurodeles waltl. The sequence continues at coordinate 22,491,607 of NC_090443.1, read as the reverse complement.
TCTTTGTATCAAAGACTGTGGTATGTCACTTCCTGTGCTGTCATTTGGGTCAAATGTTTCTTCTTGTTATGTCAGTGGTGGGGGCAAAGGGCATGTGATATCACTCATACTACCCCAGGCATTTTTTGAACTGGCATCTACAGACACAGGGGGTCATTCTGACCCCCGCGGGCGGTGGAAGCCGCCCGCCTGGCGGGAACCGCCAGAAGACCGTACCGCGGTCAAAAGACCGCGGCGGTCATTCTGACTTTCCCACTGGGCTGGCGGGCGACCGCCAAAAGGCCATCCGCCCGCCCAGCGGGAAAGCCCCAGCAACGAGGAAGCCGGCTCCGAATGGAGCCGGCGGAGTTGCTGGTGTGCGACGGGTGCCAAGCAGACACTGAAAATCTTAATGGGGCCCTGTTAGGGGGCCCCTGCAGTGCCCATGCCAGTGGCCCCACGACACCCGACACCCGTTCCCGCAATCCTGTTTCTGGCGGTGAAAACCGCCAGAAACAGGATGGCGGGAAGGGGGTCGGAATCCCCGTGGAGGATTCCCTGGGGCAGCGGGAAACCGGCGGGAAACCGCCGGTTTCCCTTTTCTGACCGCGGCTTTACCGCCGCGGTCAGAATGGCCCCAGAAGCACCGCCAGCCTGTTGGCGGTGCTTCCGCGGTCGTTGGCCCTGGCGGTCCATGACCGCCAGGATCAGAATGACCCCCACAGTCCTTCCAGTGCTTGGTGCACAGGAAAACAAAAGAGCACACAATCAGATACTTTCCTCAGAAAAGGTCAGCCTGTTTTGTGTTAGGATGTACTAACCTAGATCCAGCAGGAGCATTTTGTTTCCATCTCTCGCTACCCCTATCAATCACCACATATAGAGAAATATGAGGATAGTGGTAGAAGAGGGTAAAGGGGAATGGGACGAGATAAAACTGAGAAGTAAGAGTCCACCACTCTGATTTATCACTTCTGTTGACCAAAAATATTTGCAGGATGTAGTGGATATCTAAAGGGAAAGAGATATATAAATAATCTTGCCTTGCTTAACTGTAATAGTGAAAGCACATACCTAAGCAAAAATCCTCCATTACAAACTCTCTGCACTTTGTTGTGGGTCTGGTAGATCCTGAAAACTAAACATACACATGATACGTATATCAAATATTTGTAAATTTACTCCAAATGCTTCTCCCGGTTATTGGAATAACTACTTGAAGTTTGGTCACTGTATGTTCTCTTGTGGAAGATGAGTTATATTTTCTACTTGACTTCTGTAGAGATGCAAGATAGCCCGGGCTCCTGGAATTTGCGATTTTGCAGGTGTGGCCTTTTCCATGTAATTATGAAATTCCCATATTTGCGACGCAATCCATCATTTGCTGTATAATCTGCATATTTCAGCAAAAAATAGATTCTAGCTCAAAGGGATCAAACATTTACTACAAATGTTGCAACGTGTTTCCACACAGAGGTAGTCTGTTACTGCTGACTGGTCACCTTTCCATTGGTTATTTTTATTTTTGGCTGTCAAAGTGGTACTAATGAGGTGAAACTTCTTCCCAGAAAGTGTTAACATGTGTAACAATGCCGAAATAATAAGGTAATACAAACACAAAATATGGCACATACGCCGCATAATTTGACTTCTTGCCACATCATTTAGTGAACTCTGCCTCATAATTTGGACCTTCCCTACTGCACATTGTCAACATCCTGTCATTCTGTTTTGTTTCACAATGTCTGTGTTTTTGATCTCTAATAAGTTGTAAATGATATTCATGCATGCTGATGAAACACAACCTAATTTAGGTATTGGCCTGTAAAAGGAACCCTTAGTTTTAGTAACAACCCCCATTTTAGAAGAGTTCAGATTATTGTTCAAGAAAAAAACTCAAAGTTCACTTTAACCAGCACAACTCTTCAAAATACCTCTCTATGGGCCATATGTACTAACACATTTTCCCATAGACATAGAATGGGTAAAACCCTTTGATACATCTGGCCCTATATTCCCAAGTATAAATCCTTATAGAAAGCAAAAGGCCTTGCTACACGAAATTTGAGATCCATGGACGAGTTCCTGGCAGCAGCCACACTGTTTTGTGATTTCTTAGCTAAGGACGCAGTGAACCAGGAGAACCCTGAAAATCGAAGAATGCCACCGTCTTTCCAGAACATACAAAAGTTTGTGGGGCGTTTGAAAAATAGTTCATTGTCAGCATGCTGCAATGAAGCATGTTCTCCGTGCACACAGCCTAAATCCAGACAGCGCAATGCTCCATAATGACCACCAGTCTTTCTTTCGCTGAAGGAACTTAGCTCAAGCAGGTTTGGAGAACTACTCTATAAGAGGACGGATGAGGGTATGCACAATTACTCAACTTACGTCGAGAGCCTTGATCCAATGACGCAGGTCTGGAAGTGTGAAGATCCCCTGGAAAGACAAAAAGTACATGGAATACAGTCAGGGGAGGAATGGGACAGAGACGCAGGGAAGAAAAAGAAAGGAAACGAAAAGAGTACTGTATCTACAGGAAGGGAGCATGGAGAAGGACATAAAAACAGGAAGAAGAAAGAGATCATGGTTGTCGATAGGGGAGAAGAAGACGCACAGCAAAAAGGCAGAGGAAAGAGAGGACGTCCACCAAGAGGAAGACAGTGGAGACCGAGGAGCGAATGTTAAGAGGGATGGGGAAACAGGTGACTCAGACACATAGAGGCTTGCTAGATGCTGCTGACGAATGCCCTTCATCCTGCCACAACCCTTGTTGTGTCCACCTGGGTGAGTCCTAACAAGGAACAAATTTGGGTTGCACCCAAAGAGTGGTAAGGAGGAGAGGGATAAAAGTTGTACTGTCAGCTTTTCACATGGTGTAATTTTAGGTGGTGGTACTGAAAATATTGTACACCCTTTTGATTCATATTCACACCATCCGCAGGAAAGCATACACGGATAAAAGGTGGAATGGTGGTCTAATTTAGTGAAAAACAGAGAAATTACAATATAGCCTGTACTGACCTGATACAGTGGAAATTTAGCTGTTATCTTTGTGTCACACTGTTGTACTATACGTGACCATGTTGACATTATAATGTTTGAAGTTCTAACAAGTTAATTATGAAGTGGTGCACTGAAAGCCGACATTAAAGTGCATTCACTGTAAATTACTGGGGTGATGTGGTATAGAGACTTTAACAAAAAATAGTCCTATATTTTGATTTCATATGTTTCTTTAGGTTGTTAAGAAATAGTTTTCATAGGAACGATAATGAATTTCCAGAAGAACATGTTTTAAATGTCACATGGGAATGTCAAAAATATAGTTCTCAATTGTAGTTATCTAAATTTATTAGGCAATATTTTGATTTGCAATTATTGTAACATGAACATTAACAAGATTTATTAATTATGAATTCATAAATGTGATGTTATATGTGCTTTATTTAACATAAATGAATGTGCCATTTTAATTTGCTTTAATTAGCCATGCGAGGCCTGCAAGGTTCTATTTCATAAAATGTGTGAGAAAAGTTTTTTCGTTTTGCTAACGTGTTATTTCTTTCAGACTTCATTCTGATAGAATGTTAGTTTGGAAATAGATGTCCTATTGTTTCACACATAGAAAGAGAGAGTAACCTTGAAGTCAGTACACTGAGAAGCTGAGAACATGGACAATATATAATGTTGTAAAGGTGCACAGGAGAGAAAGGATGGATGCCTTCCCATGGGAGTAATGGGAATCTTCCATTATGTTACAGAGGCATGTTGCCTGATGGACTTTGATTGGACATTTAAACTTTCTGACTAATGTGACTTCATCCATTGACAAATCATCTTTCACTCAGGCTTTTAATTTACTGTTCCTCAGTTTGGGGACAGAGAGAAAAACTTTCCAGGGACTTGAAAGGTTCAGACCTCTTTGCTCTTACCCCGCTTTCCCAAATGCTTAGCTGAGGAGACTTAAGGGCATATTTAAGAGCCCCTAGCGCCATTCAAACGCCACATTAGCGTCATTTGTTTATGCTAATGTGGCGTTAGAAGGCCAAAAACGCAGTGCCATATTTTCAAAGTGGCGCAATGCATGCATTGCACCACTTTGTAACCCTTTGCGCTACATTATGCCTGTGCCAGGCATAATGTATGCAAATGGGGCATTCCCCGTTAGGAGGGCCAAAAAAATGGGGCAAGGAAATCTAACAGATTTCTTTGCATTATTTTTTTCAGCACTTTTAACGCCTGCTGCAGGCGTTAAAAGGGCCATTCCATTAAATACAGTGGGCCCCTATGCACTCTGTAGGAGTAGCGCCAACATTTTGGCACTACTCCTGCAGAGTACATCAATAGCGTAAAAGTAAAATGACGCTATTGCCCCCTACCCTGCTCAATGGTGCGCCTTATTTTAAATACAGGGCACACCTGGTGGCGGTAGGGGAGGCGCTAAAGGGTGCAAGAAAAGTGGCGCTGCACTGCGTTGCTTAAATATGTTAAATATGTTCCTTAGATTTTTCCTGACCCATGAGAAGACTCTTCATCAGGAAGGGGTACAACTGTACTTGTGTGCAGTCCAGAATAGGCAGCATCGCTTCAGCCTCACAAGATTCCAATTTACTTTCATCCCTACGAAGGTGGGATTCCCATCTAAGTGTTATTCCCATTCATACTTAGCTCCGTGCCCATGTGATGGTAGGTCGGTGCAATCAACTATTCATATTGAGTTTTTTCTGCCCTTTTTACTGTATTCCAAGGAAGAAGTTTCTGTGTCCATTGCTTAAGGCCATGAATTTCCAGCAATGCAAGCCAGCACTGATATTTCTGTTACAGCTGAAGTCTCCCCTAGTGTGTCACATGATTGCGAATTACATCTGGCAGGTGGTAAATTTAAGAAGTGTTCCAATTTGATTCCTGCCACACTTGTTTATATGGTTCTTATAGTTTGAGTCTTCTTTGTTTTTATATTTGTGTAACTTTTATCCTTTTTATGGCTATTTATTTGTCTTATATGTAAAGTGCTTTTATGCTGCTGGAGTGCAGCAAATAAAGTATTTATTGATTGATTGCTTGACTCAGTTGCACGGAAATGCAAACAGACCAGTGGCATACTCTTGATCCTATGGCTTCAGCTTTGCCAGTGTCAGCATAGAACAGTGTGTAAGCATTGTTAGAGGTCATCCTTTGAATGGTTGTGTGTCCCACTCCATGGAAACTCGCACCAAGACACAACATTTAACAAGTGCAAGACTTACCCGCTATGAGCCGACTATACTGGCTGCTCCAAATGTAACATTAAGGATTTGTTTGACTTTGATTCCAGTACCACTACTCCCATTGCCTGCTAATGATGAAATTGTAAACAATGTTGAGGAGTCTGAGCATATCTGTCTAGATGTCACTGAACTGTGCATCAAGCCAATACCTGATTTTCAAAATATTCCACTTTTCTGAATTTGATTATGTAATGTTTGTTGATGGCTCCTGATTGAGACAATGAAGGTCCCCTGAGAGCTGCTTATGCAGTTTGTACTGTCTCAGGTGTGGTTGAAGCCTCCACGCTGCAAGGAGTCTTTTCTGCCCAAGTAGCCAAATTAGTTGCTCTTACAAGAGCCTGCTGTGTTTCTGTACAGCTGAAGGTGATGATTTCCACCGACAGTATGTTTTTGGTGGTGTTCATAATTTTGGACAGTTATGGTCCCAGAGAGGTCTTATGACCTCTTCTGGATTATCGATATTAAATGGAGAAAAAGTGTATAATTTGTTGAATGCATTACAGTTGCCTGCCCATTTTGTGGTTGTGAAGTGTTCCACTCATCAAAAAGCCACTGATTATGTTACTCTTGGCAATAGCTTTGCCGATGATGTGGCCAAATACTGCTCCTTGAATTGTACTGCTTTTAATGGGGATTACACGAACAAAAGCAATGATGAAATGGATTACAGTGTCTTGTTAAGTGCTACAAATACATGGGAGGACATTAAAAGATTATAGGTAGAAGTGTCAGAGGAAGAACAGTAGAGTTGGATAGAGCAGGTTGTGTCAAAAGAGATGATGTTTAGGTTTCAAGTGATCGAAGAATTGTGATGCTTAATAGTTTGTTGCAACATATGGTGAGACATTACCACGTTCTAGCTCATGTTGGTTGTGATGCTATGGTGAGAACTTTTCCGCAGACGTGGTTTAATCCCAGATTCAGGTTGATGGCAGAAGCTCTTTGTCACAGGTGTGTGACTTGTGAACAGATGAATGTAGACAAACATACTGCAGTTACATTGAGTCATATAGGGAGATCAAGAGGACCTTTTAATAGAATGCAGCTCAACTTTATTGAGCCACCAGTATGCAGTGGACTGGGATACGCCTTATTCCTTATATGCTTTTCCTCTCATTGGGTTGAAGCTTATCTGACCAGGAGAAATGACAGTCTCACAGTAGCAAAACTATTGCTTAGGGAGCTAATACCAAGGTTGCCTCTTGTGTTGAGTTTGTGCAGTACTGCAGACAGGAAAACAGGCTTATCGCTTCATGAGATAATCATGGGCGGTGGCAGAGATTGCCAGCTGTACCTGCAAATGTGCTTGTGAACATTACAGATGACATGCTACTCGGTTATTGCAAGGGACTGGATGGTGTGGTTCGTTCTGTGCCTCATCAGGTTGGAGAAGCTACAGTTCAGCCGCAGCAGGAGTTGTTTCATGACCTTTGCCCAGGTGACTGTCATAGTCAAGAAGCATATAAGGAGGTCCTGCTTAGAACCTCACTGTAAGAGGCCTTTTCAAATAGTACTGGTCACGATGACTGCTGTGAAGTTCAATGGTCTCGCAAACTGGGTGCATGCGGCACACACTTGCAAAGTTCCAGGTTCTCTTGACGAAACAGCACCTGTCCCTGAAGGGCCGGTTACAGTGAGACAAAGGGAGCATGTTAGTCAAGCTGTTGAGGAGGAGCAAGTAACTGAAACAGCACATTTACGGTCTGAGGGGGTCTGAGTGAGTCAACAGCAGCAGTTGGGACAGAAGGGTCGAGACAAAGAAAGTTTCACTGTGCAAAGCTCAGATGCTGACAAAGGACCTAGTGCTGTGGTAAAAAGAGTTGTGCCTAGAGATCGGTGGCCAAGTGAACAAACTGTCCCAGTCGTGCCAGTGCCCCCAACTATCCCAGAAGAAGCTATATAGGGGGTTATTCTAACTTTGGAGGAGTGTTAATCCGTCCCAAAAGTGACGGTAAAGTGACGGATATACCACCAGCCGTATTACGAGTTCCATAGGATATAATGGACTCGTAATACGGCTGGTGGTAAATCCGTCACTTTTCCGTCACTTTTGGGACGGATTAACCCCTCCTCCATAGTTAGAATAACCCCCATAGTCTGGTCAGAGTGACAGTAATACAGAAAGACAAGTATCTCGGAAATCCAAATGAAAGAGAGTGCCTTATCATAAGTACATAGCATCTGAATGGACATATTTTGCAGCAAATTAATCGGGGAAGGAATTTACAACCTATTGTTTTAACAATGTGTATCCAGTTGAGCCTTCTTAAATTTGTTCTTGTGGCAGAGCTGAACTTTGAAATTTCATTGACACTTGACAGACTGAGACATTATATCCTGGATTTGATTATTAGTGATTTTGAACTGTGCATTTACTGGAGACATTTGAATCTTTTTTGGAGACATTTGATGGACCTGGTAGTAAAAATTAGAAGATTTTTGCAAAACAGCACCTGAACTTTGAAGAAAACAAAAAGAGTTCTATTTTTATTGCTATGTGTTTTGGTCAAACAAAAGGACTGAAAGAGACAGTTGCTGTTTTGCTGCTCTCATTTGCATTTTACATTTTTACTTTTTTTATTTTCATTTTTTTATTTTTTATTTGAAATTATAGAACTCATGGAGCCTAGAAGCAAAAGAAGTAGAGGCAAGTACCTATGCGTAGGAGTGTTAGTTGTATCAGTTATCCTAATCCTTATTGCAGTGGTTCCCAACATGTGGTCCCGGGACCCCTGGGGCTCCCAAAAGCCTCTTCAGGGGGTCCACGACTGCTTAGAAAATGTAATAACATTAACAGATTAGGTCCACAGCTTTCAGTAATGACTCATTGGGGGGTCCCTGGATTCCAATAATGATTTAGTGGGGGTCCCCGGGTTCCAGTACTGATAAAGTGGGGGTCCACAGAGGTAAAAAGGTTGGGAACCACTGCTTATTGGATTAAGTTTACCTACACCCACAGATGAGAAAGTCTTGCACCTAGATGCTACAGAAGATTATTCATTGAATGTTTATTCTAAGATGCTTTATGAATATGTTGACACCATGGATGCTAGGGATTGCTACATTTGTATGTAATTGCCTGCGTCAGTTGCAGAAGGAATAAGCTATCATTATTTGCTGTTGACATATGGAGTGACTTGTAGTTTGTTGCTGAGTTTATTTTATGGAAAAGAACATTTCCAATATTATTATTCAAATGATTTAGAGTTTGGCAGAGGGGTTACTCTAGCACAACAGTGATGGATATCCCACCTGCTGAAATATAAATCCCTTTATACCCTATTGGATTTATATTTCGGCGGACGGGATATCCTCCGCAAGACTCTTAATCAGGCCCTTAGTTTTTTCAGAAATTAATTTGTTGATATACCTGAATATACAACTTGATTCAAAAGGAACTTAGAGAGTGGAACATTTCTTTAGACCCACCACATTAGATACTGAATATGCACACTAGTATAATTTGACCTGCATTTTGACAGATGTAGAGAAGAAGTTCATAGTTTCAGTAGAAGATATAAGAAAGGATTTATTATTGGCTAAAGCAGGAAATATTACAAAAGTGCCTCAATGGGTTAAAGATGATAGCGAACAGAGATTAGTATGGAACCTGGCAGCATTAGCTTTAGATTGGCAGCACTAAAGGAAATTATGCATTTTCATCAGGAAATCCACAACCAACACACATTTTGTTGGGGCTAGTGAATGTGCCCATACCTTCGAAGTCAGAGGGAATTGGGGACTTTATATGGGTGGATTACGAATTGCCCAATAGATGGCATGGAACATGTTACTTAGGAGTAGTTTTCCTGAAGATTTATCATATGGGACAAATTCATGGTACATCAGAAGAACAACACACTAGAACAAGGAGAGGTGCTACTGCTGGTGGAATTGTAGGTGACATTTTGGGGCTCTGATACCTTAAGCAGGGGTAATACAAAATTGATGCAAAATTAGGAAGTTATCTACAAGAGTTGATAAATTGTCCACTAGTACAGCAGGAGGATTATTAGTTATATATACAAAAATGGTTGCTATTAGGCCTGTGGTTTTGCAGAATCATCATGTAATAGATGTCCTTCTCGCGAAAGAAGGCAGAGTCTGTTGGATGTATAAAGTTCAACAATGTTGCACTTATATACTGGACAATAGTAAGGAGCTGAAGAAGTATTTTAAGGACATAACCAATTTTAAAGGAGATTTGAAGGAGTTAGAAGCAACAGGTGCATGGGAAGCTATATGTAATGTTTTTTCAGCAATTGGAAAGTGGTTTCTAAATCTAGGTAGTGGAATTTTGGCAGTATTGTGAGACCTTTGCTGATAATAGCTTTGTGTGCCTTAGTTGCAGTGGGTTCTTTCAAGCGGAGTAAAAAATTGAAAGTAAAGAGAGCAAAGAAAGGGAGAAGAAAAAAGGAGTTTGAACTTGAGAATAGAGAAAACATATTATATAAGCAGTTAGAGGAGTCCAGAAGATCTTACCTTAATCTGATGTGATGGTTAGATTTTCCACCCAAGTGGGGCTGATATAGGGGAGATTTTGCTATTATCTTTGCGTCACAATGTTTATATGTGACCATGTTGACATTATAATATGCAAAGTTCTAACAAATTAATTGTGAAGTGGTGCACAGAAATCCTATATTAAATTACTGATCTAATGTGATTTGGTACAGAGACTTTAACAAAGAATAGTCTTATATTTTGATTTCATATGTTTATTTACATTGTTAAGAAATATTTTTCATAGAAACAATAATACATTTCCAGAAGAATATGTTTTAAATGTCACATGTTAATGTCAAAAATGTAGTTCTCCATTGTAGTTATCTGAATGTATTAACAAGTTAGTTTGCTTTGCAATTAGTGTAACATGAACATTAACAAGATTTATTAATGATGAATTCATAATTATGATGTTGTGTGTGCTTTATTGAACATAAATTAATGTGCGTGCCATTTTGATTTGTCTTAGCCTATGTGAGGCCTACAAGGCTCTTTTTCACAAAATGTTTTTCATCTTGGTAACATCTAATTTCTTTCAGATTTCATTCCCATATAATGTTGGTTTGGAATTAGATGTCCTATTGTTTTACACATAGAGAGCCTGAGAAAGTAACCTTGAAGTCACTACACTGAGGAGCTGAGAACATAGACAATGTATTATGTTACAAAGTTGTACAGTACAGAAAGGATGTATGCCTTCCCATGACAGTAATGGGAATCTTCCCTGATGTTACAGATGCATGTCACCTGATGAACTATGATTGGACAATTAAATCCTCCAGCAAATGTCGTGTGTTCCATGGACAAATCATCTTTCACTTTGGACTTTAATTTACCTTTCCCCAATTTGGGGACGTAGAGGAAAACTTTCCAGGGTCTTTGAGAGGTACAGACCTCTTTACTCTTGCACTGCTTTCCCAAATGCTTAGCTGAAGTGACTTAGATTTTTTGTGACCCATGAGAGGACTTTTGGCTGAGCTTCTGAAATACTGACACCTTCTCTTTTTGCTTACCATTTGCCAACTTCAGTTAACTTAATTTTGCTCCCGATCTCATTTTTCCAAATTCTTTTTGTCCTTTATTTCCTTTTAACTTTTTGTCCTCATGTGTTGTAGTCCAGCGCAAGCTAATTTGAATGTTATACCTTTGAGAGATCCCAGTTGCTTAAGGCCTAATTAGATAATTGAAACCATTGTAAATGCTCAGAAAAAATGATCAGCGTATGTTCTCTGATCATCAGGTTTTTGTACTTTTGTTCTTTATCGCACTGATAGAGTGTTTAGTTTGCTGGCTGTTAGTTAAGTTTCGATTGTTTCAACGCTTGGGACAGCCAATGGTACTTTTATATCCTTATAGTCTTGCCTTGAGAATTGTCTCTATTAGCCTGAGTCTCAATCTGTAACAAAACCTTTTTGGACTTGGGTTTTCCATGTGTGGCCTCACTGGTCATACTGAGAATCTAAATGCATAGTGATTTGTGCTGACTAATATATTTTACCCCTCGCTAGGGTGAAAAGACCTGTCAACCTCGTTTATAGCGTGCCGGAAATGCTTCATCAAATTCAAATAGATAAACAGGTATCTACGACCGGAGGGATCTAGAGATCTACAAGGAAAAGGAGTAGAAACAGAGGAGGATCACTGTGTTAGGGACTTTTTCTTTCATTTGGGGTTACCATTATGCTTTGCCTGATATGTGAATTAATTAAAACAAAACCTTATGCCTAGAACTGCATGATGTCGAAATATGGAGCCTACCTGGACTCACTGTTCTCAAATTCATCAACATTACTAACCAGGTTAGAAGGAAAGAGAGGGAAAAAGAGAAAGAATAAGAATCACCTGAGCTAATAAGGTAGGAAAGAAAGAAGTGAGCAAAGGAAGCTAAAGGAACTATACTTACCTCGGTTCACTTTTCTTTTCTTGACGAACGTCAGCGGCTCCACCTGGACTCATGTACAAGAGATAAGGGGACTGAAAAAATACAGAATTACACAAACCAGAATATATAGAGACTCATGTAGATCAAATTATTTATTTTTCTTTAAGACACACAGACTGCCTCTGAAGCCTTGTTTCGGCCAACCCCTCCATACGCTCCCTGGATTTGTAGAGAATTATCGAGATACCCCAATGACCCCATTGGCTTACATGAGACACCTGTGCCTATACAGAATTACGCACAAGGAAAAGGATGCCTTATATCAAATGACTCACAACATACATGGGAAGCTAAAGAACAAATGGGAACAATAGGTTCTCATAAGAATCAGATGTGGAATCACCTACGGCACCCCCAGACTCACCATAAGGGAGAATCTGCAATCGCTTTATACTATTACTACCACATATGAGACAGGCTTTTCGCACATTTCACTCATGGGGTGGTTCTGAAGTATTCCAGCAAAAAGACCCCCAAAAAACAGAAAAATGACAGACACCTTACTACAACTCTGCTCATATCGGACAAAAATGCCGACCTCAACTAGCTAACATTAGGGTTGGCAGAACGTAAGGCAAGCTATGCAGTTGACTTTGTATAGCACAACTAAGCAGTATCAAATTGCAAGCAAAGGGTCAGAAACGGCATTTTTATTTGTGGATGGGGAGCATACCAGCAGTAAAATTATATTTTGCCTAAAGCGCAGAACACCCTTGCTCGGGTAATGGCGAACATTCATAATTCCTGAAAAACATTTATGATGCACAATTAAAATACATTATTCTCTATGCCTAGGGTCTGATTACAACTGGCCCATTAAATTGTGATCCCTGTGCAAATACTTGTTTGCTCAGGGATCACAATTACACGTGGTGTGATATTTTTGCACTCGTCATTACTAAGGCCTTCATTACAACCCTGGCAGTCGGTGTTAAAGCGGCAGTAATACCGCCAACAGGCCGGCGGAAACAAAATGGAATTGCAACCATGGTGGAAACCGCCAACACAGACAGCCACTTTAACATACCGACGGCCACAGCGGTAGAAACAAACACCGCGGCGGTAACCGCCAACAGACAGGCGGAAGACAATGTACCGCCCACTGTATTACAAGGCACCAATCTGTCAGCTTTTCCAGGGCGGTACCAACGCCAACAAAAGCACAGCAGAAACAGTACTTGGAACGGAAACCACTCACCTCTCGACACCCAACGAAGAATCAGGACGCCATGGAGCCCGAACTACAGGTGTTACCAATGTTGGTTTACCGCCTCTTCTACCAGGAACATCAAAGATGGCGGCGACGACCACGGTGAGTACTGCACCTAGCACACAGGGGAGGGGGGAAGAAAAAGAGAGTGACACACACACGCAACACCCCCACCCCCAACCTCACCCCCAACACCATACACACAAATACATGCATCAACATTACATGTACACACCGTAACCCTCTGGAAGAACGCAAGGACCAAATGAAATGATTGTAACAAGTGTAATCATCGAAAATCCAGATAGGGCAACAGGTCTGTAAAAGATCAATATATACAAATATGTACAGCAACTACACAAGTCTGGATAATGTTCCATTCAATGTCCGTGGACCAGTGGTCCCAAAATGCATGTGTGAAGCCCACACATGATACCTGCCTCAAAACGGAGAGAACACTGCTGGGGCATCAGGTGGGAAAAAAACAGGCACCTCAGGGGGAAGGGGAGGGGGGGGACCTCAGCCGGATGATGGGACGACGCCACTGCTCCATGGGGGGGCTACATGCCCACTGCTTGCTCCTGGGGAGTGCAATGCCGCAGTCTCTCAAGTCTCTCAAGTGAGTGGTTTGCCCACTGATTAGTCCTGGGGAGTGCAATGCCACAGTCTCTCTAGTGGATGCTTTTCTCCACTGGTTCTGGAGGGGGCTTTGTGCCCAGAGTGCTTCATCCTGCCAAGGACTGGGGTAGTGGATGCTTTTCTCCACTGGTTCTGGAGGGGGCTTGGTGCCCAGAGTGCTGCACATGGTGTGTGGCAGTTCCCATTCCCTCACCTGGGTGTCAGAGCCATGAGATTTTCTGGGAACAGGTAGCATGATACTCCATGGAGGACACACTCCACCCTGTGGCGACTTTGCCTGCCAAATGCTGGTACTGCCAGTGCTGGTTGTGGTGCTCATGTAGTGTGTGCAGGTTCCAGGACATCTCCTGCAGCCTCAGACGACTGCCCACTGGGGATGATGTTCATATTGGCTGTGGTGGCACTGTCTGAGTACGTCGCGGGGCAGGTGGCGGTGGTTGCGGTGGTGTCTGCAGCGAAGATGCTGCTGATGGTGCATGTGTCACACCTGTGGAGGGAGACAGCAAGAAGTCTCCTGCAGCCTCGGACGGCTGCCCACTGGGGATGATGCTGGGGATTGTAGCAGAGGCAGCAGACGTGCAGGGGGCGGTGGTTGCGGCGGTGGGCACCAACGTACAGGTTGCTGTTCTGTCTTGCAGAAGGGGTGAGACCAGTCCCTCACCCGGAGGCTCCGTGCCCTTAGCTGACTTCCCTTTAGCCTTGTGTCCCTTTCCCACCTTGGAAGTCACTGCTGGGACCTTGGCACTGTCCTCTTTTGTCTTGGTGGAGGCCTTGCTGGGTGGTTGGTGTGGCTTTTCCCTACGGCATGTGGGCCCCTTCTTCACCTTGGCAGGTGGCGGAATAGAGTGATCCTTGGCCTCACTAGGTGGTACACTGGCAGCCGTGATGGGTGCCGCCCACGATGTTACAGGACTTGCAAGGACCACAGTGCTCGAGGATTTAGTGGCTGAGGTGCTGGGCTGGGATCTGGATATCCTGGCCCTAGGGGAAGGACGGGGGGAGGTGTAGGGAAGAGGTCAATGTTAGCGAGGAAAAGTTTTTAGACACACTGAGACGGGAAGATGGAGGGGGTTTGGGAGTGGAGGAAGAGGTAGTGGTTGTAGGAGGTGTATGTCTGCTGAGTTTGGGTGAGGGTGCATGGGCTGGAGGCTGTTGTGATGTGGATGGCTGTTGAGTGGGTGTTTGCCTGCGTTTGTGTAGTTTGGGAGGAGGGCTCACAGACGCACTGGGAGAGGACACAGGGGACGTGTGAATGGTAGTGGGAGTGGTGATTGCACGTGAGCGGTGTGTGGTGATGGGCGTGCTGGTGATGGAGGTAGTGGCTGAGGATGTAGTGCATGCAGGTGTGAGTGGAGACAAGACTGGGAGGGAGGAGGAGGATGTGGAGGAGGGGGACACAGTGGAGGCAGTGGATGTTGGTGTGTCTGCATGGGGATGGTGCTTGTGTATTGTATTGTATTGTAATCGTATTTATATAGCGCTTACTACCCCTGACGAGGCGTCGAAGCGCTTTTCGATGAGTAGCACGCTACTCCGGAACCCAACAAGAATTAGTGATGGATTAGTATAATTTAATAATGAGTACAGTTTTAGTATTATTATGAGTTAATTTGAGCTGCGGATATGAGAGTTTGTTAGTTAGATTGACTGGAGTAATGGAGGGGTGGAGGAGGAAATAAATCTAAAAGTGTTAATTGGGAGTATATCCTTCATTTACTCAATCCAAAGGCTTGGGATGAATAAAGGGGGGTGGAGGGGGGAAGAGTATGTGGAAGGGTTAGGGAGAGCATAGTAGCAGGGTGAGATGAATGCAGGAGAATTTAGTAGGGTTGTGTGGGAGGTCACAGAGGTAGAGTGAGGTTTGGTGAGTTAGATGTGGAGGTGGAGGGAAGAGCTTAGGCAGAGATATTTAGGAGATGAAAGTGGTCGAAGGGATTTGGGATGAGTCAGAGTGAGAATGGAGGATAGTTTGCTAGAGACATGACATAAGAGTGATGAAAAATGAGAGCAGAAATTCATAGATATCTAGTATAACAACCCAAAAAACCAGGAGCCATGCAATGATCCACAACATGCCAAGCACAGAAACAACATATACACATACATACACATATATATATATATATATTTATACACACACACACGAATACACACATATGCACATACAATACATAATTAGAATCATGGGTAAAAAATACTTAGTCAGACAGGTTTAAAAGAGTGTGTGTGTATTTTATTGTTAAGACAGTATCAATACATATTTTTCAAAGAAACTATAAATAAATAGAAATATACATATAATCTGAAAAAAATATTTATCCACATAGGCATATGCAGTTCATAGTTGTTTGAAAAAGGTGGTTATGAAGGAAAGAGCCAACTCTTGAGTAGTTTTCTGAAAACAAGAAAGTTATCTGTGGCTCTTATAGTTGGGGGTAATGAATTCCATAGTTTTGCTGCTTGGACAGAGAAGGATGTACCACCTACAGTCTTTTTCTTGTATGGTGGTGTTCTAAGGCGGGGTGCCAGTCTTGAGCGGAGGGTTCTTTGTTGGATGTATTTGGTAAAAAAAATTCTGATAAAAAGTGGTCCTGTTCCATGTATAGCTTTGTGGGTGATACAAAGCAGTTTGAAAGTGCATCTTCTGGCAACGGGTAACCAGTGTAGTGCTCTCAAGGCAGGGGAGATGTGGTCTTGCGGCTTTATATGTAGTAGTAGCCTGGCTGCGGAATTCTGGATACGTTGTAGTTTTTTCATAACAGATAGAGATGATCCATGGTAGAGGCTATTGGCATAATCCAGTTTGGATAATACAAGTGAGATAGTAGCTTGCACCTTGTGTGGAAATCCGAGGTGGGGGAAGATGCGTCGTAAAGTCTTTAAGGTGATGAAGCTTGTGCGTGCTAATTTGTCTACTTGGGTATTCATAGTTAGCTTGGAATCCATGGTGATTCCTAGGTTTTTCACTTCCTTGGATAATTGAGGAGGTGGTCCGAGATCTTCAGGCCAGATGCACAGAGGGTCATAATTTTTCCAGTCACCACATATGAGTATTTCTGTTTTGGAGGTATTTAGTTTGAGATGGCTCCAGGTCATCCACTGATCAACGGCTCTGAGGCAACTGAAGATTTGTGACTTTTCAATGTTTTTGGGGCATTCTAATTGAAGTAGTATTTGTGTGTCATCTGCATAGTTGTAGCATGTGAGATGGAACTCATTGATCAGTTCTGGTAAAGATATCATGTAGATGTTAAAAAGCAAAGGTGAGATGATTGACCCTTGGGGGACCCCTGTTTTTGTGAGGTAGGGTTCGGACGAGAAGGGGGGCGAGTGGATGATATTCGCTCTTTTTTGGAGATAGGAAGTAATCCAGTCGAGAGCAATCCCTTGTATGCCGGCTTCGTGGAGTCTTTGAGTTAGGGTGTCATGGTCAACCGTATCAAAGGCAGCTGAGAGGTCCAAGAGAAGTAGTGCAGCAACTCCATTTCGGTTGACTGTGTTTTTAAGATCGTCCCAGATTGCCATGAATGCCGATTCAGTGCTTCTTCCTGGGCGGAATCCAGTTTGGAAGTCTGAAAGTATAGAATTGTCTTAAATGAATTGTGACATCTGGGCGAATGCTGCTCTTTCTATCAATTTGCCCAGGAAAGGTCCATTTGTGATAGGTCTGTAGTTGTTGGGGTCTTGCGGGTCTAGGTTTGTTTTCTTTAATAATGGTCGTATGTATGCCTTTTTCAGGTCTGTAGGAAAAGTTCCTGAAGTTAAAGAGTTGTTGATGATTCTTCTTACGGGTGTGGCAGCAGAAGTAGATAGCAGGATGTTCTTGAAGATTTGTGGTGGGCAAGGGTCAGAAGGGCAACCAGAAGGTCTGCTT
This sequence comes from Pleurodeles waltl, assembly GCF_031143425.1. NCBI lineage: Eukaryota > Metazoa > Chordata > Amphibia > Caudata > Salamandridae > Pleurodeles > Pleurodeles waltl. The sequence goes on along the minus strand of NC_090443.1, from coordinate 22,474,187 downwards.
GCTTTGACCAAATCCATAAATTCATCCTGGGATAGTTGTTTGAAAGACTGTAGAGGTTGGGATGGTTTATTCTTAAAGGGTATTTTAGTAAAGGGGTTGGTGCTGATGTTTTTCTTCTGTTTTAAATAGGAGTCCAATGTGTCTGCCTTGGTTGTGTAGTGAGTTGCCAATTTGTTTGTGAAATCTTGAGTGGTGGGATGACTTCCTTCCATGCATGTGGGTTTTTGAAATTCATTGAGAATTTTATAAAATTCCTTGGTTGTAGATTGAGCATTTAGAATTCGGTCTGAGTAGTATCTTTTTTTAGCTTTTTTGATTGATGATTTGTATATCCTGTTAAGTTTGTGTAGCTGCAGTTTGTCTTGACTGTTGTTTGTTTTGAGCCAGGTCCGCTGCAACTTTCTGATTTGTGGCTTTATCTTTTTAAGTTCTGTGTTTCTCCAAGGTGTTGGTTTTCTTTTGTCATGTGTAGTTTTTCTGAGTGGTATTAGGACATCAAAAGCTTCCTGTAGCCACTCATAAAGTTTTGGTACAGAATTGATTGTATCTAGATCTGTGTTTGCTGTTAGTTGTGTTTCTAAGTGATCCAAATTGAGTTTGCTCCATGGTCGGTAGGTGTATGTATGTAAGTGGTTGTGGGGTGTGTTGATTTGTGGAGTTGTCCGTCGGAAAGTTATCAGATGGTGGTCTGACCAGGTGGTTGGTGTGATGCTATGAATAGTAATGAGTTCAGGCTTAGCAAAAATGACATCTAGGATGTGACCAGCGATGTGTGTGGGATTGTGTACAATCTGATGTAGGTTCAATGCGAGTAGGCCAGTGGTGATAGCTTTTGGATGGGGCATATTGGGTTTGTCAAACCAAATGTTAAGATCCCCAAGAATGCATAGATTGGGGTATAGTGTAATAAGGTTTGAGACTGTGTCAAGAAAAGCATTAGGGAAAGTGGAGTTGTTAGGTGGAGGTCTGTAAAGGAGGAGAAAGTTACAGGATGAAGTTGGAGTAGGGTGGCATCTGGTAAGGAGGGCTTCACAACCTTGTATGAAGATGTTGTCTGTTTTACTGAGGTTTATTGCCTGTTTGAATATAATAGCTAGCCCACCTCCTCTCTTGCCTATACAGTTTTGTGTGATGGTTTGATAGCCCGGAGGAAGGGCTTCGTGCAACACTGGTGCCATGTCATCTCCCAACCAGGATTCCGTAATGAATAGTAAGTCAGGTTGTGTGTCTGTGAGCAGGTTGTAGATGTGGTGCTTGTTTTTTTAGAGTGATCGAGCATTTATGAGCTGGCAGTTTAGAGAGGGTGTGTTAGTGGTAGTGTTGTTTTGTTTAGTAGAAGGGTAAGTAGTATAATGTGAGCTTGAAGCAGGAGTGTTGCTAGTTGTGATAACTGTTTGAGGCTCACAATAGTCTTGCTTTTCAAGATAGTGTTCCTCCTCCAGCAGGTTAATGAGGCATTTTGTTGGGTCTGTGTGTGTGGGTGGTGAACTTGGTGGCTGAGAGAGCCATGAGGAGTGTAGTGTCTTTTGTAGGGTAGTTGTATTATGTAACAAACAAGGGGATGCGAGGTTGCTATGAGTGGCATGTTTTTTATTTTGTTTGCGTTTGTTTAGTGTGGATGGAGTATGGGTTAGGGGTGGTGGAGGAGCATGTGGATCATGATGTAAGGCCCTAAATTGTGCAATGGAGGAGAGGCGAGTGAATGAAGGTTGCTGGGATGGGGTGCTTGTGGTAGGTGTTTGTGAAGAGTGGGGGGGTAGGGGTGGAGATAGGATGGAATTTGTATCCTTTGTGTAGTCCTGGGGGTGGGAGTGGGTATGATGATGAGTGTAATGTAAGTTTGTGTTGCTTTGATGTGCTGATGTTTGTGGTCGGTATTGTTTTTGTGGAAGAATGAGAGGGGCTATTGGTGTAGTTGTTTTTGGTGAGGGATTTGTATGTGAGTTAGTGCTGCTAAGTGGAATTTGAGTGTTAGATGGGGTGTTGATGTGTTTTGGAGATGAATGTATGAGGTGTGTAAGAGGTGATGGGTGTGTGTCAGGGAGAGAAGTATTAGTTGAGATAACCGGCAGGGGTAATATGTGTGGTGGAGTGAAATGTGGGGATTGTATGGTTGTGTGTAATTGGTGAGGAGAGGGGAAGAGTGTTTGTAGATGATGTGTTTGAAGGCAGGGTTTGGGCATTGTTATGAAGACAGGCGGTCTGTGTGGAGCGAACAGCGGATTGTGTTTTTGGTTAGTATGAGCAGGGAGTGTGTATCTGGGAGACTGAAACTGAGGGAAATGTATGTTGTAGTTTTGTATTGTGTGGGTGGTGGCAGGTAGTGTTAGTGGGAGGGGACAGAGTAGTGTTTGCTGTGATAATGAAGGTGTTTGACTGTAGTAGTTATGGGGGCTATGTGTATATGTGTTGTATGTAGGGTATTGTGTTGGGTGGTGGGGCAATGCAATCTGTCTGTGGTCAGTTTGTGATGCATGATTTGGATATCTTTGCAGATAATGTGTTTGCATGTTGAGGGATGTGTTGGGGTAGAAACCATTCCTGGTGGAATATGAATTGGGCAGCATTTCTGGCCCTAGTCCCTAGTCCCTAGTCCCTACCTGTCCCGAACAGGCCCAAACAGGCAACTGCCCTTGTCCTCTCCGCCCTTTGCCTCGACGCCCGGGCTGAAACGCCCTGAATCCTGGCCTTTTATAGCCCTACCGGCCTATAAGAAGCTCGTCCTAACCCTAGCCAATCCTGTTTTATACCCTGATTTAGCCAACTAATGGAAGACCCAGCCCTATTCACCAGTCACAGCCCTATTTCCTGACCCCCAATCACAGCCCCAGCCCTAAAACCTACAGCCAATCAGAATCCTAGCCCTATCCACCAATCACAGCCCTAAAACCAACAGCCAATCAGAATCCTAGCCCTATCCACCAATCCCAGCCCTAGAACCAACAGCCCCTAGAACCAACAGCCAATCAGAATCCCAGCCCTATCCACCAATCGCAGCCCTAGAACCAACAGCCAATCAGAATCCCAGCCCTATCCACCAATCACAGCCCTAGAACCAACAGCCAATCAGAATCCCAGCCCTATCCACCAATCCCAGCCCTAGAACCAACAGCCAATTAGAATCCCAGCCCTATCCACCAATCACAGCCCTAGAACCAACAGCCAATCAGAATCCCAGCCCTATCCACCAATCACAGCCCTAGAACCAACAGCCAATCAGAATCCCAGCCCTATCCACCAATCACAGCCCTAGAAACCAACAGCCAATCAGAATCCCAGCCCTATCCACCAATCATAACTGCATCCCTGGAGCTAGCAACCAATGAAACACCATCTCCCAAAAACCAATCACAACAGCATATGCAACAACCACGAGGAACCTATATAAGGAGCAAGTTAACTAAACTCCAGTCCCTGTGGCCTGGGGGGAGGCTACTGCTGCTCTATTCAGTATCTCCTTGGATACAGACAGGCTGAATCCACACTTCCAAGCTAGCAGAGTCTACTTTCCAGGTAAGGGGGAGATTGTTTAAGAGACAAACACTGCAATAGTTCTGGGCGCACACTCTAAAATCGGGCTTTTTTAAGGCAAAAATACAGGGGGGCAGACAGCTTTTAAGCACAATTTAAATCACACAAACAGATTAAAAACAGTCTCCTAAAACCACACTCTGAAAGATGTATGTAGTCTTTTTACTAAGAATAGGGGTGAAAAAAAGGGGGGCAGAGGAGGGGTAAGGGGGGGGGGGGAGCCACAAACTAGCAAGGGAATTCACACAGTCACGGCAAAAACGATTTTTAAACAAACACCACTTTAAAAGAGGCCAGGCTGCCTGAAAACACAGAGAGTCCACAGTAAAACAAACACTTTTTGAACAATTAATACTATGTAACTAGAAAATATCTTTGGGCTCCTTACCTAGGTCTTTTTGCAATCCTTGAACACTGGGCTGTATCAGGACACAGGGGAGATGCACACAGGAACACAAAATGGATGCCTGTCTTTGGCCTTCCCTCCACAAACTTTAGGAGCCACAGCAGGTGGGGGGGGGCGGGTCTCAGGTGCAGCAGAGACTCAGGGAGCCAGTCAGCTAAGTCCAGTCCCTGTGGCCTTGGGGGAGGCTACTGCTGCTCTATTCAGTATCTCCTTGGATACAGACAGGCTGAATCCACACTTCCAAGCTAGCAGAGTCTACTTTCCAGGTAAGGGGGAGATTGTTTAAGAGACAAACACTGCAATAGTTCTGGGCGCACACTCTAAAATCGGGCTTTTTTAAGGCAAAAATACAGGGGGGCAGACAGCTTTTAAGCACAATTTAAATCACACAAACAGATTAAAAACAGTCTCCTAAAACCACACTCTGAAAGATGTATGTAGTCTTTTTTACTAAGAAAAGGGGTGAAAAAAAGGGGGGCAGAGGGGTGGAAATGGGGGGGGAGCCACAAACTAGCAAGGGAATTCACACAGTCACGGCAAAAACGATTTTTAAACAAACACCACTTTAAAAGAGGCCAGGCTGCCTGAAAACACAGAGAGTCCACAGTAAAACAAACACTTTTTGAACAATTAATACTATTTAACTAGAAAATATCTTTGGGCTCCTTACCTAGGTCTTTTTGCAATCCTTGAACACTGGGCTGTATCAGGACACAGGGGAGATGCACACAGGAACACAAAATGGAGGTGCCTGTCTTTGGCCTTCCCTCCACAAACTTAAGGAGCCAGAGCAGGTGGGGGGGGGCGGGCGGGTCTCAGGTGCAGCAGAGACTCAGGGAGCCAATCAGCTAAGTCCAGTCCCTGTGGCCTGGGGGGAGGCTACTGCTGCTCTATTCAGTATCTCCTTGGAGACAGACAGGCTGAATCCACACTTCCAAGCTAGCAGAGTCTACTTTCCAGGTAAGGGGGAGATTGTTTAAGAGACAAACACTGCAATAGTTCTGGGCGCACACTCTAAAATCAGGCTTTTTTAAGGCAAAAATACAGGGGGGCAGACAGCTTTTAAGCACAATTTAAATCACACAAACAGATTAAAAACAGTCTCCTAAAACCACACTCTGAAAGATGTATGCAGTCTTTTTACTAAGAATAGGGGTGAAAAAAAGGGGGGCAGAGGGGGGGAAAGGGGGGGGGGGGGAGCCACAAACTAGCAAGGGAATTCACACAGTCACGGCAAGTGTGAGTGCCTGTGGGATGTGTGGTGCTTATGTTTGCCATGTCCACTCTTGTGTGTTGAGTGTGCATGCTGGTCTGATGGTGTGCTTGGGATAGGCTGAGGTAGAGGGGATTGGGTCTGGGTAGTGGAAGTTGGAGGGGGGAAGCTGGACACAGGGACAATGGCTGCCATCAGTGCTGAGGCCAGAGCCTGAAATGCTCTCTGTCGGGCTGCCACGCCAGAATGAATGCCCTACAGATATGCATTTGTTTGCTGCAAATGCCTCTCGACACCCTGGATGGCATTCAGAATGGTTGATTTCCCAACAGTGAGGGATCTCAGGAGGTCAATAGCCTCCTCACTGAGGGAGCAGGGCTGACTGGGGCAGGGCCTGAGGTGCCTTGGGCGAAGGAGGTGCCCACCCTCCTGGGTGAGCGGGCACGGGAAACACGCTGAGGGGTTGCTGGGAGGGCGGTGCTGGTAGGGGTGGTGGCGGCTGTACCTGTTGATGCGGTGGGCACAGAGGTGCCCGCCACCGCAAGGGAGCTCCCATCAGAGGAGGAGTCGCTGTCTGTGGTGTCTCCTCCTGTCCCCGTCATGGAGCTCCCCTCACCCTCCGTCCCACTGGTGCCTTCAGACTCCTTACATTCACCATCCTGGGCCATGTGGGTTGCAGCTCCCTCCTGCTCCGGTGCCAATGCTCCTCTGTCAGATGATGCTAATGCACACAAGGACAGGGTGACAAAACAAAAAAGGGGAGAAAGACAGAGAACACACATGGTCAGTGCCTGCAACAACACCACCGTTGGCAGACACAACACACAGGGAGAAGCCCTATGCACTAGGCCATGCACTAACAGTTCAGGGGAAAATCACATGCCCTTGGGGGATTCTGCCTAGACCCATTTGATACACATCTGGAACCCACAGGAGCCTGACTAGGTGTAGATGACCACCACCACTTTTGGGGTTGGAGTACCACCGAGCCTGCCTAATAATGGATCTACCCTGGCACGTTTGCCCTGGCCTAGGGGCACCCACAGCCCACTTCCCCCACCCAGACACCTCATAAAGTGCACAGATTCAGCTGAATGAGACAGTACTCACCCCCTTGTGGCTGCTGTGATGCCCTCAAGCGCCCATCCAACTCAGGATATGCCACCGCCAGGATCCGGTACATCGGGGGGGTCATGGTGCAATGGGCACCCCTTCCTCGTTGGGAGGCCATCCCCAACTGGGCCTCCGCCGTCTTCTTGCTCCAGCGGTACAGGTTTTCCCATCTTTTGCGGCAGTGGGTGCTCCGTCTATGATAGACCCCCAGGGTCTGCACTTCCTTGGCAATGGCACGCGAAATACCCTTCTTCTGGTGGGTGCTGACCTAGAGGAAAAGTGAGGTAGGAATGGATTTTACTCCCCCGTCTGGTTCTTCTTACCCATTGGCCACAACTTCCCACCCTGGCCTAGAAACACATACATTGACCAACCTCACATGCTGGCCTCTGCTCACCCCGTATCTTCCATCCACGCCACTCCATATATTCATGTACCATCCATCATGCTCACAGTGTACTCACCTGTTTGTCTGGAGGACCGCAGAGTAGCGTGTACTGGGGGAGGAACCCAGCCACCAGGTTGTCCAACTCCTCCGCGGTGAAGGCAGGTGCCCTTTCCCCAGTCACTGTAGCCATTGTCGCTTCCAGACTCAGGTCACAGCAGCACTAGCAGTGTAGGTCCTCTCCTGTTGAAGGTCAGGTATCTAGTGAGTGAACAGATATAAAATGGCAGTCACGTCCGCGGCGGTGCGTATCATCACCGCCGGCATACATCGTCATTGGCTCATGGAACTCATAGGGGCCAATGATAACCAATGCTGAATTGCGCCGCAGTCTTTGTCCGCCTACTGCGATGCTGCACAACGCCAGCGCAGTTACCTCATTTCTCCTTGTCCCTCCTTACAGGTCAGGCAGCCGCCATTTAAGGGGCCACATGGCAGAGCAACTAACTGCGTCACATCACTTTTGTGCAGAAATACGCACAGACAGTGCCACACTCCGATTACATCACAATTGTTCAAAACACCCTTGTGAAACCTATGTGGTGTATGACCCTCTGCTCACCCTTCTCCTCCATAGGGCATGTCCGCTGGGGCAGATGATGAGATGGCGTCATCCTCCGGTATACAGACCCCTGGTGGACCTGTCGACAATGGAAGACAGACACATCATTATCACCTACAGACTTGATCATGCATCAAATAATAAATAAAAAAAATTAAAACTACATTTTTTATTTTAAATTGGAGACAAATAAGTCATTTTAACTATATCAGACATCAACACCTAAAAAACTCTCTCTCCCTCTCACTTTCTTTCTCTCTCTCTGTCTTTCAATCATTTCTCCCCCTCAGACACCCACTCAGACACTTCCACACCCACTCACAGACCCACTCAGACACTCACGTACCCACTCGGACCCAGTCAGATCCTCCTGCACTGACTCACAGCCTCAGTCAGACTCTCACCCACCCACTCATATGCATTCAGACAGTTGCACACTCACTCACACACCCACTCAGACCGTCATACACCCACTCACAGACCCACTGACACCCTGATGCACCCCTTCACAGACCCCGCACATACTGACAAACCCACTAAAACACTGATGTGCGCACTCTCATACCAAGGCAGACTCTCTGACAGCCACTCTAACCCCCAGATACAGCCTCCCACACCTATTCTCACACCCAGAGAGACCGTGGTAAACTTCCGCCAGGCATGTGCAAAGGGCCATGCACAACATCTGGTTGGGTGGTTAGGGGGTTGGCCGCAGAGACTGCCTGCAGGCCAGCCCTTGTGGGCAGCCCCTACTGCGTACAGGTGAAGGACGTGCACGGTGCAAGGTTGGGAGCTTATAGGCAGCCTTTTGCGCAGCAGTGGTTGGATTCATGTATAGCAATTAAATTACCATACGTTAAAAAAAATAGAAATTCACTGAAAAAAACAAAGGTTACAGGGACGTTATAGTTAGGTTCAGAATTTACTCATGCAAAACCATAGAATTTCACCTGTTAAGTTCTGTTAAGTAATGAATACTCGCACCCTACGGTAACTATAACTTGCACCATGCACAAAATCACAATGCACTGGAAGGATCCCAAAGGACCCAGGGCCCAAATGTGGAAAGACACTCTGATTAAATGGGCTGAAGCAGAAGGCGAGGCGTTACGCCTGGAGCTGACAAAAGGAGCGGGAAATGCAGAGAGGGCACCGCAATGGGACAATCTGATAGATCGCATAAAACACCCAATAGATAACCCTCAGGACCAAGACATTTCAACAGAGGAATCAGACTCAACTGAAAACAGTAACACAGACTAGCATGCAGGTTTGCCATGTGCCGGACAATAAACAATCGATAGCAAAACCTAAGGTGACAGTGCCCAGAGGAAAGGAGCACGGGAATTTCGACCCGAGCAGCTGAGGGGGAGGGGGGGCAAGGTAACGTAAGTAAAGTTCTGTAAGTATGACACAAAACAATAAAAATACATTTAAAAAAAAAAAAAATTGCACCATGCATAGCTAATTACTCCACATATTGTATCACATGCACAGTTAATTACTCCCCATCTATCTATCTATCTATCTATCTATCTATCTATCTATCTATCTATCTATCTATCTATCTATCTATCTATCTATCTATCTATCTATATGTACACACACACACACACATATATATATATATATATATATATATATATATATATATATATATATATATATATATACACATATATATATATATATTATATGTATATAAGCTAACAAGAATTGCTGCACTCCCAGAGGTAAACATTTGCAGATTCAATTTATTCACAGAGCAGCACTTCAAACACCACTATGCGTTTCAACATTTCGTCTTCCTCAGGTGGGTTTAGTTTGTAGGCACACATGGTTCTTATTTACCTGTCTTATATTGACACAGCGGCATTCTGGGAGTTAAAGTTCAAAGTGCCACTTTCAGAGTCCTTCTTTAAATGTTACTACTCAGTGTTTGCGTTCTGCTTATTTTACAAGTAAACAAACTATGAGAGGTCATAACAGTCTCTGTATAGTTTATGCTCAGTGCTTTTATACCTGTACTTCCATTAATAAAGACGACATTCACATAGAGTTTATTCATTAGCAGAACCTGTGTTTGAACATTTCAGTAAAGCGTTCTCTGCAGGCACACTGTTCAAAATAAGTCTTTCCAGAATAATTCTTTGTCAGACCCATCGACCTCTGTCTCTGTGATAGTAAAATTATGATTTACTGCATTGCCTCTGGCCCCTTTCCCCTGAATAGTTATTCAGTTAGGACTGGGTTGGTGTTGTGGCACGATAATTGTAGGACTTCAACTCACCAAACATCTCGATAAGGATGCCCTACTGATTTCAGAGTGATGCAAGGCACATTTGGAGTTTTCATATTTATCCGTCTCCAAGTGTACAGTACATATGCAGGAACATAGTATTTCCTCGCCACCTGTATCATTTCATGATGTTTCCATTCCACAAAACCGGGCACTGCCACTTGTAAATTAATTGCAAAACAATTGGTTTGAAAAGTGGTGCGCTCTGACTGCCGGTGCCAGCATGCTGGCACCAGCAGTCAGAGCTCACAGCTTTTCAGATCAATTGTTTTGCAATATATATACATACATAGCCAAAAACAAGTCCTGAAATACTGAGGCTCAAAAAAGTGGCGGTCCGACCATGGTTTCAGGAATAACCATCAATTAAATCAAACAAATTCTTGTAGCCACAAGAAAGGTCAGGACACTTCCAGTGGATGTAAAAGTTTTACTGTCACACAGATTCTTCCTCCCAACGCGTTTCAGTCGTAGCCTTGTTCACAGAGGGGGGAAGTGAACACATTAGCATACAAATGCCCAAATCCAACAAAACTGAAAACAGACAAATACAACAGATAAAGCAACTTACTCTGCAAACGTAGTGGCCATATTGGACTGGTATATAGTACATAGGATACCTAAGATATTATCTGCCTCATCCTTGAACCCCTCAGGTCCATTAGATCAATTGATTATATACTCAGTAATTATATTGAAACATAAATGTATATCATTAATGTACAAAGTCAAATAATATCCAGAATCCTACTATACCTGTTGATCTACCTGTGTAATATACTTATTAGTAAGATAGGTATATGTTATTTTCCCATAAATTGTTGCAAATGATATATCCTGATATCACTGTATCCTCTTATTCTTAACATATACCATGCAGATACTCAAGCCCATCTCCACTGCATTAAAGTCTATAATTCTATGTGCCCATAAAACCCCATGCTTAATAATCAGAAACCCTGTGCAAAAACACAATAATAATGATGTCATGAAGTATAGTCTGTTGCATTTGTCTGTTTTCAGTTTTGTTGGATTTGGGTATTTGTATGCTAATGTGTTCACTTCCCCCATCTGTGAACAAGGCTACGGCTGAAACGCGTTGGGAATGCTGAAACAGTTTTATTAACATGCTTTCTAGATTTGTTAATCTGTGGACACAATGTATTTGATTATATTAGAGAACACAAAGGTAGTGTGAAGGAAAAGGTGCATTAATTGAACACAATTATCCTTATTATCATTTCCAGTTCTACCTCAGTCACTGCGCCAAGGTCAAAACCACCGCAGTGCACAATCATGAGATGTGGTGGTTGGCAATCGTAAATGCTTTCGACCAGTGGAAGCAATTGGTGCTACTTTATCCCTCTCTGGCCAGCCCAAGTAATATCCACATTAGGCAAACCCATGTCCCTGTCAATGCCACTCTTTCTAGCATACTCACTAGCCCAAAAAATATAGCTGTGACCTACAATCCGCACTGTGAACATTTTGAAGGAAAGGAGCTGTCGCACACAGATGAAGGCTGCAGCAGAATGAAGGAGTTTTCAAAATGTGAGGTGGACAATATGGAGGGAGCATCTGAATTAAAAAAAAAACATATTTGATTGGATATTGTAAATACACTGGTAGTTAAAAATAGGTTATGACTAGAAATATTAAGTCAGTTATTGTCTGATTGTTTTTTTTCTTAAAGAACTAATCCTCGTTTGGATATGCTTACATTCTGTAGTAGTCAACTACATCTGTTACAGCTCACAACAAAGGTAGTCTTTTAACAGACATATCCTATGACCCTTTGAAATACTGGTACTGCAGAGTATTCTAGAGGAGGTTGCTATAGTAGCTGTTGAGAGAGTGTGTGGGAAGGGCTGCTCTTAAAGCAGACTTACATTTTCAATAAAATATGTTGTAGTGGACAAGGAACTGAAAATAAATGAGTTTTCCAATTCAGTATTATCCCTGAATTTACAGTGTAGATGAAACTGTACAAAGAATAATGGGAAATATATTTTCAAACTCCCGACTGGAATTGCAACTCTGTTGCGATGTTACACAGGGTCCGTGCAGGGGGACATGATGGAGTCACTACTCCAGAGGTACACAGTGGGACATTGGGCTTCTTACTAAAAATAAAAGAAAGGGCTTATACTCAATAACAATTCAGATGTGGAATAACATAAATGAAACACAGTTTCTGATTTGATAAGTACTACTGTATCACTGAGAGCAAAGGTGAACAGGTTGCCATTACTGGTTGCTTGGAGTTAGAGTGTTATATAATTCTTATTCTGAGATTTCATTGTTCTATAAAGAAAACAGCCAATCTGATATTGTGATGTGATTTTACCTATCAACAGAAGCTATTATAAGGTATTTTACTAACACTATTAGTTTCAAAGCAAGCTGTGTTTGGACATAACAGTAATAATTGTGTATATGATACAGATAGAACTATATTAATTGAGCTATAGATAGAGAGGTCTTGAAACCTTTATTCAGCTATATATAGGAACGTACTTAATATTTTAGGAAATGAGTAATAGTAGAAGGTTGTAAATTATGGGGGTCATTACAACCCTGGCGGACGGTGTTAAAGCTGCGGAAATACCGCAAACAGGGCAGCGGACAAAAAAAGGGAATTATGACCCTGGCGGTAACCGCCAACAAAGACAGCCACTTTAACACACCGCCCGCCACGGCGGTACAGACAAGCAGCGTGGCGGTCACCGCCAACAGACAGGCGGGAGACAATGTACCGCCCACACTATTACAACCCGCCAATCCGCCACCTTTTCCGGGGCGGATTCACTGTGGATAAAAACACGGCGGAAACAGCATTTGCTATGGGAAAAAGCTCACCTCAACATACTCCACGAGGAAGGAGGACACCATGGAGGCCGAATTACAAATCCTACCTGCCCTTGTCTTTCACAGGCAACAGCTACGTAGGCGCCGAAGACACCGGTGAGTACTGCATCTATGACACAGGGGAGGCAAAAGTTAGGGGGACACCCACCAAACACCCCCACCCTCGCATATTACAACATACACACCAATGCAGTCACAAAAATCACAGTAACAACCCACAATCCCCCGGAAGATTGAAAAGACAATGCGAAATTTGGTCAAACATTGTAATGTGCCAATATACATGTCATACAAAAATATACAGATATATATATCTCAAAATCACTCTTATTTACACATACAATCCGAGAAGTAGTGCAGATATGTACACAACAATGTCCGTGCACCAACAGTCCAAAAATGCATGGGCGAGGCCCACAAACTATACCTGACCAAAATCGGAGAGAACACTGCCGGGGCATCAGATAGAAACACTACAGGCACCTCAGGGGGAAGGGAAGGGGGTCACCTCAGCCACATGAATGCGAAGCCAGATCCACAACGGGGCTCCATGCCCATTTTTGTATCCTGGGGAGTGCAAAGCCAAAGTCTCTCAAGTCTCTACAGTGGGTGGGTTGCCCACTGCTTTATCCTGGGGAGTGGAAAGCCACAGTCTCTCAAGTCTCTACAGTGGGTGGGTTGCCCACTGTGCCATCCTGGGGAGTGCAAAGCCACAGTCTCTCAAGTCTCTACAGTGGGTGGCTTGCCCACTGTGCCATCCTGGGGAGTGCAAAGCCACAGTCTCTCAAGTAGATGCAGTTCTCTACTGGTACTGGGGGGGACTGGTGCCCAGACTGGATGAGTCTCCCCGTGAAAGTTCATGTCCAGTCACTGTCCCAGCTGCACATGGGAGAAGGATGCCTGATGTGGCGGCCTTTTCATTCCTACACGGTGCATGCCCTGTTCAGCGGTGCTTTGCCATGGCGGTCTTTGCCCTGTTCAGCGGTGCTTTGCCATGGCGGTCTTTGCCCTGTGCAGGGGTGCTTTGCCATGGCGGTCTTTGCCCTGTTCAGCGGTGCTTTGCCATGGCGGTCTATGGACTGTTCAGCGGTGCTTTGCCATGGCGGTCTATGGACTGTTCAGCGGTGCTTTGCCATGGCGGTTCTGGACTGTTCAGCGGTGCTTTGCCATGGCAGTCTATGGACTGTTCAGCAGTGCTTTGCCATGGCGGTCTTTGCCCTGTTCAGCGGTGCTTTGCCATGGCGGTCTTTGCCCTGTTCAGCGGTGCTTTGCCATGGCGGTGTTTGCCCTGTTCAGCGGTGCTTTGCCATGGCGGTTTTTGCCCTGTTCAGCGGTGCTTTGCCATGGCGGTTCTGGACTGTTCAGCGGTGCTTTGCCATGGCGGTCTTTGCCCTGTTCAGCGGTGCTTTGCCATGGCGGTTTATGGACTGTTCAGCGGTGCTTTGCCATGGCGGTTCTGGATTGTTCAGCGGTGCTTTGCCATGGCGGTCTTTGCCCTGTTCAGCGGTGCTTTGCCATGGCGGTCTATGGACTGTTCAGCGGTGCTTTGCCATGGCGGTTCTGGATTGTTCAGCGGTGCTTTGCCATGGCGGTCTATGGACTTTTCAGCTGTGCTTTGCCATGGCGGTCTTTGCCCTGTTCAGCGGTGCTTTGCCATGGCGGTCTATGGACTGTTCAGCGGTGCTTTGCCATGGCGGTCTATGGACTGTTCAGTGGTGCTTTGCCATGGCGGTCTTTGCCCTGTTCAGCGGTGCTTTGCCATGGCGGTCTATGGACTGTTCAGCGGTGCTTTGCCATGGTGGTCTTTGCCCTGTTCAGCGGTGCTTTGCCATGGCGGTTCTGATACGAACATTGGTGTGTGGCATGACGATCTCTACACTGGGCATTGGTGTGTGGCATGACGTTCTCTCCAATGGGCATTGGTGGGTGGCATGACGTTCTCTACAATGAGCATTGATGGGTGGCATGACGTTCCATCATTGCCCAGCGGGGCTGTGGCATCCGGGCCCCTCCTGGGCTGTGTCTCCGGTGGTGGTTTCTGGACCAGTGACGATACTTGGGCCCTCCTGGGCTGTGACTCCGGCGGTGGTTTCTGGACCAGTGACGATACTTGGGCCCTCCTGGGCTGTGACTCCGGCGGTGGTCTCTGGACCAGTGACGATACTTGGGCCCTCCTGGGCTCTGACTACGGCGGTGGTTTCTGGACCAGTGACGATACTTGGGCCCTCCTGGGCTGTGACTCCGGCGGTGGCGGTGGTCTCCTGACCAGTGATGATACTTGGGCCCTCCTGGGCTGTGACTCTGGCGGTGGTCTCTGGACCAGTGACGATACTTGGGCCCTCCTGGGCTCTGACTCTGTCGGTGGTCTCTGGACCAGTGACAATACTTGTGCCCTCCTGGGCTGTGACTCTGGCGGTGGTCTCTGGACCAGTGACGATACTTGGGCCCTCCTGGGCTGTGACTCTGGCGGTGGTCTCTGGACCAGTGACGATACTTGGGCCCTCCTGGCCTCTGACTCTGGCGGTGGTCTCTGGACCAGTGACGACGGTGCTGGCAGTTGTGTCTGGAACGCTGGAAATGATGGCGCACTTCTCCGCGGTGACACTCACAACAGGCTGGGCAGACTTCCTCTGGACCTTCCCCACCTTTGTTGGAGTTACAGCTGACTCACCAATCCTCTTCGAACCCATGTCACTTGTTGTCCCACCAGGAGTCTTAACACGGTCCTGTCGTCCACTCTCCAATTTTAGAGCCTTTACAGGGGGTGGGCTGCCAGTGCCTTGGCTCCGGGTCCTACTGCCTGCCCTGGTGGCCGGTGCACTCCACAAACCTTGAACAGGCACCACTGGTATTGGAGGCTTTTTGGCTGAGGCGCTATGACGGGACTGATGAATTGGAGGAGGGGTGGGGGCAAAAAGGTCAATTTGACATAGGGACAGTTTCTGACGAACACTGGGATGGGTAGCTGGAGGGGGTCTGGGAGTGGAGGAAAAGGAGGTGGTTGTAGGAGGTGTCACTTTAGGTGTTTTGGGTGCAGGTGCAGGTACTGAAGGCTGTCGTGAGGTGGATAGATGTTGGGTGAGTGATTGCCGGCGTTTGTGTACTTTGGGAGGGGGCGTCACAGACACACTGGGAGAGGACACAGGGGACGTGTAAATGGCAGTGGAGGTGGTGAGTGCAGGTGAGCGGCTTGTGGTGCTGGGTGTCCTGGTGCGAGTCCTAGTGCCTGTAGATGTGGTGCATGCAGGTGTGTGTGTAGACGAGACTGGGAGGGAGGAGAGAGAAGAGGAGGGGGACACAGTGGAGACAGTGGATGTTGCTGTGTCTGTATGTGGGTGAGGCTTGCGTGAGTGCTTGTGGTGTGTGTGGTGCCTATGTTTGCTTGAGCTACTTGTGTGTGTTGACTTGTGTGCATGCTGGTCTGTAGGTGTGCTTGGGATGGGCTGGGGTACAGGAGATTGAGTCTGGGTGGAGGAAGTTGGAGGGGGGAGGCTGGACACAGGGACAATGGCTGCCATCAGTGCTAAGGCCAGAGATTGCAGAGTTCGCTGAAGGACAGCCTGACCAGAATGAATGCCCTCCAGGAATGCATTACTGTGTAGCAACTCTCATTCTACACCCTGGATGGCATTCACAATGGTAGACTGCCCAACAGTGAGTGACCTGAGGTCAATGGCCTCCTCACTGAGGGCAGCAGGGGTGACAGGGGCAGGGCCTGAGGTGCCTGGGGCAAAGGTGATGCCCACCCTCCTGGGTGAGCGGGCACGGGGCGAACGCTGAGGGGCTGCTGGGAGGGCGGTGCTGGTAGGGGAGGTGGCGGCTGTACCTGTAGAAGTGGGGCGCACAGATGGTGCCGCCACCACAGGGGAGCTCCCCTCGGCGGACGAGTCCGTGTCGCTGGTTGGTGATCCGGTGGCCGACGTGAAGCTCCCCTCGGCCTCCGTCCCACTGGTGCATTCAGAGTCTGTGGTGTGGCCCTCCATGGCCATTTGGGATGCAGCTCCCTCGTGCTCCGGTGCCACTGTACCTCCACCTGATGATACTGATGTACAAAAGGACAGGGAGAGCAGGAAAAGGGGGGGAGACAGAAGAAAGAGAGTTTTAGTGCATGGCATTCCGCTACCGTTGGCGGACAAGACAGACGCAGCAGCCCCCTGCATTACGCCGTGCTCCTGCCCTCTGCACATGCAATTTCTGGGATATGGCCTACATGTCAATGGTGGACATCTGCGCACATGGATGCCACAGGGGCAACTATACCTCAACTTGGCCCTCTGGTGAGGTGGGGTAGAGTGCCACATGGCCTACATTACGGAGGGGCCTTGCCTACCGAATTCGCCCTGGCCTAGGGACACCCACAGCCCACCTCCCCACCCAGACCCCTCCACTGCACGCACAGTCCGCAGAATGAGGTTGTACTCACCCCCTTGTGTCTGCTGTGATGTCCTCAAGCGCCCATCCAACTCCGGGTAGGCCACAGCCAGGATCCGGAACATCAGGGGGGTCATGGTGCGACGGGCACCCCTCCCACCTTGCGAGGCCATCCCCAGCTGAGCCTCCGCCGTCTTCTTGCTGCAGCGGCGAATGTCCTCCCATCTCTTACGGCAGTGGGTGCCCCGTCTCTGGTGGGCCCCCAGGGTCCGGACCTCCTTGGCGATGGCACGCCAAATGTCCCTCTTCTGGTGGGCGCTGACCTACATGACATGCACAAGGGAAGAGGTACAGTCATTACCAACTGCACCGTCAATGTGAGTGGCCCCCTCCCTACTCTGGCCATGTGGCCCATTTATTCCCATGCATAACTGTTCTATGTACTCTGCCCCCTTCCCTCTTCCACCCAGCCCTCTCCACCCAGGCCTAGCCCATACAACGTGCTCCCTGTGTACTAACCTGTTGGTCTGGAGGACAGTAGAGTAGCGTGTACTGGGGGAAGACCCCATCCACAAGTTTCTCCAACTCCTGTGCAGTGAAGACAGGGGCCCTTTCCCCAGACGCAGCAGCCATCGTCGCTTCCAGACCGAGGTCACAGCAGCACTAGCAGTGTAGGTCCTCTCCTGTCGAAGGTCAGGTATCTAGTGAGTGAACAGATAGAAAATGGCGGTGACGTCCGCGGCGGTGACGTCCGCAGCGGTGCGCATCATCACCGCCAGCGCACCTGTTCATTGGCTCCTGGGACCCATGGGGTCCAATGTTAACCAATGCAGTATTGCGCCGCGGTCTACGACCGCCTAACGCGACGGTGTGCAACGCCAGCGCAGTTACCCCACAATCCCATTGTCCCAGTTTAGAGGTCAGGCAGCCGCCATTTCAGGGGCCCACATGGCTTCATTTACTACTGCGTCACACATAGCTAAGCCTACACTCAACACACATACAGGAAGGGTTTTGTGTCTGGTGTAGTCTTGTGTGTAACTGTGGGTACATACCTTGAGGAATAGTGACTGGTTCTTCGCTGTTGTCCTTCGTAGGCACCGTCAGCTGGGACATATGAGAAGATGGCGGAATCCTCCGGTATACCGACCGCTGGTGAACCTGTTGACAATAGAAGAAAGACATGTCATCGTCACTTACAGGTTTGACTGTGCCACTATCCAGGAACTATGTACCCAGTTGGAGCCAGACCTGATGTCACCGATCCACCATCCGACTGGAATCCCCCCTGACGTGCAGGTGCTGTCAGTGCTCCATTTCCTTGCAAGTGGGTCATTTCAGACAACAGTGGCCATGGCATTAGGGATGTCCCAGCCTATGTTTTCCAACGTCTTGTCCAGTGTGTTGTCTGCCCTGCAGAAACACGTAAGGAGATACATCATATTCCCTCAGGTGGAGGATTTACCTACAGTGAAAGGTGACTTCTATGCCCTTGGACATATTCCCAACGTCATAGGTGCCATTGATGGGACCCATGTAGCTCTGGTCCCCCCCGCAGGAGTGAACAGGTGTACAGGAACAGGAAGAGTTATCATTCTATGAATGTCCAGATGGTCTGTTTGGCAGACCAGTACATCTCGCAGGTAAATGCTATGTTTCCTGGCTGAGTGCATGACACCTACATCCTGCGGAATAGCAGCATCCCTGATATGATGGGTCAACTCTAGAGGCACCGTGTATGGCTATTGGGGGACTCTGGTTACCCCAACCTTTCCTGACTATTGACCCCAGTGAGGAATCCCAGGACCAGGGCAGAGAAATGGTACAATGATGCCCATGGGCGGACTAGGAGGGTTATCGAACGCACCTTCGGCCTCCTTAAGGCCAGATTCAGGTGCCTCCATATGACAGGTGGATCCCTATTCTACTCACCGAAGAAGGTGTGCGACATCATCGTCGCCTGCTCCATGCTCCATAATTTGGCATTGCGACGCCAGGTGCATTTTCTGCAGGAGGATGATCCAGATGACGGTGTTGTAGCAGCTGTGGAGCCTGTGGACAGTGATAAGGATGAAGCTGAGGAAGAAGAAAACAACAACAGGGATTCAGTCATACAACAATATTTCCAGTGACACCCAGGTGAGAACATTTTCTGGTTTCACATTACATTAACTTTCACACGTCTACCTCTATCCTGTACCTACATTTCACTCACTATTTGTTAATTGAGTTGTACCCTTCCATTTCAGTTTCCCAAGTGTGGTAACCTACGTGTCAACTGCTTGCATCCTTCAAGGGCTTGTGATGTGTGACATAGGTATGTTAGCCTTACAATGGGTAACCCATTATGACACTGTGATTGATAATACAAAGTACCAAATCATAGACTGACTCCAGATTTTTTGGTGTTTCAAGGGTGTTTATTTAAGTGCTCAAAAAATGAAGGGGGGTTGGAAAATGGTGATGGGTGACGGTGGAGGAATGTCCATGGCAGAGTCCAGTCTATTAGTCTCACAGGTGCACTGCCCATCTTGGCATAGGAAGTGGAGCTGGGGCAGTTCGAATATGGACAGGGTAACAAAGTGGGACAGTGGGAGGACAATCAGGGTGGTCTTATTTCCTGGCGGGGGTCTTGCCATCTTGCTCTGTCCTGTTCCTGGATCTCAGGGACCGCTTGCGTGGTGGTTGTCCGTCTGCAGGGGGTGGGGTGCTGGTGTGGTGGTCCTGTGGCGGGGCGTCCTGTCCACTAGCACCGGCGGAGGTGGTGGGTAGTTCATCGTCCATGCTAGTGTCAGGGGCCCCTTGGAGTGCCACGGTGTCCCTCAAGGTCTTTTGAATGTCCGTCAGCACCCCTACGATGGTGCCCAGGGCGGAGCCGATGGTCCTGAGCTCCTCCCTGAACCCCAAATACTGCTCCTCCTGCAGGCGCAGGGTCTCCTTCAACTTGTCCAGGACCGTGGCCATCGTCTCCTGGGAGTGGTGGTATGCTCCCATGTTGGAGGAGAGGGCCTCGTGGAGAGTTGGTTCCCTTGGCCTGTCCTCCCTCTGTCGCACAGCAGCCCTCCCAGTTCCCCGGTGTTCCTGTGCCTCCGTCCCCTGGACCGTGTGCCCACTACCACTGCCCCCAGGTCCCTGTTGTTGTTGGGGTGGTGGGTTAGCCTGGGTGCCCTGTAGTGGTGGACACACCGCTGATTGACCTGTCCTGGGTAGGGAGATTTGGGCCCGCTGGGTGGGTGCTGTGCTGGTGTTACCAGAGGGTGGCAGCTCGGTGTTGGGGTGTGGCTGGGCAAGGGGAACTGACTGTCCGGAGGCCCACAATGGTCCGGGCTGGTCATCAAGATCCAGTGGGGCAGAGCTGCTGTCGTCACTGTGGGCCTCTTCTGGGGGTGGAGTGGTGTTGTCTGGACCCTCTGGTGTGGTGACGGTCCTTCGGGTTCCTGCAGGGGTATGAGAACATGATTATTGCATCTGTGTGTTTCATGGTGTGCAATGGGTGGGTGTTTGTGTACCCCAGTGCAAGCATTCCTGTGTGGGGGCTTGTGTGATGATGTTTGGGGGGTTGTTCTGGGTATGTGCAGTGAGCATGCTTTAGTGAGGGGTGCCCATGCTTAGTTGTGTCATGCAGGGCTTGGTGTTGGGATGGGTGGTTTGTGTTATGGGTACATTAGTGAGGATTTGGGGTGATAGGGGAGGGTGTGAGGGTGGGGGAGTGTGATAGCATGCAGGTAGGGTGGGGGATGTGATAGTTAAGATTTGACTTACCAGTGTCCCATCCTCCACCGACTCCTCCGAGGCCCTCAGGATGCAAGATGGTCAAGACTTGCTCCTCCCATGTTGTTAGTTGTGGGGGAGGAGGTGGGGGTCCGCCGCCAGTCCGCTGCACCGCGATGTTGTGCCTGGATACCGTGGAACGCACCTTCCCCCGTAGGTCGTTCCACCTCTTCCTGATGTCCTCCCTATTTCTTGGGTGCTGTCCCACGGCGTTGACCCTGTCCACTATTCTGCGCCATAACTCCATCTTCCTGGCTATTGATGTGTGCTGTACCTGTGAGCCAAATAGCTGTGGCTCTACCCGTAGGATTTCCTCCACCATGACCCTGAGCTCCTCCTCGGAGAAGCGGGGGTGTCTTTGGCGTGACATGGGGTGGTGTGTGTGAGGTGTGGGGTGGTGTATGTGGTGATGAGTGCGGTGAGTGTAGTGGTATGTGGTGTTTTGTGCGTGGATGTTGTGTGGGTGATGGTGTTGTGTGCCTCTGTGTGATGGGGTTGTCAATAGCAGTGCTCTCTCTCTGGCCTTCTCTCAGAATTTCTGGTTGTAGGGGTTTGTGGGTGATGTGGGTGTGTGTTTTATATTGTGTTGGGTGTGTGGGAGTGTTGTTTGTATGTGTATCAGGTGTGTGTATTTGGAATTGTCCAATGTGGCAGTGTTTTGGAGATGGGTGTGTATTTTGAGCGCGGCGGTGTGTACCGCCAATGGAATACCGCGGTTGAAAGACCGCCGCGTGGATTCGTGGGTCGTAATAGCATGGGCGTGTTTCTGTTGGCGTGGAGGTGGAGGATTTGTTTCCGCATGTTTATCGCTGACCTTTGGTGTGGCGGTGTTGTGTGGGTGTCTGAATTTCGGCGGATTCCGTGATGTGTGTCATAATAGCTGTGGCGGTATACCGCCGCGGCGGCGGTGTATTGGCGGTCTTCTGCACGGCGGTAAGCGCCTTATACCGCCAATGTTGTAATGGCCCCCTATATGTTTTAGACATAAAGGGTCGCATTCATGAGGCCTATGGGAGAGGGTGGTGCAACAAGTGTCAGATTGTGCTGGCATGGGGCACAGAGAAAGGGGAGAAATGTGCTGTATTTGCAAGATACAGTGATTTTCTGTTATCTCACCCTGTGCTGTCACATAAATTGCTACCTATTGCTAATGCAGGCATCCTTTATTATGCAGCAAGGCTGTTTGTGTTGTGCGGATGATTGGTTCTCTCGAGAGAGGGACACCTTGCTGCACAAAAAACAATTGCAAGAGGTTTTGTTTTGTTTGTGTGACTGATGAAGAATGAAATTTAAAATAAATGTATCCGGTATACAATAATGTCCACAGTATCAGGTTGACTGTGACACCTATGCACAAAGTAATAGACACAAATAGATGTTCCTTCGTAAAAAAAAGAAAAAAGAAAAAAGAAGCAGCATAGAATGAAAGCTATGGTGAGAGAGCAAGACAATTAATAAAAAATACACGTATAGTGCCTACAAAACTGTTATGTGACTGAATGTATGAAGAGTATATTATAATGATACATAATTGAACAGTGTCTTATGTAAATCTGTTGCTATATTGTTTTCTGTTTCAGATATTCTTACTAAAAAGACATAGGGGGTCATTCTAACCCTGGCGGTCGGTGACCGCCAGGGCTAAAATGACAGAAGCACCGCCAACAGGCTGGCGGTGCTTCCCTGCCCATTCCGAGCCGCGGTCGGAAAACCGGGTCCGGCGGTTTCCCGCCGGATTAGCCCCGGCTGGGCTAATCCTCCATGGCGGCGCTGCAAGCAGCGCCGCCATGGGGATTCCGACCCCCTTCCCGCCACCCTGTTTCTGGCGGTTTTCACCGCCAGGAACAGGATGGCGGAACGGGTGTCGTGGGGCCCCTGGTGGCCCCTGCACTGCCCATGCCACTGGCATGGGCAGTGCAGGGGCCCCCTAACAGGGCCCCAGGGACATTTTCACTGTCTGCATTGCAGACAGTGAAAATCGCGACGGGTGCAACTGCACCCGTCGCACCCCTGCAACTCCACCGGCTCCATTCGGAGCCGGCTTCATTGTTGCAGGGCCTTTCCCACTGGGCCGGCGGGCGCTCCTTTGACGGGCGCCCACCGGCCCAGCGGGAAAGTCAGAATGGCCTCCGAGGTCTTCTGACCGCGGAGCGGCCATTTGGCGTTTCCCGCCAGGCGGGCGGCGTCCGCCGCCCACCAAGATCAGAATGACCCTCATAATCAAGATGCCAGCAAAAAGTAGAACCAAAACAAACTGAGGAAAGCCTACTATGTACTTGCAACACAGAAAGAAAAGGCGTAACATAAGGAGACTGTGCTTAAAGAGAAACGAGCTGCTGGTAAGAGAAGTAGACAATGTCTTAGAACTATATGTGGGAAACTGCAAACTGTGAAAACTGGTGTCAATAAAAAGGAAATGTTCAAATCAACGAAGAAGGTACAAAAATCATGTGAGATACCCAGTAAGAAATTATTGATGAAACCAAATAGGTTAAACAGACAACAGCAACAGTTTAAGGAAATTAGAGTTAGATTGTTTCGTACCAGAGTAATTCAGAATCTTCTTAAAAATATGAAACAGTAGAAAAGGAGAAACAAAAAGAATATGTTGAGAATGTAGTTGATAAGGAATTTGCCTTAAAGAGGAAGCTTTTTATTTTGATTCTCACCAGAATGAGAACACTGGATAAAACAGTGTTATGTATGAACAGATGCAGCCGAAAAAATAGAATGATTAATAAAAGTAATTTTTGTAAATTCTTCAGAGGTGAATGGAACCACACCTCCAGTACAGAGCCTTTCTTTAATGAAGAAGGGTATTCACAAGAGAACACATTAGTGCATGCAGTTGACTCAACTGGTCGATGTTATAAGGTAAATGATGGGAGTCCTGTTCAAAAAGAAGAGATTGTTTCTAGAAATGTGGAAGATGTGATAGCTGGAGACATTCGGGGTAGGCATAGAAAGGCTCCTGTTTACAAATGGAACAGTAGCACTGTTTGTAGTATTCGTCAAGAATCAATTGATTTGTTAAAGAGTTTTTTACATGACTTTGCATACAGAAGTTTGAAGCAAAACATTTCAATTTTGCAAGGAGTAGATTCTGCCAAAGTAAGTAAGTATAGTCATTTACAAGGACATTCATTAGCATGGTTATCAAAGGAATTGTGCCAAAGCACCTTTTATCACTTTAGAATGTTGGCAGTTCACCACATAAAAATGCAAAGGTTTCACTTTAGAATGTTGGCAGTCCACCACATAAAAAGGCAGAGGTTAGTTAGGAGACTTTATCATGTGAAAAATTCACCATTATGCTCAGAGATGAATAGAGTACTTTTGCATGGGACAGTAGGAGAAGTACAAAAGGTTTACGAGGATGTGGAATTTCCTTTTTTTTGGTTCTGATGAGGATTGTAGGGAGAAAGGAATTTGTAGGTACAGTTGTTGAGAAACAGAGCACAGGTATTGCTCCTGAGAAATTTGAACAAGCGGTTATAAAGTTTAACACAGCTTGTTCGGAAAAACCAAGCTATATCTGCATCTTTAGTAGATGCACTCACTACAAAAGTCAAACAAGAAATGTAGATGTATTTTCCAAAACTGAAGGGGAAAACAGACAGAAGTGGCAATATTTTGCTGCTTATTTATTTGTAGAAGAGTGTTTTGTCTTGTCCATGTAGCAAGTTATATGGAAGTACTGCTATGAGAAGTTAGAGGATCAGAAAACACCAGGTACAGCAGTGAATAGCAGTTTAGAACTTGTGATGATTCCAGAACATCTATGAGACTTAAGTGTACATTAATCTTTCCTTATACAAACTATTCATCCATTTTAAGCGATTATATGATTGGAACCAAAAGCAGGTAAATTGCACCCAACAGAGTTACTAAAAGTGCTTAAAGGAAGAGTAGTGTATTTGCCATTAGACTTTAAAAAAAATTTAAACTGTAGGAATAGAGAAAGACAATGAAGAGCCACTTATCCTATTAAATGGTGGACCAACTAGGAATAAAACAATTTAGCAATAATTAGTTGACGTTAATAAAGTTAAACAAGCAACATTATACCTGGTACAAAATAATGTACATTATAAACATGTTGATGTGGAAGCTGATGTAGCAAATGTTGATGATGGCAGTTTGCTAGAAAGCAGACAAATAGAAAAAGTTGATCCATCCTGATCAAAGCAAATTTATGAATACCACAGCATGTATCCATTACATTCCAAAGAAGTCATAAGTGATGTTATTGACCTTTTCCAAATGAAGCAGGCTAAAGGAGCTCCCATGAGCGTGTGGTAAAAAAAGTTTAGGCTCGCTGTTTTCTCCACTTGTTTCCCACTGGAGTAGCAGGTCGGTATGAAGACGGCCCATAAAAATACCAGCAGCTGAAGACTGATCAACATGATTATATTCAGAGGATCCTAGATTCAGACAGTGTATCCCATGCATAGTTCACCTTCTATTTGAGAGTGACTTGTCTGGACTGTGGTATGCAGTAAATCACATTCTAAAAACAGTAGTTATTCTTCAGAATTTGCCTGCTAGGGATTTTGTTAACCAACTTCAAGAAAAAGATGAAAATTTAGAATACAACTTGTTTAATTTAATGTCGTGCCAATGTAGGACAAATGAGTATTGATTCCGTCATCGTGGAGAACTGAAGTGTATGCTGAGAAACCTGGGACCACCAATGTGGTTTTTGACATGGAGTTGCATGGGATGACCTGAATGACTTCTTAAGAGAAGCAAACTCTAACCTAAAAGATATTTATTTAAAGACAGCTGGAGAAATTTGCTTATTAGATCCTGCAAATGTTTGCAGATATTTCAACCACAGATGTCAAGCTATGCTTGCATTTATCTACAACAAAAGCCACCCCCCTCTTGGAGAAGTAAGTGATCTCTGTGGCAAAAAGAGTACCAGGCAAGAGGTGCTCCTCACATTCGCAAGCTACTATGGATAGAAAACACAACCAAATTTAGAGCACAACGTGATGAGTCTGTGTTGTTTTTTATAGAACAGTATGTCACATGTAGCATGCCAAAATAAAACTGGTGAAAAGGGTCTCAGACAACACGTTTTGCCTTTCCAAACACATAGATGTGGGAAGTACTGTTGTCGTACATACAGGTCTAAAGGAAATCTTTATACAGGATGTTGATTTGGATTTCCACGACCTGTCATTTCAAAAGGAAAAGTGAGCAACTTTATGTCTTCAGTCAGACATACTCTGACACTGAAATCAACAAAAACACATATAAATTAAAGAGAACTGAAGATTCCATATATATTAATGACTCCAATCCTGTGATTTTAAAAATGTGGAATGCGAACATGGACATATAATTTGTTGCAGACAGCTCCATCGCCATGGCTCGGTATGTCACAAGGAACATCACAAAGTCTGAAAAAACTGAGATGAAGGAGATGTGGTAGGAGATTTCTGCAGAGAAGACACTTAGAAGGAAATTGTATTCCCTCAGCTTGAAAATGGTTTTCCATAGGAAAATGAGGCATTGTGAAGCCTGTGACAGATTGAGTTCTGCAAGGTTGTATTCAAAATCAAAAGGAATCATCTGGATAAGTCTTGGTCTATCTACTACAAGAAATAGAGTATTGAAGTCTTACCCTGAAAATCAGTACCTTGCAGAGTTTGAACCAGGATGTACAGATGTTGTAAAATCAAATATGTTGGGTACATACTATCCAAGACGAGGTCCACATCTAGAAGATATGTGCCTTTATGAAATTCTTCAAAGTTATAGATAGAGAAGTAATGTAAGTGAAAACATAGAAGAAGGGAAAAATGCAGTACATGGATGTGATAGATGTTTAGTGAAAAACGGAAAAGAAAAACTAATTAACCACCAAAAGCTTAGCTTCCAAACACCTGAGAAAAGGGAATTTTTCTATTTAGTACTTCTTTAACTTTTCAAACCTTGGTTTAATGAATTGGAATTACTTGGGGATTATGACTGCGAAGAAGATTGTTTTAATGCTGTTAAAGATAGTATTGAGTGTCCCATGTTCAAAAACTATTTACAGATGTTAAATGATGAAATACAACAGGAAGAAGTGTTTGCTGCTCCGGTAGCTAAGGATAGTTCTCAAAATAGTTAAAGTTCTGCACCTTTAAGTCAGGATCCTCTTGGAAATCCTATTATTGAAAATGAAGCTGCAGTAGCTGTGAATGAAGTGGAAACTGCCATAGAGCAAGATAGACAGCAATCTGTAGATCTGGAACAGTTAGTTAGACAACTCAATGATGAACAAAAAGAGACTTATATTGAAGTAAAAGAGAAAATAGAACATGGATGGCGTAGTATTGGTTTGAATGATGCAAGTGCTCACCATTCAAACCAATACTACTATATATTAGTGGTCAGGCTGGTACCAGCAAAAGCTTTTTTTAATCAAAGTTATCTCTAATTACCTACAGAAAAATACAGAATCAAAGTTATCATGTGTAGCGACAGCATCTACTGGATTAGCTGCACACAATATCAAAAGAATAACTTTACATAGACTACTAATGCTACCAGTTGAGCATAAAAATAAACTGGAATACCAGAAGTTATCTGATGAAGCTTGTTATGAGGTGGCAAGAGTATTGAAGAAAATGAAGCTTTTAATTATTGATGAGGTGAGCATAGTCTCCAATCTAAGGCTTGCCTTTGTTCACCTGAGACTGCAACAGATACTCAAAACAGAATACAGCATCAGATCAGTTATGCATACATGCACTCACACACCCATTCACTCTGCCACACAGCCAGTCATCACATGCACTTATACAGACACTGACGTACCCAGTCACTCACCCATACAGTGAATCTCACACGCATTCACTCATCAACATAAGCAATCACACAACCATGCACTCACCCATACAGCCAATCACATAACCAGTCACTCAGGCATAAAGGCATTCATGCACCCTACCACTCACTTATATAGTCAATTATGTACCGATTCAGTCACCCAAACACTCAAACATTCACCCATCCACTCACCTATACAGCCACTCATGCACCTAGTTACTCACCCAAACAGCCAATGAAGCACCCATTCACTCACTCATACATCCACTGATGCATCCATTCAGTAATGCATACACCCACTCATGCACTCAGACACTCACTCATACATCCCATCACGCACCCATTCACTTACTCGTACACTCACTCACCCATTCACTTACTCGTACAGACACTGATGCACCTAATCACTCACCCATGCAGCCACTGACGCAGCTATTCACTCACCCATACAGCCCTTCACACCCAATCACTTACCCATATACCAACCCATGCACACATTCACTCACCCATACAGCAACTCATACACCCTACTACTCACCTATAGAGCCACTCAAGGACCCTATCACTCTCCCATACAGCCACTGACACACCTACTTACTCACCCATACAACCACTGACACACTCCGCCACTCACCCATACAACCATTCATGCACTCAGTATCTCACCTGTGCACCCACTCACATACCCACTCAGTTACCCATACACTTACTCAGGCAGCCAGTCATTCACCCATACAGTCATTCACACACCCATTCATTGAGCCATACACTCATTCACACTCCCAGTCAACTCACATACAGCTACTCATGCAGCAAGTCATTCATTCATTCACTGGTTGATACATACTATCACTCAAGCCCTTATACACCCAATCATTCACCCTTAAAATCAGTCATGCAGTTTTAGTTTTAAAACATAAGATGTGGCCATAATAAGAACCATTGTTTTTTGTTTTTGTGCATTTTGTGTGTTTTTTTGTGCTTTTTTAACTATTTTGATTTTTTTTGTGTGTGTTTTAGTGGTATTTTCTGAATAAAAGGAACATTACTTGCAACGGCTAGCAAAACAATTTGCGTAGTCCGCTAAGGCAAAAAAGCTAAAACAATGGCATTTTAATTTTTGTGCACCTTGATTGCTTGCACCAGATTTGGAACAGCTTGTTCGCCAACACTTTGCCACATTTGCAACAAAAAATTCCAACTTCTCCAAATTCTGGGATTGTTGGAGGAATTCCAGAAATATGGCATGCACCAGATAATGGTCCTGGCTTGTCAGCAGATGCACTGAAAACACCTTCCCTCCCCAACCTCTGCATTGCGCTCTTGGAAGTAGAGTAAAGTGCATTGTGCTAAGATGCTTGAACATGCTTGATGTCCCAAAACAGTATTTCCTCTCACTCCCTCTGGACAACACCTTCTTACAAAGAGTGCATGTCACCTTCTGGGCATTTACTTTTTTTTCCCCCTTCCGGAATGGAGAAAAATTCCCACACAAATCCTTTTTCTTCTTCGGCAATTCTTCTTTTTTCTCCCAGATGCTAACATCCTCCACCTCCTGCTGCCCTCCTGAAGCTGCCATATCCAAAAAAAGGAAGAAGGACAAAAAACACCAAGCCACAAGGGAAAAGTATTGGTTTTGGCAGAGAAGTGTGAAAACACACAGCCACTCCCAAAGTAAATTGCAGTGGGTGGTACATCTCACTACAGAAGATGGAAAAGACTTTAGCCAATAGAATAGATTTTTTTCTAGGTCACATGGGATGCACGATGCTGCCGCGTACCCACTGCAACTACTTAAAAACAGTTTAAATATTGGTTAAAATGTATTTCTTGTTTGCAAACATTTTTTATTTTAACGTGTTAATAAACCTCTTTATGTAATGTAAACATTAAGAAAGCGTATATATGTTAATTCTGTATTTTTAAAAACCGCGGGAGTTGCGTACCTTGAGCGAATCCAGAAATCTGTGTAGGAATAGTGCGCGACCACGTTGCGACTCTCGAAAAAGTACTACAAACACATTTAAAATCTTTTTCAAGTGTTGGTGTGGTAGTTAATTAACAACATTAGTAAACCTAGTATATAAAACTACATTTTAATAACTTTGTATATATGTGTATTCTACAAACTTGTAATTTGTGCTGGAGTCGCGTACTGTGCGTGAAGGGTCGCATTGGGAATGCAACTCCTAAATTAAAAAATATTTATATATAGATTAGTACAACTAGTAGTCAAAAAACTATTAATTCCCCATGACGACGAATGGCAGTAACATGAGGGTGGGATTACCTAATGTACCATGCAGGGCAAACTGACAGCAAGGTACATACATTCACCTAATCTCCCCTCCTATATATAGTGTGTCAGTTAAGTTAATGTTGTATGAGTCGGAGTTCAACTGGAAGTATTACTAGAAGCAGTTATTGTTAGCACAAGGTGTGGTCAATGAAATGAACACACCTAGGTTAGTTTATTTCACGGTTAGAGGCCTGCAATCTAAATATCAGTGAAAACAGGTCTGTATGGCAATACAGGAATGCATGGTACCAATATTTGCCAACACATTTTGGTCACAGAACGTGCTATGGTGACATTCAGTGCTCCAGACATCCTAACACCATTCACCGTAGTTTCTACATTAACACATACTAATGTGAAAACTTCACTCTAGAAAATACAAATAAATTCACTTAAAACCCCAATGGTTACAGGGACCTTGTAAATATATATTTTTTTTAACTTAGATATTCACTGAAAAAAACAAAGGTTAAGGGGACATTATAGAAGGAAATATATATACAAAATGTAGACATTCACTGAAAAAACAAAGTTTACATGGACATTATAGTTAGGAAATAGAATTAAAAAAACAGTAATTCACTGAAAAGAAAAAAAAGGTTACAAGAACGTAATAGTTAGGTTACATTTCAGACATACAAAACCAGTGAAATTCAGCACTTAAAGTTACCTGAGATAAGTATACCCTATGCCCCGCAATGCACTGCTTATGACCTCACATATTACATCACTCATGGCATCGTCAGTGACGTCACTGTTGACATCATCACCTGGGTGTAAGTAGTTCTATGGATGTGTGACTGGATGTCTAAGCAGGTCTATGGGTGAGTATGTGATTGCGTCAGTTATTCAGTGGATGTGTAAGTATCTGTATGGCTGAATCAGTGAGTTTGTGAGTGGCTGCATTGATTGAGTTACTGGTGGTGTGAGTCCCTGTACAACTGAGTGAGTGTCAGAGTCCCTGTATGGATGAGTGACAGAGTGTGTTTCTGATTGTATTGGTGAATGAGTGGGTGAGTCACTGAATGTATGCGTGAGCGATTGGACCAGTGTCTTGATGCAGATGTCCATTAATGTCTGATTGACTTTGACAGAGTGTCTCTGTGAGTAACTGTATCGGTGTTTGAGTGGGTGTGTGAGTGAGTGCTTGAGTGAGTGAGTGGCTGTGTAAGTGATTGTATGAATGTGTAAGTGGGCGTGTTAGTGACTGTATTGGTGAGCGAGTGAATGAGTCAGTGACTGTATGGGTGAGTAGGTGCATGAAAATGTGGACACAAGTGGGATACTGTTTCAGTCACAGTATAGGAAAGTAAGTGGAGGTGTGAGCTAGTGTAGAGGAAGTGACTTGGAGTGTTAGTACCTGTA
This sequence comes from Pleurodeles waltl, assembly GCF_031143425.1. Classification (NCBI taxonomy): domain Eukaryota; kingdom Metazoa; phylum Chordata; class Amphibia; order Caudata; family Salamandridae; genus Pleurodeles; species Pleurodeles waltl. The sequence continues at coordinate 22,443,119 of NC_090443.1, read as the reverse complement.
TGGGCGAGTGAGTGGGTTTGTAAGTGGTTCTATAGGTGAGTGAATTGGTGTGTTAGTTGTTCTATGGCTGAGTGACTTTGAGTGTAAACATCTGTTTCAATAATTACGTAGTGGTGTATGTGACTGCATAGCTGACTGTGTGGGTATATGATTGCTTGTATGATTGAGTGAGTGGGTATGTTAGTAGTTGTATGGGATTGGTATAGTTTTATTTGACTGTCAAATTTATGAATTGGTGTGCAAGTGGCTTTATAGGTGAGTGAGTGGGTGTGTGAGTTGATGTGTAAGTGTGTTAATAGATGAGTCAGTGATGTATGGGTGAGTGGGTTGATGTATTAGTGGCTGTGTGGGAGAGTAGTTTTGTGTCACTAGTGTTGTGGGTCTTGAATGAGAATGTGAATACTTGTGTTTGTGGATGTCAGATTGTACAGGAGTATCAGTGACTGCGTTAGCATTTTTTGTGGATGATGTCCTCAGTGATATATATATATATATATATATATATATATATATATACACATATATATATACATATGTATATATATATATATATATACATATATATATATATATATATATACATATGTGTATATATATATATACATATATATGTATATATATATATATATACATATATATATATATATATATATATACATATGTATATATATATATATATATATATATATATATATATATATATATATATATATATATATATATATATATATATATATATATATATATATATATATGACTTAATAACAACCTCCAGTAGGTAGTTATAGTTAGAACCTATATTACATAGGAAAGGCGCTTTTTGACTTGGCTATATTTGACGAATCTTCATTAAATTTTTCAAAAAAGTGTCCTCTAGGATCTTGTTGTACATGGAAAGTTTCGGGGTGATCCATCAAGTGGGGGCCAAGAAAAAGGGGGGTCAAAAAGTGCTTTTCCCATATTAATTCCCATTGAGATTTTAGACAGGACTGCAGCCTGAAACGCTGAAAGGAATTACACCAAATTTGGCAGGAAGGTAGCTCTTGGTCCAGCAAGCACGCTTTTTATTATTTGGTGTAGATCTGTTCAGTAGTTTTCAAGGTACTAAAAGAAATCAAAATTTCTATATCTGGGTGGAGCCTAAGCACAGATCTCGTGATGAGATCTAATTAACTGTCAGCACTTCAACCAGGAAGTGCTGGCAGCCATCTTGGGACCAATATAAATGATAGCACCCCAATGAAATGCATTGCAGTGAATAGCAGGTTTTGAGAGACACAAAAAGGAGACCATATAAAGGGTGATAACAGATGTTAGGTACAGTATTGAGAGAGATCACATTTTATTTATTATTTAGAGGCATAGAAGTAGCATATGGAAACTAAAAAATCCACAGTTTAAAAGCTTAACAGAGACAAATAACATAGAAATTAAAATGTGCACGTTTTAATTACAATGAGCCATTTGTGCCTACCAGTCATATTCTGACCCCACGTTTAACAAGAACACATTGTACATTTAATTTTGAGTTAATTATTAATACATAATCACATGAGTATTATTTTTAAGTAGAAACAGTAGAAATAAAATATATTTTGAATACATAAATTGATTTCATTATGAATTATGTGCTTAGGGAAATAAAGTAAACTTTTAACAACCGCTTTCACACATCATGAACGATGCTTCAATAAAGATAATTTGCTTTGCATATTTGATTTTAATTTATGGGTGCCCAATGTGTTTAATAATTAATTGTATTATTGTGTATTAAGGCTTCCTTAACATGAGTAGGTCTGAAAGTTCAATTTGCACGCAGTCATGGAAAACTTTACTTGATCACACTGTCCTATAACCTGAATTATTTTCTCTAGGCTGCAAAAGTAATGTTGAATGTTCTATTTTATGCCAGGAGAAGAGCATGTTTCAAGTTTAGCTAATGTAACAATATTTGTTCTAGCTGCTGAGTTACACAGGAAGATTCACAAAGCTTGCGTGAAAAGAATATTAGCTTAGTTTTTTGTGTGCCATGGGAAAGAAAATAAAGTTGCAGATTACTAGAAAATGTAATATTTTAGTGGAACCATATGAAGTCATAGTAGGAACAATGTACATTTGCTGAGAGAATTTCATATTGTATCAGAAATTGGTGGTGCCATCTACAATGATTGAATGCTGAAATCAATGCCCAGTATATGCCCCGATGGACCAATCATGTGGATTTTGGCTATTTTAATAAGTGAAGAACTTTGGAACAGAAGTCAGTCCTTCTCAGAACCTGCTTGATGTCAGTTCCCTTCTCAGTCTTCTTAGAGACAGGGCCTCATTCTGAGCTTGGTGGGCATTTCCGCCCACTGGCCTAGCGGGAAACTACCCACAACATTGACCCCGGCTTGTAATCGAGCCGGCAGCAATGTTGCAGTGCGTTGGGTGCAACAGCACCTGTCGCACTTTTCACTACCTGTAATTCAGGCAGTGAAAAGTGCAACAGGGCTGTCCATGGGGGCCACTGCACTGCCCATGCCAAGTGCCTGGGCAGTGAAAGGGCCCCCATGGGGCCCCCGGCACCCCGTCTCTGCCAGCCTTTGCATGGCGGTGGAACCGATATGCAAAAGGTGGCAGACACAGGAGTAGTAATCCCAAGGGTCGCGCTGCTTGCAGCGCTTCCCTAGCGGATTATGACTGCCAGCCGGCAAAAAAGTGGCTGGGACACTTTCGCCATGGTGATAATGTGGCTGTCGGACCGCCGCTTAGTCTCCTCTCTCACATTTCTGTTCTGAGATTCATGATGATTTTTCTCATCATAGTCTTAACTACCTTATTCTGTTATGTGGTTCAGTACTGATAAGGCCAGCTAATTCTGAACTATTTATCTGTCCTATGTGCAGCTCGTGCTCTGCACTGTCCTGATACTGCTGTCAACCGACGTCAGAAGTTGGTGAGTATTCTCCTTGATGAATCAACGTTGTATGCTGTCCCATGAGGAGAGGTATAACTAAATATGGTTTCTTCCTAACTTTTTTAGTTAGTAACTTACACCAGCATATTTTTCTATAGTTAGTTATCCTAGTTAGATGTTTTCCAAATTATTTTTGTCTTCTTTTTTTTTTCCTTTTGCCCACATGTGTTAGCCCGTTCCCACACATGCAAGTCTCAATTCTTGTTAGTGTTAGGAATGGCCCAGCTCTGAAATCTGAAATTGATTGCTAAAACTGTATTTTGATTACTTTCTGATGTCACCATTATCTGCTTTGAAGCCTGGTAATAATGTTCATATTGTGTTGTTGGTAATTGACATAATTCTTTCGGAGTGTCTAACAATATTGATATTTAGTAGGTTGAATCTTTTAAGACATTTTGGTCAGCCTATGATCTTAATGTATGTTTATGATTTAGTTTTGCGCACCATTTATGTGACATTGATTTTGGGATTGTAATAAGGCTTTGAAACTTTATTCAGTTTGGAGTTTTATTTTTGTGTTTAATTATTCATGGTGTTTAATATTGTTTATTGGGTTTTATGTTATTGAATTGTGGTTGTTTGATCCTAACTACTGACTTTGGGGGTTATTACAACTTTGGAGGAGGTGTTAATCCGTTCCAAAAGTGACGGTAAAGTGACGGATATACCACCAGCCATATTACGAGTCCATTATATCCTATGGAACTCGTAATACGGCTGGTGGTATATCCGTCACTTTACCGTCACTTTTGGGATGGATTAACACCTCCTCCAAAGTTGTAATAACCCCCTATGTCATTAAGTCCAAATATTCAGTCGACCTCTGAGGGTGAGTATTAATGATGATATCTCACCTGTGAAAACACCCCAACAGTATAATTCATTTGTTGATGCACCATACTAATTTTAGGAATTTTGCTGTGTTCTAGGGTGATTTCACCCTGTGAAAAAGTCTTCTGCTGGGATTTCATGAATTATCTTTGAGAGTAAACTGTCTTCTCATGATTTTCCCATAGAGTTTATGGAAGGTGCTCCAGAAGCTAAAATTAGAGCATATTTTCTGTAAATTCACGCTGTCTTTCTCAGCCATATGAGGATGAAGTCTGACATTCTCAGTAAAACGTACTTTCAACAGAAGCAGCCTTTCAGTTGATTCCTTTGTGTTCTTCTACAGCCTCCCAGAGTGTTCTAAAGAACTACTGTAGCACTAACTGTGGCACACCTGAAGCAATCTTGATTGAATCAAACTAGTAAAACTTAAAACATTTAATTTAGAAAGAACACAATGAGAGAGTTCATTTTGCCATAGAAATTATAGTTGGTGCTGTAGAAAGAACAATTATGTCGTATTTTAAGTGAGTTCTCAAATATCTTGCTCTTCTGTTTCATTAAACCATTCTGACATGCGGACTGAAACATAAACTTTAAGCGTCAGCAGTGTCAGCGTGTCTGGCCTTATTAGGTCTTTTATAGTTTAATTTATAAAGGGATGCATTAGAGGTTTGATTGACCTTTTGACTCCGCTTGGAGTGATTCCACTATGAGTTGTACCTTTAAAGGACAATCCTTTTAACATAATCAGTAGATGAACATTTCATCTGGAGTCAAAAGTCTTTACGCACCATGACCCATTTGGCTACAAATAACCACACCTTTTGTAAAAGTTATAATGTTTGTTTCCCTATATTAACAATGCTAAGGTCATGTAAATTAGTCTCAATACCAAATGATAAACATATATGAATAATACTGGTTGAACAAATCTTCTAAAGAATCTCAATTTAATCAAAGCATTTGCAATTAAGCATTCAAGAGTCACAGTGCAAATTAATAGCAAAAATAACTGTGCAATAGATATCACATACATCTAGATTCAACAGGTGAACAATATCAACTCTTTGTTAATTGCAATTTGTTAACATTTCCAGGGCTCCCTAACTAACCTTTGAATTAGGATAGCATTGGCGGGCTTCATGCAAAACAATTTTAGTCAAAGCTAATTTGGAAAAACATCTAAACTATGGCTCTATTAAAATAACGGTTGGTACCTAGAAACAAAGAGAAAAATCTACAAGGACAATAGCATGTTATACCTCTCCTCAAGTGGTTCAGCTTGCTGCGATTCTCTTTGTCAGTTGGACATCCGTCTGGTCAACTTCAGCAACGGGGCAGTGAAAGGGAATGGCTCAGACACGGGGGACTCTAAGCTGTCTGAACCATTTTAAGAAGCAATTCTCTAAGGGTTCAGCATCCACCTTTAGCAATTTAGGCAATAAAGTAAAAAATAGAAATTAGGTCACCAGGAACTGTTCAGCTCCTGAAACAGAACCACTATGGGGAAAATCAGAACAGGTAAAAGCTCCCTCTCCTCTGTGCAGTCGGGCTAAGTTAGAATTTCCTAAAAAACAATCTCACATTGTCATTGGTCAGAAAATTGTACATTTACAGTTAATCCAATAGAAATTAAAACCCAAATCTAAGATATAACTAAACTGTTGTTCACATGTCAATGATTGGCTCCTCTTCTCCTGTTCCCATCGTCAGACTCGTCAGGTAACTCTTTTGTTGCAATACGTACTCCAGTCAGTGCATCCATTGTTGGTTCCTGGGAACATCACTGTCTCTCACATTCAACTTTAAAAATTTGCATTTTGTAGTACAAGACATTCTAGCAGGCAATTCTCATGAGAAAGTTGAAGACATCTGCAAATTGTTTGGTCAGCACAGTATGAACAATGAAAGCATTCATTCTCTGGTCATACATTTTCCACTATTTTATTAAACAAGACAGCTTAACATGAGGTTGTACAGACTAGGCCCAAACCTTGCTAATTTAAGGCCTAAAATTTATAAAAAACATACATAACACAAAATCATTAATATGACATAATACTACAATTTTTCTCTACACGTGCACATCAACTAAAAATAATATGCTTTCACTAGAAGCATTACATATTTAATGATGGCCACTCAAGTGGGCACATTTTCCAAGTCGCACATTATTTTCTATGTTAGCCTAATTCCATGCAAACTCATGAGCCATAAATGAAAACTATTAGTAATTCATTCAGGTTTCACAATCCATCCTCTGATTACTAAATATGTCATCACACCATTCTATTCAAATTTTTGTTTACCTAAAATTTGGATTCTCTGTAATTTTTATTTCTTCTTTCCATTCTCAAATTTTCTCCAAAGCATTTCTCCAATTTAATTTCTTCCCTCCTGTGATCATTTTTCAATTTCTTCATTTTGCTCATGTGATAGAATTTCTAAATTCCCCATGCTCCAATTATACAAATCACAATAATTAATATTATCTGTATTATCTTCAAAATTATCCCTTTTCCTAGGTTGCCCAGCTAATTTGCCACAGAAGCAAAACCTTTTCCAACCTTTTCCAAAACTCCAGGTTCTTTCAACTCTTTCAAATCAGCACTAAAATTAGACAAATGTTTAATAAGGGCTCTAATTTCCTTACTATTGTTAGGTATAAATGTGCAACAATGTTGGGTGTTTACCATTTTACAAACCCCACCCTCCTTTGCTAAAAGGATGTCTAACGCAAGACGGTTCTGAAGAGTCATAGATCTTACCGCAGCCATTTCTGTATCCATTAGGATCATGGCTCCTGAAAAATTAGTCAGCATGTTGTCCACAATAGTAGACAACTTTTGAATTTTCAAAGAATTCAGAATAACTCCCACTAAAGGAATTATTGATCCAAATATATCTCCAACTGTGCCAGAATAGGATTCTGGTTTTTGTCTAACATGACATAATTCAGTCATTTTAGGTACCTTATTCAGGTTCTCAAGTTGATAAATCTTTGGGAAAACTATCCCCAAGTAACATGTGCCATACCATCCTCTTGGAAGATGGTAATATGCATTTGGTCTACAGATGTAATAAACCCCTGGAATTGCTGGGTCTTGTCCATTTAACATGAAAGTCCATTTACTCTGCAATAGGAACACATGTCTATATTCACTCATTCCTACAAACAATGTGTCTGTTCTAGATTTAGGACTATATATACACACAAAGCTTCCATACGTGTTGTGCATCTAAAGCTAATTTCCCTTATGTCTTTATTTCGCTAAATGCATAATCATTTCTAAAGGTCCTTTTCTCTAAACTTTTCTCTAATTTCTCTTTTAATGCCTTTCTCCTGTCATTAGTCTGATCTAAGAAACTTTTCTATAGGTGTAAGCAAGCATGTCAGGTTGTTCTAGTGCACGTAAACTGTGCCAAAGGGTAATGTAGGTTCAAAGAATCCTCTCACTAATTCTATATTATTTCCCTCAGCTGCTCTACTCAGATACTTAATTATAGGAACAAACAAAAACACTTAATCATGATTTGAATAGAAATACTGAATGTATTCTTGGTTATAGAATCTTGTTAGTAAAAGACTGCAACTTATTCCATAAGTAAGAGGTAAACTATGGTAAGTAATCCCTTCCTCTAATGATGAAAGAATTTTCGTACAAACATAACAATCTCTCGCATTCATTGCCTCAACATACTCATGCAATAGGAGAAAGAAAACATTAGAAGAAAGATCTCCTTGGGAACTGTCTACATGCAAAATATTTCTCATCTCTCCTAAACTTGTCTAACTCTGTAAGTCTAGTAGTTGTCTCTAAAGCAGAGGTATGGTTGGCTATAACCTTGTCAGGGAAAGTCATGCTCACAATCAATACCAAATACACTATCATGCACACAATCGCCAAACCAACACCTAGGGTTTTACAGCACCTATTGTTCCTAACCTGCTGGTTGTGGTTACTCATAATCTATAAAGAATCAGAATATAGACAAGGAAAAATATATAACTATGCAACAAAAAGCAAAACAAACATTTTCAATCTTCTTTAGCAGTTATTTACAGCTTTCAGTCTCTTTTCCAGAACTTTTGTCAACATAGGTAGCTTGTCAAATCAGGTTATTTCAAAAGTCTCTTCCGGTTACTTTCAATTGTCTCCTTTTCACTTTTCTTAGTTTCATGATTTTACAAAGTTCAGTTCATTGATTTCCTTTGCATGCCAATATATTGACCTGTAATCTCTCGATCAAATCAAAAAGACAAAAATTCACTCCGCCATTCACTTGTTACATACTCCCATTCAGGACCTGAGTATCTTCTGCTTGCAATTCGCTTTCTTTTTAGTCTTCCATCTCCATTTAACTCTCCATCACTCAAATCTTCTCTTCTTCTTGTGTCTATTTAGTTGTTGTCACTGTAATTGCTTCTTTCCTCTTGGTTTCTGATTTTGGCCACTTATCTTCTTTCAGTGGATCTTTTGTCAGCACTCTTTTCAGTGTTGGACTTGTAACTTCATTTTGTGTTGCAGCAATTTCACTTTATGTACCTGCGACTGGTTCAGGAGGAGTCAGATCGTTTTGGCTTCGATCCACCTCAACTCCATCCTGTGGGGCAATTGTTTGCTCTATTTGTCTTTCAAGACTGCCTGCTTCTGGGAGAGCCCTCCTCTGACTAGACTCTCCTGCTACCTCAGTTGAGGTTAGTTCACATTCACTCTCCTGTATGTCTTCCACTTCATCTGTCACTGGAGTGTTTGATCCACCTTCGGTCTGCTCAGATTCAGTCTCTGATTCTCCCTTTTCTTGCTCCTTTTGGGAGTTTGTCTGGAAGTTGTTGGTACTCTCAACAGTTCTTCTTCATTGTCTGAAGGACAGGGTACTTTCCGAGTGTGGGTGGCATGAATCCAGTTCGGAACTCCAGCGCACTTCACAGCTGTAGTAGGAACCAGTACTAATTGATACAGCCCTTTCCACCTGGGCTCCAAGCCCCAAGTCTTCCTCATGTGTTTTCTGATCACAACCCAATCTCCCGCTCTCAGGTTGTGGCTTTGATCTTGAGATGGTTACAGTGTGGTAGCTTCAACCTGATGAGAGGAAGAGCGAACCGCACCAGCCAGACCCTTGCAGTACTCCAACACCATATCATCTGTTATGTGCACAAGCGCATTGGCAGAAACCACTGGCAATCTCATTCCTCTGCCCATGAGGATTTTGTGCAGTGACAGTCCAGTTTTCCTGTCGAGTGTGTTTCTCTTACTCATCAAAACTAACAGCAGTGCGTCTGGCCATTTCAGATTCGTAGACGCACACATCTTTGCAAGTCTTGACTTCAGGGTACCACTAATTTGCTCAACAAGTCCTGAGGCTTTAGGGCGGTAGTTACAGTGCAACTTCTGCTCAATGTTTAAAGCTGAACATACCAATTTAATTACTTCGTTATTGAGGTGACTTCCTCTATCTGATTCTAAAGAGACCGGAAAACCAAAACGAGGAACCAGTTCCCTAAGCAAAAACTTTGCTACTGTAAGGCTGTCATTTCTTTGTGTGGGGTAAGCTTCAATCCAGCGACTAAAGATACAATCACTAGCACATATCTCAATCCTACACACACAGGCATCTCAATGAAGTCCATCTGTATTCTGCTAAATGAATCTCCCGCTCTTCCAATGTGGCTCAAATTAACCACAGTCCTTTTACCCACGTTCATCTGCTGGCAAATAATGCAACAATGGCAAACTGCTTCGGCAACCTGTCTAAACTTTGGCTTGAACCAAATTTGTTTAAAGGTTTGAATCATGGCATCCCTTCCAATATGTGATTGACCATGATAATATCTAGCCATTTGAGTCAACAAATTATTTGGTAAAACCACTTGTCCCTCCCCGGACAGCAAAACATCATCCTCATGCTGAACACATTTTAACTTTAGCCAGATTTCTTTTCCTTTTTGTCAACCTTATCCTGAAGCTCTTTCAATTCTTCCCAAGTGTCAATCCCATTTAAGGCATAACTGGTCCATATTTCTTCCTCATGTAACATTTCCCATTTGTCTTTAAACAATATACAGTTCAGTGGTCAAAACCTTGCGACTTGAGCCGCATATCCATTTACCATTGAAATAAAATCTTGTGTTTTCAGGTGTGCTCTACATTTCACCACAGCAATCTTTTCAGGCATTTGTAAAGCTTGTAACAAATCATGGATTCTTTCACCATTTCTAACTGGTGAACTCAAAGAGGTCATAAAACCTCTCTGTGACCATAGCTGGCCAAAATTGTGGAATATTCCAAATCCATACTGGCTGTCTGTATAAATAGTATCTTTAAGCTGTGCAGAGACATGACATGCTCTAATAAGGCCTACCAACTCAGCCACTTGTGCAGAATTTACTTCTCAAAGCTAGGATGCTTTGCGTATACCAGAAATTGTGCACATTGCATATCCTGCTCTCAATGTTCCAATGTTATCTCTTAAACAGGAACCATCAACAAAAATAATTTGGTCGTTTTCCTCCAATCGGGTATCTTTAATGACAGGTCTAGTGCACAAATCAGTAACCTCTAGACAGTCATGTTCAACATCCTTTAATTTGTCAGTGTCAACAGTTTCATTTGTCAGCAAAGTTGCTGGGTTAAGCATTGTACATCTTTTCATAGTTACATTCAGAGAACCTAGAATTACAGTCTCATAGCGGGTTAACCTAGCATTAGTTAAAAGTTGGGTCTTGGTTCTGGTAAGCAAAACTTCAATGGAGTGAGGAACCATAACAGTTAAAGGATGTCCCATCACAATGCTCTCACTCTGAGTGAGGCTCAGTCCAACCGCTCCTACTGTGCGCAAACAGCCAGGTAAAGCTGCTGCAACTGGGTCCAATGTCGCTGAAAAATATGCTACTGGGTGGTTTACACCACCATGGACGTGAGTCAAAACAGACAAAGAACATGCATCACACGCCTGACAAAACAACATGAAGGGTTTTGTGTAGTCAGGCATTCCCAAAGCCGGAGCTTTGCTCATACTCTCTCTCAATTCAGTAAAGGCTTTTATACAGGCTTGATCTAACTCTAAGGGATCAGTAATTTCTTTGTGAGTCAGCTTCTGCAATAGCTTTGACATGATTGAAAAGTTGGGAATCCACTGATGACAGTATCTCACCATTCCCAAAAACATTCTGGCATCTCTCTGTGTAACTGGGGGATTCATTTGTAATATAGCAGTAACCCTTTCTTGGAAGTTTTCCTAGCTTCCTTTTTGATTAGGTGTCCAAAATACTTTAATTCTTTCTGATAGTACTGTAATTTTGCTGGTGACACTTTAGGGGTCATTATGAACATGGCGGTAAACACCGTCAACAGAAGACCACCATTGGCGGTGAACAGAAACCGGCCATATAAAGATGCCAAAAACAGAACCCGCCAAAATTTATGTTACCACCAGCCACGACCTGGGCCTTTTTGGCGGAAAGCCTGCATATCCCACCCGCCACCGCCGAGCACACAAATCCCCCGCCCTCCAAATAATGATGCACAAATCACTACGGTGGTTAGTGGAAGCCGTACAGACCGCCACGGCCAGCAATGGGACCCAACAGCAAGAAATGCACACATTGGCAAGTTTGAAACCCACACACCTGACACACATCCACAACACCATAAAACACTCACATACACACCCCACAATCCTTTGCATCACCAATAAGAGAAGCCATACCGACAACACTACAAGCAGACACTGAATGCAACAACACACAACTCACCACGAAACCACACAACAGTACCCTCACCAATATCCACACAACACACCACCCACAACACACACCATGGGACGCCCTAAGCACCCACGCTTCACAGAAAGGGAGCTAAGAACAATGGTGGCCGAGATACTCAAGGTCGAGCCACAAATATTCGGGGCACTGGTCCAGCACACACCCATCACCAGGAAGATGGAGTTATGGGAGACAATAGTCAACAAGGTCAACACAGTGGGAAACCATCCACGCACAGGGGACGACATCCACAAGAGATGCGCGGTGAGGTCCATGGCATCGAGGCACAACATTGTGGTCCAGAAGACTGGGGGAGGGCCCCCACCAACACACCCCGAATACACTGACTGGGAGGAAAAGGTACTGGTCATCGTTCACCCTGAGGGCCTCACTGGAGGAATGGACTCAGGTAAGTCATCTACAATTACCCCATATCCACCACACCTGTAATGCATGCACCAACTCACCCCTCCAACTACCACCAGGATCATACCCCACCCTGGCCCCAATCACTACATCCAGTCAACCTGCATGCCCACAAATTCACAAACAGGCCCACATCCCAGGCCCACATCCCTCCCCCTGTGCACAGCCACACACCCCAGCAAGGTATCACAATGGCACTACACCACCCACAATGCACCACCACATCCCATGCTAAATGAAAGGATAATCCCACAATAGGTCCCTGCATGGCCCAACAGGGGAAAACCTGCACAAAAAAGGCCTGCCCTGTGCACCCTCATCCGATTTTGTAAATGTAACATACATGTCCATTCCCCCCCCACAGGCACTACCACTCATGCCACCCTGACGGCAAGGACAAGGAGTGCCAGCGCCCCACATGGAGACAGAGGTACCACACAGGACACTGGAGAGGGAACTCTTGACAGTGAGGGATACCCTGGCCCCTCAGATGGTCCTGGACTGTCACCATCCAGCAGCCCCACCCAGGACACTACTGACACTCCTACCACCTAGCCACCAACATCAGCACAAGGCAAATGACCCCACACCAGTGTATCCAGGCCACAGACTGGTGGAACACAAGTACAGAGGCCACAGTCTCCACTTACCAACAGGCAGGATGACGAAGCACAAGTACAAGTGGTACCGCCAGACCTGTGCAGGGGACACAGGCACAGGGGGCTAGGCCCAGTGAGAGGGCATCAGTGGCCCGGGAGGGGGCAAAGGATGGATGCTGCAGCCAGGAGGTGATCTCAGAGGTCCTGGGAGCATACCACCATACACAAGACAGGATGTGCCAGATCGTGGCCACCCTGGAGCAGAGTCAAAGGCTGCAGATAGCCCAACATCAAGAGGCCATGGAGTAGTGGAAACAGCTCAATGCCACAATGGCCACTATTGCAGGGGTGCTGCAGCATCACTTTCCAACCCAGCCTGAGACCCCCACAATCCAGGAAGCCCCTACCACAAACCAGGACACTGACCAGCCATCAACATCAGCAGCAGCAACTGGATTGGTGCCACTGTCTAAGGACACACAGGAGACCAGCACCCCTACCCACAAAGCCTAACACAGACACTCAAACGGTCCCTCAGACCCATATGTGGCACTGGTACACCAAGACCAAGGCACTGTCAAAGAAGTGACTCTGACACGAACTGTCTCCCAAGTGTGCCACTGAACCACCATCCTCACCGGCCAATAGCAACTCAACAACCAGCAAGGTACAGATGGACATATAACCACTGCCACCAGTCGCTGAGACCATGTAGCCAGTATGGACATCCACCATCAGCCCACTCCCATCACTGTAAAGAGCACCAATGCATCCCTGACAACTATTAAAACACATGTACACCAATTTCAATGTCCCCTGTCATTATGTTGAATCAATTCAAAGTGTGAATGCATTTGCCAGTTACATTAAATATCAGACCTTTATTGCAGGAAAGGCACCCCACGCACAACATGGTATGGAGTAAACAGAAATGTACAACAAGTGGGTTATCCTGTCACATGGCACTTGATTTTCATGTAACAGTGTAAATGGCTACAGACCTCACACCCCCATAGAGAATAAGTTAGACTGACATTATGCAGTACAGACAACATCATCAGTGAACAGTACTTCATAGTCACTGGAAGTATAGTTGGATCAGTTGGTTCCTGGAGTGTACATCTTCCCCCTCTTCATCATCACCATCACTCACATCCCCTCTCAGAGGAAGCTGGTCTGGATATACAGCACTCTCCTCCTCCAGTAGGGGGATAGATTTCCTCACAGCCACGTTGTACAGCATGCAGCAGGCCACCACTATTCTACACACCTTCTCAGGGCCACAGTGCAGGGATACCCCACGAGAGATGGAGGCAACGGAATCTAGCCTTCAGGAGACCGATAGTGCGCTCTATCACCCTCCTAGTACGTCCATGGGCCTCATTGTAATTCCTCTCAGCATCTGTCCTAGGATTCCTCACTGGTGTCAGGAGCCAATGCACGTTGGGGTAGCCAGAATCACCTGCAAAAATGGTCAAAACAGGACTGTAACAAACTACCCTCAGTTGCAGACAGTCTGGCTGTCAGCTATGCACAGAAAAGGTGTCAAACACACTCACCTATGATCCATCCTCTGTCCCCTTGTAGTTTTTCCATCATGTGTGGCACACTGCTGTTCCTCAGCACAAATGAATCATGGACTGATCCACGGAACATGGCATTCACATATGAGATGTACTGGTCTGCAGTACATACCAATTGTATGTTCATGGAGTGGAAGTTCTTCCTGCTTCTGTACACCTGTTTACTTACTCTTGGGGGGATGAGAGCTATGTGGGTGCGATCAATGGCAGCTATCACATGGGGGATGATGGCAAAGGCATAAAAGTCTGACTTGATGGCAGGTAGTTCAGCACTTTGGGGAAACTTCACATATGGCTGCAGGTGTGGTACAAATGCATCCAGGAATATGGACAGGATAAGGCAAAACATTGTCTGTGAAAACCCTGAACCAATGCCCACTGTCACCTGAAATGAGCCCGTGGCCAGGAAATGGAGTACTGAGAGCACTTGCACTTTAGTAGGGATGGCATGCTGATTCCGATTAGCCGGTCTCAGTACTGGATCCAGTAATGCGCAAAGTTCATGGATAGTAGCACGAGTGAGTCTGTAATTGATAATGATGTGACGTTCCACCATGGTCTCCAAATCAACAAGTGGTCTGTACACGGATGGGGCCCTCCCTCGCCACATGGGTCTGTACCTAGGAGAAGTGGAGAACACATGTGAGGGACACAAATCCATTTGCACAACATGTTGTGTATGAAACACTGCTGTCAAACATTTTGGTTACACATAAGCATTGTAGGATGTTAAACTGGAGAGACATGTCTTAGCTGTCACATCTGGACTGTTGTGGTGAGTAAATAGTCATTTGGACATGCGTTTGAGGGCTAGGGTCCATAGGGCCTGCATGGGGCCCATGACCAAATAATAACTGTGTAGTAGGTCGCAAAATGTCAGCCCCTTGTCATCCAGAGATGTAGCAGTGGAAGTGACCTCATACCGCTAGCTGTTGTTGTAATGGCGTAAGGTGGTGTTCACCACCGTGCACACATTCATTGGTTAACATTAATGTCAATGGGGAATATGTGCCTATCATGATCGCCGCCGGCAGTGACGGTGCACACCGCTGCAGAGCGTATGCCATTTTGTCACTCCAGGTTCACTTGACTCCTGGATTCCGTGCATTCTAGTACTCAACTGAGTGTGCTGCTGTGTTCTGACTCACATGGGAAAGAGCCCCGGCCTTCACCACGGAGAAGCTGGTGAACAAGGTCCTATCCCTGTATGCCAAGTTATATGGGTGACCAGAGGTACAGGCGAGTAGGTGGATGGGGTGCGTGGATGTGTGTGAAGGTAGTGGATGGCTGTATGCATGTGTGCACAATTTGTAACTGCACAGCCGTTGAATGTATAACATTCAGCGTGAATGAGGTGCTGGAATGCTGTTGTTAAGTGTCTGTCCCATAGGGGACGTTTGTCCAGCGGTATCAAATGTGCTTTTTCTGATTTCAGTTTTTCTTTTCTGTGTCCCCCACAGCTCAGCACCCATCAGAAGAGGGGACTCTGGCAGGCCATCGCCAGGGAAGTGCGGACCTGGGGGTCTACAACTGGCGGAGCACCCACTGCAGGAAGCGGTGGGAGGATCTGCGGCACTGGGCGAGGAAGACCTGCGAGGCCCAGCTGGGGAAGTCCTACCAGTGAGGAAGGGGTGCTTGTCGGGCACTGACCCCCTAATGCGCCACATTCTGGCGGTGGCATATCCAGACTTGGATGGGCACTTGAAGGCTGCCCAGCAGACACAACGGGGTGAGTACAGAGTCCATTGTATGCCTCCTTGATGGATGTCTGAGGGTGCTGTAGTATGTATGCTGTCTAGTGGCAGGGATTGACTGTTGTCATATAGCATTATGGCCCCCATGGGCAGTTAGATGATAAGGGGCAGGTCTGCAGTTCCTCAGGTCCTTCTATCATATGGGAGATGGATGTATGCTAGGGTTGTGGACACTAGTCAGGGTCATAGGCATAGTATAGCTGTAGGTATTGCATGTTGGTGTATTAGCTGGGTGAGAGTATGGGTGAACCAGATATGTACATCCATTCAGGTGTTAATATTCTCTCTCCTGTTTTGTCTCCCCACCCCTTTACTCTTGGGTTGTCAGTGTATATCAGCATCATCTGGCGAGGGAGCAGTGGCACCGGCGAGTGGGGATGCAGAGGCGCACGGTTCCAAGGAGGCAGAGTCTACCGACGCCTAGGGGACCAGTGGGTTGGAGGGCGAGGGGAGTACCACGTGGGAGGCAAATACCGCTGGAGGTAGTGACTCTGATACCTCTTCCGATGGGAGCTCCCTGGTGGTGGCGGACCCTAGTGGGTCCACCCAATCTTTGACATCTTCCGCTACCCCCATACCATCACCACACTCCCAGTTGCACCCCACCCAGTTGCTCGTGCCCGCTCACCCAGGAGGGTAGGTGTCTCCTTTGTCCCAGGAACCTCATCCCCTGACCCAGTCAGCCCTGCTGCCCTCACTGAGGAGGCTATTGACCTCCTGAGGACCATCTCTGTAGGGCAGACAACCATTGTGAATGCCATCCAGGGGCTAGCATCCCAGATGCAGCAGTGCAGTGCATACCTGGAAGGCATTCACTGTGCCATGTCTGGCCTACAGAGATCTTTTCAGGCTCTGGCCTCCTCTTTGACAGCAGCCTGTGTCCCTGGTCTTTCCGTCCCCCCTCCAACCACCTCTACCCCTTCCAGCACCCCACTCCCTTCACCCATCCAAAGCACACGTTCAGACAGCCATGCACACACCTCAAGACACAAGAAGCACACACACAAACAAAAGCACCACACTTCCCACTACAGGCACACACAGCCGACATACAAAGGCACACACAACAGCATCCACTTGCCCCACTGTGTCCACCTTTTCCTCCTCCCTGTCACCTCCAAATGCACACTTACAAGCACTGCACCCTCATTCACTGTTGCTGACCCCATTCTTTCAGTCACCACATCAGACTTCCAGTCATGCACCCCGGACACCACACCTGCACTCACCACAACGACTTTGAGTAACACTTGCAGCACACTCACCAAACTTGCAGACACCCAGACAACATCCATTTACACTGGCAGCCTGTCTTGTCCCACTGTGTCCACCCCCCTCCTCCCATTACACTCAGAGGTTCCCAGACACCCACCCAACACACATCCACCATACCTCAGCATACTGTACAGGTACCTGCATCCACGTCACACACACCTGAACCTGTTACATCTACTCCCTCTACCTCCACTCCCACACCTTCCTCCAGGTCCACCCCGACTGCTCCTAAGAAACTTCCTATCCTGTGTAGACCTTTTTGAACCCACTGGCCCGCCCCATCCCTAAACGTGCCCACCTCCTTGCTCTGTCCACTCCTTCCATGTCCAAGTCCGCCCCTGTCTGCCCTTCCCATTCCCGTGCCCCTTCCCCAGTGAGTAAGAGGCCCCGTGCTGGCCCTGGTTCATTTGCCACCCCCCATCCAAGCCCGCTCCCCCACCTTCCAAGGCTAAGCCCAAACCCCCT
The DNA here is from genome assembly GCF_031143425.1 of Pleurodeles waltl. Taxonomy (NCBI): domain Eukaryota; kingdom Metazoa; phylum Chordata; class Amphibia; order Caudata; family Salamandridae; genus Pleurodeles; species Pleurodeles waltl. Next base: position 22,425,459 of record NC_090443.1, on the reverse strand, counting down.
CCACCTCCCAAACAGAACCCGAAGGTTCCCCTTCCAGGCATAAGTCCCCACCCCCTGCCCCTGTTCCCTGAGGTGCCTGGCTGCCCCATTGATGTCCCTTTATTGTGGAGTACCATGTGCACATGTGGGAGTCAAGTTCGGGCCATTTGGGCCCATCAACCTTTTTGATATGGACTGGCCAATGGCCCCATTTGGGCAATCTGTTGCTCCTGGAACTTTAAAAAAGTTTGTGTGCCCAGTGTTGGTGTTTTTCACACTCTGGATGTGTGGTTCCTCGTTCCATTGTGGGGGGTGTTGTGCACATGTGGGTACTTTGGGCAGGTTGTCTTTGGCTTGTGTTGGGTAAGTACCTCTTGCTCAGGTGTGTATGCCTTGTTATGTTGTGATGGGTTGTGGGTGGAGCGCATGGGTATTTAACTGTGCCCTTTCTTCCCTTGTTTTGTAGGTTGCGGTACTTACCGTCATCTTCATTGGCAGTCACGGTCGCGGAGGTATATGGCAAGGAGCAGCACTGGCATGATTTCCAATTCCCTCTCCATGTCTGCTTCGGCATGTTGTGTGTGCCTCCGGTTAGTGTTTCCTTTTATTTGGTTTGTTTCCGCCTGGCTTTGAGTAGCAGTGATTCCCGCGCCGGTACTGACGGCGGTCTAGAGCTTCATTATTTGTTGGCCGGGTTGGGGCTTTCCGTCGGCCTGTGGGCGGCCTTTTCTGTTGTTGTCGACACACCTCTGCTGGCTGTGAGTGTTTTTCAGGCTGCCTGTTTTTCATGTGCTTCATTATTTGGCAGGACAGACCGCCAGCCTGTTGGCGGTAGTTACCGCCGGCAGTGTAGTCTTTCCCGCAGTGTTCATAATGAGGGCCTTTATGTCCATTCTTTCACAAGTGATTCAACAAGGCAATAGTATACTTGCATGCTTCTTTTGTCTTTGAAGCAACCATTAAATCATCAATGTACTGTGCCAAAGTCGATTAGAAAGGCAATTCCAATGAATACAGGTTCCTTTTCAGGATCTGGTTGAAGATGGACGGTGACTCTGAAAACCCTTGAGGAATTCTGCACCAACAGTACACTCAATCCAAGAAGTTAAAACAGAGAAGAAATTTGCTATCCTCATGAAGAGGGGCAGAAAAGAATGCTTGTGACAGGTCCACTACTGTGAACCATTCAGCATCGCCTGGTATCCGAAACAATATCACTGCTTGATTGGGCACTACGGGACAACATTTAATCACAATATAATTTACTTTCCTCAAATCCCAAACTATTCAAAATTTCCCACATAGCTTTCGCAATCCCATTATAGGTGAGTTACATGGGCTCCTCAGTACTTCTTTTAAAACACCTTGCCTTACGAGCTCTGCAATTAATGGTACAATTTCTTCAATTGTATCATGTGTCATGTGGTATTGTGGAACCTGGGGAAAAATCGCATTTGGCTTGACTGGGACCTTAACTGACTCAACTCCTCTGATTCGACCAATGTCTTTTCCTGTAAAATCCCACACTTTCATTTGAACTGTTCCCTGTAAGTCAGAAGGAAGATCTCCTATTGTGAAAAATGGAAAGAAACCGGCAAAGGGGACTCCTCAATCATTGTGTCACAATCTGTTCCTGTGGACAAGTCATTGTCATCATCACTGTTTTTCTGAATGGCAATGTGTTGGAAAATGGTTTATTGGTAAGGGCAGGTAAGTACCTACACTTAGCAATAGGCCACTAACTCCCACTAAGCTCAGTTAGGTCTCAATAAATTAACCCCAGCTCAACCCTTGGTAGCTTGGCAATGAGCGACAAGGCTTAACTTAGGAGACAAAGGGGGTCATTACAACCCTGGCGGACGGTGTTAAAGCGGCAGTAAGACTTCAAACAGGCCGGCAGGAAAAAAAAGGGAATTATGACCGTGGCGGAAACCGCCAACAAAGACAGCCACTTTAACACTCCGACCGCCACGGCGGTACAGACAAGCAGCACGGCTGACACCGCCAACAGACAGGCGGGAGACAAAGTACTGCTCACAGTAATACATTAGGCAAATTCGCCACCTTTTCCGGGGCGGATTCACCGTGGATAAAAACACGGCGGAAACAGCCATTTCAATGGGAAAACGCTCACCTTAACACACTCCACGAGGAAGGAGGGCACCATGGAGCCGGAACTCCAAATACTCCCTGCAAGAGTCTTCCTGCTCCTCTACGATCATCAGCAACGCCGGCGCCGAAGACAACAGTGAGTACTGCACCTACGACGTAGGGGAGGGGGAGGCAAAAGTCAGGGACACACACACGCAACACCCCCACCCCACCCCGACCCTCGCACACTACAACACACACACGAATGCATTTCCAAACATCACAGTAACAACCCCCAAGCCCCCCGGAAGAATGCAAAGACAAAAGGAAATGAGTTCAACCATCGTAATGTATCAAAATACAGTAAGCTAATATATACAGATATATATACACATTCAAAAAATTATACATCACGATTAGTAGTGCAGGTATGCACCATTCAATGTCCGTGGACCACTGGGTCCAAAATGAATGGGCGAGGCCCACATCAGATACCTGACCAGAAATGGAGAGAACACTGCTGGGGCATCAGATCGAAATACAACAGGCACCTCAGGGGGAAGAGAAGGGGGGCACCTCAGCCGGATGACAGCACCACGCCAGATCCACAACGGGGCTCCATGCCCATTGATGTGTCCTGGGGAGTGCAAAGCCACAGTCTCACAAGTCTTTTCAGTGGGTGGTTTGCCCACTGTACCATCCTGGGGAGTGCAAAGCCACAGTCTCACAAGTCTTTTCAGTGGGTGGTTTGCCCACTGTACCATCCTGGGGAGTGCAAAGCCACAGTCTATCAAGTCTTTTCAGTGGGTGGTTTGCCCACTGTACCATCTTGGGGAGTGCAAAGCCACAGTCTCCACTGGTTCTGGAAGGGGACTGGTGCCCAGAGTGCTTCATCCTGTTAAGGACTGAGGTAGTGGATGCTGTTCTCCACTGGTTCTGGAGGGGGACTGGTGCCCAGAGTGCTTCATCCTGTTAAGGACTGAGGTAGTGGATGCTGTTCTCCACTGGTTCTGGAGGGGGAGTGTTGCCCAGAGTGCTTCATCTTGTTAAGGACTGAGGTAGTGGATGCTGTTCTCCACTGGTTCTGGAGGGGGACTGGTGCCCAGAGTGTATCACTCTCCCCGTGACGGTCCCAGTTCCGTCACTGCCCCTGCCGCACATGGGCTACCGGTGCTTGATTTTGTGGTGCTTGCCCTGTTCAGCGGTGCTTGCCCTGGCGGTCTTTGCCCTGTTCAGCGGTCTTTGCCCTGTTCAGCGGTGCTTGACTTTGCAGTTTCTGACCTGTTCAGCGGTGCTTGCCATGGTGGTCTTTGCCCTGTTCAGCGGTGCTTGCCCTGGCAGTCTTTGCCCTGTTCAGCGGTGCTTGACTTTGCAGTTTCTGACCTGTTCAGCGGTGCTTGCCATGGTGGTCTTTGCCCTGTGCAGCGGTGCTTGCCCTGTTCAGCGGTGCTTGACTTTGCTGTCTCTGACCTGTGCAGCGGTGTTTGCCATGGCGGTCCCTCATTGCCCAGCGGGGCTGTGGCTGCCGGGGCCCTCCTGGGCACTGACTCTGGCGGTGGTCTCCTGACCAGTGACGATTGGACTGCCCTCCTGGGCACTGACTCTGGCGGTGGTCTCCTGACCAGTGACGATGGGACTGCCCTCCTGGGCACTGACTCTGGCAGTGGTCTCCTGACCAGTGACGATCGGGCTGGCGGTGGCATCCTGGGCAGCGGGGATGATGGCGGCCTTCTCTGCCGTGTTGCTCTTCCCAGACTTTGGCGCTTTCTTCTGCCCCTTACCCACCTTGGGAGGAGTCACAGCTGACTCGACACTCCCCCCGGGACCCTTGTGAGCGGCTTTGCCGGCAGGAGTCTTCCCCCTCTCCCGTTGGGAACTGTCCAACTTATGGTGCTTCACAGGGGGGGGGACTGGCTGTGCTTTTGCTCTGTATCACACTGGCTGCCCTGGTGCCCGGTGCACTCCACATACCTCTAACAAGCACCACTGGTACCGGAGATTTTTTGGCTGAGGTGCTAGTACGGGACCTATGAATTGGAGGGGGGGGGTGGTGGGAAAGAGGTCAACGTTGCTCAGGAAAAGTTTCTGACGAACACTGGGACGGGTAGCTGGAGGGGGTCTGGGAGTGGAGGAAGAGGAGGTGGTTGTAGGAGGTGTAACTTTTGATGATTTGGGTGCAGGTGCATGTACTGGAGGCTGTCGTGAGGGGGCGTCACAGACACACTGGGAGAGGACACAGGGGACGTGTAAATGGTAGTGGGGGTGGTGAGTGCAGGTGAGCGGGGTGTGGTGGTGGGTGTGCTGGTGCGAGTCCTAGTGGCTGTAGTGGTAGTGCATGCAGGTGAGAGTGTAGACGACACTGGGACGGAGGAGGGAGACGACAAGGAGGGGGACACAGTGGAGGCAGTGGATGTTGCTGTGTCTGTATGTGGGTGATGCTTGTGTGAGTGCCTGTGGGATGTGTGGTGCCTATGTTTGCCTGAGCTGCCCTTGTGTGTTGAGGTGTGTGCAGGCTGGTCTGATGGTGTGCTTGGGATAGGCAGAGGAACAGGGGATTGGGTCTGGGTGGAGGAAGTTGGAGGGGGAGGCTAGACACAGGGACAATGGCTGCCATCACAGCTGAGGCCAGAGATTGCAGGGTTCGATGATGGGCAGCCTGACAAGAATGAATGCCCTCCAGGAATGCATTAGTGTTTTGCAACTCCCTTTCTATACCCTGGATGGCATTCACAATGGTAGACTGCCCAACAGTGAGTGACCTGAGGAGGTCAATGGCCTCCTCACTGAGGGCAGCAGAGGTGACAGGGGCAGGGGCTGAGGTGCCTGGGGCGAAGGTGATGCCCACCCTCCTGGGTGAGCGGGCACGGGGCGAAGGCTGAGGGGCTGCTGGGAGGGCGGTGCTGGTAGGGGGGTGGCGGCTGTACCTGTAGAAGTGGGGGGCACAGATGTTGCCACCACCACAAGGGAGCTCCCATCGGAGGACGAGTCCGTGTCGCTGGTTGCTGATCCGGTGACCGCCGTGAAGCTCCCCTCGCCCTCCGTCCCACTGGTGTATTCTGAGTCCGTGCTGTGGTCCTCCATGGCCATGTGGGATGCAGCCCCCTCGTGCTCCGGTGCCACTGTACCTCCGCCTGATGATGCTGATGCACAAAATAACAGGGAGAGCACAAAAAGGGGGGGGGGGAACGACAGAAGAAAGACAGGTTGAGTGCATGGCTGACTGCTACCGTTGGCGGACAATACAGACACAGCAGCCCCCTGCACTACGCCGCGCTGTTGGGCTCTACAGATGCAGTTCCTGGGATATGGCCTACATGGCTATGGTGGACATCTGCACACATAGATGACACAGGGGCATGTGTACCTGTACTTGGCACTCTACAGAGGTGGCGTGGAGTGGCACATGGCCTGCATTACGGAGGGGTCTAGCCTACGGAACTCGCCCTGGCCTAGGGAAACCCACAGCCCTCCTCCCCGACCCCTCCACTGCACGCAAAGTCAGCAGAATGAGAGTGTACTCACCCCCTTGTGTCTGCTGTGATGCCCTCAAGCGCCCATCCAACTCAGGGTAGGCCACTGCCAGGATCTGGAACATCAGGGGGGTCATGGTGCGACGGGAACCCCTCCCACGTTGGGAGGCCATCCCCAGCTGAGCCTCCGCCGTCTTCTTGCTTCAGCAGCGAATGTCCTCCCATTTTTTACGGCAGTGGGTGCTCCGTCTCTGGTGGACCTCCAGGGTCCGGACGTCCTTGGTGATGGCACGCCAAATATCCTTCTTCTGGTGGGCACTGACCTACATGACACGTACAGGGGAAGAAGAGAAGTCATTACCAACTGCACCGTTGAAGTGAGTGGCCCACATCCCTACCCTTGCCATGTGGCACATGCATTTACAGTCCTTCATGCTCGCAGAACTATGCCCCCTTCCTTCTTACATCCAGCCCTCTCCACCCAGGCATAGCCCATACAACTTGCACCCTATGTACTCACCTGTTGGTCTGGAGGACCGTAGAGTAGCGTGTACTGGGGAAGGACCCCGTCCACGAGCTTCTCCAACTCCTGTGCAGTGAAGGCTGGAGCCCTTTCCCCAGACGCACGTGCCATTGTCTCTTCCAGACCGAGGTCACAGCAGCACTTGCAGTATAGGTCCTCTCCTGTCGAAGATCAGGTATCGAGTGATTGAACAGATAGAAAATGGCGGTCACGTCCGCGGCGGTGACGTCCGCTGCGGTGCGTATCATCACCGCCGGCGCACTTCTTCATTGGCTCCTGGGACCCATAGGGTCCAATGTTAACCAATGCAGCATTGCGCAGCGGTCTTCGAGCGCCTACCGCGACGGTGTACAATGCCAGCGCAGTTACCTCACATCCCATTGTCCCACTTTAGAGGTCAGGCAGCCGCCATTTCAGGGGCCCACATGGCTTCATTTTCAACTGTGTCACACATACCTAGGCCTGGACTCAACACACATACAGACAACTTTTTGGATTTTGTTTCGTGTTCTGTGTAGCTGTGGGTACATACCTCTGAGTTGCTTGACTCTGTGGTCGCTGTTGTCCTTCCTAGGCACCGTCAACTGGGACATGTGAGGAGATGGCGGAATCCTCCGGTGTACCGACCGCTGGTGGACCTGTTGACAATGGAGGAGCGACATTTAATCATGACCTACAGGTTTGACCGTGCCACAATCCAGGAACTGTGTACCCAGTTGGAGCCAGACCTTATGTCACCAATCCGCCATCCCACAGGAATCCCCCCTCAAGTGCAGGTGCTATCAGTGCTCCATTTCCTAGCAAGTGGGTCATTTCAAACAACAGTGGCCATGGCACCAGGGATGTCCCAGCCTATGTTTTCCAACGTGTTGTCCAGAGTGTTGTCTGCCCTGCTGAAACACATGAGGAGCTACATCGTTTTCCCTCAGGTGGAGGATTTGGCTACTGTTAAAGGTGACTTCTATGCCCTTGGACATATCCCTAACATCATAGGTGCCATTGATGGGACCCATGTAGCTCTGGTCCCCCCCCACAGGAGTGAACAGGTGTACAGGAACCAGAAGAGTTATCATTCCATGAATGTACAGATGGTATGTTTGGCAGACCAGTACATATCGCAGGTAAATGCTATGTTCCCTGGCTCAGTGCATGACGCCTACATCCTGCGGAATAGCAGCATCCCTTATGTGATGGGTCAACTCCAGAGGCACCGGGTGTGGCTATTAGGGGACTCTGGTTACCCCAACCTGTCTTGGCTATTGACCCCAGTGAGGAATCCCAGGGCCAGGGCAGAGGAACGCTACAATGAGGCCCATGGGCGGACTAGGAGGGTGATCGAACGCACCTTCGGCCTCCTGAAGGCCAGGTTCAGGTGCCTCCATATGACAGGTGGTTCCCTATTCTACTCACCAAGGAAGGTGTGCCAGATCATCATCACCTGCTCTATGCTTCACAATCTTGCTTTGCGACGCCAGGTGCCTTTTCTGCAGGAGGATGGTCCAGATGACGGTGTTGTGGCAGCTGTGGAGCCTGTGGACAGTGATGAGGAGGAAGCAGAGGAAGAAGACATTGACAACAGGGACTCAGTCATACAGCAATATTTCCAGTGACACACATGTGAGAACACTTTCTTGACTACTACATTTACTTTCACACTTCTACCTTTATCCTGTCTGTCAATTTCAAGCAGTATTTGGTAACTGAGTTGTACATTTCCATTACGGTTTCACAGGTGTGGTTACCAACGTGTGTCATCTGCTTGCATCCTTCATGGACTTGTGATGTGTGACATAGGTATGTTGACATTACATTTTCGAACAGATTTTGTCATTGTCATAGCTAATACACATTTTCAAAATCACAGACTGACTCCAGATAGTTTTGTGCTTTAAGGGTGTTTATTGAAGTGCTAATTATTGGAGGGGGTGGTCAAATGGTGATGGGTGATGGTGGAGGAATGTCTATGGCAGAGTCCAGTCTATTAGTTTCACAGGTGCATTGCCCATATGGGCATAGGAAGTGGAGCTGGGGCAGTTCCAATATGGACAGGGTTACAAAGTGGGGCAGTGGGATGACAATCAGGGTGGTCTCATTTCTTGGCGGGGGTCTTGCCATCGTGCTCTGTCCTGTTCCTGGATCTCAGGGACCGCTTGCGTGGTGGTTCTCCGTCTGCAGGGGGTGGGGTGCTGGTGTGGTGGTCCTGTGGCGGGGCGTCCTGTCCACTAGCGCCGGCGGAGGTGGTGGGCAGTTCATCGTTCAGGCTAGTGTCAGGGGCCCCTTGGAGTGCCACGGTGTCCCTCATGGTGTTCTGTATGACCTTCAGCACCCCTACGATGGTGCCCAGGGCGGAGCTGATGGTTCTGAGTTCCTCTCTGAACCCCAAATACTGTTCCTCCTGCAGGCGCTGGGTCTCCTGAAACTTGGCCAGGACCGTAGCCATCGTCTCCTGGGACTGGTGGTATGCTCCCATGATGGAGGAGAGGACCTCGTGGAGAGTGGGTTCCCTTGGCCTGTCCGCCCCCTGTCGCACAGCAGCCCTCCCAGTTCCCCTGTGTTCCTGTGCCTCCGTCCCCTGGACCGTGTGGCCACTACCACTGCCCCCAGGTCCCTGTTGTTGTTGGGGTGGTGGGTTATCCTGGGTTCCCTGTGTTGGTGGACGCACAGCTGATTGACGTGTCCTGGGGACGGAGGTATGGGCCCGCTGGGTGGGTGCTGTACTGGTGTTTCCAGAGGGTGGAAGGTCAGTGTTGGGCTGTGCCTGTGCGAGGGGAACCGACTGTCCCAAGGCCCACGATGGTCCGTGCTGGTCACCCGGATCCAGTTGGCCAGAGCTGCTGTCATCACTTTGGGCCTCTTCTGTGGGTGGGGTAGAGATGTCTGGACCCTCCTGTCTGGTGACGTTAGGTAATGGTCCTGCAGGGGTGTAAAAGCATGATTATTGCATCTGTGTGTGTCATGGTGTGCAATGGGTGGGTGAGCGTGTACCCCAGTGCTAGCATTCCTGTGTGGGGGCTTGTGTGATGATGGTTAGGGGGTGTTATGGGTATGTGCAGTGGGCATGCTTTAGTGATGGGTGTCCATGCTTTGTTGTGTCATGCAGGGCTTGGTGTTGGGATGTGTGGTTTGTGCTATTAGTACATTAGTGAGGAGTTGGAGTGATAGGGGAGGGGGTGAGGGTGGGGGGGTGTGATAGCATGCAGGTAGGGTGGGGGAGATGATAGTTAAGATTTGACTTACCAGTGTCCATTCCTCCACCGACTCCTCCGAGGCCCTCTGGATGCATAATGGTCAAGACCTGCTCCTCCCATGTTGTTAGTTGTGGGGGAGGAGGTGGGGGTCCGCCGCCAGTCTGCTGAACCGCGATGTTGTGCCTGGAGACCACGGAACGCACCTTCCCCCGTAGGTCGTTCCACCTCTTCCTGATGTCCTCCTGATTTCTTGGGTGCTGTCCCACTGCGTTGACCCTGTCGACTATTCTTTGCCATAGCTCCATCTTCCTTGCAATGGAGGTGTACTGCACCTGGGATCCAAATAGCTGTGGCTCTACCCGTACGATTTCCTCCACCATGACCCTGAGCTCCTCCTCCAAAAACCTGGGGTGTCTTTGCCGTGCCATGGGGTGGTGTAGGTGATGTGTGGGGGGTGTATGTGGTGATGAGTGTGGTGATGTGTAGTGGTGTGTGGTGTTTTGTGCGTGGATGTTGTGTGGGTGATGGTGTTGTGTGCCTCTGTGTGGTGGGGTTGTCTATGCTGTGCTCTCTCTCTCTCGCCTTCGTCTATAATTTTTGGTCGTAGGGGTTTGTGGGTGATGTGGGTGGGTGTTTTATATTGTAATGGGTGTGTGGGAGTGGTGTTTGTATGTGTATCAGGTGTGTGTATTTGGAATTGTCCAATGTGGCGGTGTTTTGGAGATGTGTGTGTATTTTGAGCGCGGCGGTGTGTACCGCTAATGGAATACCGCAGTTGAAAGACCGCCGCGTGGATTCGTGGGTCGTAATAGCATGGGTGTGTTTCTGTTGGAGTGACGTGGAGGTTTTGTTTTCGCCAGTTTATCACTGACCTTTGGTGTGGCGGACTTGTGTGGGTGTCTGAATTTTGGCGGATTCCGAGATGTGGGTCGTAATAGCTGTGGCGGAATTCCACGGCGGTGTATTGGCGGTCTTCTGCACGGCGGTAAGTGGCTTTTACCGCCAATGTTGTAATGACCCCCAAAGTGTAAAGCATTCAAGTATCACAAAACAGTAATTAAATAAAACACAGGCAACTGTTTAAAAATCCCAAACCAATTTGTCAACATAGGAAATATTTTTAGCTTTAAAATGACACCAAAACGAAAAAAATCAGATAAAGGGACCGGAGATATGAATCTTTAAATAATTCCTGCTTTTTAGCACATAGAAAGAATAGTGCCAATCTAGTCATCTGTTTGCACCTCGACCGGGGCAAAGTCAAAGTTTAAGGCCGACCGCGATTTCGGCTACCAAGTCACCAGTCCACTCCGACCTCCTGGAGCCAGCCCTCGGTGGAGATTTCTACATTCGGACTTAGGCGATTTTTCCATTTGAAAATCCTTAGACCGGGGCAAACCTGAATCTTGATCTGACGTCCCTGGAGCCCTCTTCAGATACACAGCCTGGGAGGGCCCTGTCAACTTTCTACGTTCGGACTTAGTGACTTTTTCAGGGATTTTCTTCACCAGGATGAACCTGCAAGTCAGGCTGGGTCGTGGTTGAGACAAGCTGGCTAGAGTTGCTGTGGTGGGTCAGTCCCTTTATGGAGCTTTTTTCCAAAAGTTCTCCAAACTTTTGGATCTTCTTCCAGATGTTATTTTCAATTTCAGCTTTATTTCGGTAAGACAATACCATAAAAGCATACCGACACAATTCATACATTTCTAAAAGAAAACAAAAGCAATTTGATAGAAACAGTAAAACCAAACCCATCATGAGATTAAGAAAATAAAATCCAGGACTCCCCCAAGGTCATACAATACAATTAGATAAAAGAAAAGAATAAGCAATTGATCGATTAAAACATTGTAGAAATACACAGTACACATCACTTTACAAAACACCAAGAATATTATAGAATCACCATAAATACAATCTGTGTGCACAAAACAAATGGGATTGATATCTGACTGTTAATAGGAATGGCTGTGTACTGGCAAGAAAGTTCACTTGGTCTCTTGAACTATAGGTACGCACAAATAATGACCATTGTAAAAATAGAATTTCGTGCTTCTTTTGTAAGACATTTGTCCCTAGCATACCAAAGTGCCTCTAAGAATCTTGGCAATGTGCCTACCACCATCACATGTGGTCTTATTTTGCTAGTTTTTAAGAGCTGAGTGAGAATCTCTAATGCCCAACGATTTCTTTTTCCCATACATGCCTATATTCGGCTAAAGGCCAAAAAGAGGCAAACAATCAAGTATTACAAAAGACACATTATTCCAACAACAATTAATATTCATTTAGCTACTAAAACCAACTGTCTGGATAAAAGCAAATATTAATCTTAAAAGCTATAAATAAGAATCAATTACAGTATTACATTTTTATAAAGCCCTTAGAATTTGCCTCCAGTGCCATCAGGGACTTATTTTGCTTTGGTAGGTGAGGACTATTTAAAATAAAATGAATAGATAACTGAATCCTAGAGCCTTAGGCCCGCCTTGTCTCTGATAAATGAAATTGCTAGTAAAAACCGGCTTAAACCAAAAACAACATATGGTATCGTACTAGATCTCAAGAATCTTGCTGCTTCATTATAGTTCCTGATTCCAACGTTCCTGCAAATCGGTCGAAGCCATTTCCTCCTTGGTTTATCATAGGCATTGCAGTTTAAAAGGACATGGTCCGTCGTTTCAGGAGTCTCCATATTACACAGCCCACAAATCACCTCTTGTCTTCTCCCATTGAAGGGGCCCCATTTAGAAGTGAAAGCCTTAACCTGGAGAGTCCCATATCGAAGCTTCATGAATAAAACTTTTGCTCGTCTAGGTTGGATAGTATCTATCCATTCCTCAGCATACGGTAATGGTTTAATGTCCAGGAAACTTAAAGTAAGTCTGCCTAGATCCTTGCTGTAGAGAGGGCTGTTTAAGGTAAAGTCCCAAAATACTTGTTTTAGTTGAATCTTAGATTGTTTTGTTAGTGTATGTGGTTCTTCCCAGTAAAATTTTAGGCCAAGAGTGTAAAAGCATTGTCTTATATAATGGAGCCACGGGAGGGAAATTGCCTTGTCCAAGTCTATAATCTCAATTAGCGCTTGCCTATAATAGATTAATTCAGGGGTAGACCAGAGTCTACACCAGTAGAGCAAGGGCCTCAAGGCTGCCAATTTACCTATTTGTTTCATGTTAATATCATAGGTTAAAGGAATCAGTGGAGTAGATGGAGGGAGACCCAGTACCCCCCTCATAAAATTATTTTCCTGGGTAACCAATGGGGTTAGGTTTGTGAATCCCCAGAGTTCAGCACCATATAGGGAAGCAGCCTGTGCTTTGCACCTATAGATCTCAAATACTGGTGAAACAATACTAGACCTTGAACATTTATAATTTTTGCTAATTGCCATGGAGCTATGCGCTAAGGAAATAGCAGCTTTGTTAACATGCGGTGCCCATGACAATTTAGCATCAAGGAGTATCCCTAGATAATTGAAATTTGTTACTCGTTCCAATGCCTGCCCTCTAATCCGAATGTTTCTCTTAAGTGCTTTATGAGGGTTAACAGTCAGGTATTTGGTCTTGTTTGTATTGATTTCTAATCCCTTCAGGCTGCAGTACTCGCTAAATTTATCTAATAGAGTTTGCAAGCCCATGGGAGTTTGAGATAATAGGATGGTATCATCTGCAAAGAGGAGGGCGGGGACAGGATCACCGTTCAATCTTGGTGAGTCATGGTTGCTTTGCTTCAGATATTGAACCAGATCATTAATGTATAGTGAGAAGAGGGTTGGGGCAAGCACACAACCCTGTCTCACCCCCCTCTTAATAGGTATTGAGTCTGTCAACTCACCCTTTGGCCCCCACCGAACCTTTGCAAATGTATTTTCATGTAGTCTCTCTAGCTGGCTCAAGAGGTTCCCTGGCATACCCTGTTTCCCTAGAGCAGCCCATAAGGAGTCTCTTGGCACTAGATCAAAGGCTGCGCGCAGGTCCACAAATGCGATGTAGAGATGGCCTTTCGTTAGTCTAGTATATTTCCACATTAACGTCAATAGCCTAAAGGCCTGATCGACTGTGCTCGTCTGCTGTCTAAAGCCAGCTTGATATATAGTCAGTATGCTGTTTCCATCTATCCAGCTGTAAATCCTATTCAGCAGCTGTCTTGCATATACTTTTTGCGTGACATCTATGAGGCTGATAGGTCTATAGTTCCCTGGTTCATCCCTGGAACCTTTTTTGAAGACTGGGATTATTTCTGCCCCTTTCCATGTCTCGGGCACAAGACCTCCCCTTAATATAGCGTTACTTAAAAGATTTAGATAAGGTGCCCAAATTTCTAAACTATGTTTAAACAGGTCCCCCGGGATCTTGTCCAAACCGGGGGCTTTCCCCAGCTTGATTGCTTCAATGGCGTTCACCGTCTCCTCCAGGCTAAATTGTAACTCGGGTAAGATGCCCTGGGTGGCTAATGTTTTATGGCTTGAGGGATAGAAATCAAGGCTGGGGGGATCAGAATAAAGGTGTGTAAAATAGTTAACCCATGTATTGGGATCTATATGATGATCAGTAGAAATTTTCCCCTCTTTGCTACCATGGGTAACTATTTTCCAGAAGATCCTAGCATCACTGGTTTTTGCTGCTTCCAGGAGATCTTGCCATTTTTGATCCTCCCAGTTACTTTGGGCAGTTGCCAGTATTTTCTTATAACTGGCCCTTGCCCGCTGTATGGCCAATTGGTTCTTTTGCTTTAGAGCCTCTATCAGCTCTCTTTTCCTCTCCCTACATTTGGTAGTGTACCATGGGCTGCTTGGGGTGATCTGCACCTTCTCCTTTTTGGGCTTGTACCGTGGCTGTTTGGTCAGGAAGGGTCTTAGTGCAATACTCATTGATTGGTGGATGGCCGTGATGGGGATATCAGTAAGTTCATTTTCAACATAAGGGTCTAGGAGATTAGAATATGTATGGTAAATATTTGTCATAGTTTCCAGATTGCCTATTATTGCAGGCCATTTTATATCCCGTCTGTTGTTACTGAGGAAGGGTTGTAACTCCACCTTATTATGTTCTACATATTCCAAATCCAAATCTAGGAGGTGGGCGCTAAGTTCAATTATTAACGGGAAGTGGTCGCTTTCCCTTCTTTTATCTATTTTAAAAGTCATTAATCTTCCCCATGTACTTATACTATGTAAAATATAATCTATTTTCGAGGTAGAGTTGCCTCTCTGGAAGGTATCCAAATTAAGGCCTCCTTCACCCACTCTACCATTACATGCCCTCAGTCCATGTTTTAATGTAAGGCCCATAAGTTGCAATGCAGCCACTGTGCCTGGGACAGTTTTTTCTATTGTTAAATAAGGGATTGCTCTGGCTCGATCTTCTTCTTCTGCTAAATGTTCAAAACCAGTTATGGGTTCATAATTACAATTAAGGTCACCCCCTATCATAATTGTCTCTCCTCCTGGGATCTTTTTAAGCAGGTCGTCTAATAGAGTTATTTCAGGCGACTCCAAGTTTGTCCTTCTAGGTCTTATATATACATTGAACAAGTGGGATATTATCTTATTTTTTCCCCCCATTACCAACCATAAAATGTCATCTGACTCTGTGGCTTGCATACGTATCTCAACATTTAGTGAGATTTTCGCCCAAACAACCAGTCCCCCAGACGGTCTCCCTCTAGCAGCTGAAATTGCACTAATAAAGTAGGTTTTGTATCCTAGCTTATACGGCGGGTCTTTAAGCCAAGTCTCTTGGAAGAGACAGACATGGTATTGATCAATATAGTCCTGCCATTCCGGGTCTGTAAGCTTATTTTTTAAGCCTGCTACAATTCCAGGAGATCATAGTGATAGGACCCCTCCCGTTTGGGATAGTAACATTAGAAGTAGGGCTCAAATATGCTGCCGAGTCTTTCCTACGGGGCAAAGACTCCACTATAATCCCTGCCCCTGTAACATGAGGATCAGACCCTATGAGGGGCTCTCCTACTATTGGGTCCCCAATTAGTCCCACTTGTGCCTGATCGATCTGGAGTAGTCAATCTACTCTTTCAAGATTGGAATCGCAGTTTCTCCTTTGCGATCCCTCCATGACATTATACTTAGGCCTCGGGACTAGGGGTTTGGTAATGTAAGGATCCGAACTGAACCAAATGGCATTGATCGTGGGGGCGGCGGTTCTCTGTTCCATGTCAATCAGGCCTCTGGATAAGCTTCCATCCTTAAATGTTAATGCAATAACATCATGTTGTCCCATCCCTCCTGAGATTCTTTCTGCCCTCTTTATATCTGAATGAATTATGGATAGACAGTGTCTTTTAGTCCTAATCCAATGTGTGAGCTTATTCTTTAGGGAATCTTCGTCTTCACTACTATCTATGGCCAATTTTGGGACATTTAACAGATAAACAACATTGCTCCTAATAGGAAACCTATCCCCCACAGAATGTCGATTCCATGTAGTATAATGGTTACGGTCATGAGATGCTTGGGGATGGGTGATCTGAGTAAGCTCCACATTCCCCTTTTGGGGCCCTTTTACCAAGCGGGATTCTCTTCGTGGATTCCCTATTTTTTGCCATAGATTACTAGCATTACTTCTAGGGTAATTGCGTGGACCAGTATTTTCCCTGTTTACCCCTCTCGTATATCCCTGCGGTTGCTGTAAGATCTTGGCTATAGCTGGGGTAGGGATGGGGTTAGTATTTAAATTTTGAGAACATGTGGATCTGCCTTGTGGCTGAAATGATATAAGGGGGGTCTCCTTTTCGCACTGAGCTTTGTGGGTACCCCTACCCTCCTCCTTTTCCACAATATCTGATAGGGTTCTTACTTCAAGTTTCAGGTCCTTAACTTCCTGTATTAATCAAGAGAGTAGGTCATAGAGGTCTGCTATAGTTCTTGTTTTATGTTTTGGAGGATTCATTGGTTCTCAGTTGCATGGAGAGATCCTCTCTCTAGGTAACTGTACAATTGGAATAGTTGGGTATATCTCATTCAGCAATTCCCCCTCTTGTGTATTCTGTACTTTATTACTATCAAGTTCTGCCAAGACTGCGTATTTATTGGAACATACAACTTCACACTCCTGCTTGTGGCCCTTCTTCCTGGTACTATCTATGGTGCATGGATGTCTGGATCGAGTTGTAGCATCCTTAGGGCTACCAATCCTAATATCGGGTGAAACCTCCCCCTCTTGCTGACTAATAGTCTCTGTCACTAAATCTTCCTCTAGTTCAACTTTTTTTGTGTAGTAAGAGGTAATCTTTTTATCAGGTCCCTCCCGGACAGTGGCCCTACTACATAATAATGACTTTACCTCCTCAATAAGATCATCAATTTCGTCTATAGTGCAATTCTCGCCCGCATTCCTGAGTTTTTTTGTAGTTTTCTCTTTCCCCCTTGGGGGTTCTGATGCCTTACGTTTTCCCATGCTTTGGGCCACCTATATGATACTTCAGCTCTAATGAAACCATAGCACAAATATGTATTTATGGACAAGAATAAAAGTAGGTCTAGTGGGGGTAAGCCTAAATGATAGATACTGACAATGAATATGACAAGTATTTAAATAAAGGTTTTTACACTCAAAAATTACAAGTAAACTTCATGCAATAAAGTAGAGAGGCAACGACCCGGCCCGGCCCCACTTCAAATCTAGCAGGTAATAATGAGAGAAGCACTATGCTGGGAAAGGGTGAGTTCCGTCCTAAGGCCCTCTATAAAAGGACCTTTTTTTTAGGGGTAGGTATTGACACAGTACCTTCAGGCGGCCAGCTACTTGTGAGCTGCCTAAACCGAGCGTCTTGTTATGAAAGTTAGGGGGGTGGCCCTGCCCTGCCTCTTCCTGGCAATGACGGGCAAGGACGGGCCCGCCCTTGGCCCGGGCTTCGCCCGGGCGCCGCCCGCGCGCGTCCCGCGATGGCGGGAGCGCTTGAAGAAATTTAAAGGGCTCCTGCCCCGGACGCACCACTGAACGCGCTTCCCGCGACGGCGGGAGCGCTTGAAGAAATTTAAAGGGCTCCTGCCCCGGACGCACCACTGAACGCGCTTCCCGCGACGGCGGGAGCGCTTGAAGAAATTTAAAGGGCTCCTGCCCCGGACGTACCACTGAACGCGCTTCCCGCGACGGCGGGAGCGCTTGAAGAAATTTAAAGGGCTCCTGCCCCGGACGCACCACTGAACGCGCTTCCCGCGACGGCGGGAGCGCTTGAAGAAATCCAAAGGGCTCCTGCCCCGGACGCACCACTGAACGCGCTTCCCGCGACGGCGGGAGCGCTTGAAGAAATCCAAAGGGCTCCTGCCCCGGACGCACCACTGAACGCGCTTCCCGCGACGGCGGGAGCGCTTGAAGAAATTTAAAGGGCTCCTGCCCCGGACGCACCACTGAACGCGCTTCCCGCGACGGCGGGAGCGCTTGAAGAAATCCAAAGGGCTCCTGCCCCGGACGCACCACTGAACGCGCTTCCAGATGTTCTTTTAAGGTTCTTTTGGTGTCCACAGCTCACCCCAAGGTTCCAGAAGCTCTGAGTTGCTTCTTTAAGGTGCAGACTACAACTCTCAGAATGCACCTGGCGCAAACACCAAATTGGACTCTGGGCAGTGGTCATCTGGTCAGTTTCTTCAGAAGTTGGCGCAGGGGGACTGTGGTTAGCAAGTTTTCACCTGTAGCAAACAGGGAGTCCCTCCTTGAACCAGTTGAAGCCAGGCAAAGTCCTTCTTGTGGTAAAGCCCAAATGTGCAGCTGGTGCAGTCCTTTAGAGTGCAGTCTCCAGGTGCAGGTCAGGGGTCCAGCAGTGCAGTCCTTCTTCTCCTGTAGTTTTTCCTTGTAGGGATCTGAGGTGTGGGTGCAGCTCTGCCAGTTTTATCCTTGACCCTGAGTGAAAAACAGTGGGGTCCTGGTTCTCCAATCCGGTGGAGGGTCCTTCCTCCTGTGATGACCATTTCCTGGGAAGTGTGGCAAAAATCAATCCCAGGGAGCAACATTCCTCAAAAATCCATCATGGCTGAAATTGATTTGTGGAGGTTACATCTGGCTGAGCCCACCCACTACTGTGGCTAATAAACATAAACACACCCCTCTCCTAATCTAATCAAGGGGGCATCTAATTGTCTGAGTTTTCAGTATGTGAGGGAGGTGCTGGATTTCTCCAAATGTCCTTTATTGCCTTTGAAGACCAGTTTGGCAGAGTCCCCCTTCCTGCTTCTCCATCTGCTGATGGAAGTTCTCTTCCCCCAGGAACATCTCTTTGTGTTCAGCCCAGGCCACTTCACACCACATCAAGGCAGCCTGGCCAAGCTGCCAGAGGCTGGCCAATCTGAGAAGGGCACTACAGGGCTCAAGTTGGCAACTTTTTAGGTACAGTTTAAAACTATTTACCTGAACCAGTTATATTAAATTCAACAATTGTAAGTTGTGGGATTTATTATAACAATTAATTTGACACCAAACCTGAGGCATCTGACACTTAAGGGGACTTTATAAATTAAAATAAAGTCTCCCCATTCTAGCCTATGGAGGCCATTCACTACAGTGAGGGAAAACAAATTTGGCTGTTTTACCTCACCAGGGCTTATAAAACTAGTTTTATAAGGTCCCTGCTTATAGTTACATGGCACCCAACCCTAGGGGCACATAGGGGTGACTTGTATGTAAAAATAAGGTAGTTTAAGACTTTGGAAGTACTTTTAATTCTAAAGTCGAATTTGCAGATAACGTTAGTTTAAAAGCAGCCAGGAAGGCAGGCCTACCTTTAAAATGACTCTGGGCACCTCAGCTGTGCACCTTATAGGTAGGTTAATATTGGCAATTATAATTAGCCTAATTTGCATACCCGCTTTACACAGAGCACTGGCCCTGGGACTGGTAAGCAGTACCCAGAGCACAGCCAAGAGTCATTAACCACCAATATCTGTCCAAAACGTTTGGGGGTGATCAGGGCAAAAAGAAGGACTTTACTACACAATGCCATCATTTGAACAAGTAATTGAACATTTTGATTTGCATAGCAAGTCCCTTCTTAGTAAGGATACGGGTCTCAAATCACATACTACGAATTTGTGTAATCCTTCAAAGTTGCCAATTTTAACCTGAACTGGTTCTGTAATTGGGTTTGTCAAATACTGGTTTGCAATTCCTACAACCTGTACTGTTTTCCCTGAAAGGGGTAGGTTTGGAACTTCTTCACTTCTCATTGTAGAGCGTGTAGCTCCTGTGTCAACTAAGAATGAGACTTTGTGACCCATCACTTTTCCCTTCACATATGAACCTTTCTGATCTACTTCTAATTAAGCTGCTAACACACATTCCTCCTCATCTGAACTCTCATTCACCTAGTCATCATTCGCTTTATCCTCACTGTGTAATAGGTATTGGTGTATTGTGTTATTACTCTCGTTAAGCCTTTGACCTGTGACCTGCTGAGGAAGCATCACCTGCTGCTGATCCATTAGGGCTTGAGGTATCTAAATTTGCAGCCTAGGCACCATTTGAACTTGGGGTTGCATTTGCTGTGACTGTGGCGTCTGCAAACGTGGTATTTGCATTTGTTGCATAGGCTAAAAAACCTTGCACCTGATTCACATTACTTTGGAAATTTGGATTTTGACCTCTCATTCTTTGTGCGCCCTAAGTGGCAGGGGTATGCCCAGACGTGGGTCCCTTACTCGCTGCGCCTCTGGATTCAAGCTAGCCTGGCTGATGAAGGGTGATACCCAGAAACCGGTCCCAGGATGCTTATTTCCTGTCCAGGAAGGGCCTGGCCTAGCAGTTCGGGCTGGACTGTTCCCATGCGGAACAGGGTCAAGACTGATTTGCATATGGCTGGGTCCAAATTGAGGTGACTTGGCAAGCACAATAACGATGGATTAAACCCAGATCTGTGACTGGGGGTGAGTGTTTGAAAAGTTTCAACACTCCGTCCATCATTTTATTTTGTTTTGTGATGTTGCTTTGTGCGCCCTAAGTGGCAGGGGTATGCCCAGACGTGGGTCCCTTGCTCGCTGCGCCACTGGATTCAAGCTAGCCTGGCTGATGAAGGGTGAAACCCTGAAACGGTCCCAGGATGCTTGTTTCTGTTCCAGGAAGGACATGGCTTGGCAGTTCAGGCTGGAGGGTCCCATGAAGAACAGGGTCAAGACTGATTTGCATATGGCTAGGTCCAAACTGGGGTGGCATGGTGAGCAAAAGAACGATGGATTAAACCCAGATCTGTGACTGGGGGTGAGTGTTTGCATTGTTCAGCACTCCGTCCATCATCCTTTTGTGTTGCTAAAGTTGCCCTATGGGAAGGGTATGCCGAGACGTGGGTCCCTTGCTCACTGTGCCACTGGATTCAAGCTAGCCTGGCTGATGAAGGGTGAAACCATGAAACCGGTCCCAGGATGCTTGTTTCTGTTCCAGGAAGGACATAGCTTGGCAGTTCAGGCTGGACCGTTCCCATGAGGAACAGGGTCAAGACTGATTTGCTTATGGCTAGGTCCAAACTGGGGTGGCATGGTGAGCAAAAGAACGATGGATTAAACCCCGATCTGTGACTGGGGGTGAGTGTTTGCATTGTTCAGCACTCCGTCCATCATCCTTTTGTGTTGCTAAAGTGGTCCATAGGACCACTGCCTGCTCTGAAAAAATGTTTTCAGGGCCATTCACAAAGGGGAAGGGGTCCCATGGGGACCTCTTCCCTTTTGCGAATGGGATAGCACCCATTTGAAATGGGTGCTAACTGCGAATTGATTTGCGACCGTGGCCCAAAAATGGCCCAAAAAGTCACTTCTGCTCCAAGGGACATGGACGAAATTCCCTCTGGGAATTTCTCTCATTGGTAATATTTTAACTGGGTCCTAAGTCTGCTGCACATTCGCACTAAGATTTGCAGAGTCCCTTTTCTTCTTGTCTCTTTTCTTCGCCTACCTGCCTTCCCACTTATCTAATGCTCCCCTTGTTTGAATGCTCTGAACTAATTCCCTAATGTGAATTTTCATTCCCGGTATTCTCATGCTCTCAAAGTGCTCTGAATCAAATTCTAATCTGTAACTCCTCTTTAAGGGTTTTGATTTCTCAATTTCTGCATCATATTTTTCTGCCAGGTCTGCTAATTTCCGATGTACTATTCCTGCTTTGTCGGCAATCAGTTTTCACAAATAACACAACTCATCTTCACGGTATGAGTCAATTCAGTTTAATCCCATTGTTCCCTCAAGTAAGTCTTCTGCTTCTAGTCTAAGCCTGGTCAAATTCAGTGCACTTCATCCACTAGGATCTCCCTGGGTGCTACTCAGTTCTCCAACCATTGAGTTAACTGCTGAGCTGTCAAACCTTGTAATGACATGTTGTTATTACTTACACTGGTCACTTGCTGTAACGTTAAGCTTGAGGTCTCTATTGTCATTGTAAATGGGTTAGAACCTATTTCTGGTCTTCCCAAACCATTCAGTGGGGTCCTAGGGTAACTCAAATCAATTAACGGACCTGTTACATCAAATATTGGTCTCATGGGAGTCATCATTCTTGCGTTCTGAGTGAATCTCTCCCTTTCTACGCTTAGATTAAGGATTTTCTGCTCACTGCTCTTATTGCTTCCCTTGGCAAACAATGGTATGACTGAAGCTATGGTAACCAATACTGACAAGGCATCTGGACTTTGTCAGGCATTTGGATCTCTCGGGTACATTACTCCTGTATTATGACTTGTCAATGCAGACATCTCTGTCTGTGACCCTGCTATGAGGATGTATCTCAGGATCGTCTGTGTTTGCATTGGGGACATCAAATTCGGGGCGGATTATTTCTGGATCAGCGTCTGCTTCTGATAAACCTGTCTCATGTGGGCAGCCTGACCTGTCAGCACTACTAAGTTTGTTGCAGAATCTATAACAGGTACAGCTGGGTAAATTCTGGGTATGTCAATCTGTGGCATAGGCATTCGCAGACGTAGTAGGAACACTATGGTTAACCTGTATCTGTCTCTGTGTAGATTCGATTGGTACCGGAACTATAGGGTCTACACTAGTACTTGAACCTGACTCATGTGCTGCATACGGTGAGGGACGATTTCCCAGTAACTGTAAAATAAACTTGTCATCATCTGATTCTTCATCGTTAGTCAAAGACTTTCTAGACTCTGTGGATTTCTGCTCTCTGTCATCAGAAGGATATGAATACCACTTCTTAGTACTCTTCTTAAACTTGCTCTCGTTTTCTTGTGTAATTGCAGGAAACATCCCAATTCCCTGTAAAGTCTCTGCTCTCCAAACTTTCTGCTCATTAACCCATGTGGCCTCAGCTAAAGTTTTCTCAGCTTTTCGCGTTCTTTTTTAAAATTTCAGTTGCTGTTGCTGTCTAGCCACTAATTCTGAAATAGCTAATGCTTCAAATTGTGAAGGTCTCGGGGGAGGTTTAGAATCAAATAGTACTCTCCTTAAATTCTCTAATATATTCAAAGTAAATGTTCCATGGGTAGAAAACGCTAAGCTCCCTTCTTTCTCTGTCTCTTTGCACCATTGTTTCAATCAAAGACATGGTGCAGCACTTTTTTCTTCGAATACAATATAGGCGGGTGTACCCTCTGGTGGTGTAATTTTTCCTATTTTAGTTGGAATGAATACATCTCCCCTTAGGGGACCCTTTAAAGCTTTGAAAATTTTCATTTCTGTAATTTATGCTACTTTCAATCAAATAAGAAAGTGAATATCAATCCCAAAATCCTTTTCGCCTACCTTCTCAACCAGTTATGCTTCACGGTTGTCCACCAGACCGTTTGCGGCTTTTCACAACAACCGACCTATCTCAGTGCAGCTCCAGTGACACCCTACTCACACGTACAGCGGCTGACCATGTCCTTTGGCTTGCCCTCCTAAACTCAGATCCACGCAAAACGAAATTCAAATATTGCGAGCACTAAATAAAATCAACACACAAGTTGTCTGTTTACTACAGGTAGCGAACACAATCACTTCAGAAACCTTACTGAATTTTCAACTGCGGCATTTCGCTCTGACAGATACTCCTTCTCGCTCTCGGTTTCCCTGTCTCACAAGCAAAATTTGACCAGCAAATTTTACTCTCAACTGATCATTGGAACCTCCTGGTGCACAAAGGACACACCAAATCTCCGTTGGAAAATGATCACTCACTTTAACACGCACTCTTGAATTTGTCAACCACGCCCGATTGACCTATTAAACAGACAAATTACAACATAAACCAAGTGTCTAATACACTTATTCAATACTCCGGAGCCTTAGACTCCGCCGGGTCCATATGCCAACAACCATGTGGACAATTTTTGGGCACAAAGAGCCACACACGTGAAGTTCGACGACTTCCCTACTCTCACACTTTGGAGTATGGAAACTTCCTAAACAACTTCATCTGGAGTATGCAAACTCGCTAAACTCTCTCAAACATCACAATTCACCTGCCAATTGCTTAAGCTGTGCTAGTGCAAAACCTATTTCATTCACACTGTCACTAGAAACGCTGAGAACATCCCCAAACAAGCATTGGTAAACTCCAAGGTTCTGGGAAAGTCATGGTAGGTTCTTAGGGAGGTATAATCTTTCGTTTGTACTACCAAATCTGCAAAAGTATAGCCTTTATATCAGAGGAACCATAGTGGTCTCTTAAGGAGACACACCATCCAACTTTTCTACCAAATCTGTGAATTATAGCGATCTCTTAAGGAGACTAACTATCCGCTTCCGGCCTATAGTGGCCTCACAAGGAGACTAAACATCCGACTCAAGTGGCCTCACAAGGAGACTAACCATCCGACTCTGCTACCAAGATCTGTGAGCGCGTCTGGCCTTTTATAGTTTAATTTATAAGGGGACGCGTTAGAGGTTCGATTGACCCCTCATGGAGTGATTCCACTATGAGTTGTACCTTTAAACGACAATTTAACATAATCAATAGACAAACATTTCATCAGGAGTTAATAGCCTTTACGCACCATGGCGCATTTGGCCTCGAATAACCACACCTTTCGTAAAAGTTAGAAAGTTTATTTCCCTATATTAACAATGCTCAGGTTACGTAAATTAGTCTCAATACCAAATGATAAACGTACATGAATAACACCAGCTGACCAATTCTTTGAAAGAATCTCAGTTTAACCAATTTGCAATTAAGCATTCAAGAGTCACAGTGCAAATTAATAGCAAACATAACTGAGCAATAGAAATGTCATGCATCTTGATTCAACAGGTGAACAATATCAACTCTTGGTTAATTGCAGTTTGTTAACATTGTCAGGGTTCCCTAACTAGCCTTCAAATTAAAATAGCATGTTTTGGCTTCATGCAAAACAATTTTAGTCAAAGTTAATTTGGAAAAACATCTAAACTATGATTCTATCAAAATAGCGGTTGGTACTTAGAAACAAAGAACAAAATCTACAACAAGGACAATAGCATATTGTTATACCTCTCCTCAAGTGGATCAGCAAGCTGCGATTCTCTTCGTCAGTTGGACATCCGTCTGGTCAGCCTCAGCAACAGGGCAGTGAAAGGCAATGGCTGAGACACGGGAGACTCAAAGCTATCTGAAGCATTTTAAGAAGCAATTCTCTAAGGGATCAGAATCCACCATTAGCAATTTAAGCAATAAAGTCAAAGTTAGAAATTAAGGCCCTCATTATGACACCGCCCACCAATGCCATACCGCCATGAGGCCACCTGTGTGGCCTGAACCTTGCCGGCCCTATTATGGCTTCCCTGCTGGGCCAGCAGGTGAAAACAGTGTTTCCACCCGCCTGCCCGAGGGGAACAGGGCCTTAACATTGCAGGAGCCGGCTGCAATGTTGCGGTGCACCCATCACGCATTCGACTGCCCTAAATTCGGGCAGTAGAATGTGCAATGGGACGGTGCGTGGGGGCCCCTGCACTGTCCATGCCAAGGCCCCCCCCGAGTCCCTCATTCTGCCAGCCTTTCCATGGCGGATGGGGACTCGTAATCCCCAGAGCTGCCCTGGTGGATTACAACCACTGGGACCGCCAGGCTGCAGGCTGGCAGCAACCTGGCTGTGTCTGCGGCCGGACTCTGGACTGTGGCCGCTCAGCCGCCGTCATAATGTCACGGTCGGACGACCACTTTGGCTGCGGTCCGACCGTGACCCTGGAGGTCAAGTGACACCAGGGTCATAATGACCCCCTGTCTTATCCAGGTGGCTGGTTGACACCTGTTCGGTATAAGTCAATAAGGACGCTCAATGAAGGACCACACGCCAATTATGAATACAATTTAGCTTTATTAGGATTTCAGGTGAATGCAGGAATTTAGCACATCAACAATAGTGGAATAAGAATAGCAATGAAAAGCATCTATTCATATATAAGTACACTACAAAGAGCATCTATGTATACGTATGAGCAAAGAGTTCATTGATAGAATAAGAATAGCAATTAAAAAAAGCATCTATTTATATATAAGTACACTACAAAAAGCATCTATGTATACATCTGAGCAAAGAGTTCATTGACAGATATAAACTTGGAATAACTGTATACCAAAATGTGATACACTACGATGTTCAGGGAGCAGAATATAAACGAGTTGAATACTTCAGATAAGCTTTGATTTACTGCACACTAAAATGCATATTTCAGTTACTGTAGAAGACTCACACTACGATGTTCACTAAGAAAAAAACGATAAACGAGCTGAATTTCTCAGATTATAAACACAGTGCAAGCATAATAATCAATCATAATAATAGAGCAGAACATCCCTGGGTGGAACTTAACTTAGTCCACGAAATGCTGGGAAGCCCTCTACCGCCCGCTTGGACCTCTCTCCCCCTCGAGCGTCACGGTCTTGGAACAGCAAAATAGGGAGGCAGCTCTGGGTCTGAAGATGACAGTTTCACAACTCCATCTGCAAGCTTCAATTCCCTCACCTACTTTTCAGTGTTTAAATAACCTGAAGCTTGGATTCTATCCCCTTCCAGTATTTTCTAGCTATGTTATCAGTACATGTCTCTTGGCTGCCTTGCCATTTCCTGGCCATTGTTTTCATTCCATCTTTTACTGTGGTCTCGTTCTCAAGGTTTAGACTGAATCTCCTTCACAGCCTGTTTCTCACACATGCAGTTGCGAATAAGTTTATCTATGGAATGTCAAAAGCAAACAAGCTTGAAAGCGAACATCGTGAATTTCTTCCACGTTGTTCTGGCTTCGGCAGGCATCACGCTCATCTACACTGTTAAAGCTAATTAACCCTTCGTGTCACAATGTCTTCCGCACCTTTCCCTATACTGATCACCCCCTAAGTCATCAGGAACTGTTCAGATCATGAAACAGAACCATTACGGGGAAAATCAGAATAGGAAAAAGCTCCCTCTCCTCTGTGCTGTTGGGCTAAGTTAGAATTTCCTAAAGAAACTTCCCACATTGTCATTGGTTAGAAAATCGTATGTTTACCGCTAATCCTATAGAAACTAAAACCCAAATCTAATATATAACAAAACTGTCTTTTACATGTCGATGATTGGCTTCTCTTCTGTTCCCATTGTCAGACTTGTCAGGTAGCTTTTGTTGCAGTCCATACTCCAGTCAGTGCATTCATTGTTGGCTCCTGGGAACATCGCTGTCTCACGCAGTAAACTTTACAAAATTGTATTTTCTAGTACAAGACATTCTAGTAGGCAATTCTCATGAGAAAGCAAAAGACATCTGCAAATCGTTTGGTCAGCACAGTGTGAACAATGAAATAATTAATTCTCTGGTCATACATTTTACACTATTTTATTAAACAAGACAACTTAACATGAAGTTGTGCAGACTAGGCCCAAACCTTGCTAACTTAAGGGCTAAAATTAATAAAAACAAATACATAACACAAAATCATTAATATGACATACTACTACAACTTTTCTCTACACGTGCACATCAACTAAAAATAATATGCATTCACTAAAAGCATTATGGCCCTCATTCTGTAGGACCGCCAGGGCCGCGGGCAACGGAAGCACCGCCAACAGGCTGGCGGTGCTTCATTGCCCATTCTGACCGCGGCGGTAAAGCCGCGGTCAGAAAAGGGGATCCGGCGGTTTCCCGCCGGAATACCCCTGGCAGGGCTGAACCTCCGGGGATTCTGACCCCCTTCCCGCCAGCCTGTTTCTGGCGGTTTTGACCGCCAGGAACAGGATGGCGGGAACGGGTGTCGTGGGGCCCCTGCACTGCCCATGCCACTGGCATGGGCAGTGCAGGGGCCCCCTAACAGGGCTCCAGCATGATTTTCACTGTCTGCTATGCAGACAGTGAAAATCGCGACGGGTGCAACTGCACCCGTTGCACCCCTGCAACACCGCCGGCTCCATTCGGAGCCGGCCTCTGTGTTGCAGGGCCTTTCCCGCTGGGCCGGCGGGCGCTCCTTTGGCGGGCGCCCGCCGGCCCAGCGGGAAAGCCAGAATGGCCTCCGCGGTCTTTTGACCGCGGAGCGGCCAAATGGCGGGGTGACCGCATGGCGGGCGGCTACCGCCGCCCGCCGCAGTCAGAATGACCGCCTATGTATTTAATGACGGCCACTCAAGTGGGCACATTTTCCAAGTCGCACATTATTTTCTATGTTAGCCTAATTCCTTGCAAATTCATGACCCATAATAAATGAAAATCATTTTTGATTCTATTGTGCTGCTTTGCTACACTAGCGTCAAAGGTTTTTATGCTAGTGCAACAAAGCACAGGGAGGCCCATTGAATATAATGGGTGCGTCATTTTCATGCCTGCTCTGAGCAGGTGTTAAAAATTACAGAAAAATGGCGGAGTGAAATGTTGTAAATTTCACTGCACCATTTTTTGGGCTACCCTGCGCCAGAACACCCCTGAAGCAGGCATAATGAGGCACAAAGGGTCGCAAAGTAGTACAGTGCAAGCATTGCTCCACTTTGTAAATATGGCGTTGCAGAAAAACCGCCTTAGCACTGCCTTACCTTAAAAAAAAAATTACAGTATTGTGGCACTAAGGTGTTGCAGGGGCTTGTAAATATGCCCCTCAATTTTTTAGGTTGTTTTAAGTTTTATATAGCTCAGACTTGACCCGAAGTTATTGGAGTGCTTTACAGGAGCATCAGTTACATTACACAAGGACACATTCATTTTGGTTTTAGGCATGGGGAGATTAAGTGATTTGCCCAGAATATTAAGCTGACACCGACACTCAAACCTGGTTCCCCAGTTGCAAAGTCTCCTGCTTTGGCTGTAACTCCACATCCTTTCCCCTAAGTGTAACAAATGATCAAGTGATCAACTGGATACAACAATCATTAAAATAGAAAATCATTTAAAGTGCTTTGTTGCTGTTTGAGAAGCCAGAAAATATTTCTTCATTTTAGTTTTTTAGAGCACTAGCCATCACTTCTGTGGGAATAAGGCCCTTTTATTTTTATTATTTATAAAGGAAATGTTTTAGATATTACAGTTTTGATTACATCAGGATGACGTCAGGTGTGCCACACATTTGTAATAAATAAGGAATGTTAGCAATCTAGTTGTTCATTAGAATACTGTGGGGAGGCAGAGGTCAGGGGCACGGACTCAGCTAATTGAGGGCAGGGGGGAGGGTGCAGAGGGAACAAGATGACCACGCTGGGCAGACGGGAGGGGCAGTGTCAGAACAGCAGACAATGGAGGGCAGGGAAGAGGGGCACAGGGGCAACAAACCAACCATGCAGCACAGGCAAGGGATGCTGTGGCAATATAACAGACCATTGAGGGCAGAGGGAAGAGGAAGTGGCAGTACAACTATACATGCCAACAGACCCGATATAAGCAGGTGGCTCCCAATGTTTTTAGGCCCAAAAGGGCTTTACTTTATCTGCCTCCTGCCTAAAATGTCCTCTTTTCAATGTAAGTTTATGGGGAAAACCAATCCCCAGGTTTTTTTTAAATAAAATCTCCCTCTTACCAAGTTCAAAATATTGGCAAGCATGGTACATTGGATCACAAAGTGCAGGAGGAATTGGGTAAGGGCATGGACTCATATCCCAGAGGGCAGGACGGAAATGGGCAGGGGTACCAAACTGACCTTACAGGGCAGGTGGCAGGGGTGCAGGAGCACAATACAGCCCACAGGGCAAGTGGGACGGAAGTGCAGCACGACGGACCATGGAAAGCAATAGGGAGGGGACAGGGCCATGTGCCTGGACAACAGAAGGTAAAGAGGGAGGGGCAGCAAGCTGACCACACCGAACAGACAGGAGGGACAATTGCAGCATAACGGACCATGAACTGCAGGAGGGAGGGGGCAGTGACAGCACATTGAACCATGCAGGGCAAGAGGGAGGGGACTGGTCCATGGACTTGGACAACAGATGGTAGGGAGGAGGTGGATGGGGCAGCAAGCTAATTGTTTAGTGCAGGCAAAAAGTGTAGTGGCAGAACAACGGCTACAGAGGGCTGTAATGAGGGAGCAGTGGAATTAACTAGGACAATGGATGGCAAAGAGGAGGTGGGGCGGGCAGGTGCAGCGAGGTTGGGTGGGGGCAAAACAATGCCAAGCCAGGCCTGCGTCCAAACCCCCAAACCCCCTCCCTCACTGTACATTGCAATGGACATCTTACTTAACATTTAAAAACACTAGAAATTCACAAAAAAAAAGGTTACAGGGATGTTATAGTTAGGAAATAGAATTAAGACAACCTTAGAAATTCATTAAAAAGCCAATGGTTACAGGGAAGTTATAGTTAGGTTCAGATTTTACATCCACAAAATCACAGAAATTCAGCTGTGATTCTTAGTTATTTCAAGTAACTATAACTCATGCCCTAAGATAACTATAACTCGTGCCCTCACCAAGCACTGCTAATTACCCTAGATATTACATCACTAATGACATTTTCTTTGACATCAATGATAATATCACTGTAACATTTGCAATAAAATTATTGATGGGATAACTGTGAATGGTGAGGGTGCGAGTTATAATTATCTTAGAGCACAAGTTATATTTACTTGACAAACCTTTAACTATAACAGCTGACATTCTATGGTTCTGTGTGTGTAAAATCTGAACCTAACTATAATGTTCCTGTAACCTTTGTTTTTTAGTATATATATATATATATACATATATATATATAACCTAGTGACAGTTTCCACTAGGTAGTTATAGTTAGGACCTAGTTTCTATAGAAAGAGTATTTTTTTACTTGCCTATCTCGTTGGTCCCAGTAAATGTATCTTCATGAAATCTTCCAAAAAGGAAAGAATCGGGGTAATCTGTCGGGGGGGTGAGAAAATGGGGGTACGAAAACATGTTTTTCACATGTTAATTGCCTTGGGTTTTTGTACAGGTGGACAGCCCAAACTGCTGAATGGAATTACACCAAATTTGGTAGAAAGGTTGCTCTTGGTCCAGAAAGCGCCCTTTTTGTCATTTGGTGTAAATACGTTCAGTAGTTACTGAGATATTAAAGAAAATTTAAATTTGTATATATAGGCATGGGAAGGCTACGCAAACCCTCCTGATCTTGTGCTGAGATCTGATTGGCTGCCAACACTTCAACAAGGAAGTGTTGGCAGCCATTTTGGGACACGGCTTCAACCAAGTCCCTGAAAAACAGATAAAAATAAGAAAAGGGGCCAGGGTAGGGGCACCCCGACCTCTTAGCTTTAGTGCTGACCCCCCAGGGCAAAAAAACACTTTTTGCAGCAGAAAGTGTTTAGAAAACACAAGAGCGGTTACGCACGTTTGGTTTAGTAAAGTACAACAGATGGGCCAGGCCCCGGGGGCATAAAAATAAAATAAAGGAGAGGGGTGCACAAGGCCCTCCTCCTGGGTATATTTATGTCCTGGGGATCGCCACCTCCCCGGGGCTTCAGTGAAATATTAAGGGGTGGGGTGAGCAGTCCCCTGGCCCCGCCACCTCCCCAGGGCTAATAATCTATTATATGTGGAGGGCTGTGGGACCCCTCCCCTCTGGCAGCCCAGGGGGCTTACACCTCCAGGGGCAATTGTAACAAAATAAAGGTGGGGCCTTCTCAGGGCTAAATTGAAAGAATGAATGTCCATCACGGACGCACAGCCCTGGGGAGGTGGTGGTTCCACATTGGAGGAGGGCTGTGCAGCCCCCCTCGTGGAGCAATAATGGCCCTGGGTTGTGCCACCCCCCAGGGCCAGCTCCGTTTATGTCTCAGGGTGCCTACCACTGGGACATAGCTGTTGGCTTTGACTTGGCGAGAGCTTTGACAGCTCCTGCCATGTCAGAGCAAACAACTCCTCTCTCAACAGCTCTTGCTTGCTGGAAGTGGAGCTTTCGTCTGTTTCCCTCCCCGCAGAGATGCAGACAAGGAAACAGACGAAAGGATTGCTCCCACAGATGGGAAGCTGCATGTTTAGCAGCTCCACAGCAATGCCGGCTCCCACATGAGGTGGGGAACCAGCTGGGACTGCGGGGGGATACAGGCTCCCCCGCGATCCCCAACAGTAGTGACTGGGTGCCGTTGGGGGTACCCAGGTGACATGGCCTGGGGATGGGGTCCCCGGGGTTGAAATTGGCCTGGGGAGGGGGGCAGCGCAAAAAGAAAATGTATGTTAAGGATGGCCCCCGGGGGATGGGGTCCCCAGGGCCGAAATCGTTCCAACGAGGAAGACCGCACAGTCCCCCTCCTCAATAAAAAATTATATCTTTCAAGGGTGGGCCCCGAGGGAAGTGGTCCCCTGGACCGAAATCGGCCTGGGGGGCCACGATGCCCCCACCCACATTAAAAAAATATATTTTGAGGCCGGGCACCGTGGCATGGCCCCTCTCCCCTAGTAACATAAAATATGAACAGGGCTAACTTTAGCGCTGGTGGCGCATGGTGCAGCTATGTTTGTTGGCACCGCCCAATAATTACCTCTGCCACTAATTCCTTCACTACCACCCTTTAACAGTGCCCGTCAAGTCTCCATAGCTACTCTCTCTCAGATGCATTGAATTTTTTTTTTTATAGCGCCACTCATACTAGTGTAGGATGTCACTGTACATCACACACACATTACACACAATCAGTCATAGGTGTGTAAATCAGTGGATAGGAAATGCTACACGGGTCAGAGGACTACAAGGTGTAGGAGTCATAGCATCCATATTGGTAGGCAATAAAGTTTAAGAGTGCGTGGTCTGGAGAAGCACAAACTCAGTATTTAAAACATAACATCATGGTTGGGGGTTCTCTTTAATAATACAAATTGATTTCTACTCAAATGAACCAGTTTTGCAACAGTAAGTTAATGAAAGACTAGGGGAAAAAATCTATAACTTGAAGTTTGCATGCAGCTCTTTGATGACAGTTAATTGCTCACTACTCTATATCAACATTATAACTTTCAAACTGCAAGCAACAAAAGGATTTCCCTGACAAAAGCAGTGACCAATTGGCCTCTACTCATTGCATGCACTTTGTGATCTGCATGGTAGATGTCCTTTGCAGCAGGCATGTTAACTTTCTTTGTTAGCGCTACCTTATGATGAGTCAAAACTTCCACTAGACAAAACTTCTATCTCTCTCCAGGAAGAACATTAATCACGGAGTTATCTTGAAATTTTATGGTTGCCTGAAAACTGCTGAAGGCAAGAAACGCAGCAGCAGGTGCTTTGAAAACTATAATAAATTTGCAAACACATGGCGCTTCCACCTGAAGTCAGCACCCGGTGTGGTGGTACTGCCCTAGAGCCAGGCAGTGCACCGAAGGTGAGCTCGAAACAGTCAACCACCCTACCCGCATAACATAAGACGAGGGCCAATCACCATAATATGGCATTGAATACTTAAGAAGGATGCACAGGAGGCCAAGACCACCCATAACCTGTGAGCCAATAGCGCTCCACAGTCACATGTCCATCAACCCAGTTATGGCCAACAAACAGCAAGAGGTATACCACTGCTTGGGCATAGGAGAACAATATATCAGCAGATACACAACCCTAGGGGGGCTGCAAACAACACCCTTCCTTTAAAGACTGGGATAGGAATGAGATGCCTAGGGCAGTCGAGTGCCAGGCTCCATAATATGTGAGAGGCCAGTGTCACTGCCGGGGATGGAAGACTGCATATTGTGATGGCGGTAAGGACTCACCCCAGGGGTGCTCATGATGTTCCGTAAGGCCTAAGAAGGAGATGTAAAGACAGTTGCTTTACCATTCAGTTTGCAACAGGGCTGAGCAGCATACAACATGGCATAAGGTTCCTTGTGCTCACATAAAAGTGCCTTCAACTTCTGGAAAGCTTGTCGAGCCTCATGTACCTGTAAAGTAAAATCAGGGAAAATAGAAAAGCTTAGAACCCTGATATAAAAGGACTCCCTTTTCACGAGCCAAGCGTAGTTTTGTGTGGTGGTCCTGGTAGTTCAAAAATCTGGTGATGATGGGACAGTGGTGGGGGGACCAGGAACTAGATACAGGCCTAGAGAGTGATGATCCAGCTCCACCAGGAAGCATTTGGAAAAAGAGTCAGCAGCATACACATACAATTCACACTGCAATTTCTCTATAAAAAGCTCCATCTTCCCAGTGTTGGCAGACAGGCACAGACTGTTTCACATAGAACGGGCCTCCAGGACCTTGTTCATGGCAGTTGCGTTGAGGAGTTCAGTGCAAAGCCTGATAAGTGAATGCTAAGTTAGTATGATGATCTGCTTCCATGGTGGATATACGCTGTTCTACATCAGTGGTCTGCGTTTCCTGCTTTGCATGTGAGATTACAGTTTATTCAGCCTGCTTCTCAAGTTGTCAGTCTTGGTGCCACTACGCTGAAGGTCACCTGCAGCATCAATGTATGAGTGTCTGGCTCCCGTGAGATGCTTTCCCAATTGACCCCCTCTTATCCTCTGTCCTATGGGTTGCAGTTTTACGGGGCTTGACCCATATCTTGGGTTGTTTTGGATCCGTTTTAACCATGATGGGAGGGTGAAAAAAGAGAGAGGGCACCAATTCAGAAATGACCTAGGCAGGTCTAGCAAGCAGCCACGCCACAAAATATTTAATGTACCTTTTTTTATAATTTATGATGCTTTTAACTGTGTGATTATGTTTTAGGTGCTCTTACTATTATTTATTGGTGTTTAAATGTTCTTCTGTTTTTATTGTGTTTTAACAATTTTGCCAGTGTATTTTTTGATTATGAGGCTGACGTCTCGAACTATCAATAAACCGGAATTGGAATGGGAAATGATCTAGGAAGGGCCCTCCCAAACAAATGGACCAGCACACAACCAGCAGAGCCAGGCACTCTCCATGGACGATAAGTAGGCCAGCAAAGAGACTCTGCAAGCACCTCAAATCACTCAAAATCCTAAGCACCATAAAGCCTGTACTCCACCAGGATCTCAATAGTCCACTTGCCCAAAATATGACTGTCACCACATGTTCTCAAAACCAGCGGATCAGTCAATGGAGAAGACAATATTCGCAAAGCACGCTGACCCTCTAGTGGGAAATCTAGGGCCACACCCTGGTCGCCATACAGCACAAGGAGATAAGGCATAAGCAGCGCCTCACAGACAGACCCTCGATATTAGGCCCTAATCACGAGAGGTGCTGGGAGCTAGCCACACCAGCACACTAGTCACCGACTGCACCCGAGAGCCAGCCCACCCAGTACGGTCAAGACCCAGGCGCACCACGACCACCCACGCTTTCCTAACCATCCCCCAGCAGAGAGAGCACTGTACAGCCGAAAAGAATCACATGGGGGAATGGGCCTCCGGGGCATGCCTACACCCCTACCACTACCTACCGGAGAGAATGCTAATCACGCTGTTGCATCCCCCGCTTGTGCTCTGCGTCAACAGGCCCCTTACAGCAGTGCAGCGAAGTGAGAATAGGAGGAGGCGGACACCAGGGCATAGAGCTGCTTCGATGCAAGGCACGACAAGCCGTACCGCCAGGTTACACTTAGGCCGCCAGCCACAAGGCCTGTCAACAGCCCCCAATGGGGCAAGAGCAGCAGCCCTCCCCCAGTGGGAGTATCACTTTCAATCTCGGTGCACCTTAGTTGCACCAAAACACCTGTGCTGCAGAGATGTAGGTGATCAGCTCCAATGATGGATGGATTGCAGCAGATAGTGTGAGTTCGGGAGTGAAGCTCCCTATTCAGGCAGCCATCTTGGTCAGCTACAGGCCACCTCCCACCCCATACATGGGTAGGTATATACATATTACAGAGTGCCAGTAGCTGCTCTGTACTTATACTCACAGAGATAGGAATTCCTCAGATTTTTGGTTGCTAATAGCTTTGCAACCATCTGGCGAATCTCCATAAAACTTTGCAGCCCTATTGATTTTTCTACATTGGGTAGTGATGTAAAGTTTCATGGTGATTAGTTAAGGGGGTGCAAAGAAAAAAAGGGTGGGGGTCCCAAAACACATTTTCCGCCCAATTTATTTTCCATAGATTTTTGTATCAGATGTAGGGCCAAAATGGCTGAATGTATTTACATGAAATATGCTTGGAATATCAATTATGTTGTGGAAAGGATCCTCTTTACTAATTCATGAAAATCTATTTATTAGTTTTGTAGTTATAAGGGATGAAAAGTTAGTGATAATCTTAGGAATTTTTGCGGTATACACTGGTACCTACCAAAGACAAAACACAAAATTATTGGCTTTTGACAGCCCTTAAAAAATAAAAAGGTTAGCTGTATTGTTTGTTCTGGGTTTCAAGGGCAGATTTAGGTTGCTAGTGTTTTAAAATGTATAAAAGCACACAAGGCACTCTACTAAAGGCATTAAACTCAGGGAAATGTGTTTCTATTGTTTTATATGTTAAAAATTGTTTTTACGGGGTACTGCAGTACTACCACAAAACTATCTAGGTAGTATTGAGATATCTATGGAATTGAAAAAAAATACAAATACACAGAACTTAATGGTTCTGCACTCTAGAACACTACACTGTATGCCACTGCATGCTATGCACTGCATTGTATGTCACTGCACTCTACAACACACCTCTGTATGCCACACCACTCTACCGCACTCCACTCCACACCACTGCACTGAACGCCACTGTAATGTACAACACTATTCAACGCCACTGCACTGTAAGCGGCTGCACTCTGCTCTGCTGCACTACACTCTATGCCAATGTACTAAACTCTGCACCACTCTAGTCTACCCCACTGCACCCTACACTACTGCAGTTTGTGCCACTCCACTGTACTCTACGCCATGGCACTCTATGCTACAGCACTCTGCACCACCCTATGTCATTGTACACCAGTGCACTCTATGCCACTGCACTCTACTCAAGGTCACTGCACTCTATGCCACAGCACTGCATGCCTCTCTACTGTACACCATATCACTTCAATCCACACAGTGCCACTCTGCGCAGCTCTTTCCCACTCTACTGCTCATAATGGCACTCTACTGTATACCACTCTACTCTGTGCCACTCCAAGCCACTGTCCACTCCACTCCACCCTATGTCACTCTACTCTACTTTCCTGTACGCCACTGTTTGCCACTGCACTCTACACCACGTTAGTCTGCACCACTCTACTCTATGTTACTAGACTCTATGCCACTCTACACTGCACTACTCTACTGTACACCACTGCACTCAACACCACTCCACTCTACAACACTATACACCACGCTACTGTGTTCCACTGTACACCACTGCAGTCTAGACCACTGAACACTACTATGCACCACTGCACTCTATGCCTCTCTACTCTACCCCAATTCACTCTATCCCACTTTACTCTACTCTGTACCACTCAACTCCATGACACTGCAGTCTATGTCACAGTACTCTACTCTGTAGTATTGTGCTCTATCCCACTTTACTCTACACCACTCTACTCTACTTTATTCTACCCACTTCACTGTATGCCACTCTACAGTTTTTTATTCTAGTCCACTGTACCCCACTTCACTCTACACCACTCTACGCCACTCTACTGTACTCCACTTTATGCTACAGCACTAAATTGTGCAGCACTCTACTCAACCCACTCCAGTGTACCCCAGTTCACCCCACTTCACTGTACGCTGCACTACCCTATGCTACTCTGCTCTACCCCTCTTCACTGTACTCTGCACCACTCTACTTTGTAACACTGCACTGTGACCACTGTACTCCACTCTGTACCACTCTACTCTATGTCACTGCACTACTGCTCTTTAAGCCACCGCAGTGTCCTCTACCCCCACTTAACTCTATACCATTCTACTCGACCTTACTTCACTCCACTCTACTTTACTCTACCCCAGTTCACTCTAAGCCACTCTACTATATACCATTCAAGTCTACACCAGTCTACTCTACCCCACTGCACTCTGACCCACTTCACTGTATTCCACTTCACTCTACCCCTCTCTACTGTACGCTATTCTATTCTGTCCCACTCACTCTACCCCACTTCCCCATACCCCATTTCACTGTACACCACTCTACTCTATACCACTCCACTATATGCCATTCTACTCTACCCCCTTCGCTCTACACCTCTCTACTTTACTCTGCACCACTCTACGGCACTTCACTCTACGCCACTGCACTGTACTCTACCCCACTTCATGCTATACCACTCTCTCCCCACTTCACTCTACCCCGCTGTAGTCCATGCCACTCTTCTCTACCCCACTTCAATTAACCCCACTTCACCCTACCTCACTTCAGTTTATCCCACTCTATGCTACGCCACTTTACTGTACCCTGATTCACTCTACCCCTCTTCACATATCCCACTTCACTCTACCTCACTTCAAAGTACCTCACTTTGCCCTTCACGCCCCTATTCTACGCCACTGTACTCTATGCCACTCTACTCCATGCCACTTTAATCTACCCTACGTCACCCTACGCCACTCTACTCTGTGCCATTGTATTCTATGCCACTCTACTCTACTCTACTACAAGCCACTCTATTCAACTCCACTCTACTCTACTGCACTCTATGCCACACACCACTGCACTCAACAGTACAGTACCACTGTACTGTATGCCACTGCACTCTACGCACCGAACTCTACACTACTGCATTCTAGGCCACTCTACTCTGTGCCACTGCACTGTATGCCATTGAAACCTACTCAATATCACTGCAGCCTACCTCACTCTAGTGTAGTTTGTACCACTCTACTGTAGCCCACTGCACTCAATGCCAATGTACTCTACATCACTGCACTGTCCATCATTGTACTCTGCCATTGGACTACTCTCCAGTCTCCATCTCTCTACTCCACTGCACTTTACCCCAGTGCACTATACGCCACTCCACTCTATTCTTCCCCACTCTATGCTACTGCACTCGGTGCCACTGAACTCTACTCTGCACCACTCTACTCTACGCTACTGCACTCTATGCCATTCTACTCTGTGCCACTCTAATGTAGGTCATTTCAAGCCATTTTACTCCATCCCACTGTACGCCACTCTATTCCACTCTACTCCACTGTATGCCACACCACACCACTCTACGTCATGCCACTCCACAAGGTACTGTGATAATATTCAAATGTTAAACAAATATTTCTATATGGAAGAATTAATACCAAAATATACATCATTATATGATTAGATACTGTTTTTTTCAAACAAAAAAAGTAGAAATTCAATAAAACAATGATTGAACATAAGTTATAATTAGGAAAACCTAATGTATTATTTCTATACAAAAACAACTGAAACCACACAAACCTTAGAAATTAAAAAGTTATGGTTATAACTTACAGTCATAATTTCCGCCTTGACCAAAACTTTCTATAACTTGTGCACCCTTGGAAGACACAGTGTTGTAAAGTTTCTAGGAAGACTAAATTAACTATAACTTGTGCCTTCACCAAACAGTGCTTACACCAATTTCATATTACATCACTTACAGCATGTTCAGTCATAGCATTCATAACAACACTCATGCTATCTCAAATTACATTATCTATAAGGCCACTATGCACGGTAGAGGTGGAGCCCACAGATCTCGAGATGTGATGACAGCCATTTTAGGACCAAGGGACTGAGAACCCTGCTCTTGGAACTAAGTTTAAAAAAAGACATAAGGGACAGGGTAGGGATACCCTGCCTCTTAGTTCCAGAGGGACACCTTTGGGGCCAAAAATATAATAAAAAAATACTGCAAAATTGTGGTGGGTCTGTGACTTTCCGCTTAAATAAATAAATTAAAAAAACATTTTAATAAAAAGAACACTCCTGGGTGGTCCAGGGCCCAGGGTGTTGCACATGCTATTTCATATGGAGAAGGGGATGTGCAGTCCCTCTCCTTGGACCATTTCCTGGCCCCAGGGACCCCATCCCCCAGGGCCCATTTATTTATTAAGGGAATGGGTGAGCAACTCTCATCCCAGGGCTATTTCCAGGCCCAGGGACCTCCATCCCCAAGGGACGATTTATTCATTAAGGGGAGGAGTATGCGGTCAGCCTCCCCTGGCCATTTCCAGACCCTGGGGACCCCATTGCCTGGGGCCAAGTTAAAAATTAAGGGGAGGGTGTGCAGCTCCCCCATCCTAAGCCTCCTTGAGGCCCCAGGTATTCCATCTCTGAGGGCCAAAAAACATAATAGGGGCAGGGCAGGGAGCATGCAGAATTCCCCAACCCTTTGCTGGGCCCTGGGGACCCCATTCTCGAGGACAGGTTCAGTCACGGTGTTCTGAGAACCCCACCCCTCCGGACAGCGTCTTTTACCTACGAGTGAGAGCGCAGGCAGGAAAGTCTTATGTGCTCCCACACAGTGGGAGCAAAATCTGCTCCTGCTGGGTTGGAGCACAAAAATTTCTCCCTTCCCGGGAAACACAGAATTGCTTTCACCTGGCAGGAGCAGGAAGAAGGGCTGCTCCCGCCAAAGGGAGCAATGCCGACTTCCGTCACACCCAGGATGGGTGCAGGCAGGGGACCCGGTGGGATTGCAGGGTCCTTGGGGCTCTTCCCATATTCCCCAATGTTGGATATGCTGTGGGGTACCCCAAGTGGGCATCGAGATACCCCAGTATTAAAAAATGTTTTAAAACATGTTGCTGGCTCCAGCATGAGCCATGGAGCCACTTGCAGGAAGACAATGGGGCCGCGGGGCCCTGGGGCTCCCCCTGAGACACCAAGCAAAAACAAAAACTGATGTGGGTGTTCTGGGTGGGTAC
This sequence comes from Pleurodeles waltl, assembly GCF_031143425.1. Lineage (NCBI taxonomy): Eukaryota > Metazoa > Chordata > Amphibia > Caudata > Salamandridae > Pleurodeles > Pleurodeles waltl. The sequence continues at coordinate 22,385,140 of NC_090443.1, read as the reverse complement.
TATATAACTCATTCCCTAGAGTAACTATACGTCACGCCTTCGCCATGCACTGCTAATTACTCCACATATGACATCACTCATGATATGTTCTATAACATGATTGATAACATCACTGCAACATCTGAAATGATAGCTGTATCTGGTGATTTTCAGTGGGGTTGTTTGTTTAAAATCGTATGTTGAAACTGACATTTCACCTAGCAAAAATGTCCTTTCAACTTTAGATTTTCTAGTGAATTTTTAAAGCTTTTTCAGTGCCTAATATGGGCCTGATTTAGCTATTGGAGGACGGATTACTTCGTCACAACAGTGATGGATATCCTGTCCGCCAAAATCTAAATCCCATTATATTCTATGGGATTTAGCTTTCGACAGACAGGATATCCGTCACCGTCGTGATGGAATAACCCATCTGCCAATATCTAAATCAGGCCCTATAACTATCACTTTAACCCTTTGTTTATTTCAGTGAAGTTCAGTTTTTTTCTTAAAAGTAAATTACTTTGATTATATAAATTATTGGTTTTGTAATTAAACATGTAAATAAAGTATTTTTGTATATATATATATATATATATATATATATATATATATATATATATATATCTATATATATATAATGTCATTTTTCTTTTTTACATTAATATTGCATAATGCAGCCAGAAAAAGCCAACCACAAGGAGTGAAGGAGTCCCTGCATTCCCAAGCTGATGAGCAAAAGCGACAGCGCTGGGATAGCTCAGAAACAGCAATTACTTTTCTTAGGGTCAATATTCTATTAATCCCAGGAAAAACAGAGTTAATATAGTTTAAGTATTTAGGGAGGGGGGCTGCACATAAAAACATGCAGATGATCCCCCTGCCCAGACTTGAGGCATCACCAGCAGCAAAATATAAATAAATTAGCCCATGAAGGGCATTATGGGGTTCTCCTTGTTAGGATCAGTGAATATTAAATGAGCAGCTCCAGCCGCCCATTTATGTTTCTTCGATTTTTTAATATTAAAAAAGAAATGTGGGTATCTTGGTCACTCAAACCTTTAATGTTTCTTGGTGGCTGCTGGGGGAGCTCCAGGTCCCCTCTGGCCCCTCTGGCTCCCTGCAATTCCATGGGGTTTTGCAGGAGTCAGCAACAGTATATTTAAAAAAATCACTGGGGTGCTCTGGTGCCCACATGAGGCTCCCCACATAATTTTTTATACTGGAAGCTGCGGGAGGGGGCAGGGCTCCTGCAGCCCCGCCATCTCCCTGCAAGTGGCCCCATTCTATGGGACAGCACTGGAGATGGACACTTTTTTTTTGTGGTGCCTGGTGCCCACCTGGGACACCCCACTACATACAACATATAGGACTACAGGAGGAGCCCTGCCGGCTTCCCTGCCAGTACCCATCCAGGGTGTTAGTGGGAGCCAGTGTTGCTTCTACCTGGCGGGAATAGCTTTTCTTTCTGCTTCAACTGTGCAGGATCATTTCGGTGTTTACCTACATGAGAGCAGGGGAGGGAGAAGCTTTTGTGGTCCTGCCCAACAGGAGTAGTTTCTGCTCCCAGCAGGTTGAAGAACAAGAAGCCTTCCCTGCCCATGCCCTTGGGGAAGGAAAAAAGGGTGCCCTAGGGGATGGGGTCCCCAGGACACTGTCCCTGGGCCTGCACCAAGAAACAGGGTCCCTGTGACCATACCATGACTCAGGGAGGAGAGCAGCACACCCCCTCCCCATTATTAAAATTTCAACCCTGAGGATGGGGTCCAGGGCATCTTTGCGGCTTGGAGACTTTGATTGATAACAACAGCTTTTATTACGTCGGCACGTTCGCTCCCATGAGACTTAGCATCTCATCCGACCGACCGATTTCATTGGCTGGCTGCAACATGAAAGAAAGTGTTGCAGCTGCCATTACTGGACACAGGGACTTGGTCAACGTGCCTTGAAATTTAAAAAAAGGAGATAGTAGTGGTCATCATAGAGATACCCTGACCTCCTGTGGCCAAAATAAAAAAACAAATCAGCCCACCAGTCAGGCAGGACTCTTTTTTTTTTTTTTTTTTAATAGCTCTTGCACGAGTCCCATGGGACCCAGAACGGTCCTATGCATGGCCCTGTGGAACTCCAGTGGGAGCCAGTGCAGACCTCTGTGCTCTTGCAGGAATCCCAAGGTACCAAAAAAAATTATAAAAAAGAAAGAATGTTGGGAACGGGTCCACGGGCAGTTGACTGCTCGTTGGGGTGATTGATGGCTACTCATGAGCGGTTGACTGCTCGTGGGTTTCCGGTGGCAGGCCCTGAGACCAGCCATGTGCAGCGCACTCCCAAAGGCCTTGGCCACTCGCAGTTGATTCGGTGCAGGCCCCTGTCACGCACAACTGAAGACTATATTACTTTGTTTAAAGATCATAGAAATAAATAAAAAAAATGGATTATGGTGGGGTTATGCGTAAGTAAAATAGATGTAAACTTATAGTTAAACCAGAGATTGAAGTGGAGTTCTACATAGGTGTGCTACAAGTAAAAAAAGTTATACTTATACAAGTTATATGTATAAGTCAGTTACGTATAAGTGGTGAATTCCAGTGTTTTTTTAAAAAACTGTAGTGTTGTTATTATTGGAAGACCTACATATACCAACTATATATATGAAACCCCATATATATATATATATATATATATATACACACATATATATAAAACCCCATATATATAAAAAACGGTAGTATCCTAAACCTCAAACCCATAGCTAGGTAACCTAAATTCTCACATAGAATTGGCACAACAGACACCCAACCTTGAACACATCTTACTAACTACCACATACAGTCAAACTATAGAACACACATTCAAACTCATGCTCATTAACCCTCACTCTGCAATACTCCACACACCAGACATAGCAGACCTTATCACCTATTGAAAGCTGGACACCAGCTCTATCACAGCATTATGTTATGGCCGGGACATTTTTCCGTACAGGGTCCCCCCCTGCCATTAGGCCTCCTTCAACATATTGAGGTTTCCAGAATGCCACTCTGTACTCCTCTCTATGTTGTTTTGTCTTTAATCCTTGGACCTCTAGTCCAGCAAATATTTTTTTAAACTGTCCCACGTCCTCATTCTCTTCCATGTCCCATTTGCGCAGTCCAATCTACAAATCCCTCTTGCCGGCCTGACCTACTCTAGCGCATTTGGTGCCTCAGGTTATAGCCATTTCCTACAGATTTCTCTGCGTTCAACCAAAACGAGAATGAAAATTAACCGTGACTGGTTCTTCCCCAATTTAGTACTGGGCCCTTCACCCATCAAGATGGCAAATATGTCTAAAGCCAGGCTTACGTTTATCTCCCTCTTAAATATATTTCATTGGAGGGAACTAATAGACAACAGAAAACCTAATACTTGCCGCACATTCCTATAATGTCGAGTATTGTATAGGTGCTCAATACATTCAAAACATGCCTGTTGTCAAGCATGTGTGTCGAAACAAGAAATCTTGTACCAGCAAGCTAAATTTATAAAAAAGTGAGAATGGAGCACACATAGGATAGTATCATTCTATTGTCAGTTCTAAAGTGGTCATAACCCACTAAATTGTGTAAGAGAACCGTAGTAATATAAATATATCCAAATGTGGTATCAGTGCAATGTATGATAATTAAAAAGTTAGAAAACAAAGGAAAAAATTAATTAATAAATCATAATCATTACGTTTAATACATAGCAAAAAAAATATTATTTTCCAAAATTTACAATACAACTAAAGTACCATACCAAATAACCTATCAATACATGAAAAAGTTCACCAGAAATTAGACTTTTATATATTCGAATCAACAACAGAGCGGTTCGTCCCTTAACATGTTCAAACAAAGTCCAACAAATTGGTTATAGGGGTGGAAATTATCCACTCTGATGATTTTGAAGCGGAAGGATTTGTCTTCATCCAATAGGAAAAAGGGTTGTCAAGTTCATCCAAATTCAGCCGACACGTGTTTCGTCCTTCAATGGACTTTATCAAGGCTTTTTCTTTTTATTTTTCGTTGTTTTTTGTTAGAAATATGAATCCAAAGTTTTCTCAAAATCATGGAGAATCTGTACTTAAAAATCTCCATTTGTAAAATGTGTCTATAGAGGTCCAATATCAGCCTGACATCCAAATATAGGGTGCCTTTACAAGTCGTGTGTCATCAGGTAGTCGATCCTTCGGTTACGGCTTCAAATCCCTCTTAAATATGCCTGATAAAATTTTACCACTTCTTGCCAGAAGAGTTGGAGCTTCGGACACTGCCAGAAGAGATGGACATCATCAGCCTCTTCTAGACCACACTTCAGACAGCACCTTCTTGTTGGTCCTCCTAACTTCATCAGTATCTTTGGAGGCCAATATGCCCTCTGTACTGTAAACAGGTGATTTCTCCTTAACGGGCAGATTTCACCACATGCCAAAGTGTAGCCATAAATACTTGCCAGATATTCAGTAGCTCCAACTCCGGCAGGTCCGACTTCCACTTCTCCTCTGGCAGTGTTAACGGCCCATCTTCCCCCTGCACCAGCATCCAATACCACTTAGACACTTCCTTCTTCTGTAAAATTGGCCCCAGTAGTTTCTTTTCTCTTTCAACTTCTCCGGTTCGGAAGTCTCTTTGCGTTCTTACCCAGCTGGCTAGTTGGTAATATTTAAACTTCGTTATCGTCTTTCCTGTAAGTCAATCAAGTTCATCCCACATTGCCAGTGCCCCCTCTTTTTGCAACTGTCCCCACATTGTTACCCCAACATTTTTTAAAGGAAGTGCTAAAGCATCTTGTAAACACTGGTGTACCTGGAGAATGCCATATTGGAGTGAAATGGCTACAATATGGGATGTTTAAAATGCTCCTGACTTGTTTCCATATTTTAAACATGGTTATTAATGTTGTTAGCCTAATCTTCTTAAAATATTTGGGGTGACCAAATTTAAATAGAAAATGTGCACCTCTGACCTCCTGGCTTTCAGTTAACGCTCGGTATAGGGAGGAAGTCTGCTTAAAATTTGCTCGTAACAATAACCTTACTTTTTGTAATTGAAAGGCCCAGTTGTGGACTTGAAAATCTGGTAACGCATTCCTCCATCAACCTTTTTCTTGCATAGGTTTTTCTAAGCAATACGCACCCCTATGTGAGCCCATAAAATAATATTTATTTCTGCTTTGAGCTTGTTAAACCAGTGTGTTTTAAATTCAAGTGGGATGGCGTTAAAAATGAATGTAAACTTCGGTATCATCATTTTAACTGTGTTATACCTTCCAATAAATGAGAGTGAAAGACTGTCCCAGGAGTTCAAGAGCCTCTTTGTTTCTACTACAAGTTTACCAAAATTAACTTGCGCCATCTGATTTATATCCTTAACCACTTGCACCCTCTAGATATCTGATTTCATTTTTCTCCAACAGAAGGCCTGATTCTGTGTTCCAGGACATCAATTTGATTTGCTTTATTTTGCACCTGGATAACTTCCGAAATCCGTCATAATCGTTTTTATCACCTGAAGGGTGCTTCTGCAGGTCTGTGTGAAGATCATCAGGTCATTTGCATATAATGCCACCTTCTTCTCCCAATTTAGGTATTTGAATGGGATAATTTATTGTTCCTCCCTCAGCTGGACTGCTAAGGATTCGATATGGATTAAAGAGTAAAGGTAAAAAAGAGCAGCCCTGCCGTGTTCTTCTCTGTATTTGAATTTCATCAGTAAGGTTACTGTTAATCAAGACCCTAGCCCCTGGTTGATTATAAATTACCTTGATCGCATTAAGAAAGCGATTCCCCAGCCCGCAATGATTGATCACTGCATATAAGAAAGTCCACCTTACTCTGTCAAAAGCTTTCACAGCATCCAAAGCCATTATAGTCAAAGGTAGTTTTCCTTCCGTTGCTACGTCTGTAGCTGCTACTAGATCATGCGTCAGCTCTTACAACTGTCTCCCTTTCATAAACCCTTTTTGGTCTGCCTGTATCAAACTCCCCAACACTTTCTCCAGCCTTCTAGCCAAGACCGGTGTATACATTTTATAAACCTTATTTAAGAAAGATATAGGCCTATATGACTCACAGGCTTTAGGGGTTTTCAGGGGTTTTAAAAGTATGTTAATTACAGCATCATCCCAGGAGGCTGGTTGGGCACTGATGCCCTTATATATAGCGTTCAGCAACGTAGTCATGATCGGAGTTAGCTCCTCTCTTAGTTCCCTCTATAGCTCACTTGGTAGGGAGTCTGGTCCTGAGGCTTTCCCCTGTTTCAACTCCTTGATTACTTTATTTATTTCCTCTGAGCTTATCTCTTGGTTTAGGCGCTGTTGTTGATCTAACTGTAAGATGGGGAGGTTTATTTCACTGAGCCAGCTAGTTATCTGCCCTTCTGGATTTGAGGTCTCATCTGAATATAAAAATTGAACAAAAATCCCTAAAAGCCTGCTCTATACTTTGATTATCTAAGCAACGCTCCCCTTTCTCCATTATAACTATTTCCACAATCACATTCTTTGTCTTTTCTACCCTAGTTTTCCAGGCAAGCATCCTGCCTCATCCCTCCCTGTACCCATAATGGGCCAGCTTACTTGCCTCCCATCTCTTTTTCACGCGAACCTCGAAGTAGTTGGCCAATTCTTCTCTTGCCTCTCTAAGTTTATTTGTGCAGTTAACCTGCGCCTGATCATGACAGGATTCCAGTTCTCTTTGACATTCTCCTACCATGTCCTCCAATGTCTTTACTCTAGACCCATGAACCTTCCTACTAAAGACTGCATCACTTATTATTCTTTCCCCGATATAGGTTTTGTAAGTGTCCCAGACCACAATAATAGGGACAGACCCTTTATTCACATAAAAAAAATTGAATGTAACTTCCTTAAGTTGACTATAGCCGGATCATTAAATAGTGACCTATCTAAAGTCCATCATCCTTCACCTGTCCCTCCTTCTAACGCAACCTCAAGTTTTACCGCAGAGTGGTTGGAGAAGTGTTCTGGTAAGTGTGCCACTTCTTTTACTTTGGGAGCCAGATGCCTACTGATCAAAAAGAAATGTATTCTAGAGTAGTGCCCATATTTTTTTATTATGGTATATATAATCCTTCTCTGTTCCTGATCTCTGCCTCAAAATATCTGTTAGGCCCAGATCCCTTATCAGGCGGTGGACACCTTCCCTCATCTTTGATGATCCAACTGCAATATAATTCCCTACCCTGATTAAAGCTGCTTGGCACCCTAAACCAGTTAACATTCCAGGACAGGACCCTTAGCCTCCATTTATTTATCATATCAACCCTCTATCCTCTACCCTTATAACCTTTGTCTCATATGAGGATTTGTTTCCTTTTTAACCCACATGCTTCCTACCACGTGCAACAACCCTTCCCCCTAAACCTATCCGAATGTGTCCCATCCTCCATCCTCCCTGTAAACCTCCCTGGGGAATGAATCCACACCTCCTTTGATTGGGTATCACTGACACTCTTGGGCTCCATCTCCACAGTAGCTACACGCAACTCCCTTTCATTTGCTGAATTAGGTTCTGAACCACAGTGGGTTCCCTTATACTATACATTTTATTATTCCATATGATCTTGAGGGTTGCTGGAAATTTCAAGCTGGCAACTGCACCAATGGATCTGAGTTCTTGTATAAATTTACCTAATTTCCATTGATGATCTTGTGTTGCTTTGGAGATATCTGACCTAATCCGAAAGGATATCTTACCCTTCTTAAAACAGTTGACTCTTATAAGCTTCTGAGGGAATCTACTCTTTTATAGAGTAAGTCTTGAAATTCACCAATATCTTCCTCGGTTTTTCCCTATTTCGGTTTCTTTTACAGGGGTCTTGATGAGTCCTCTGAATATCTGCTTCCAGATCCACCATAGCTGTTGATGGGATATGTTCCTTTATCAGATCGACCACAAATCCTTTTAGATCTCCTCCTTCAAAACCTTCAGGGACATTCAATATTCTGATATTGTTCCTCCGCGCATTATCCTCCAGTATCTCTATTTCGTCACTTAGTTCTCTTTTACTAGATTTCAGTGTTTGGATCTCCCCTCGATTGATGTCAATCTTTTTATTTAAACCTTCGATGGAGGCCTCCATCTTACATATCTTCTCTGAAAGTTCACCCATTTTTACCTCCAAATTCTTACAAGCCCCCTGGTTCTTCTCTGAAATTGTAAATTTCTGCTTTATCTCTATCGTAAGTACCCCTTATAGTGACTCTATACTAGCGCTGTTCTCTGAGTCTGAGTTCTGGTTACCTGTATCCAGTAGTGACTGATTTTGGGACTTTTCTCAGGTGCCCCATCGCTCTCTTGCTCGGGGAAAACCTGACTTACGACTTGAAACTTATTTGTACATGTGGGCACTGACCTACTCTCCACAGATACGTCTTGGGAGACTGACATGTTTGACAGACATAAAATATTCTGTCTCTCCCCTCTGTTTTTTGCTTGAACTTTATAAAACAGAATGCAGAGAAGGGGTGATTTTTGGTTTACCCCATGTATTTACCGATGTGCTCTGCTTATCTTTATCTATTGTTTTTGTTTTAGTTGTGTTGTAAGTGCTAAGTGGGTGGCCTGCTTTTCTGGCCCTATACACGCACCCCAAGTAGGCACAGATTACATTGTTTCCGAATTATCCTATTTCGTCTCCCTAATATTCCTCAACCCCATCAAGGGTTCTTTCTTTTCCCTTCAATAGATCAAAACATAGCCAGTTCCCTTCCCTTTTGCCTCATCATTACTAAGAATAGCTCTTATTAACTTCTGTGATATTCCGGTCAGAGGGAGCTCATCTCCACAAGTATTTTCCCAGTCTGCCTCCTGGGGGACATAGAGTTACACCCAGGGCACTCCTGCTCACTGCACTCCCCACTTGTCCCCCAACTTGTTGTGACTGTGCTCCACTTGTCCTGGAAGCACACCCGGGCTTCAGCATGCCGCTCCCTGTGGCCCCCTAGCTGCTCTTCCCAAAGGCTCTAACCTGCCAACAGTACCTCTCGGTATTTTGAGCCCATCTCCTTCATCTCCCTGCAGCCGGATCATTCAGCGGTCCTCGGTGAATCCAATATGGTAGTGAAAGTGAAAAAACAAAAGGTCATGTTGCAATTCTTTCTGTTGCAATCCTCTGTCGTCCGTCGTGAGTGTAAGTACTGGGTCCGGAGCCCGTGGCCGTCTCCTTAGCGAGCCGCCATGTTCCCCTCACAGTCAATGCCCAGTTGCTCCTCTAGGCTACATCATCTATTGTGCAGGCTGTTCACATAAGAAGGGAGTAGGCCTCTCTGTTATCCATAAGTCCTCTTTGTCCTGCATCCTCGGCAAACAAATATTATAAACTTCATGGAGCTGCTGACATGCCATTTACCACTCTGCAATTCAGATTGCCTCCATCCATCTCATCAACATGCCTCCTGGACAGAACAAGGACGCCATTGATGAATTCTCACATCACTTTGCCACATCATCCATTCAACATGCCCATACCACTCTCTTGGATGACTTCAACTACCCAGACAATACAAACTCAAACATAACAAGAGACACCCTCCTCAACCTTATCAACACACTTCATGTGGTACAGCATTTCACAACCAACAAACTTCAAAGGCCACATCCTCGAACTTGTTTATACAACATCACCAACAATCCAATACAAAACAACTATCCCCTTGAATTGGACCGACCACTTTGCCATTTCTATCTTCCTGCTCCACATCCTACCAACAAACCAAGGTCAATACAAAAGAGTAGACCAAACCTTCAGATCCTTTTAAGACATTTCAGAAGGCAGCCTAATGCTTGAATTCATTCCTCACTTTATAAGCTCCACGTACAACATCAACACTCTCCTAAACTACGTCAGCACCTTTTGGAAAACTATGTGTATATCCATGTCCCACTTAAAATGCAAAAGTGCAAGCCAAAGCTGTCAGCACCCAGGTACTCTAAAGACCTTGCTGACAATAAATAGGCTATCTGCAGATAGAAAGGAAAATGTAAGAAAAACAGAACTCCCAGTGACCTCATTATACTGAAGTCATGGGCACAACACACAGGTAGCTTATAACTAGGGCCACTGGAACTACTGTATGTGATTCAACCGCTGCAACCTTTTTAGCATAATTATGGTTTTGCTGCATTTGCCACATAATTCATTATCTGCTGCATAATTTGCACATTTTAACAAAAACATGTTTCTAACTCAAATGGGTGAAAAGTTACAAAAAATGTTGCAATATGTGTTCATACGCAGTGGAAGGCCTTTCACAACAGTTAACTGGTCATCTTTAGTTTGCTTATTTCTCTGTTAGGTTGTTAAACTTGTATTAAATAGGTGACATCTTTCCCCAGTCAGTACTGCCATCTGTAAAAATTTAAAAATAATGAAGTAATACTATCAAAATATGTGCTCCATTACACCACATAATTCGCCTTTTCTTGCTGCATAATTTAGTCAAGCTGAAGAATTTGGTACTCCCCTGACGCATAATTCGAGTGGGCCTGTTCATAACATCAGCAAAGAAAGGAAACTAGCATTCCAAACCATCAATGAAGCCACCAACAGAAGCAGAAAACTTTTCAAGACAAGCATCACCCCCTGCCAATTCCATCTATTCTTCAATATACAGAAAAGTGCAAGGCCTTTAAACTCTTTTTCAGTGAACAAATATAGAAGGTCTGACAGCACATCAACAAAGCCAAGCCTACTTCATCTCTTATGCCCATCCTTTTCTGTAGTATCCCACCAAGGTCATCCTGCAAAGCCCTGTCTCTTGCAGATCTCAACAAAATACTCAACTTTTAAAGCAATGTCTTGTGAAAATGATGTGTTTCGCTGGTCCTTCATCAACTCTCTCTCTGGGGACACTCCCTCACCCCTACTTACTAGTTTCAGTGCCTCAGTTACTCACTAAGGCATCTTCCTAGAAGCTCTCAAGACAGGCCATATCTTCCCATTACTAAAGAAACCTACATTAAACTCTGATAACCTCGCCAAATACTGACCCATCACTAACCTACCATTCATCAGCAAGACCATTGAAAAAGCAGTCAGTGCTCAAATTCAAGTTCACATTGATGCCACCCATCTTCTGCATGAATACCTGTCTGCCCTTACCAGGACCCTACCAGCACAGCTTCCTACAGCCCCATTGCTATTCCGGGAGCAGATTGTAAAATCCTGGGGAAAATATTGTCTGCTTTATATGCCCAAATCTTGCCAGAACTCATCAACTCAGATGAAAACCGGTTTGTCTCCGGGTGCAGTACCTCTTGCAATCTTCGGTGCCTTTTCCATAGTCAGGACCAGGTATGGGATTGGTATCCCTTTTCGTTGTGCCAGGTGTTGGACCTGGAGCAGGCGTTTGACTTCCTTGACTGGACTTACCTTTTCCACGAAATTACGCAGATGGGCATCGGTAGCCGCCTTCCTGCTTACATGTGACTTCTGTACACAAAACCTCCCTCACGGGTCTGAGTGGGCCGACTCATCTCAGAAGCTTTTCCTGTGGAGTGCGGTAAGTGACAGGGGTACCTACTTTCAACTCTACTTTTTGCATTGGCCAGGGAACCTCTGGCTATTTATCTTCACCGGGATGGCATACACTGGAGTATCCCCCTTGCGGACAGGACACACATGGTGTTACCCTTCGCAGGAGACCTCCTCCTGTTCTGCCTTGACACATGAGCAAATCCTATTAACATGCAATCATTTACTAGGATATCAGGCTTAAAGGTCAATTGGTGCAAGTATTCCAATTACCCATTGCATGACAATTAGGCCCCACAAGAAAACGCTATAGACAGCACCGCCCTTACTTGGCAAAACTCTGCAGTCAAATATTTGGGAATCCGACTATAACACCTCCCAGCTGATCTCTTTGCAGGAAATCTGTGTCCTGTGTTAGCATCGTTGAAACCTTTAGGATCTTTTTGTACAAAACTTCCACTTGCCACGAAGAGGAGGGTTGCACTATCAAAGATGGGGATCCTCTCTAGTCTTCTGTATTACCTTGCCAACCTTCCAGCGATTCTCCCATACAGTTATTTTCAGGGCCTTGACTCCCTGCTGACTAAACTCATTAGAGGGAGCGGTCGTCAGCAGATAGCTCTGCGGAAGCTGCAATTACCCACTCATTTGAGGCATATTTCCTAGTGGCCCAACTGCAATGGGTCACCAGTTGGATAGCCTGTCAATATCCTGGTAAAACCTGCCACCATTCCCCACCACTTACTGCCACCGCTGTAAGAGGCCTTTCACTCCCATGGACAATACCAGATCCTGAGTGCTTCCTCCAGTTTTGCGTTGTCTCCAAATGCAACATCAGGACCCACACTCTCACGCAACATGTCCTTCGATATGCTCCAGGATTTCCTCTAATAGGCCTTCCTTGTTGCTGAGGTACATATTCGACTGCAGCTCTACATAGATGGCAGGAATGCTCTATTACCATGGCCGGTGACCTATTCTCAGATGGTCATCTTCTCTCTTTTGCTCAACTCCAGACAGACCTTGACCTCCTTGTTAGGCAATTACTTACCTGTCACCAACTCCACAACACCTGCTACAGGCTATGGCTGACTAGGTACGAGGAACCCCTCCACCCATGCCGTGTTACAAGCAATACTTATCACGGGGAGGGACGGCGTTTGATCACTTGGCTGTATAAGGGGGATTTCCAGTCACACTTGTACCTCACTGGGCCCTCTCCGCACTAAATGGGAGGACGTCATTGGGTGAGTATTGAACGATAGGGAATGGACTCAGACCCTAGCATTTACACACACTGTCTTGAGAAATGCTAGGTTTAAGAACATACAGTTCCACGTTCTACACCATGCATATCTAACATCCTGCACAACTCAATTGGCACTTCCCTACTGCAAATCTAATTTGTCCCCGATGTCGGTTGGGTAACACTGACCTCCAGCACATGCAAAGGTCATGCCCAGCACATTGTCCGTAAACGCTTTGCTAGCCCAGCCCTGCTGCTAGCCCAGAGAATACACAATAATGGAAGTCCTATTCTGCTCTGTCCTTGGAGGCATGGCAGGGCGCAGTACGGAGAAGGGGAACTGTGGAGGGCACAGTTCTCCGATACGAAGAGGCACATCATCTCCTCAGACGCCCTAGCTCCCTTGAATGGGACACACTATCGACACACTTTGTGCATCTAACAACCCCAGAAATCCCCCCAGAGTCTACTGTACCAACATTCTTGGTTTGAGGCCTTAATAAATATGTTAACCCCTACTCACTCTTGGTTCCCTGAGTTTCCCTGGACGTACTATCGCCCATCTCCTTTTATCCTGAAACACATTATCTCACCACTCAATTGTGTCTCACTATATATTATCTTCACAAATCCAATACATTGTGCCTGCCCCTCCCGCCCCCTCTGCACATAACCCTTCACATTTTGTGCTGTACTTGCCACTGTCCCACATCCCACACCCTAGTTCTCGATCTGATCTCCCCCCACTGTTATTGTTTGTCATATTGCTCTAACAGGACTCAGACTATCATTTGTAATGGATGCAGCCCGCTCTGTGTCTTGAGGCCTTTTGTATTGCCTATCTTGGCATATAAGAAAATCACACTGTTTTATTGTTTTTCTCTTCATTGTAAAAATCCAATAAAAATAATAGTTAAAAAAATGACTACCAGTCTGGCTTCAGATCATGCTTCAGCACAGACACAGCTTCCTTACAAATTTACATATTGTAGACAATGCTCTCCTGATTATAGATGAAAATGAACCCGGTCTCCTGATATTCGTCTGACCTTTCTCTTTATTTTTCCCTATTTTCATACTCCCAGCCGAGACCACAACAGGTTTAGACAAACTGCTCCACCGGCAGCTGGGAACAGAATTTTTGGTAGGGGTTACATCCTCAATATATGTTTAGAACATGCTCCGGCCAGGAGTCCATGTGCCTGGTGGCCCTTCACGCTTCCTACTACAGTCTGATTACTATCATATCAAACCTATCACTGTCCTTCAAAATGAGGCACCATGGTGTACTGACGGGTTACGGTCTAGTGGTCCTGATGACCGGACCCCGGGAACCTGACCCGTAAGGCGGGGACAGTTTCCGGGGAAGAAAAAAGTTAATAAAAACACCGGAGCAGGAGAGAAGCATCTACCCAACTCCGAGAGAACGATTATACTGCGTGCGTGTGTTTATTGGGGGGGGCGTGCGGCAAAAGCCTTGAGTGCCCGCTCTCATTACAACACTGGCGATGAGGATGGTTTTCGGCCCCACGCCTACCCCGTGAAGGACAAGTGCGAGGAAGGACCACCCCCACTGTGACCGCATTTCGGAAAGCACGTTCGGATCAACGCGCAGGATGCACTACACCATTCTTAGACGGTGAGCAGGCTGGACCAAGTGCAGCAAAGACCTGCTGCTCCTACTACAGTGGAGCTGCCAATGGGTGAGCCCTGTCTAAATGTCCGACTGGTGCAGGCCCCCGAACTTCCAGCACTTACATTACACAACGGCCCAGTAAAAACAAGAGAAAAAGAAAATGAATATGTGACTGTCACAAAGCATACTGAAATGAGTGGAGGGGCAAAACAAGCATTGTGCGAAATCAGGCAACACCTCCAATACTGAGAAAAATAACAACCATCCAACAGAAAAATAAACAAACATAAATAGCCTGATCATCATGGCAGAAGAGCCAACACCAGCTACTCTCCAACCACCACAACACACAATGGCTGGTGTGCTCCCGCCCTTCATTGAGCTAGGGGACCCTGCCACGGCATCACCTAGATGGAAGATATTGGTCGGACACCTGGAGAACTACTACGTACTCACCTACGAGAAGGACGGAGCGGTCAAGAGCTCCTTACTTCTACACTTAGTGGGCGACAAAATATATAAACTATTCAGACGCCTGCCGAACACCGGTGCCTACGATGACTTCGATGCGGCAGTGAGAGCCCTGAATGTGCATTTCGACCCACAGTTGAACCGAACACTTCAAACTACGACAGGCAAGGCAGAGAGAAAGGAAATCCATCGACCAGTTTTACGCTCAACTCCGGGAGCTAGCAAGCACATCCAACGAAGATGACCAACAGAAGGAGGTTTGAGCAAAAATTATACAAGAGTGCTGGAACAAGACACTGAGAGGACTGATATTGAGACACCTTAATATCAGTCTGGATGAGATCCTAATCATGGCACGATCCCACGATTTGTCTGCGGCCAGAGCAGCGGAGATGGACATGGCAATGTCACATATGCCAGAGAAAACCCTGCTGGTTAAATCAGAACGTGCAGACACGGTGCAGCTACAACAAACAAAAAGGAAACCTAGACTGTATGCCCCCGCTAATTCAGGAGGACTGTGTGAATATTGTGGCAGGGAAGAACACAACCCAAGAGACTGCCCGGGTCGAGGGAGGACATGCTCCAACTGCGGCAAACTGAATCACTTCGCAGCTATCTGCAAAGGAGGGATGAGGGGAAGAGGAGTGAGAGGGAGCCACCCACCCACCAAGGCGGTCAAACAACTAGCGCACATGCAGCTTGAAGTGCGTACTACCGAGGGTCACGATATGCCCTAGAAGATTCCTCTCCCGGGGTAGAAGAAGAAGTGTTTTTAATACCATTCACAAATGATTTAAAGAGACACCGGTGGCCTCAGCCCACATGCATGATCGAAGTAGCAGGGTCTCCGGTCAAGACCCTCGTAGACTCGTAGACACAGGAGCGTCAGTGAATGTGATGGGTGTGCAACAGTATCGCCGACTCCAGCCCCGACCACCCCTGACCCCATCAAACACCAAAATATTCACATATGGAAGCCGCGTGCCGCTGCCTCTCAAGGGACGTATGGCCGTGACGGTGTAGGCTGAGGGCCGGACAATCAACACCAAATTCCACATAGTAGACAGGGAAGCAGATACGCTCCTTGGCAGTCAAGCAGGAGAGGAACTGGGTCTGGTCATGTTTGCAAACAGCATCAGGACATGCCAAATAGACAAGCTGTTCGGGAGATTCCCGAACTTATTCACAGGCCTGGGGTGCCTCAAAGCACCTCCAATCAAGCTACAGATTGACAAAGCCACGAAGCCGGTTGTCTTACGACACCGGCGGATACCATTTCACCTGAGACCACTAGTAGAAAAAGAGCTGGCAAGACGTCATTGAGAGAGTATCCGGTCCCACTCCCTGGTTGTCACCCATGGTGATCGCAGAGAAACTGAAACAACCTGGGAAAATTTGGCTCTGCATTGACATGAGACTTCACAACCAGGCCATCAAGAGAGAGAGGTACATCACCCCGACCATAGACGACATCATCGCCGATTTGAATGGCTCTAAGTGGTTCTCCAAATTAGACTTGAACGCGGGTTATCTCCAACTAAGGCTGGCGGAGGAGAGTAGATATATCACAACATTCTCAACCCACCTTGGTTTGAGAAGGTACAAACGCCTGAGTTTCAGCATGTCATCCACAGCGAAGGTGTTTCAGGACGCCATTCGACAGACTCTGTCTGGATTACAAGGTGTCATGAATGTCAGTGATGACATACTAATCTACTCAGCAACGGCGGAGGATCACCATCAGCACTTGAAGGACACCATCCAACGATGAGCATGGGCTCACCCTCTACAGAGACAGTGCATGTTTTTTCAGACATCGATTGAGTTTTTCAGATACTTGTTTAACCAAGAAGGTATCCAAGTGGACCCACGAAAGTCCAATGCCATCTGGAAAGCTCCGCCCCTGAAGACGAATACCGATGCCCCATGGGTATGAGGGAGCCGGGAGGAAGAAGCGTTCCAAGCACTCAAGAAGGCCCTTCTGTGTGAAACGACCATGGCAAACTTTAACCCTGCAAAGAAGACAGAACTGGTGGTCGATGCGAGCCCAGTAGGCTTAGCACCAGACATAGCACAAGAGAGTGAGCTAGGTCGATGGGCCCCACTAGCCTATGCCAGCAAGGTTTTAACATTGACCGAACAACGCTATTCTCAAACCGAAAGGGAGGCCCTGGGGCCATTAAATGGGCGTATGGTCACTTCCACCTTTACCTACAAGGAAGACCCTTTCGTATGGTCACTGACCATCAACCACTTGTCCCTCTGTTCAAGGGGAGCGCACTGCACCCGCCTCCACAAATTGAACAGTGGGAAATTCAGCTCCAGCTCTATTGCATTGATGTAATATACCAACCTGGGGCCAAAAATCCCACGGATTTCCTATCCAGACATCCTTCGGAACCGGCTCAGGCCGCCAGCCAAGATGAAGAAGACACTGAAGCACACATGGGAGTACTAGCTCAGGGTAGTTGTCCTAAGGTGCTCAGTGCAAAGGAAATTGCAGAAGCCATCCTGGAGGATGAAGTATTGCTGAGAGTCAAACTAGCATAGGAAGATGGCTCCTGGCACAATTTGTGTCCGGCACACAGGGAACTGGACCATGGCGGAGCGAAAACAACTGTCAAAACTATGGAGAGTCCGAAATGAACTAAGCTTGACGCCTGATGGCCTTCTCCTCCGGGTCACTGGCTAGTTATTCCCATATGACTACAAACGCGTGTGATCATGCTGGCACACGGAGGTCATAAGTGTATGACCAAAATGAAAGTGTGCATGAGGGAGAAGGTGTGGTTCACTGAACTTGAAGAGGGAGTGGATCTGTGTGTGCAACAATGCCCAGCCTGTCAGCTAAAGACCATCCCTGAGGTACCGGCTCCAATCATTACTGAAAAAGCCTGCAAGACCCCATGGTCGCAAAGTAGTTTGGACTTTGGAAGTTTTCCGGATTGCTGGATCACCCTAGCTCTCATAGATGGGTACTCCAAATATCCATTTGTGGAGGTCATGGCATCCACTGCCTTTGCACATGTGGGTCAGGTCCTGGAGAAAATATTTGGCATGTTTGGTCTCCCGGAAGAAATCAAAACTGATAATGGACCCCCATTCTAAGGACATGAATTTCAAGATATGATGAGGTGCCTCGGCATTAAACATCAAAAAATGATGCTGCAGTGCCTCAGGCCAATGGAGAGGTTGAACGGTTTATGCGGACACTGACTAAGACTCTTAGGATTGCCACATTAGAAACCAGTGACCCGAAACTCAGCCATCATCGATTCCTACGAGAGTACATAGGAACCCCTCACTGCACCACCGGCTGGACTCCGTGGTCACTAATGCTTGCTGGACTGAGGCGAGATACTATTCCCACAGCCCCAGGCTGGGGGCCCACCCCGTATCACCCGAGGGATAAACAAACCAGGAGGAAGAAAGTAAATGAGAAGGTGAGCAAAAGATGATGTTCTATGGTAAGAGACATCTGAGTAGGCGACAAGGTAATAATCAAGGACCAGAAACCCGGCTCGAAATTCCGCATGCACTATGAACCAGGGGTGTGGACAGGGATTGGGGTCTCCAGAACCATGGTGACAGCAAGAAAAGGTAATGAGCAGGTAACATGAAATGTGTCATGGTTTAAAAAGGCAACTTTTGCTGAGGCTCCTGATGATCAGGAACCAGATAACCAACTCCCAGACTGTTACGCTAATGAGGGTCCCAGACATGATCAGGAGGAGGAGCTGCCTTCAGCAGCTGGGCCACTCCTTCCAAGGCAGCCGGTGACTAGCACTACAGTGACTCAAGACGGCGAGATGAGATCCCAGTCTGGAAGGTACAATTTGAGACCCAATCCCCTACCCAGCCAGAGACTAAAAGATTTTGTGTGCACATTGGTTGTGTAAGTGTTTTGGTCCAGTTGGGGAGGGATGTACTGTTGGGTTATGTTCTAGTTGTCCTAATGCCTGGACCCCAGGAACCTGACCTGGAAGGCGGGGACGATTTCCGGGGAAGAGAAAATGTAATAAAAATGCCAGAGCGGGAGAGAAGCATCTACCCGACTCCGAGAGAACGGCAATTCTGCGTGCGCATGTTTATTGGGATGGCACGCGGCAAAAGCCTTGTGAGTGCCCGTGCACATTACAACACATGGTTCCGCTCTTCTAATTTTGGATGAACTAGAAACTATTAGGTTACATTGCTTGACAACACCCCTGACTTTGTTATATTTCGTTTAAATATGAATTGAGGTTTGAGATTGATTACAAATGTTGTCGTCTTAAGTACATGCTAACACATACTGAAATACACATGCTGCACTAAGCGAGCATTAGTAATACTGCAACCTGAATTGTGTCTGTCTTCCAATAACCTGGCCAGGTAACAACTATTTTAATTAATTTATTTTAATTCTCAAAGATACCAGTAATCCAACCCCTTGCTCTTACTCCCACTAAGACAAACTCTTAACCTTACTGAAACCACTGACCTCGTTTTCTAAATCCCATATTTAACACCGAGGTCCCTGACAAGGAGGGATTTTTTTAGAAAATATATAGCATATATATTTTGTTCATTTCATTAACAGATTTTTTGTTGTTTTTGTTTTCCTCATAGCTCTTCTGTTTTGTTCTTTTTTTTCTTCTTCTGTTTCCTGCATGTCTGATATATTTGTTGAATATTAGGTGCATTTACTTGATTACAGAGCCTTGAAAAACATGTGCTGGAAGCTAGCTAGATCTTGCTCATACTTATCTGAATAAACATATGTGTTTAAGATGCAACATTTGAACTTAATTGTATCATTAATTACTGGAGATTAAGCTCATAATCCAATAATAGCTGTGATTTAAAAAAAAAAAAGGTCTGCCCTATTTGTTTCAAATTTCGCCATAATGAGGCCCTAATAGGATGAATGTTTTTTGGTTTGCTGATAATTTTGGTGTTGTTTGACAAATCTTCACTAAACACTGCAAAGAAAGTACATCCAACTCAGCTCCTTACTTGAAAGCTTCTGGGTGATCCATCAAGTGAGAGGCAGAGAGAAAGGGGGAGTGGGCCCAAAGCACTTTTTCACCCAGGCATTTTACACAGGAAAGGTTAGACAACATTAGAGCCAAAATGACTGAAAAGAATAATTACACAAAATATGGCAGAAATATAGGGGCCCAATGCACAAAGGTAAACTTAGACGTTTGGTCTAAACTTAGACCAAAAGTCTTAAGTTTCTGACTTTAGGAATTCAAAAAGGGCATTTACATTCGTACTTGGGGCAGATTCTCCGCACTCAGGGTGGAATCTCTGCACCTGGGGCAGAGTAATTGCAATTTCACACATCTGCCGTATATTATGACCACCTGCATCCCAGCACTACCAACCACATAAAAGCAACACACATCCAAGGCTCTGGTCTTTCCACACTGACACTACGCCTTCCTGCACTCTGCCAGGAAATACTGGAAACATGCTACATTTGAGAAGGAAGAAAAAGTATACTGAGGAGGAGACCACCATGATACTCAAGTACATAGTGAGGAACTACAAAAGACTGCATGATCTCCCCCCTTACAGCAGGAGTGCCACACAGAAGGCAGCCCTACAGCAACATTTGGCTTCCGCAGTCACAGCATTGGGGGAGGATGTCATTATAGTCATAGACCTCAAGAAGAAGTGTCAGAATGAGAAAAGGTGGGTGAAGGAGAAGTACAGCTGGATTGAAGTGGTCAGTGCTCTTCCTGCTGGACCAACTGGAGCCCGCCTCCAGCTCACCCCACTTGAGGAATGTCCTCTCCACCATGGATCCCCACCTATTCCATGGGCTGCATGAGAGTGATGACCACAATGTGGTACCAGGTATTATGTGATGAATCAAATAGTGACATCAAATGTTAAATATCTGCTATACACTACAAACTTGATTATGTTTTTTGACCCAAAAATTTGTAAATTGCATGGTGAGTCAGACTCTCCTGTGTCTCATTTAGACCATTGCATTAAAAGTTCCATGATGCTTTGTGATGGAAATTGCAACTTCAAATTCCTCAGTACAAAACAGTGGCCTGTCACTGCTGGTGTATAACATTGGTAAATGGCAATAGATGTGCCACATTCACTCACCATTACTGCAAGGGTGCAAGTATGTGACAAGTTGCATATATTCAACTTGTTTTGACATTTCTCATGTATTCTCACATACAGCCAGAGTACAGTCACCCACTCCAACAGAGGTCCCTTCATCAGCAGGGAGGCAAAGTTATGGGGCCCATCAACCCATACCACCAGCACACACTGGTACTTAAATATAGCCAGGAGAGGGTCACAACACTGTGATTAGACAAACCATTGATTTATTACATACTATCCATCAACAGTCCCAAACTTTTAAACTGAACTAGGTAATGCTGTGCATCACATGTGCCAACTAGAGTGTAAACTGAAAACACACATATCATTGTGGGTCCTGTGAAATTGTCCAGAATACCAAAGCCCACAGTGATCTCTGCTACATATATGGATGTGACATCTGGTCAGGCACCAGACACTGTACAGATGCAGGCTCATAGTAAGTACACTTAATAATGACTTTACCAAATGTTCATGCTCCTAAAAAGTAACCTAAATATCATCTGTGTGTGGCTAATATAAGTGTTGTCTCTAATCTCCATATGCCCACATATGGCTCATAGAAGTATACCATTTCATAACATGACGAATGAAAGAATGACTGAAAGTGTATGGTAAGTGAGTATAGTGCTTACCTATTTGCTCATATAGGGCATGATTTAGAGTTTGGCAGAGGGGGTTACTCTGTCACGAACTTTAAATATGGACCTGTACGTTACATTACAACTGATGTCAGGACTCCCTCAATGTTCCCGTAGTGGCCACAGCAGTGAAACCCACTACCATCTGTCCTCTGTCCATCATGTAAAAGTGCCATGCAATGTTGTAAACTATTGAATCCCAATTCATTCATAATGACCAAAACCTTGTGGAAGGATATTAGTAGATTTAGCAAGTTGTGCATGGCATTGGTGTGTAAAATGTCCCCAACATAATAAGTGATGTGTGTGTCAAGTATGCATGCAAACATATAACTTATGCAGAACATTAAGATGCTGTCATTTCCTTCTCAAGCTGATGGCTCAAGGAGCACATCATCTTATTCACACTCAAACAGGCAGGTCCAGCAGCTGACAAGAAGGAGGATCTCAATGCCACACAGGGCTGTGGTTGGAGCTGGTGAGTTTGCTTTTGTATTGCACGTCTGCATTAAACCCCTTAATGCTACGGTTTGAGCTGTCACGGGTAGGTGTACACAAGCCTGATAACAGGTTGGACATCCCTTGATGCACAGGTCATTTTACTCAACCTTTGTGTTGCACCATACATTATTTTAAAGGCACATACTTAGTCTGTTGTAACTGCTGTCTTTCAGCTGCTGCAGAAGATGAGTCGCTTGTGGGAGAAGAATCATCCACCAGTGTCGGGCGTCAGGCAATCCAAGGGGAGAACCCACTTCTCTTCCATACAGCCTTGTCAGCTGACAGTAATGTACAGCAGGAATACGAGGAAGTAGAGGAGGAGGACGCGAAGGAAGCCGAGGAGGAGGAAGAAGATCTGGCACTGTTTGCAGAGGATGTTGAGCTGATCCTCTGAACACTGTTGTTGGTCCACTCAATCAATCAATCAATCATTAAATTTATAAAGCGCGCTATGTACCCGTTAGGGTTTCGAGGCGCTGGGGGGAGGGGGGGTGGGGGTGGGGGGGGTAGCTGCTATCGTTCGAAGAGCCATGTCTTGAGGAGTCTCCTGAAGGTGAGGAGGTCCTGGGTCTGGCGTAGTGAGGTCGGGAGTGAGTTCCAGGTCTTGGTGGCGAGGTAGGAGAAGGATCTGCCGCCAGAGGTCTTGCGCTGGATTCGGGGGACGATGGCGAGGGCAAGGTTGGCAGAGCGTAGTTGGCGTGAGGGAACGTAGAAGTTGAGTCTGGTGTTCAGGTAGGTGGGTCCGGTGTCGTGTAGTGCCTTGTGTGCGTGGGTGAGGAGTTTAAAGGTGATCCTCTTGTCCACGGGGAGCCAGTGGAGGTCCTTCCGGTGGTGGGAGATGTGACATCGGCGGGGTATGTCGAGGATCAGGCAGGCGGATGCGTTCTGGATGCGTTGAAGTCGTTTGATGTCTTTTGTTGGGATGCCTGTGTAGAGTGCGTTGCCGTAGTCGAGTCTGCTACTGACGAGGGCTTGGGTCACCATCTTTCTGGTTCCTGTTGGAATCCACTTGAAGATCCTGCGGAGCATGCGGAGGGTGTTAAAACAGGAAGAGGAGACAGCGTTGATCTGTTTGGACATGGTGAGAGCGGAGTCGAGGATGAAGCCGAGGTTTCGTGCGTGGCTGGCTGGGGTGGGTGGGGGGCCCAGGGCGGTGGGCCACCAAGAGTCGTTCCAGGCCGAGGGGGTGCGACCGAGGATGAGGACTTCCGTCTTGTCGGAGTTGAGTTTCAGGCGGCTGTTGCTCATCCATTCGGCGATGGATTTCAGTCCCTCGTGGAGGTTGGCTTTGGCGGTGAGAGGATCTTTGGTCAGGGAGAGGACGAGCTGGGTGTCGTCGGTGTAGGAGAGGATGCTGAGGTTGTGCTGGCGGGCCAGTTGTGCGAGGGGGGCCATGTAGATGTTGAACAGCGTTGGGCTTAGTGAGGAGCCTTGGGGGACGCCGCAGATGAGGTTGGTGGCTTCGGAGTGGAAGGGTGAGAGTCGGACTCTCTGGGTTCTGTCGGAGAGAAAAGAGGAGATCCAGTTGAGGGCTTTGTCTTGGATACCGGCTTCGTGGAGGCGATTTAGTAGGGTGCGGTGGCAGACCGTGTCGAAGGCAGCGGAGAGGTCTAGGAGGATGAGGGCTGAGGTTTCGCCGTTGTCCATTTGTTGTCTGATGTCATCTGTGGCGGCGAGGAGTGCAGTCTCTGTGCTGTGGTTGCGTCTGAAACCGGATTGGGAAGGGTCTAGGATGGAGTTGTCTTCGAGGTAGTGGGAGAGCTGTGCGTTGACGATCTTCTCGATGACTTTCGCTGGGAAAGGGAG
The DNA here is from genome assembly GCF_031143425.1 of Pleurodeles waltl. Lineage (NCBI taxonomy): Eukaryota > Metazoa > Chordata > Amphibia > Caudata > Salamandridae > Pleurodeles > Pleurodeles waltl. Next base: position 22,361,221 of record NC_090443.1, on the reverse strand, counting down.
GAGGGAGATCGGACGGAAGTTTTTGAGGTCGTTGAGGTCAGCCTTAGGTTTCTTGAGGAGGGGTTGGATTTCTGCGTGCTTCCAGCTGTCCGGGAAGGTAGCGGTGTTGAAGGAAAGGTTGATGATCTTGCGGAGTTTGGGGGCGATGGTGACGTCGGCTTTGTTGAAAACGTGATGTGGGCAGGGGTCAGAGGGAGATCCTGAGTGGATGGAGTTCATGGTCTTTAGGGTTTCGGCGTCGTCTACTTGGGTCCAGGTGGTGATGCGGTCGGCGTGGGAGGAGTTATTGGGGGTGGGGTCTGGCGGAGGTGTGGGCAAAAGATTGAAGCCCACACCTGCTCTGCATAGTGCCTCCCACTCCACCCCAAGCATTGTTCATTCCCAGCAGTCAGCCAACCAGCCATAGCATTTACATGTCCCTACACAACCGTCAATCCCTTACAGGCCTCACATCAAGGTCAGACGTGTAGGTTACCCTACACACCCCTCCCATGACAGTGTATCTCAGAGCTTCTCTCCATCATCTAACGGACCTAGCATTCCTGGTGAGGAACAGGTATCCCCTAAGCACCAATCTCTGACCCACCAGCAATTTACCTCCGCTGCTGGACCTGATGGTGTTATCCGAGGCCATCCCATGCGGAGGAGACTGGCGGTTGGTCATACTGGCCAGTGGGAGAAGGACCTTTTCCAACAGCAGGCGGATGTGAGGCAGGACATTCGTGCCATAGGGGCTATTCTGGCTGATATTTCAGACTCATTACAGGACATGTAGAAATTACCTCATATGGTCCACAGAATGACCCAAGTCTTGGATAGTATGGATAAATCTTGACAAGACATGTCAAAGAAGATGAATTACATCATAATCAGCCACAGGGAAGAGAGTGCAAGACACCATTCATTGGCCTTGAAGATGATGGAGGGTGTGTTGAAAATGATCCAAGGGAGTCTTCATTCTCCACACGTGGAGGGGACCCAACACATCTCCCTGCACTACATCACACCCAGCCACCGGTACCACAACATGTACATGAAACCTCCCCCACCATCACAGGCACCATTCCCCTTGCACACGCCATACATTGTACAGTCACATCCCCCTCCTGCCCAGTCACATCCTCAACCTACAGAGGCACCATCCCCGTGCGTGTTCAGTCACATCCCCCACCATTACAACCACCCTCATTCTCTGTACAGTCACAGGCACCACCCCCCACACACGTCAGCACCAACACGTCAAATGCACTTACTCACAGAGACCCTCCCCATCACAATTGCGAAGTCACAATAGGGATCCCCCTTGATCAATGTAAAATATGTTTTCACTACCCTTTGTAAAATAAATAGATTGAGCAAGGGGACTTGGAGGTGGGTGGGCAAAATAAATATAACATGCCAGAAAGTGCTAGGGGAATCAGTTTATGTACAAGGGGTTGAAAAAAAACAATCACAAGTTCAAACAAAGTTCAGTCATTGGCCATCCTCATCCTCCTTGATGACAATGTGAAAATCCTCTGCATCTGTGGACTCCTCTTGGCTGGCCGGTGCAGGACCAGACACTGCACGGGAGGGGGCAACATGAGGGGCATGAGGAGTAGCAGGGGAAACAGAGAAGGAAGACGCACTTGGAGACACCATTGCAGTGGTGATGGGGGTGTTGCGCCAACACACACAATAAGGCTGCACCCAAGAAAGTGATGGAGGCACTGAGGTGAGCCATGTCTCGGTATTGTGCCTCTCAGAACATACAGAGTTCATCTTGAATATCTTGTAAGATCGGAGAGGACTTACGCCCGTCAGCCTCAGGTACCAGCACCTGTTCCTGTGAGGTACCCCAAGGAATAACTGTACATGGAGGGGTCTGGGTAGAACACGAGGGATGTGGGGTGTCGGGGGCAGGTGTCTCCCTCAGCTCCTCTGGGCAGGCACATGGAGGAGGAGTAGTGGTAGGGGATGCAGCTAGAGGCCCGGTGAAATTGAGCCTCAGGAATTAGGGAAGGTTTAGTGGCAGGCTCAGATGGCAATGGTGCCTGCCCTGGGGACACCACTTCAAACCCTGGTCTTCTGGGCTGGGGGAGCCCCACTTTTCCCTTCCCCCACCTGGCTGGTGGTGTCCCTCTCAAAGTCACCCCCCCTCCAATGTCTGCAGCACTCACCCAGGCAGTTAGTGATGCTGTATCGTCTGTTTGGGTGGGTGTACTTCCCCTGCTCTGGTCTTCTTCTCCCTCCTCCTCCTCACTTTTAGTGTTGAGAGGCCATACCCGCCTATGAGCTGAGGTTCCACTTCCCTGCTCCAGGTCCTGGGTAGATGTCCCTTGGCAAACCCCATCCACTGAAATAGAAGGCAAACAGTTATGTAGTTGGTGTACAAAACACCACAGACCTCACTACAATATTGAGTAAGGGCTGACTTTGTAATCTTTTGATCTCAATGTAATGTTTTGGGAGGGGAAAAGTATATGTTCATTCACTGTAATGACTTGATATTAGACACACTATAACATCTGTCTCAAGCTTGCTGTGTATCCTCTTCGAAATTTACTAACCCTCACATTCATCAGTGGTGAATGTGAGCTACAGGACATTCAAACAGATATTTTCTAATGTAAAATATCACAAGTGGGGATAGGACACAGTCAGGATGGATTTAGCCACACCTAAAAGTGGTTCTAGGACTATCCTGTAATGTGCATGGTAAACACTCATACGCTTATTATAAAATGTCATCTGTTGTGTGGCATATGGAAGCAACACGTACCTGCATAAGAGGGTCTACGGATACAAAGGCTTGAATATCACCTTATATAAGATGTGAGTCAAAATATAGGGATAACCACAGGGAACATTGGACAGTGTACATGGCAAGTGCCTCATATAGCATGTCGGGATAGCTCTGTTTACTGTTATACACATGTGCATAGTTAGGACGTTGTCCTCTTTTATATGATTGTACCATTTTGCTTTTGGCAAGTATCACAAAGTCAGCCCTAACTTCATAACACAAAATATGTTATTCAATCTTTAAACAAATTATAACAAAAAGCATGCATGAGACCGCATTCTATACCCAAAGCCCTCACATACCAACATTAAACATTGTGCAAGCCCTTCATTCCCCATTGGTTACAACAGTTATGAGGTCCTTAGACTAGTTTGGATTTAGTAAGTGCATTTATTCTGAAAATGCTAATTTTCACCAGTTGTGTTTACTACATTACAAGTCCCAGGATGCCCTCTTAAAGCAACCTTTCTATTGTTCTAGGAAGACCTTGACCTCATAAATACTGTAACCGTTTAGCACATAGGCTGAAGGCTGACGAGTACACATTAAGGCCCTCATTACAAGTTTGGGGGGGTGAACTCGTCCCGCCATCAGGCCGCCTGTACGACCAGAACACCATCGGGCCTATTAGGAGTTCACCACAGGGTCGGCGGGTGGAAACAGTGTTTCTGCCAGCTGGCCCTGCGGTAAACAGGGCCTTACTATTGACGCTGGCTCCAATTCAAGCCGGTGCCAATGCGGCGGTGGGTGCAGCAGCAGCATACGTCGCGCTTTCCACTGCCCGTAATTCGGGCAGTGGAAAGTGCAACGGTTCTGTTCCAGGCCAAGTGCATGGGCAGTGCAGGGGCCCCGAACGGGCACCCGGTACCCCCCTTTCCGCTAGCCTTTGCAGGGCAGGGTTACTGCCATGCAAAGGCTGACGGAAAGGGTACTCGTAATCCCCAGGGCATTGCTGCAAGCAGCGCTGCCCTGGCTGATTACAACTGCCGGCAACATGGCAGTCCCTGAGGTCCTAAGTAACATTTCTTTCACCACTAACATCGTACTACCAGACAGGGAAAAGCAGTTCATGCGTTTACCAGGTGTCTGCTGCTCAAGCTTTTCAAGCTAAGCATGGAGGGTCATCCCAGGTATTCTCAGGACCCGCCAGTACAGAGACGGGCCTATGTACATGTGGCAGGGAGGGCAGGCCAAAGTTCCTGGGCCTTGATCCTGGCCCAATGTTACAGGCCCTCCCTGCGCGTCCTGCACATCTTGGCCCGCCAATGGTAAACACCCACAGCACTGCAGCCCAATGCGATGTCCTGCCAGAATCTGTTGAGCAATGCAATACTCAGCTGTAGTTCTGGGTCCCTATAAAGCTGAGAGTACATATCAAGTACCCCCTCTGCTAGGATGTTTAATTCAGACTTGCTGAAAGGGGGTGCCTTGTCATCAAGTCCCTCAGCCATGTTGGGGACAACTCAGGTACAAAGAGCAGCAGGATGGCAGAGGATCTTGTTTGCAGGTGAGGATCGCTCAGAATAACTGTAAAATGGTTGCCAGGAGCTTCCTGTTATGAACTTCCTGATGTTTATTTCCTGTTTGTCATATCCTGTATGACATTGCTAGCTTTTGGCCTGAATGCAGAGTCTCGGGCCTGTGTGCGGAATCTCCGGTCTTTGTGCAGAGTGTATGCACTTGGGCTGGAGACTTCACACATGGGGCAGAGACCCAGCGCCTAAGCTGCATTACAATGAATAACATGACACACAGGCAACAAAAAGGCCGGAAATACAATACCTAATGTTACACACAACCATTTAAACCTTTTTTCTGCCCCATCCGCACCACATACAGAAGAGCACAACACTCATACAGGTGAATTAAGCTGGCCAAACTGTAATATGCATATGTATGATTGCATTGCATCACGTGAGGGCCACACAAAATTGTACATACATGATGCAAAGCTACATTTCAGAAAAAGAAGCAAAATAAAGCTACTTTGAGTGGCTTAGGATGGCCTCAGAAATCAGAAGTAGCAGTACACTGCACACGCTACTGTGTTACACTACTGTGCCCTGACGTGCAGTGGTTCTTTCTACGCAACACAAATAGATTTGGACACAGAAGAAAATTTTGAAGACAAGGTAACCTTGGAAGGGCACAATAGCCATACGCCTCCCCAGGTGAGGCACAATGAGGAGCCAATTCACTATTTGTCCAATGCAGCACACATTGAAAGAGGTCAAAGCCTCCCAGGTTTGTCTATGAGCATGAAAGTGCCTCTTCCTGCACAAATACAAATCTTCATGCAACACAAGCACCATTGCGCCATGGTGCAAAGGTGCCTGCATTGGCACTAGTCTCCCCATTTGGCACCTGCACAGGAGTATAGGACAGAAATGTGTCATATACCTCAGATATGGCCCTTCCTTGACAATTCAAAATTACAGAGTGCAGAGCAGGAAGGTGATGTCATGCACTGCCCTGCGCCACCTTTTAGTAAATATTCCCCCAAACTCATGACATGGCCTGACACCCCCATGTCACGTGTTTCGGGCCATTCTCCATCATACAGTCTGATGAACATCCAACCTCCTCTAAACAATGAGGAAGGTGTGCTTGTTTGAAGAGTAGGATTTTTAAAATCTTGAAGGTTGAAATTCACTTTTATAAATTTCAGTTATAATTCTAACTTTCCCTTCTTATACACAGTGCCAAAAGTAAATGACTCCATGCATGGGCATTGTTCATTGTGACACTTGGTGGCATATATTTGGGGATTTAGCAAAGGTTTGCGCAGCTAATCAGCTTGCAGCGCTTGCCAGCGTCATGTTGAAATGGCAGAGATACATTGTATCTATAGCATACAGCACATTTCTGTGCTTCCACCAGCACTGGTGGGCAATGGACTGCTTAGCGCCAACCCAGAAAGCCAAGTACCATGGTACAAGGGTGTCTGTGTTGCATGCAGGATTGTTTTGTGTGGTAAGGGGCACCGTCATGCACAAAAGCAATCCTGGGAGGTTTTCCTCTATGTATGCTGCACAATTAGAATGAGGAAAAAAGGCAGATAAACAATGAGATTTTGCCTGTTGCGCCTCCCTACGGAGGCATAAAGTTTTAACACATCCCCTTGTATACAAGGTCTTGTAAATTTTGGTATGCATCTGTATACCTGGGTTTTGGGTGGGAACATAAAACGCCTCCCTAGTGCAGAGTAAGGCAATGCAGCATTTTGTGAGGGCATTCAAAGCCGTGCAAAATTATATGTTTGCAAGGTCTGCGCCACCATTGCGTCACAAAAAGTGATGCTACAGTGACACAAAGGGCTTAAGAATATGGTCCTTGGTGTGTGGAAATTCTAAGATGTCCACTGTCCAGGTAGATAGCACTAATAAAATGACTAGGCAATGAAGTCGGTTGCAGATTTGTCCACACTTCACACTGACATCGGCACAAAATCTATAGCAGGGACTTTTGACTCTTGAAATCATTTGCTGTTGAAAAACCATGTGTAGGGTTTACAGAGAAGTCTCGGATGGAATTAATGGACAGGGTTAAATGACCACCAATCATCATTGACAACAGACTGTACAACCATAAAAAGTGCATAACACAACTAGTGGCTCAAGAGAAAAAAGTGCAAAACCAGCTAGTCACGCACCTGCATACCCTGCCCTTTGTCAGGTACAATGGCCGGGTTCCCTAGATCCAGACCTAAGTGAGGGTTAGGAGGTATGTGTAAGTCATGATATACTGCAATGTTGAGTATGACACAACAGGCTACTATAATCTTGTACACACCCTCAAGGGGATACAGCAGCACACCCCCTGTACGGTCAAGGCATCTGAAACTCAACTTTAGAAGTCCAAAAGTGTGCTCAGTTATGGCTTGTGTCCATATGTGTGCTCTATTGTACCTTTGCTGCGATACAGTGATTGCACGTCTTTATGGTGTAAGGGGATTGAGGGAAGAGCGCACATGCAGCATCACCTAGGGAAGGAAACAAACAGATTTTGGTGCATGTCCCTATAGCATTTATTTAGTTACTAAGATATGAATGGTACATGCAATGTCTGTTAGGATAATGTATGTTTAGCAAAACTATTTACATTGTGAAGGATGTGTATGAAAACAATTTACACATATGCAAACTTCTCTGTAGTTTATGTTCTTACCCAGAAACCACAGGTTACCAAATTCTCCCCCTGCCAGCTGCTGGGCCAGAGATGACCTGCGGAATTTGTAACTGTCATGCTACTGGGGAACACTGCATTCACATCCGTAAAGCAGCCACTGGCATTACACACACACTCTGCATATTAATGGAGTGCCAGCGGTGTTTGTTGCAGAAGATATGGGCATTGTGGCGAGGTGGCTGAAGTGCCACATGAGGGCAATCAATTGCACCAGTCACACGTGGGAAGCAGGATAAGATGTACAAATCCTTGGCAACCCTTTGCCTTCCGGTCAGTGTGTGGGGCACACAAATGTACTGATGCACTCACCTATTTATGAAGCGCAATACCTGACACCAGCATCAGTACTGTCCAGCCTGTAATATGGCAACAGTGTTACTGGACAACCTCTGGAAATGAGCCAGTGGCAAACAAATCATGAGCTGCTAGGATCCTGGCATAGGCTGGGGTGGCATGGGAGCAGCAGGTCACAGAATCAAGATCCTGCTCCCACTCAGAAACCATCTCCAAGATGACATAAGAGGGAAACCTGAATCTGGTCCTGACATCTTGGCTGGGCATCCAAATTAGGTTAATCCTTTGCCTGAAAATCATCTCTGCTCTCCTCCTCCTCACATAAGTTTGGCGCATGACCAGGGGCAACCCAACAAACACACTCAGTGACATGTTGAAAGGTCTGAAAGGCTTTGTGTGTGTCAGCTCAGCTTTTATGTTGGCAGTCAGGCTGTGATTGGCTAACGACTTCCAGTTGGAGCTGGGTGAGGGATGGTAAGCGTTGACACAGGTGTGTGTATGACTTGTTTAGAAGAAACTTAGGATTCTTATGTTTATTCATGGATTTGGAGTGGCATATTTCCTTCACAATTTGACTGTTTATGGGAGACTTTACATGACCCATGGTTGTATGTTACATGTGATATTGTAGAGAACATGTTTAGGTGCAATTATGTGTTATTACAACAATCTTGTGGTGGTGTAGTATTGTGTCTTTTTGACAAAACATTTCCCACTGCAAAACATACTCTACACATCCACATATGTAGCTGTCCAGTGCCTACATGTAGTTAATTAATATTGTCAGTGATGTATTATATGCTATTTTGGTTCTACATCTTGAGATTTTGTTTTCCTGCTCGAATGCGTATTCTCTGCCCCAAATGCAGAGAATCCGTCCAAGTGAGGATGTGAAAATACTGCTCGTCAATGCCCTTTGTGAATTCCCAAAAGTCGTAAATATAGACTTTTGATCCAAGTTTAGACCAAAAATCTAAGTTTACCTTTGTGAATCAGGCCCTAGATGTTTACCCAGAAAGCACGCTTTTTGTGATTTGGTGTATATATGTTCAGTACTTGTAAATGTAGAAGTATATTGAGAGTTGATCCAGTGAGACTCCTGTAGGAGTTCCATGGGATGCAAATTCAAAACTTGGAGGGATCTGATTGGTGGCAAGTGCTTTTTGTTCCTGTTGATCAGCTTGTGAGTCCCACAGGAGTGAGCAATGTCATTAGCTGGCTGCAACATGAAAGAAAATATTGCGGCTGCTGTTACAAGACAGAAGGACTTGGTCCCCATGTTCTGAAAATGTGAAAAAAATGATATTTTGGGGCAGGGTTTGGGGTACCCTGACCCCCTGGCCCATATGTGTCAGGGTCCCAGAAGGACCCTCCAGTGCCTAAAAACACAAAATTTAATTATATAATAATATACAAAAATATTGTTACATTGTATTTTTTACTAAAAAAGGCTATTATACTTTGTTAAATATAAATAAAACATGTTTTCTTTTTTAGTTTTTTTTTAATATTAAATAAGTGTATTTATATGCCTAACTAGTTAAAATCCATTATTTTTAATGAGAGGGTGTTGCAGTACCAGTAGTTGGCCATGTCCGGTGCTATATTAACTCCAGCTCTGAACTGAAGTACAGTTCCAACTGTTTTGGGTCTTTTTTATGTAATAACTTTAAAACTGCAGTTTGGGAATATGAATTGGCTTACTTTTTGTGGGGGGGTGCATGTGTCTTCCTAAACCCCTCCTTACCCCTCCCTTATATTTTCCCATTTTGTAGCATGTATTCTCCATTGCCAACCACTCCTCCCTGCCTTTCCCACATTTACTACTAAAACGTACGCTTACATATGCAGAGACTCTGCAGTCGGGTGGAGATCTCTGTGCAGAAAGAGATAAGAGAGTAAAAGGTGGAACCTTAACATGTAACTTTGTGAATAGCAGTTTGTAGTACATTAGTGGTTATATTGTAGTACTGCTAAACATACTACAAAATGCAATTTGTCAATAGGGCTGTTGGAGAGAAAGAGAGAGACAGAGAGGGGTGTATATATATCTAGTGAGAGAGAGAGAGGGAGGATACATAATGGGTGAATGTGTTATGTGGTCCAGTATTGACATTGAGGAGTTCTGATGACATCATGCTGGGTGATTTGTAAACATCACAAGAATCCCAAGATGACAATATAGCCCAATATTACACAGATAACCATTATTATTTTTTTATATTACATATTTTTTGGGGGGGAGTTAGCTTGAAAACTCTGTATTTGTCAACCTGCAGCTAACAATGGAGACTGATTGGAAATAGATTATCTAGGTTTTATTTATCTTCCATGAACAAACTGTTCATAAAACAATGTACAATGGTGAGGGCTATTGGATTTATGTGATACTGTGACTGCAGTGCTTACCGCATAATTATGCATTTACGGTATTTGCCATATAAGTTACTCAGTTCTCAAAAATGTTGTTTTAACTCAAATGGATGAAAATAATACCAGAAAATGTGCCACATACCTTGCTCTATTTGTCACACAATTTAGATAACCATGGCTTTAATTTGTTCCTCCTAGCTTCATAATCTTAATACCTCTGAAAATGGTACAGCTCTGCAAAGTGGTTTGTAGACTTTCGTTATGATGATTAAATCCACATTTCACATTAAACTGTGGGGCAGCCTGAAGTACTGATTCCATGTGATTCCTGGTTCTGACCCAGGTGGAAAAGATATTGATAGACTGTATAGTAGTGTTGTTCAGTTTTCACAAAAATTAAATAGGTTGTTCCTCACTGCTGATGTTTGAGTACTACCGAATTCCCTAATCAACAAATCTTTGATCTATTTTATTTTTCATTTTGTGTTACTTGTGCTGCCATCCATTAAGTGAACTATCTTCAGCTCCAGGAAAATTAAGTGAAATGAGAGGTGGACAGGTTGTTCACTTTGGAGATTCACTGCAGCACCATAGGTAAACAGTAAAGGTTTTCTTTTAGGCTTTGAGTGAATGTAAAATGAAACACAACCTTTTATTTTGAATCTTTGCAATTAGAATAGATATGAAAACGTATTGTCTTGTTCTTTGATTTACTTTCCTCTTTCAAGGGTTGAAGTCAGTTCACAAAATAGAGAGTTGCTTAAAAAAGTTAAGTTTAAGAAAAGGGGATTGTTTGTATTGCTATATATAGCAGAAGGTAAAACAATAATACTCAGGGACAAAATACTGTATTTTAATTTAGAAAACTGGATATTCCCATTAAATATAAGTTGTTTTTACTTGGAACTGGCCAGCAAGTCATTTTGATTGTTAATTAGGTCTAGTTGAGCTGGTTAGCATGGCTGTCTCCATACTTTGTGTGATCAAAAGAAAAAGAGCTTTAAGATGTACCACTGACAGTGGGCTCCATCACACATTGATTTCCTTAAGTGTAGCATTTGATTGGACATAAGATGTGTGCTTCTGCTGAGAAAGAGGGCCTGAAGTGCACTCTGTGCCTTGTGGGAAACTTTATGCCAATAAAGCAGAACTTAGATTATGGTAACAAGCCAATGATCAAGGCTATAAACTTGATCTGTTATTATGAAAACTTACAACAAAGGCAGTAGGTCTGATGTATTAATTGCAAAAGCATATGCTAAAGCCAATAGGTCTTTAAAGGTGCATTGCTATTACACTGTTTAAAAGCTTGCAGAGAGGTATTTTGTTATATGGAATCTCACAGATTAATGTAGTAGGCAAGGGGTTTGATGTTGGTTACCCTACCTGTCAATGGAGGGGTTGACATTTAGTACTGTGAAAATCTTTGTTAGGCCCTCTTAGGAGTGGGTGTTTTTTTTGTGAACTGTAACTTTGTACATATGTGTAGCTTTGTGAATTAATACCTGAGGTTTGCTTTGTTGAAAAGAGTTTACACAATACAGTAGGCTAAGGTAATTATGGTGAGAAGCAAGTGATACAAGCTGTAGGACTGATTAGTGCATTGGCAAAAGTAATGTTAGATGCCATAAGTCTATTTATTATGGAACAATACAAAACATGAAGTACACATGATTTATTTAGTGTCACAAGCACATGTAAAGCCAACAGGCATTAAGGGTGGTTTAATATTCCACTGTTCTAAATCCTATAGACAGGTACTTTGTAACATTAAATCTCACAGGTAACTTACTGGGAAAGGGTTTTAGTGTATGTTACCTCCTCTGAGCAAACCCTACAGATAGAAGATTTGCGCTTTGATAATTCTTGTTTGCTCCTACTAGGAAGGGTTGCATATTGTTTTGTCAAATTTTATTTTGCACATATTTGTACTTTTATGAAGGTATCTCTGATGGTTGCCTTGTGGAAAGGGAGCACACTCTCAGCACAGTAGGCATGAGTCGGTTATGATGGCAAATCAAAGAAAAAGGCTATATACCCCATTGGTTCACTGGGAAAAGCTATTTTCTTTGCAATAGGTCTGATCTGTTTATTATGAAAACATATGTCAAAGGCAGGAGAAGTGACTTATTTGTTGTGAAAATCATTTGTTAAACCTAATAGACCTCTAAGCGTGGAATGCTGTTACACTGTGCTAAAAGCTCTAGACAGGTATTTTTTTACGTGAAATATCACAGGTTAATTTTGTAGAAAATGGTTTTGGTGTTTGTTTCCCTCTCCGACAACCCCCTAGGGTCCAATATTGGCAATTATATATTCCTTGTGAGGCCTTTGATAGGGTTTGAAATCGTTTTGCCAAATGTAACTGTGTACCTATTTTTAATTTTATGACCGTAGGCCTGATGGTTGCCAGTTTATGCGCAATGCAATTGTTATACCCCAGTGTGCCTATATTGTATGTTCTCAATTGTCATCAGTTTTTCCAATTAAGCATGTGCCATGTAGTCTGTTATATACTTTATTTTGCATGCTTTGCTGAGTGATTAATTTAAAAGGCATGCTATGCACTTTAGTTAGTGTGCACTGTAAACATGTCTGTTTAGTGAAGTACCAATGCCTTATTGTTAAAACAACATCCACTGCTGAGCAATCACTTAAAGGTCTCCATTTCTGGCTATACTTGCTTCCTGCCTGAGTGTCTGGTATTTTGCTTTTTTGTACAGAGGCTGCTGACTAATTATACATTGATGAGCAATTAAAGATCAATTATACACTGTTAAGCAATTAAAGACCCTGTTCCCGGCTGCCCTAGTTTCCTGCCTAGTGTCTAGTATTTTGTTTGTACAAAGACTGCTGACTAATTAAGGGTGTCATTTTTCTACCCTGCCACAGACTGTCGTCTGAGTGGCAGGCAGCACTCTTCACATGCATAATGGGCTATAAATACAATGTTCAAAGTGTGCCTACCCTCTTGGCTTTATCAATGCGTATGAAGAGAGAACTGTGTCTCTCACCAGCATCACCCATGGGGACGAACCCCGCCGCCTGCAGCAAGAGCAACTCAGGTACTGCTATCTGGAAGCTGTGGGGCTTGCAACGTCTCTTGGAATTCTATTCTTTCGAAACAACTTTCTACAACCTTGAACTCTGGAACCTGGCTGTTCAGCCGGTACCACTCTTCGCTTGCCTTTACTACAACATCATTCTCTCACCACAGCTCAATGCTCCAGCTACTTTGGACCATTACATGGACCTCAGGTCAGTGCGCTAACCAGGCACATCTCGTTTTTGGTTTCTCCTTTCTTCAAAGATGCCCTTACAGTCTGAATTTAAATAAGGAAGTTTTAGCAGAACAAAAAGAAAAAAAGGACACATTGTGTGAGTTGAGGGAAGTAACAGAACATAAAAAAACAGTTTATAAGATTATCATCAGTGAAGAAACTAAAAATATGCATTTAGGATTTAGTGCAGGGGCCAGTGTTCAAAGGAACCACAAGAGGACTTGAATTTCTTTTTTCATATTTTCTATTTTCTCAAGGACTCACACCCAAAAAGATCTCTAAACAATTTTTTTCTGAAAAATAAATTCTCAGCTGGGTCTAATTTCACCTTACGGAGAGTAGAAGGGTAAACTTGATGTTGGCCACCGCAAATGGGTTTAGGGATTATGTAGGTAAGCTGCAGAAAACTGAATGGTATGGGCAGGACAAGAATGCTCACAATGATTTTAAAGTTTTCATGGATGGCTGCATAAAGTGATTATCTTATTTTATCACAGAGTACCTCTCCTGGCAGAAGGAATGTGCCTTAACACTAGAACTTGAAGTACTCTGCTCATAAGGATCAACACACACTCACCATTCCTTCCATAGGAGCTTCATGTACATCAGAACTGTAGTGAATCCTAGTTTGTTTTAATTGGATAACAGGAGTTAGCTTAGCCTTTGGCTTGCAGACTCGTGCCCCCATCACCTAGTGACTTTTAACCTACTTAGCTTGCTCTGTCTTAGCCCATTTAATTATTTAATTCATCTAAGATGGCTGCCTTGTTTATAGTTAGGCCACTTGTTATGCTTTGCATTACCAGTGCCACCGCGCTAAGGTGTCAAGATCAAGTGACAAAGAAAAACAAACAGTAGGTGTTCACACTTAGGGACTTTCCCTCTCTATACTTTAGAGGGATTTGTTTATAATAATTGCCGCCCCAAGCATGTCTGTTATCTATTGTTTGGGAACACACCTACGTCAGGGGTCCTGGTAGATCTGTATAAATACATCGCACTTTAGAGAGATAATCAGAGGGATTCCGACCAGAGGGCATCGATGCTGCATGTCATCTTGACGCTGACCCAGTCTTCGTGTCCCTGCGGAGTCTGAGATGGAGACCTCATTCCAAGGTAACAAGGGTTGGGGGCTCCTCTCATGGACATGGCATTGGCAGATTAGGTTTTGCAAACCCAGCTCTCCTTTAGGTAGGAGGTTAGGCCTATCATATTAGGGTATTAGGACATATTACACATCTTATGTCTTTTATATGTTATTGCAAGATGGTGGGGGTCTTTGTAATAATGACTTTTGTCTTCACAATTCTGTTTCTTGCACTGTTCATTATCCTAATCATTGCAGCCCATGCAACATATCGCAGATTGCAGTTGTGTTAAATAAAAACTATTGAAACTTTCCTGCATCTTCTTTATTGCCTGTGTTTGGTTGAGACATGATGTATCTGTGAGAAAGGGGTAATCTCCGTTTAACCACAACACTCCCTGAGATGTCTTGTTCTCGAGTCCATTCGTAAAGGCTGCCACAAATCACCTTTTACTGTTTGTGTTTTTGGTGAAGTGCTGCTAGTGAGCCGGAAAGGTTGGGACGACAGCTGTGACTTGTTGTAGGATAGGCATAGTTGCCTACAAACATAAGTAATGTCATCCTTAAACCAGCAGTCTTGCCCAGAGCAAGAGTCCAAGCTACGACAGAACCATCACTCTCAATCTCTCTTTCCCACCAACCACCTTTCACCCAGGATCAGTTGTTAGTGTATGTTGTCTGCTGTGATTATAGAATTAATGTCAGGGGGAGGGTTGGAACATCTTCAGTTCCACAGAAGTCCTGGGAATTTAGGTAAGTGGCCTTTGGTGTGACTGCAATAGGCCCAAGTTGGTTATGTTGACAAGCCCACAATAAAAGCTATAAGCTTGATCCTTCATGGAGAAACATTCTTTCATATGACGTAGTTCTGATCTGTTTATGGTAAAAAGAAAACGATAAAGACAGTAGATCTGACTTACTTATTGTGAGTGGATTATGTGTAAGCCATTAGGCCTTTTATTGCAGATTGTTATTACAACATGTTAAGACTGTAGAGATGTATTAAGATACATGGAATTTCACAGATTACTGTACTAGGCAAATATTTTGCTGTTCGCTTGCCATACTCTCTGTCATACCCTGGGGGTAGAATATTTGTGCTTTGATAATTCGTGTTAACCAAGCTTGACAGAGTTTGTATATTATTTTGCTAACTGCAATTTTGTACATATTTGTGGTTTTATGACTACATACCTAAAGTTTGGTTTGTGGGAAAGCTTATGCTTCATACAATTTGTTATGGTGACAAGCCAGTGATAAAGGCCTAAGATAACTATACCATGCACCCCTTCCATGCAGTTTTTTTCTTCAATAATTTAACTTTGTGTTTCATTGATGTTTTTATTGATGTTATAAAAGTTGGAATGAGTGCTGTAATATCTGGGGTAATTAGCAGTGTAGGGTGAGGGCGCGAGTTATAGTTACCTTAGGCCACGAGTTATAGTTACTTGAAAAAACCCTAGCTATAACTTCTGAATTTTCAAAGTTTTCTATGAGTAAATTCAGAGCCTAACTATTACGACCCTGTAACCATTGGTTTTTCAGTGTATTTTTTTTTTTTTTTTTTTTAAATATAAAGTAATTTTAATTACTATACATTATTCCAACCACTGAAGGCCAACCACCCAATTCCTTGCATGGCCCTCACCCATGTGTGGCGAGGGTTGGCTGCCCCTGCAGCCAACCTGCTATAACCACCCAACCCTGCACCGCATATGACCTGAGTGGTTCTGTGAGTGGATGTGTGACAGTCTGACTGGCTCTGTGAATGGGTGAGTCAGTGTCTGAGTGGGTCGGTAAGTGGGTGCGTGAGGGTCTGAGTGGGTCTGTGAGTAGGTGCTTGGGTGGGTCTGTGAGTGGGGGTGTGAGGGTCTGAGTGGGTCTGTGAATTGATGTGTGACAGTCGGAGTGGGTCTGTGAGTGGGAGCGCCAGTGTCTGTGTGGGTCTGTGAGTGGGTACATCAGAGTCTGAGTGGGCCTGTGATTAACAGCATTAGTGTTTGAGTGGGTTTGTGCCTGGATGTGTAAGGGTCTTAGTGGATGAGTGAGTGGGTGTATGAGTGTCTGTGTGGGTCTTTTAGTGGGTGTGTGAGTGTCTGAGTCACTGTCAGTACCTGTATGAGTGTCTGTGTGCTACTATGAGTGAATAAATTAGTGCATGAATGTTGTTTTTTTTTTTTGTTGATATTCATGAATTCGATTTGATATTAAACAGGGGCGTGCTGAGCATTGCATCGTATTTGGCAATATCGCACGTGGTGAAAAAAATACTTTTAAGCACATAATTTCACCCTCAAATACCCTTATCTCACAGCCCTTGGGTCAGGTTACTTCCACCCTGACCCCTTATGTCACTTTTCGTTTTATTTTTTAGTCCTGGGGATCATGTGTTGTTACCTAATATGGCATCCTCAACTTTCTGGTCTGCAGCCAGCCAGTCACAGCATTCCTGAGAGCACGTGCATTCATGAATCCACCAGCGATAATCATGAAAACGTTGCAACAGATCTGCAGACCTAGATAGACAAATGTATTTTCTCTTTAACATCTGAAAAACTGCTGAAAAGATTTATACCTAATATCCAAAAGCTTAATCTGTACTGGAACCTATGCACATTTGCCTGAAAATGAGCGTGCTCCAGTGCTAAGGCTGGCTGACCAGTTCTTTAGTTTTCCATTTTCTCCTATTATAGTCCCCTTTCATTTCTGTCCTTCTGCTTTTTTATTTTGGTTGTTTTTTTAGAGCATCCCGCAGCTCCCCAGACAGTGCCACTTGGCTGCTCGCTTTCTGCTCATTTATCTTTAGCACCTCATCCCATGTGGCCACCGCTTCTAAACTGGGCAGCTATATTATAATGGTACTACCCATAGTTTATCTTGTTGTTTACCATTCCAAAATAACCTCCACATTTACACACTGTAAAGAATACAAATTATAGTTACTTGAGATAACTCTAACAGGTGAATTTCTATGGTTTTGTATGTTTAAAATGTGAGCCTACCTATAACGTCCCTGTAACCTTGTTTTTTAAGTGAATATATATACCGTGTTACTGTGAACATGGCTACGGATGTAACGTGTTGGTGTGGATGCCATAATACTATTTATATATTAAACTAATTTTGCAATGCCACGGAGTCCGGACTCTTCTTCATGTTAAGGAGTTAATTTATGTATATATGTATGTATATATATATATATATATATATATATATATATATATATATATATACATATATATGTACATATATATATATATATATATATATATATATATATATATAGAGAGAGAGAGAGAGAGAGAGCGAGAGAGAGAGAGAAAGGGAAGACCCCCTAAAACCCCCACTTTTATTTACATTATGATACATTTATACATTTTAATTTTTTCTTTATTTGGCTGATATCCCAAACCCCGTTTTTAAATTAATTTTTACCCCCCTTTAACCTTGCCACACTATACCTCTACCCATAGCTAAACCCTATAAATACTCTTACCACCCTTTACCCTTACCCAACCCTAAACCCTAAAGATGCCCTTAGCACCTTATACCCTTACCCACCCTTAAACCATAAAAATATACTTTCCCAACACTAAATACAAAAAATACCCTTACCAGCCAATACCCCTGCCCACACCTAAACCCTAAAATACCCTTACTACCCTATACCCCTACTCACCTTAAACCCCAAAACACACTTACCACCCTACACACCTACCCTTACTGCCCTATAAGCTTACCCACTCCTAAGTTCTAAAAATACCCTTAGCACCCTATACCCGTACACACCCCCGTACCCTAATTAATGCACACACACACAGATACCTTAAGTATACTTACCTTGCATGGTAAAGATATATCCGTGGTAAAGGCATTGTGTGGGAAAGCCATTGAGTGGTAATGCCTGTGTTGTAAAGGCTGTTTTCCACCAGAACTGCTTCTTTCACACCTGGCACATCCTACACAGGGCTGTACTGGATCTGAAGCCTGAATGTAAATCTTTATGTACACAATTAGCAATTTAAGGCCACAGAAAGTGGAATTGGAAGATGGTGGTCAAGTACTAGAGCATTGTGTCATCATGTGGCGTAGCGCCTCCATGTTAAGTCGACAGCCAAAATGAAAAAGGTATTTTTTAATGCTTGTTTTCTCTGACCTAACTACAAGTTGGTGGACTAATGCACAGGATGTGAACCTAGAATAAGTGAATGCTGCAAAACATACCTTTTGGATGGACTGGAACTGTTGTGCGACAACATTCCGGTTGATTAATGAGTGCCTGGGATGTGTGTATGGAACAGAGCATTTCTTTGTGCTTTGGGATCTTTCTTATTCGTAGTCCATGCTCTTCACTTCAGTTTCACCTGGCTAGCTGCCTTGATTTGCTGCTACCACCTTGGTTTTGCATCACCAAAGTTGAGATTGGTGTAATAACATCCAAATCTTTTGTCGTGTCTCAGACTAAGGGGCTCATTACAAGTTTGGCAGTCCCAATGCAGGACCACCAAACTCGCGCCCCACTCCCTGTTACAAGGTTTCCACTGGCCTGACCAGGCTAACTGGTGTAAACCTTGAAATACAGTGTTCTTGCCAGTCAGACTGGCGGGAACAATGCTACAAGATAACAATCGGATCCCTTAAAGGAGCCAAGTGCTATCTCGTAGCACAGAAGGGGCCGACCAGCACTCTCGGAGAGCACACTGTCTGCAAAGCAGACAGCGCATTCCGAGGATGCTGGGTAGGGGGGTCCCTGCACTGCCCATAGGCAGTGCTGGGCCCCCATGTGGCCCCCTGCTCTGCAGTGCAGGGCCCCCCTGTTGCCCCCCGCCCTGCAGTGCAGGGACCCCCTGTGGCCCCCTGCCCTTGTTATCCACCAGCCTTTTCATGGTGGGTAAACCGCCATGAAAAGGCTGGCGGAGAACAAGGTTGTAATCAGCAGGACAGCGCTGAGTTCAGCGCCTCACTGGCTGATTACAACCAGGACCACCGTCAGCCCGTCGGAATCTGTGATCCTGGGAGGGACGGCAGTCCTTAGGTGGGTCCACCCTCCAAACTCGTAATGTGGCGGATGGACCGCAAGTGAGAAACTCACTCTTCACTCTCGGTATCTAGCATGAATATCCAAAGTGAGGGTTCAGCATCACAATTCTGCCAGAAAAATATTTCTTCCCTGAACAACAGTTTTCATTCTTGCATTGAGTGTAGATTCACATCTAGTGACTAGATGCTATCTAGTGATTGGGCTAGGAAATAGCATCCTGCTTCTTTTTTAAATTCATCTAAAAGTGGGAATTAACTATGGGCGTGTTTGGAATATCTCTCTGTAACATCTAACCACATCTTACAAAGGCCCACAATGGCAAACTTTTTTCTGCATCATAGTCTATGAGCGGTTACATGAAAATAAATATAGAAAACTAAAAGATAATCTGTTGACTACACTTCTACATTTTGGGGAGACAGTGTGGGTTTTAGGAGACTCTATAATAGATGCAAAATACAAAGTAAGAAAAGTAGTTTTTATAGCCTTAATCTAGTATGGATTCACTTGCTGTGCATGAACATTATAGCAGTGGTTTCCTTGACAGTAATGGAGAGTGAACAGTTATAGTGGTAACAAACATGTTCCTTAATACTATTTACCATAACAATGTTGTTTGCCCTTAACATCTATGCAATCTTTGCACTCCATGTTGCTGCTCTGCAGATTTTGTGTTCTGGTATGTTATCCAAAAAAGCCCAAGTTGTAGTTTTTCAGTGGGTTGAGTGTGCCTTTGGTCTAAAAGGTAACTGTTTCTTAGCTAATATACAAGAAAGGTATACATCCTGCTATTATTTTAGGAATGTATGTCTGTGTGTTTTCACAGTACACTTGTTGTTGTCTAATTATAAATAGTTCTTTTTTTCTTTTTTTTTAGTTCCTCTATTTATATAATACATGAAAACATGTTTCCCATCAAATGTATAAGGCAACCCCTCAGTGGGCAGCTGAATATTAATACAAAGAAGGCAATTCAACTGCCTGATTTATACGCAAACTAGGTGCAGCATTGATTAGGAACCTTGATTAAGTTGAAAATAACACCCTATTACCTAGAGCATGCAAAAATGAGAGCTTCAAAGGTAACTCTTTCCTGGGAAAAGTATGCATTGACTCAAAGAATGTCACATCAACCCTGATCAGACCACGTTAAAATTCCACATTTGAGCTCGAAGTCTAGTCGTGGAATCATCCTGTTAATGACTTCTTGAAAAGCTTCAACTACTCTGATTTAAAATATTGGAGGAATACCCAGGGAAAGAAGTAGGCTAGTCAACAGCCATGTACTCTGGACTCCAGCTGACCTAGTAAACATCAAACAGCAACTCCCCAGTATATGGCATAATACTCAGAAGTTTTGTGAAGAATTGCAAACTGTATTTGAATGTTCTATACAAATTGAGCTATTCCGAGTTATACCAAATGAAGGGAAAGCATAATTCTTAGAAAAAGCCACTGGCCATGACAAGTACCTGTTGTTGTAGCTGACTTATTGCTGTTAGAGATGCATGTAGGATCAAAACAGATTGGGCCAGGATTAATGATTGCAAACAAAACAAGGGTGACACTCCAGCGGATTATCTTGATCATTGTAAAGATGTAGCGGATAGCTATTCTGGTGTTGCTACTATTACTGAAAATGTGCAAGAAGCTGTTGGTAATACTTTTGTTCAGGAGTTGCTGTCTAAAGTGCGGGAACAACTTTGAACCTTCTGCATTAGGTGGCAACAAACCTTGCCGAACTAATTCTTGTTGCCGGTCACGTTATTACTATAGGAAAGAAAAAATGAGGGAACTAAGCCCAAACTAATTTTTGTCCAAATGCTATTTTCCAACAGAGGGAGGGAACGTGGGTGAATGGGGAGGCAGAATGACCATGGTGAGCAGGGAGGCAGGAGGACCAGACAAAACCATGGACGGGGAAGGAGAGACTCCGTTCTGCCGCACTGTTCCTCATATTTCAATTGTGGGTAGTTGGGGATCTGTAAAAGTGGCTGTCCTAATCTGCCTAAGGGATCACATGACCAGCTGATTTACTCAGATTCCGCAAAACCAAAACCCTATATTTTAGCCCAGCAGGGCAGAAGCTGACTGCTCTGTGAATGCTTTGATCCATATATAAAAAAAAGGGTTATACCTATGATGTGTTATTATTAATGGAAACCCATTTCTGGTCTTAACAATAATAGTGCTAGTAGGTCTGCAGTGAAAACATTAACTGTTATCACTACCTCTCTCGGGTGAATCTATTGGTGTAATTGGAATTTCTAACACGCATGTTCCCCCATTAAGTTAGAACCCATGTGTACGCTCTCTAGGCCCTGTCACTGAATATGATGCTTTCCTTTTGAGCCCTACCTCACCAAGTGAAGCCTCTAGAAAAGGATCTCTTAGGCAAGTTGAAAAGTACCGTGTATTGTACCAGTGATGGTGCTTATTTAATTGTGCCCATGGAAGAAGAAAATGCAGTCTTAGCAGTTTTCAAATAATACTTTTGTGAAACTGATAATGTTAAATCTCCACGTCAATCAATGTCTGATGGAATTGTCCACCCTGTGGTCCGAATATGCTAATGACATAGGTTGTGTTCTCACTGCTGAGCAGGTAAAGTTAAGGGTGAAATTCTCAAAAAAGCTCTCTTGCATTTCACAATACCCTTTATGTCCTGACGCTGAGGCTGGGATCTGCCCATTCTTAGTTGCCCTATCGAAACAAGGACTTTTATTACCCACTTTGAGAGTTTGTAACACTCCTATTCTGCCAACGAAAAAAGCCTGATAAAAAAACTGAATTGTTTTCAGCAAGCTTTACACATTATTAATACTATTGAACTGCTAAGTTTTCCTGTTGTGTTGCACCTAATTCAGTTACTGTTCTGTCATTTATACTAGCGGTTGCTGCATGGTTCACTGTTGTATTCTTATGTTCTGCTTTCTTCTCCATCTCAATACATCCTGAAAGTCAGTACCATTTTCCCTTTAGATTTTCTGGGGGCCAAATCACATGGTCTATATTATCCCATATGTAATCACCTTTTAACTTCTTACAAACTCCCAAGAAGGATCTGGACACCCCGATTTTCCTGGAAGGATCTACACTGGTTCAATGTATTGATTTGTCAATGGACCAATGCAAGATTGACTCCTGGGGTCATTTTTGCTAACATAATCCTTTATGGTTGCACTACTTTTTTGGTACAGCCATAACGAAGAACGCTAGCCGATATTTACAAAGCTACCCAAGGAACATTTTGCACGACACTGTGAGCTGCCCTGTGTTACAGTATATCAGGTAGGCATTACATGGGCAGAGCATGTATTGTGATTAAAACCCTGATGTACTAAAGGCAGAAAATCTAGGTTTGTTCCAAAATAGTGTGCCTACCTGCAAAAGGTCTAACAAGGAGAAATCCCTCTTTCAATGTGCGCTGGATTTTGCATCACACAATAGTGGCTGTGTTGGCACATGCATGGGTCAGTGCAGGAAGAGAGCTGAACAGCGCCATGCCTTTGAAAATATTTGGAACTCTCTCCCATTCATCCAACACACTGCAGCAACCTACCTTTCTGCGTTGCATTGCATGAATTTTAGTAAACCTGCCCCTTGTATTCACTCACTAGAATACCTAAGGAGCACAATTACAATTTTACTTACCCTGCGTGTGATATTTAGGTTTCAACATATCAATGGGGGAATAACACCTGTCTGCATACTGAATTAATCCGTAAACTAGCCACAGCAGTTACAGTCTCCCAGGTACAAAGTCTTTGAGGGATGGCAGGATACAGCAGGCAGTGGGTTTTAGCTAATGCTCAAACCATTGCTAGACTTTTTACGAAGACACCCACAAACCTTTGCTCTGGTCAATGGAGGCAGGACAAGCACCTGCATATCTGAAACAAGCGTTGTCTTCTGCATCTGCATTAGGATTACCCGATTGCGTTAAATTACGTGGTATTGCCATGAAATTTCGGACTTTGCTTTAGAGATTGTGCTTCAGGATTATGGTGATAAAAGAAACTGATTGCTCATTATTCTTTTGCTTTTGAATGTTCTGTATCCGGCATGCTGCTGTGCCGACATGAGGTGGCTACTCATCTAGTTGAGGCTTTTGGAAACATTGTGTTAGGGTCCAGTCTCACTGTTGCTGTCCTTACATCGTAACTGCATTGTTATTGACCAATTAAGCCTCAGCATTTTTCAATGTCCAGATTATTAAGATATGAAATAGTGTTAGTCTGCATCTCATACTATACTTGTATGTTCCCCTGTGCTAAAATACTCATCTCTTTTCCTAATTGCTCTTGATCGTGAACCTCACACCACCTCCCCATAAAAGCCCACACAGCCAAGCCCTGTACTGATCTCACTTATGCACCTTTGCTAAAATGTGAATTTGTGTATTGTGTTGACAGTTCATGTCTCAGAAATGGTGAAGGTACTCTGTTTGCAGGTCTAGCCATATGAACTCTACACGATGTTACTGACAGCCATTGTTTACTAAATGTTCACTCAGTAGCTGAATTGATCGCTCCTACGTGTGCCTATATATTATCTGCTCAGAAAACTGTAACCATTTTTACTGATTCAAAGTATGCGTTCAGCGTTGTTCCTTGACTTTAAGCTGTTCTAAAAAAAATGAGGATTCATGAGTTTTGCGGGAGTCCATACTGAAAATAGATCTTCTATCAAGAGTTGACGTGATGCTCTTCAACTACCTTCCAAAAACTACTATTATTAAATGTACTGCCCATCAACCTGTGCAAGATGAACTTTGAAGAACCAGTGCACTAGCTTACCCCGCTGCCAAAAAGGGGACTCCTTCTTTCAATTAATTCAAAAGCTCTTTTTATTACAGAATCACTCAATCAACAGCAGTGCAGCAGAATATTACATAAGATATTGTTTTGTCATTTGACATCAATACCAGTTTTGGTTGAGTATTATAGACAACAGTACACAGTAGAATCTGTTCTCCCTAACACAAATTGTTTCACCATCGAACTCAGGGGCACATATATACAACCTTCAGAAGCTTGCCCCTTCCCCTACAATCACAATTCTCTATAGCTGTTCCATTTTCCCCAGACCTTTTCCCATTTGCGCGAGCAGCCCCTACTGAGGTACACTACATGTTCAGCCCTTTTATACCAGTCGAGGCCTGACGGGCTCTTCACTTACGGTGGAAGGGGGGACACCCATGCCCTCGCCCCAGTAAGCTTTGTCAGCTGCTGCCAGCACTAGCCAAATCCTCTGATATTTGGGCCATTGTACCTCGCCGGCGACGTTGAGAAGGATCCATTTAGCCTCCAGAGGGACTTCCAGGCTAGTGACCTGGTTCGTGATAAGTATACCTTCTTCCCAGTATTGCTGGATTTTAGGACACCCCCACAGTATGTAGAAGAAAGTCCCTTCTTTCTTACACTCTCTGAGACACAATGGGGTAGGCGCTCTCGCTTTGTAATGAAGTATCATTCAGGAGTAGTATGCTCTGTGTAAAATTTTTAATTGAACTAGTCTAAAGCAGATTCGTATAGCAATTTCCCTGGGGCTCTGTATAGACTCACTCTATTCCTCATCCTCGAGCAATCCTACATCCTGTTCCCACGCTACCCTCAAATTCCCCAATGGGTCCGGTGAGTTACACACTAGTTTTCTATCGATAAGGGATATGGCTTTATCCATCAGAGGGTCCAACAACAAGTGATTCTCTAACGGGCCGAGGGAGGCAGTTGCTTGCCCTCTACAATGTGGCACCTCAGCGCGGGCCCCAGTTGTAAATATTGGAGCCTCTCAGCATCATACATGTCAAGTTCCGCCTGAGGTCTTAAACGTTATCTCTCCATATATGGCTCAATGCACAATTCCGATCAGAGCCCGTTTTGTGACGCCCAGAAGGGTTCCCATTTCCTTTAACAGATCACTGTCCTATAATGGGGTGAGTTCCGTGAGTTTGCTCTCCCAACCCAGATACCTGGTGGCATCCCTTCATGCCCTCACCACCAACCAAGTGTGCATGGGCTACGTTTGCTCCAGCCTTTTCTGGTATAGGACAATCAGGTAACCTTCAGGGCCCAAGGCCATTTTGTCTACACAGTAGGCAGGCTCTGCCCTGTCAGTGAAGGCCCAGTCATAAAGCGCCATCAGTTGGGTGGCCCAGTAATACTGCATTATGTTCGGGACTGCAGTCCAACCTGGTACACTCCCCTACGCAACTTACGCAAAGCTATACGCGAGGTACTGCTGTCCCAGATTAGTTTAATTAGTTCCTGGTCGAGTTTAGGAAAGAAATCCAATGGGATCTTCTATGGTGCATTTTGCAGGATATAGACCAGCCTCAGGAGGGTCATCATTTGAAAAAGGGCAGTGTGGCCCATTAGGGGAAAAGGGAGTGCTCGCTAGTGGGGGCATCAAGACGAAAGCGCTCCAACTGCAGGTTCCTGTCCAAGAAGTCTTCTGGTTCTCTAGTGACATAGATGCCCAAGTATTTAAAGCTGTGGGTCGCTAGTGGTGTCGTACAACAGCAGCCGTAGTGCCCACCCCGCCAATGGTAAGACCAGAGACTTCTCTCAGTGGGTACAGTATCCTGAGAGCTCTCTGAAAATCCCCAAAATCTGCAAGATCCGGTCCATGGAGAGCTCCTGTCTTGTCACATACAAGAGGACATCATCCTCATAGAGGAATATCCTTTCATCCTATTCCTGTCCCACCAGAATACCCTACATGAGGGGTTCCTGCTGGACCCAAGCAGTCAAGGGTTCAAGAGCCAATGTGAAAATCACGAGGGACAGTGGGCATCCCTGTCTCGTTCCCTTGCAAAGGGAAAACGCCACAATACTGTGTTGTTGACTCACACCCGAGCCAGTGGACCTTTGTGTAGGAGTTTCACCCAGCCAAGAAATTGTGGGCCGAAACTCATACGCTCTAGCACAGCAAATAGGTAAGGCCATTTAACAGTGTCGAACGCCATTTTAGCATCCAGTGACAGCAACAAGGCTTGTCCACGAAATGAGTCCTTAGCGACATGTAAGATTCCATAAAGGCAACCGAGATTTAGTCGAGTCCCCCTATGCCGGATATATCCGAACTGGTCTGGGTGAAATACCTTGGAGATTACCGCCCGCAGTCTAGTCGCCAAAGCCTTTGCTAGGAACTTCGCTTCAAAGTTGAGCAGTATGATAGGTCTGTCTGACCTGTATTTGTCTGGCAGTTTGACCTGCTTGGGGTCAGCAACTACCATGGTCATACTCTGACCCTCTGGGAGGACCCCCTCTTTCCTAGCTGGCCGAAACATCTGCAAAAGGTGTTCCCCAATTTTGTCTGTTAGGCATTTATATAATTCTACTGGCAAGCCATTTGGTCCAGCTGTCTTTCTGGACTGCAGGGTTTGGGTGGCCCTGGTTAGTTCTTCCACTGTAAGGTCTTGTTCTAATGCCACTGGATCCTATGCCGCCAGCGTCTGGAGACTGATATCTCTCAGAATGTCACCACAATCTTCACTCATCACAGTAGAGGAGGAGACATACAGTGTTCATAGTATTCTGCAAAGGTTTCAGCTGTAGCGGCACCCATAACCTATTAGCTTTATTTCCAATGTCGTATAGGCAGCGTTGGGTGGCCCGCATGTGAGCACGTGCCTTATCACCAGCCCATTCTCTAAGTTCATGCTGGTTCAGGCCCAGTTTATGGTGCAGCAGGGGTGAGTCTGGTTCTCTGGCCACGAGATGAGCCTCCAGAGATGCACAGTTGCGTTCCAGGGCCTCTCATTTCAATCTACACTCCTTTCATCGTACCACAATCAAGGCTTGGACTTGACCGCATAGGACCACCCTTAAAGCTTCTCACAGCAAACAAGCCGACTCTATAGATCCTGTATTATCCTGAAAATACTGATCCACCCTATCACATATTTTGCCTCTGAATACCCTGTCCTATAAGTACCAGCGGTCTACTCGGGGGGAGCCATTATTTCTATTAGGGCCAATAAGCACCACCTCCACGGTGTAGGGGTCAGATATCCCTCGTGCTTTCAATGTTGCAGCACTGATGTGGCCAACATGCATTATTAGGGTGAAGAGGTAGTTCAGTGGTGCCGTACTCCTGTGTGCAGTTGATAAGTGTGTATATTGTCGCACTGTAGGGCTATGTGCGCCCAAGATGTTAGTCAGTCCCATAGCTGATACAAAGTCCCTCACTGGGCCCACCATCCTCACCGTTTGCGTTCAGGGCCATCTTCCTGTGTGTGGGTCTAGCATGTCATTTATGTTTCCCCCCAAGATCAGCAGTCCATGCTGGAGTTCAAGGAGCATGGCACCCAGTGCCCGAGTGTTTGCATGTGTAGTCAAGGGGGTATATAAAGAGAGCGAATATTCAGAGTGAGGCCCTCCCACCTCCCTATTAGCGCAACGTATCTGCCTAGGAGGTCCATCTGCACCTGAGCGGTGATAAAAGTAACAGATTTTTTGCATACAATACCCACTCCTCCAGAGTCAATTGTGTAACCAGCATGTGGCAATACAATATAACCAAATCTATCCTAGGCCCTATAGTAATTTTCCTTAAGATGCATTTCCTGTAGGAGGATCAGGCCTGGGGCATTTCTATGCAGGTGATGGAGCACCACAGCGTGCTTCAGTTTACTGCCCAAACCATTGACATTCCATATCCATATTTTCTGTGTGTTACGCTGTCGTGCTCATATGTCAGGATATCGCACCTTATGCACCCTTCGCTGCCATTGCCCTCCATCTCCCGCATATGGTTCCCAAAGAGGTAGAGACATTAAATTGTACTGCTATAGAGCAAGCAATATTTCTGAAACATAAACAACAACCAGTAGCAATAAGTCCCAACCAGTAAAATCTTCCCACCCTGCAATGCTGCTACACAGGCTCGAAACTGCCCGCCACTCCAACCTGCAGAGCGCCTGTCACCCAAATGTTATCATACAAGAACTTAGGATGAACTTGTGGGGCAGTTAGCATTGCCATGATTAGCCAACAGATTCTCCTGTGCTGGTATTAGTGCACCCCCTTGTCCCCAATTAACAGTATACTGTATTTGAGCCATAATAGTTAGATCAAAACAGTACCCATGGCTTTCCATGGGTGAGACTCCAGGGGAGCCCACCACTGTCTAGGTCACCTTAGGGCTCACAATATGCAGTCCAACCCAATGGGGGAGGAGAGAGTTCCATAGTGCCCACCTGTACCCAGGTCAGTGGCTGCATTAGCGGTATGGTAAGTTATTACTCAGGTCTCTTTAGTGACGTGATCCACTCCTCTGGTGTCTGTTGCGTCATCAGTCTTGTTTTCAGGATTTCCTCCTCGTTTATCCATTTTGGTTGCCCTGTTGTTCTATCGTTCAGATGCCCACCAGCACTTTAACCATTCTCAGGCTTCTTTGTGTGTTAGAAAGTGCCAAGTCGTGCCTTCTGCATTCACTTGCAGCTTGGCAGGGTACAGCATCATGTATTTGAGGTCCCATGCCCTAAGTTCTTTTTTAAAAGCTTCAAAGCTGTGCAGATGACGTTGGACCTGCAAGATAAAGTCCGGGAAGAAACCAATGATGGAGTTTTGATATTTCAGGTTGCCATGGGCTTGCGCCGCCTGGAGTATTGCATCCCTGTTCCGGTGTAAGAAAGTAGCCTCTTTCTAGCATGGTTACCCCCACTTTTGTCCTGTTTGAGAGTGTATGTCAGTGTGTTTTTACTGTGTCACTGGGATCCTGCTAGCCAGGACCCCAGTGCTCATAGTTTGTGGCCTAATGTGTGTGCTGTCAGTAGTGCTTGACTGTGTCACTGAGGCTCTGCTAACCAGAACCTTAGTGCTTATGCTCTCTCTGCTTTTAAATTTGTCACTGTAGGCTAGTGACTCCATTTACCAATTTCAATTGGCACACTGGACCCCCCTTATAAGTCCCTAGTATATGGTACCTAGTTACCCAGGGCATTGGGGTTCCAGGAGATCCTTATGGGCTGTTGCATTTCTTTTGCCACTCAGACAAACCCTTCCACAGGCCTGCCTTTGCAGCCTGCACGAAATAGTGCACACATTATTTCATGGCCATTTCACTGCACTTACGTAACTTATAAGTCACCTATATGTCTAACCTTCACTTGCTGAAGGTTAGGTGCAAAGTTACAAGTGTGAGGGCACCCTTGCACTAGCAAAGGTGCCCCACATAGTTCAGGGCCATTTCCCGGGACTTTGAGTGCGGGGACCCCATTACATACGTGCACTACATATAGGTCAATACCTATATGTAGCATTCACAATGGTAACTCCGAATATGGCCATGTAAGGTGTCTAAGATCATGGAATTGTTCCCCCATTCCAAATCTGTTTTTGGGGAGCCAATTCCAAGCATCCCGGGGCTCCACTATGGAACCCCAGTACTGCCGAACCAACTCTCCGAGGCTTGCAATGCAGCTAAAGCTGCTGCCACCTCACAGACAGGGTTCTGCCCTCCTAGGATCTGGGCAGCTCAGTCCCAGGAAGGCAGAACAAAGCATTTCCTTTGGGAAGAGGGTGTTCTGGAAATGCTTTGAAGGGCACAGATGGTGCCTTCCTTGCATAAGCCAGTCTACACCAGTTCAGGGATCCCCAGTCCCTGCTCTGGCGCAAAACTGGACAAAGGAAAGGGGAGTGACCACTCCCCTGTCCATCACCACCCAAGGGGTGGTGCCCAGAGCTCCTCCAGTGTGTTGCAGACTTCAGCCATCTTGCTTTGCAAGGTGTGCGGGCACTCTGGAGGGCTCTGAGTGGCCAGTGCCAGCAGGTGACGTCAGAGACCCCACCTGATAGGTTCTTACCTGATAAGGTAGCCAATCCCCCTCTTATGGCTATTTAGGGTCCCTCCTGTGGGTTCTCTTCAGATTCTACTTGCAAGTTTCCAGCTGGAATCCTCTGTAACTACTACTTCTTCCTCTGACCTCAGATCAACCGCAACCTGCTCCGGGAACTGCTGTAACAGCAACAAAGTATCCAGAAGGGCTACTTTTCCTCTGCAACTCCAGCTCCAGCCTTCAACTGCAACAGTTTCCACTGTGTGCACGCTCTGAGGACTCCCTGTCTTCACCCTGCACCAGAAGGACTGAAGATATCTCCCGTGGGGTGACGGAGTCACTCCCCTGCTCACGCAGGCACCCTCTAAGTTGACGACTGGTTCTCTTGGACTCCTCTCCTGGTGACGAGCGTGCCCCTTGGAACACAGAGGGTGAACCCCATCAACACAGACTGTCCTGAGGTCCTGCTGTCGCAATTTGGAGGATGTAAGACCTTGCCTTCCCCCAGAACAACAGTACGCCTGTGCACCGCGTCTTCTTCACCTCATGAGGCCTCTGTGCACTATTTGCAAAATTCCTTTGTGCACAGCCAGATCCCCAGAACTCAATCCTGCGACGCTCAACTCGCTGAGTTGACCTCCGGCGGCATAGGACCTTCTTTTGTAGTGCTGCACCAACTGCATTTTGCACCTTCTTTGTTCCCGTGTCCTGGGACTCCCGTGGGTGCTATCTGGTGCTCTGAGGGCTCTCTGAAGTGTTGAGAGCCCCCTCTTCCTCCTCATACAGAGTTGAGGACCCCAGGCCCCTCGTGGGTCCAGATAGCACCTAGCTGATGCAAAACGCAACTTTGCCAGAACCAAGGCTTGTTGGAGGAATCCAGTGCCAAAACTCACCTTCATCAAACTTCACGATGTGGGACATCCGTCACATCACGCAGGAACCTGCTGATATCTTCCTTTGGTGCATTTCTGAAGTCTTCGTCCAACCGGGGACTCTTCTTTTGCACCCTCTTCTAGGTTGGCAGGGGCTCCTGTCCTTCCTAGAACTTCTTTTGACTTCTGGACTTGGTCTCCTTCCTGTGCAGGTTTTCAGGTCCGGAATCCACCATTTGGTGTTTGCAGACTTGGTTGGTTCTTGCAATAATTCCAGTCACAAGGTGTAGTGTGTCCTAAGGAAACCTGCAATACTTTACTCCTGCTTTTCTGGGCTCTGGGGTGGGGTACCACTTACCTTTACTGTATTCTTACTCTCCCAGCGATTCTGCACACACTTGTCTAGGGAGGAATTTGTGATTCGCATTCCACTTTCTTAGTATATGGTTTGTGTTGCCCCTAGACCTATTTTCTCCCATTGCATTCTACAGCATTTACTATTGTTTGCACTATCCTATGTCTAATTACTTGCCTTATTTTGGTATCTAGTGTATATATTATGTATAATACTTACCTCCAGAGGGAGTATTGCCTCTAAGATATTTTTGGTACTGTGTCACCCAAATAAACTACCTTTATTTTTGGTAACACTGAGTATTGTCTTTACTTGTGTATAGGTACTGTGTAACTATAAGTGGTATTGCAGGAGCTTTGCATGTCTCCTAGTTCAGCCTAAGCTGCTCTGCTATAGCTACCTCTATCAGCCTAAGCTGCTAGAACACTACTACATTTCACTAATAAGGGATAGCTGGACCTGGTGTAAGGTGTAAGTACATAAGGTACAAACTACAAACCAGACCAGCCTCCTACATCCGGTAACTGAATATGCAGGCTATGATGAGTCTCAGGGGCACTCAGAATAGGTCGTGCTTGCTGCATAGGGCAAAAGGTGGCTACAGTGTGGCCTAACAGCCAATACAGTACATGGCAATCAGTATCTTAATTTGGGCCAATATAGGGCAGTGTTCTGTCCACTGAGAAGGAAGATGTTGGGGTCACTTCAGGCAGGGCCCCGAGCAGTGGAGGAAAATTGTCAAAGTGGGGGGAGGGGTCACCTCTCCCTGACAGTCCAGTTTATTGGGCTAAAGGACTCCCTCTCCAATCCCGCCTAGGCCCACTACGCACCACCTGCAAGTGAGAGAGAGAAGAGGAAGGCAGGCCTCTCTTCCTTCAGAGGGCACGATGGGGTGCGGCCGGGGTCGCATAGGCACTCACCTGTGTACTGGGAGTTGTCTCTTCTCGCCACACGTGTGTTCCGGAGGACTCTGGTCACCCACAGAACAGGCCACGCTGCCTTTACAGGGCACAGCCGTCTGCCGTGGGTCCAGCCAGTTTCACTCTTGGCCTCCTCCCTCCGGTAGACCCCTGCCCACACTGATTGTGCACCGATCACATGGATGGGATGGTATTTTGTTGGGCACTGTGGACCAATCCACTCTGCTCTCCCCACCGCTGCCTGTCCCAGTACGCCAGATAAGACGCAGCTCACCTCTCCGGAGGGGCTCATCCTGTGACTGCTGCCAGTCTCAGGCTCTCCTTCTGCAGTCCCCCCTCTCACTCTGCAGCCGGTCATCTTGCCAATGGGGGGGAGGGGGCCATTCACAAGTGAGATCCTCCGATTCTCTCCGTTTTGCGCCCAAGGCCCCAGACAAGTCTGCGGACCCAGCCATCTCTCCAATGTCGCTAAGGGGCTGAAAATCACTAGGCAGGCAGCTCTGCAATCCTGGCCCGCTCTAGATTACTCCAATTGCCTCTGGTTTCAGAGATTGTCGCAGGTGCTGCCATGCCACGCCCCCCTTCTTTCAATTTTGACATTACTTTTTATTACATCCTGTGTTAATGAGAGCCTCAAACCCTCTTTAAAAGATCATACTGAATCACAAGTGTGACTCCGATGCAGAAAATCAGAGGTTGGTCAGAACAGGACTGTAAAATGAATTCTGTTGGAGTGTGGAGGGTCAAGCAAGGGAGAGTGGTTGCCACCTACCCCTCCAGAATCTCAAGCTTTACTTGATTTGCACTTAAATGATATGATGCCATTTTAGCTATAGTTTTAGACACATTATTTTAGCAAACTAGGCCTGCCGCTGCGCACTTTAATCTAGATATGTTTTATTCTAGCTTTGTTATATTATTTTTAACAAATAGCCACATCTGCTGTCTTGTTTTATTTTTCTTTATCTAACCTATTTGCCTAGGTCAGCACTGCATTCTTAAACAAGACATTTCTTTCACTCTGTGCTTTCTCAAGGCTGTAGTGAGATAGGTTGCTGGCAAAAGTGGCATGCTGTGTGTCCAATGTTCACAGAAACATATCCACTCTTACGTGGGGATCCTATCTTGGAACATCAGCTGTTTTATTATTAAAACACTACTTTGACCCATGTACGTTAGAGGGAGATTCCTTCCAGATGACCACGACTGTATGCTGATTGCTGAGTGCTTCGCTGCAGCTGCTTATGTAGACTACATGCCTCTTGCTCAGGTATGAGGGATGATGTTGTCCCAGGGGGAACCTGAAGGGCAGAATTAAAGCTTAACATGCTGTGCTCTAACGTAGCCTAGGTAGGAACTACTCCCAATGATCTTAGTGACAATATGGTAGCGTTATGTTTATGTTTCACTCTCCTTGTCACAATTTTAATCTTGTTGTGCTTGATCGTCCTAGTTTTTTTTAAAGTTATTTATTTATGCGTTGTGAACATACAACAACAATAAAAGTCCCCTCTTCCATAACATCATTATCACCCAAGAACCCCGACTCAAGTATGACAAAATTCTGCAATGTTACAAACAAAATAGACCGCAATGAGCAAATTTTAGGGGTCATGAACAATAACTGTCGGCGTTCGGGGAGCAAAGAACAAGTACAACCAACATAAATATGCAAGGCGGCCGGAACGGGCAAGTCAGCACTGGCAAACATCCCACAGCTCGCATCTTCTCACAGGTAGGGCGACACAAGCCATTCCCCAAATGTGTGTCAATTGAATCTAGCGCATATCACTCAATAAGCAATCTCCAAATAGGCACGTAAAGGTGCCCAAATATCTTGCGGCCTAGAACCCTCAGGCGCCAACTCCCAGAAGTTCTCCAACTGTTCTTGACAAAAAGCAGCATCACGCAACCAGCCAGCGATCCGAGGAGGCCAACCGCATCCCCAACAAATCGCGACTCTGCGCATTGCCAAAAGCAGCAACATGCCCACCAGTTTCCTCTGAGCCAGCGGAACTGTATCCACACTGCCCGGCAGCGCCAGCACAGGAGAGGGAGCCAGCTCAAGCCCAGTCATCTCCCCAATCACATGCGTAACCTCCAGCCAGAAATAATGCACTTCCCCACATTGCCATGCCATGTGGTAAAAGTCGGCATCCGGAGCGTGACATCGTTCACAAGAAGCATCCGCCTGCAGCCCCATAACACACATGCTGCAAGGAGTGTTATAAAGACTCTGCAGAAACTTAAAGTGAATTAGCTACAGCCGATAGTTTGGCGATATTGCCCTCATATGCGCACAACACTTCTTCCATGTCTCATCAGAGATTGCCGCACCCACGTCCGCCTCCCATTTTACCTTAGCAGAGATTGCAAGCCCATCCCTTTGATCCTGCATGCAACCATATAACTTGGTGACTAGCTTCCTCTGTGTCTGTGCACTCCATACTACCTCCAGTGCTCGACACGTCGCCGTAGATGCTGGAAGATCAGAGTATCGTGCTCGGAGCATCGCACACACATGCAGCACATATAGCCGGTGCAGTGCACCAGCAGAACCATCTCTCAGTGCCACCACCGGGGAGATCAGCCGCCCATCCACAAACCAGTCCCCCAAAAGGGACAAGTCCGAGTTGAGAAGATAGGTCCGCAGCTGCGAGTCGCGAAACAGCCACTCATCAGCCACCTCCATCGATGGCACAAAGGGCTCACGCACACCAGATCACTTCAAAAGTGCCCGCCATGCCCCAACAGTGCACGCTACAGTATCCACCCCCTGAGGTCGAGGCTGAGACAGACCCCCGAACACTCGCATCAGGTCTTCCGGCCAAACCGCGTCATTCTCAGGGGCGAGATGCGGTATGTATCGAACAGAGCGGATCCAATAATACGCTAAATGGGCCTGTGCACAGTAGTAATAAAGCTCCATGTCCGGAGCAGCAAGTCCGCCCAATTCAAACAGAAGCGTTAACTTCTCCCATGCGATTCTGGGTTGGCAACCCGCCCAGACCAGATGAATCATGGCAGAGCAGAGACGCCTCAAAAAGCACACTGTGAGGACCAGGGGGAGATTCACAAACAAGTATAAGATTTTAGGTAGCACTATCATTTTGGCAATGGCAATTCGTCCTATCAGTGACAGCGGCAAGAAGCGCCACATCTCGATCCTATCTTCCAGCCAGGACATAAATGTACCATAATTAGCCGTCCAAAGCATCTCAACATCATAGCTCAGCCAGACTTCCAAATACCTCACCAGGCCATTAGCCCACTCAATAGGATATCGGGACGAGAAGCCCGCCGTCCCCGGTGACAGAGGCAGCACCACAGATTTAGACCAGTTAATCGCTATGCCAGAAAATTCACCGAACCTTACAATTTCATCCAGCAAAACATCCAAATCTTTATTGGGCTCTCGCACATACAACGCAATGTCATCGGCATACATGGAGATGGGCAGCTGCTGGAACTGCAGCCCCTGTCACTGTGGTGCTGACGCAAAAAGGCCGCAAGCGGCTCCATCGCTATCACAAAGAGCAGCGGGACAAAGGGCACCCCTGCCTAGCCCCCCGAGCCACCCGAAGGGGGGCGGATATGCCTCCGTTCAGACGGAGTTGAGCAACAGGCTCTGTGTACAATAAGCAAATCCAGCCCACAAAATGCAAGCTCAGACCCACCCTTCCCAAAAGTGCAAACAGATACTCCCACACCAACGAATCAAAGGCCTTCGTGGCGTCTAAAAACACTGCTGCAGCGTCATCAGCAGTAATCGAGCCAGCAGCCGCAAAAAACGTCTGCAAATTGTGCGCCGTGGACCGCTCCGGAACAAACCCAGACTGATCAGGAAGCACCAGCTTCGTCATTAGCGGCTGCAACCGCGCCGCGATCATCTCGGCCAAGATCTTGTTATCAACGTTAATCATTGAGAGCGGGCGATAGGAGTCACAGCTTAGAGGGTCCTTACCTGGTTTAAAGATCGTAACGATCATTGCCTCTCAAAGAGAGGCAGGAAGAATCCCATTCTCCATTGCCTCCGCATATACCTCCAGCAGATGAGGTGCGAGTATATCAGAGTATTCCTGGGGTCAAGCCATCAAGGCCAGGGGTCTTATCTCCAGGCAGGACTCGAATTGCAGCCTTAACCTTGTCCAGTGAGAAAGGTGCATCAAAATATGCCCTATGGGCAGCCTCAAACCAGAGTAAGGTAATCTCCGAGAAATAAGCCTGTACAACCTTGGCTTGCAGCAATTCGGGTGCAGAATACAAGACCGAAAAAAACTTGGTGAACACTTCCATGACTCCATCCGTCCCCATCACACGCTCACCCTCCGAATTGTCTATTTCAGTAACATAACTACTGGCCCAAGGTTTGCGCAGTAAATTAGCCAGCGTACGTCCAGCCCTCTCACCCTCTGCGTAGCGCCTCACCCTGGCAAATCTTCCCAAAAAGCATATTTCCCTCTCTGAAGCCTCCTCATACAAGGAAACCATACGCTGGAGATCCGCCAGTGTGTCATTGGACCAGTCCACCACCAACCGGGCCTCCATATCTGCTATCCGCACCTCCAACTCAGCCAACTCCCGACGCAACACTCGCAGCACACAGTGTTGCTTCGAAATGCAGCTCCTACGAATGACCACCTTAAAGGCCTCTGTCAAGTCTACAGGGCCTGTCCAGCAACACACCACTCATCAGCACATATCGTCCGTTAGGACTGACTATAGTTCGCTGAGTGCGCCATTGCAGTCCCTTGTGCAGCAGAATTGCCACTCCTCTGGCATATCTCTAATATACCGCCCCGTGACATTCCCTAATCCATCCAGCCTTCAAGTGATGCATTGTGTCCGCCACCAAGTGAGTTTCTTGCAACATACAGATATCTATATTCTGGCGCTTAACATACGCCGACATGAGCCGCACCTTGCGTCGATCGTTCAGGCCACGCACATTCCAAGTAAGGCAACGGACCAATGTCACCCCATCCTGCTTCATCAGAACACTCCTACCAGAACACCAGAATACGCCGCCACCCCACCAGCCAGCCCAGCAAACACAGACATAACGAGAAAGAAGTAAACATCAGATATACAAGAACCAACAGAGAAGTACATAAATCCACCCTCCTCCCACGCAGGCCCCCCCAACCGGCTCGAAGCAAGTAATCCCCCTTAACCCAAAAGACATAAGCAGTACACCATAACATTTTAACCAGACTCATCAAAGGGGCGAACGGCTAGCCACCCAACCCAAACCCAACAATGGACCGGGAAGGGGAGGCGTAGGGCCATAAAGTGAATGAGCATCAGGACGGCAAACAGTTCTATATCGTTGCAACTTTGCGGTCAGTTTATGCACCAGCAACAGGACCATTCAGTCATTATCACTGAGAGTCTCACGCTCCGCACCCGGCCCACCCGAGTCCACAGCCGCAGATCGTCGAGGGAGAGCCTTAAAAAACTTTGCCGCCAGCTTCGGATCAGTAAAGAAGTGTAGTTTCCCTCCATGCTCCACTTTCAATTTCGCAGGGTAGATAAGGGAAAACCTGGCGTTCGTCTGTCCGAGTGAGCGTTTGATCGGCAGGAAGGCCTTGCGCGCGGCCTGTACTCCGGGGGTATAGTCCGGAAAGAAGTGCAGCTCAGTATTTTTATATAGCATCGGGCGCCGCTCCCGAGCCAGCCGGAGGATCGAGTCTCGAGCACGATAATTCAATAGCCGGATTATGATGGGGCGAGGCGGGGTGCCAGGCGGAGGCCGAGGGCCCGGAGACCGGTGCCCCCTCTACACCACCAGAAAATGGGAGAGCTGACCAGGAAAAAGTTCAGAGAGCATACTTTCAATAAAATCTTCCATTCTGCCCATGTCAGTGGATTCAGGAAGGCCAATCAGTCTAACATTGTTGTGGCGTGAGCGAGCTTCCAAATCTTCATTTTTATTACGTATTACCTCTAACACCTTCTCCATTTGCAACAATTGTGCTCGCTCGCCCCGACATTGATCCTCCATATCAGAAGTACGTGCCTCCAACCGATCCAGTCTGGAGTCATGGTCGTCCACCCTTGTGTTGATGCGATGAAGCAGCTCCGCTAAATGGTCGAGCT
The DNA here is from genome assembly GCF_031143425.1 of Pleurodeles waltl. Taxonomy (NCBI): domain Eukaryota; kingdom Metazoa; phylum Chordata; class Amphibia; order Caudata; family Salamandridae; genus Pleurodeles; species Pleurodeles waltl. The sequence continues at coordinate 22,323,140 of NC_090443.1, read as the reverse complement.
TGGTGTCGATGCCTGTCAGACTGGACTTCAAATCCAGGAACATGGTCTTGACCGACATGTCAGACGACACAGCCTCCAACGCTTCTTCTCCCATCTGTGACAAAGTGGTCCCCCCTTTCCTCCGTCCCCTATCAAAGGAGATCTTCGCCTGCTGATGCTCCGCCTTTCCCATCCTGCAGCAGCAGGACACCCCGGCAAGAGACCCAAGCCCGGGCAGGAAAGGCCGCAATCAAACCTCCAAGGTCGGCCAGCAATGTCTCCTCCGATGCAGGCCTCCTCCGGCCAGCTGGGCTCCTCCCGCCCAGGCCCGACACTCCCCCGCCTCCGGCCCAGCGCCAAACCGGTCCAAGACACCAGTTCCAGAGGCGGGAGGCTGGGCCCAGTGATGTCGCAGGCCTCCTCAGACCAGCCCCGCTAGGCCGGCAACCTCCACAGCCTGCTCCCTGAGTACGCCTCCAAGGGGTCTCCAGGCCCAACCCAACCAGCGCAGCTCTGGGCAGAAAGTCCGCCCGGGTCTCTGCCAGCACTTGGCGAAATGAGCTGGCAAACGACCAGCAGCTCCCCGCGGGGTCCACCAGCCCGCACTGCACAATGGACCCCCCCCTGCAGCTGCCCCAGCTCACCGCAGGGGTCCAATCGGCTAATGCCCGCAAAAGGCAGCCAAGTCCAGCAGGCCGCGCTAAGTCCGCTACCGGGGAGGGCCCCCCGGCGCTCAGCGCCGCAGCCGGTCCGCCTCGGCCCCAGGAGCCACTTGGCCGCAGGCAACAAAGGATCACGGGGGCCGCGGTACGATTTAACCGCTGATCCGGCTCCCGCAATTAGCCGCCAGACGCCCGTCGGCGTATCGCCACCACAGGCAGCGCCTCTCCCCGCCCCCGGCCCACCAACCAGGCCAGGAAAGCCTGCGGGCGAGCGCCGCGCGGCTCTTGGTCCTGCCCGGCCAGGCCCTTCACCTCCTCCGACAGTTCTTCACGACAGAGGCAGGGGCACAATCTTCACCGCCGCAGCCGGCAGCACCTGCGACTCCGCAGTGCCGCCTGGCTAAAAAGACAAAAACATCACCGCCCTGCCAGGAGAAATGCAGAAACAGGGTCCCAGGCTGAGCAGAGCCTCACTAGGTGCTGGCTATCTTGCTGGCAGGCTAGCTCCGACCCCCCTTGATCGTCTTAGTTATTGCAATACATGCTTTATTATCTTAAATGCAGTTACTTCAATAAACCTTATTGAACTATACTCTGCCTCTGATTGTCCTTGCATATGTGACACTAATGTAACTGAGAGAAACTGATGAGATCTGAGTGACCACGATTTCCCTGAGGAGTCATTTGTGTCATGTGCCCGGCTGCCCAATCATCACTGTTCTTGGGTAGAGATGAGGCACTGCTAGTTAGCCGGAACAAAACCCGGATTAGGCTGACAGGTGTCACCTGGTGTGGGTTCAGACTCAGTCCCCCGCAGTACAGGTGATTCTGCTGCCCAAATCCAGTAGTCTTATTAGGATGATGAGAACCTACGCGACATGGCGCTGCCAATGTTTGGTCAGGAACTTACTTTCGGGTCCTCCTGAGTATCTCTGTCTCACTACATGCAAAGACACCTCAGTACTATATACAAAGACATCTGTGGTATTGAGGAGTTTCCTCCTCAGCTAAGTAGGGAGTACCTAACTAACGCTGTAGGTTGCTCAAGCTTGAACCCTAAAAGGATAATCCCCATTTGGTGTGCTTATCTCTGAACACAATTTTCTATTCATCGTGGCGAACCCACAACGGGTAGCAATTGCAGTCAATATGCGATTACCCTTTACTGCACATTTATTGGCACATGGCCTAATGACCCAGGGGGGTCCTGTTACATTTGTTGTTGAGGCTCATCCATCCTACAGAATAGAAATGTTCTATTCTTGGGTCACATTTCCAGCAGCTGATGGGAACACAAATACATTTCATCACTATACACCTGCAAACATACCTGCACAATATAGAGCGTATGCATATCTAGAAATACCTTTATATAATCAAGAATATAATAATTGGCTTGATGGTGCCCTACCACATACAATCCTACACGTTAAGTTAGGCCCTCAAAGTAATGATGGTCCTACCTGGCCTTTATTGGCCACATGTACACCGCTCCCTGATGCAGCAACTTTGACGGTAGCTGAAGTCCGCCACTTATATGCTGAGATAGTACAGTTTGTAATGCAAATATTAAATACAAACCCAGCACGTGCTGCCCCGGCGCAGCCACATGCAGTAACGCCAGGTATTAATCCTGCAACTGTACATTCGATCATGGGTAAAGTACCTGCCAAACGAGAAGAGATTCCGTTTTGGTTAGCTCTAAAAATAAATGCACTGGAAGCAGTATTTCCCCATGCGGGACCTCAGGATAAGCATAGAATATTAACTATGTGGTTGCCATTTGGGATGGTTCCCACAGTAGATAACTGCAATACTTGTGGAACGGTATTTGTCACGCTCTATACTACATACATGGTACACCAACAGTTGCCAATCCTCCAGAAGTGTTAAAACAAATTCAATGTGAGTACTAGGCTGCCCCGGCCCTGGACTTGGCGATGCAACTCATGGGCAATTTTGACACTGTATCTTCAATTATATTAAGTAACCTGAAATGGGAAGCAGTTTTACCAGCAGTGCGCATGTGGCTCCGGGACGTTCCTCTACAGGATCAAGAACGTGAGCTGCCAAAGATTATTGCAGAGACCTACTCTAGTATTGGCCGAGATAGTCTGGGGGCCAGACCCACAAAATCACAGTTTCAGGGTAAATCTAATAAAGATACTACCAAGCAAGCTCCTGAGGGTTCTAAAAAACACTGGGATAAAAAAAAACACCTAAAAAAGAAAGGGGAGAATCTCCGCATACAGAGACCCCACAGAATAGATATAATTTCAGAAATAGAGATAATATTAAAACGCCTGACAGTTATCAATAAACTGATACACGCTAATCTCGTTCCTTTTAGGACTCACTGGAAAAATACAGTGAGAGAGGTGGGCAGCCAGAGTGGAGAACTGAGTACGTGAGCCGAGACAGGAATCACAACGCTCAACAGAAGTTTCTGTTAAAAAAGAAGAGAAACTTCCCCAACATAAACCCCAATTTAAAAAGAAAAACGTGGCAGCAGTTGCGATTCGTCATGCCACTCAAGAAGAGGGCTCTATTGAAGAACAAGAGGTGGGCCCAAGCTTTGCTAGACAGCGCAACAGAGGTCACAGTAGTTCTCTGGAATCTTCAAGAGCATCTGGAGATGAAAGCAATTGATGACTTCCTACAAGTTGAAACTGCGGATATGCAAGTCTCCACGCCTGACAGGGTGTACTAAGTAACGTTACAGTTTGAAGGAGACTTCGAACACACAATCGATGTAACCTTTTGGGACTGCGTCATAAACATATATGATATTCTACTGGCCGAAAGCGATTGGCCACCTGAATTTGTCCGTACTTGCCCATATGGAGAAGAGGTTATCAAACCTTCTTTCTCGCCCCTTGTTCCCAATGAGCTTGCAGAATCCTACGCCATTGATTGGGCATTGGCACAGGCACCCGCATTATCTCGCAACCATGTAGTGGGGGATAAAGATTCCCCCATCATGTAATTCCAATTAAAAATCAACCCCAACCGCAACCCCAATACCCAATAAAACATGATGCCGGGAAATCCTCACACAACTAGAGTACCAGGGCGTAATCGAACCCTGTGTCTCACCAATGAATAATCCTTCATTCCCTGTAGCTAAACCGGACCATTCATATTGAATAGTCTTAGATTATAGACACAAACAGTCACATGCACATAGGCTATACAAAACTCTCATAGCACAGCACTTATGAACAACATAGTGCACAAAAAATACAAAACTACACTGGATATTTCAAATGGTTTCTTCTGCCAAAACATAGCGCCTGAGAGTAGAGACCTAACAAGTTTCAGCGCGCTAGGCTCCCAGAAAAAAATCTGTCATTTACCACAGGGGTATACGAACAGTCCAGGACTGTTCTCGGCTCGTGTAACTTCAATATTGCATGAGATTGACCCTGAGGCATTGTCCCTTGTAGATTATATCTACCTTACAGACGATGAATTACTGCAACATCTAAGATGGGTAGCCGCATTGTTGTAGGATTTGCTGAATTTGGCTATAAATTCAACTTCAAGAAAACAAAATTAGCCTTCCTTAGCATTCTATTACTGGGACATGAGTTATCAAGTGAAGAAAAGAGCCTAGTGCCACAATTCTTAGAAAAATGCGCAGTTACAACCTCCAAATACCATTAAAAAACTGCAATCACTATTGGGATTCCTAAAGTTTGGCAGAATTTACATTCCAGATTACGCATCATGCATAAAACCTTTATATGACTTAATACATCCTGACTTTTCCAGTAAATTCTGGACAGTCGAACATACACGCATTCTCAGAGCATTGCATCAAGACATGCTTGCCGCACAACACCTACACACAAGGGACAATAGAAAACATCTGGTCATCAGAGTAATTGCTGGTGCTATTAGTTTCACCTATGCAACGCTCAATGAAGGTGAGAGTCTCAATTGCATACAAATCACATCAATATTTGACAGCAGAACAACGTTTTGCTCCACTGAGAAAATTCTCACTGCTGTTCAGATGGCTGTCATTAAAGAAAGACCACTAGCCCAGGGGAAACACATTATTGTCATATCTCCAATCCCAGCCCTTGAGGCTGTTACCAAAGCCAGCACTCCAAAGGCTAAAGCATTACATCCACGTTGGATCCAATGGGCAGTGTCTCTGACAGCCACTGATGTTGACTATATTTTTGACCCAAAGTTACAAACTCAAGAATTTTTGCAATATGAACTAGAATACCCAGTTCCTGCAAACACATTGCCTATTGATCAATATCAAAGAGTCATGTACACCGATGGCTCAGCACAACCAGCGATAGGAACAAAACATCAATATTCCGTTGCTTGCACAGTCGTAAGCAGCTATATGGAGGGTAGTAAATTCTATCCACAACATACTTTCACGCAAACCCTAGGGGATTGCACAACACAACTAGCAGAGCTAAAGGCTCTGGTGATGGCACTGGAACATACAGATCCTGCACAGCTAACACAGACTTCTGAAAGTAGCGGATCTGAAGGAAACGCTACCAAATGTCCATGTTGTACATAAACTTGGACACCAGCGCGTTGGAATACACGTTGCTGGAAATACGCTGCCAATCAGCAGTAGGTATGGCTTCTGTTGCTGCAGTAACTCGTTCTAGAACAAAACCGGACGATGAAATGTGGGCTGCCGTGAAAGCCAAGACTGAAGGCACGCCTTTACCAAAAGCATTTCCTGCTAAATATTCCTACCGAATGGGAGGCTTCTTAGACGCAGAAGTAAAAATACCAGGCTTGGGAGTTTGAGTAATTCCCAATAAAGACCTAAGATCAGAGTTGATCAAAGCAGCGCATGAGGGGGTTGCATCTGCCCATGTAGGTGTGGCAGCTACAATATCATTATTGCAAGCACGTTATTGGTGGCCACGTCTATACAAACAGACCAAGCAGTATGTCCTTTGTTGTGATAACTGCCAACAAATTAAGGGGTCCACCATCAAACCCCCACCACAGACACCCCTTCTAATTTCTAACTAAGCACTACAATGTGTGTACTTGGACCACTGCGGTCCTCTAACACCGGACGGTTTATACAAGTACATCTTAGTTGCTGTTGACTCCTGCTCCAGATTTCTATGGTTGTGGCCACAATGCTCGGCTGGCGCTCGGACTGTTATTAAAGATTTGCAAGTCTTTATCGGCACATACACAGTTGCGGCTTTCTACTCAGACCAGGGCCCTGCTTTCGCCTCAAGGGCATTCAGGGACGCCATGGCTTCGTTAGGGTCCAACTGGATTACTCGTCTCTATTTCATCCTGAGGGAAATAATGTTGTGAAGCGACAAAACCTAGATTTAAAGCAATACTTACCAGCCAGAGTATTAGGTACGAGTCGTAGTTGGCTTAATCACCTGTATGGAGTCCAGAGAGCACTTAATAATCTGCCTAGAAGGTCCCTGGAGAGGGGGGGTCGTACTTAATATGAGTGCCTGTTTGGAACTCAAATGTATGTTCCAGATCTTGATGGTCCTGGAGTGGAAGAGGCAGAAACACCTTTTGACATAAATTAACATGTCACTGTCAACAGTACCGTGACGACAACGCTTCTGCCAGTGCTGCCTCCATAGGAATGAAGGATGTACCAATAACATCTACAGGCTGGATTCCAAAGGTTGGGGATCTAGTATGTGAAAAAATTGCTGTGAAAAAGGAGTTTGGTCCTTCCTATTGTGCACCGGTCCCAGTCCTGGGAATACACGGTACCAGAACTGTCATTTTACCATAGTTGCCTTGTTCTAAAGAAAACCGCTTTGTCTCCATCAACAATGTCAAGTTACACCTTGTGGGTGATCCTGCACAGCAGACCAAGAGGAACAACCAGTAGTTCCCGAATCCCTCTCACTACTGGTCAAGATGTCCCTCTACAAGTTTTGAGCAGCAATGCTGACACCTCACCGAGCTTTGGGAGGATGGAAAATGATCTTGCATTAGTTCCACTAACGTCTATTATGAAAAGCAACACGTAAATCGCTGATCGATTTGACTCGACGTCTACACAAACGGATGGCGTTATTTACAGTGAACCACCGTGGGAGACTCCTACCAGTTCTCCTCCTTCAAATACGGCTCCAGTTTTTGCATGAACTGCTTCTGGATACTTTGCCGACATCAATGACACCTTTTCGGACTCATTTGCCTCTTCTACACCTGAACTGCCAAAAATAAGTGAGCTGATAAACTGGCTTAAAACAAATTACCTTATTCTCCCATGGAACTATCTGTGGCTTTCCTTGACTATAGCCACTGGATTCAAGCTAGCCTGGCTGATGAAGGGTGAAACCCTGAAACCGGTCCCAGGATGCTTGTTTCCGGTCCAGTGAGGACCTGGCTTGGCAGTTCGGGCTGGACTGTTCCCATGAGGCACAGGGTCAAGACTGATTTGCATATGGCTGGGTCCAATCTGGGGTGGCAGGGTGAGCAGAAGAACGATGGATTAAACCCAGATCTGTGACTGGGGGTGAGTGTTTGCATTGTTCAGCACTCCGTCCATCATCCTTTTGTGTTGCTAAAGTTGCCCCAAGTGGGAAGGGTATGCCCAGACGTGGGTCCCTTGCTCACTGTGCCACTGGATTCAAGCTAGCCTGGCTGATGAAGGGTGAAACCCTGAAACCGGTCCCAGGATGCTTGTTTCCGGTCCAGTGAGGACCTGGCTTGGTAGTTCGGGCTGGACTGTTCCCATGAGGCACAGGGTCAAGACTGATTTGCATATGGCTGGGTCCAATCTGGGGTTGCAGGGTGAGCAGAAGAACGATGGATTAAACCCAGATCTGTGACTGGGGGTGAGTGTTTGCATTGTTCAGCACTCCGTCCATCATCCTTTTGTGTTGCTATAGTAGCTTTCCTCCTTTGGATTGGCTTTATTATTACTTTATTTCTATTAATACATGGTCACTACCTTCCTGAAAGATCAACAGTTGAACTGGTAGATATACAACAGACAACTGTGACGTCATAGACGGCTTCAACGACACTGACGACGCACGTGGAGCTGGTTGACGCACACGGATCCGAACGGCGATGACCGACGGCGCGCGCAGGGTACTGCTCAGCAGAAAAATTCCAGATTCGAAGCTGACGCCAGGGAATTCTAAGGTAAGGAAGCTGCAGCTAGAAGTCTCTATCAGATACCCATTTTTCTTCTCACAGGGTCCGCAGAGACTTGTCTTTCGTGAACATTTCCTCTATACCAATTCCTGATGGAATTGTTTGGGATAAAGTCACATTTGATATATACAGCCCGACAGAGGTCATTCAAATACCATATGTGTTTAAACTTTCTATGAAGGATGTAATAATTCCTGGAGTTGTTTCTGATGACTGGGATGTGAAAACAGTTGATTCTATGATGACTGAATTGCAGTACTCTACTGTATTTGAAAGTGAGGATGTTTATCAATCCAAAGAAAATTGTGGTGACATGTTTTGCTATAATTAATTTGGACACCATTTCATTCACAGAGCAAGTACCCCAAAGACTATTTTTAACTACACACAATGGGAACATTGTCCAACTCCACCACAAGGGAGTTCTAAAACCTATTCCAAAAAATATACATACTTTTCTGGGCACAATGTTAAAAATGCTGTGTCATATTATTTTTAATTACCATTTATGGAAAATATACATATAATATTGACAGATACAAATTCATTTATTCTGATTCCTTTGTTTCCTGGTTGGTTATAGAAGTCTATGGATATTGGTTGAAGTCAATTGACTTAAAAAGTGTGTGGGGAACAAAAAATTGCAAAATAAGGGGAAAGGAAGCTTTATTCACAGAATGCCTGATACCTGTTCAAATGATATTTTTAAATGTAACTGTACAACAGACAAGTTGCTTAGGCTTAGCAAAAATTGAGGATTTTAATGCCCCCAGTATTCCTGACCCTGCAAAAATTTACAAATGGCAAAAATATATAAATGCAACTGAAGATCAGCTCGATGAATGGGTCCAAAATGGCACGTTTAATGCTTCATTTTCACATCCTGGTGGGTGGGTATTGTGGCCAATAGATACCAATGCATGTCATAAACGTTTTGTAAACTCAACAGGGGGTTTTAGAACAAGTAGGCCTGACCCTCACTATGTGTCATCTGAACATGCGGGTATAGTAAAAACATACATGCCAGCAATGGTTGAAGAGTTCCTCACTAGACGCTGTTAGAGAACACCTCAGTCTCCTGTGTAATAACACTGACTTACAGGATTTCCTGTTAGGCCCCAGAAAACAAAACAGAAAGTGCTTTTTATATGCAGTCTGTAATGAAATTTGGAAGCTTTCTCAACAAGAAGCTGCTCCTCGGTTAAGGCAAACAGATCAGGAAAACAAAGTCATTAGCTGTAATGGGATTAATACCCTGTCCGACCAAACACTTTACACAACATTGTTTCTTCTGCAATAGACATAATACAAAGTGACATGTCCTCTTTACACCATGGACAGTATCAACTAAGGTCCAGTATGCAGTTAGGTTGGACACTACAAACACTGAAGGCAGGTTGCATTCCCTGGCAACACATTACTGCAAGGGACATATTTTCTACATTTAATTTAACGCGACAGCAACAACTAATGGCTAAGAAAGAAGCGACTTATGTCTTGTTAAATATTGAGAAATTAGAAAAGTTGCCTTGTACTGTGGCTGAAATACCAGCTGCTGAGTGGTTAATACAAGGGGTGATTAATCTGCCTATTTCAACACTTCAATTCACGCCCTGCTTAAAACACATTCCAGTGGGCAGATATGAAAGGCTAGGAGATAGTTACATCCATGAGGTGTGGGAGCAACCCTTCTCGTATGAATGTCTCAGTGCATGAAAGAGGTCTTTCTTAGTGGTAGCGAGTGCAAGATTTCTGTCAGCCATTCAATGGTTTGTAAACAGCTGTCCTTGCACATGGCGTGCAACGCTTCGGCAGCAAACTTGGCTTATTATCGAAGGGAGTCCCAGTCCCCTTGATTAGACCTGCATTCCATGCTCTCGAATGGCAGCTATGGTCTCCTCAATAGTGAGAGCTGTTGTGGAATGCGAGCTGGAATAGTTTACGTTTTTTCGATCTCTAAAATTGCTACATGCTGCGGGAACATACTTTCTCCTCCTATACGACAGAGGGAAATAGCTGAGATTTGGCCCCACATCGCTACTTCAAATGTGAATTTTGACAAGTTGAGCAGACTTAAGGCTTTATTGTTTCAGAAACATGGGGTGCTCACATCTGCACTCGAGACCTATGTGCTTCAAGTTGCAAGGTCATCGGCAGAAATACAGTCCCTTTTAAGTACTAACATTTCGAGACACTTTGGTAAACTCGTGGGACGGCTATTTAATGCACAAATTTGTTTAAGGCTGTTGGTTCTGGTTGCTTCACACCTTCTCCTCTATATTTGGCTTAATACCTTCAGCCATCCACTCAATATTTTCCAGTATTTTCAGGGTATTTCCGATAACTTTGGCTATAGTAGGAGGCATTTTGCTATTGCTACTTTTTCTGTGCAGTGGCTGTCCCGCTGCAACAAGGAGGACTAAAAGCGCTTCTGCCTGCGCAGATGTGTCGTAAACACATGATGCAGTACTTTGGAGCATCACTCTTGGAACAAATGGAGTGTGACTGTTCTCTGTTAGTCAGACTGGTTTTGCATTGTGTGCAGCCCATGTTTCGATGCCTCTGGTGCTCTTTTGAATGTGCACTGAAAGTTTGTCTTTCTACGCAGCGCCTGCTTTTTATTGGACGCTGATCTGTCGATGATCTCGCTGAGGGCTCATTACCAGACATGCGCGTTGAGGGTGCATTTGCTACAGGAAGCTGTTTATGAGTTGCCCTTTCTAGATCATGCAGCTCTGAACTCACTGTTGGGCACACCACAGAATGCTGCTGCCTTGGCTGGAGCTCGGGCTTTGGAACACGAATGCTCCTTGGTTTTCCTTGGCGATGAACTTCATACTTTACCACCTGCCAAAATGGAAGATTTCCTATCTTCAATTATACTGGATTCAATTGGTGACTTTAAAACTGACTCTGACTTTTGAAATTCATCTTTTCCTGACGCCACAATTAACCTTTTAAATTGTCGTTTTCATACATGCCCAAGTGTCTTTTTAACTAGTCATTATTGACTTTCCCATTTACATGTCTTAGGATGATTTTTAGTAGTTTTTACATATATAATTAGGCTTTGAACCACCTTTGAACCGGCAAGGGGCGGGTGTTGTGTAGCCATGTTAGCTCTGGTTTTAGACACGTTATTTTAGCAAACTAGGCCTGCCCCTGTGCACTTTAACCTAGATATGGTTTATTCTAGCTTTGTTATATTATTTTTAACAAATAGCCACATTTGCGGATGTAAGGAAATGCCTCCTTGGCATGGTTACCCCCTGACTTTTTGCCTTTGCTGATGCCAAGTTATGATTTGAAAGTGTGGTGAGGCCTGCTAACCAGGCCCCAGCACCAGTGTTCTTTCCCTAAACTGCACCTTTGTCTCCACAACTGGCACAACCCTGGCATCCAGGTAAGTCCCTTGTAACTGGTACCCCTGGTACCAAGGGCCCTGATGCCAGGGAAGGTCTCTAAGGGCTGCAGCATGTCCTATGCCACCCTAGGGACCCCTCACTCAGCACAGACACACTGCATGCCAGCTAGTGTGTGCTGGTGGGGAGAAAATGACTAAGTCGACATGGCACTCCCCTCAGAGTGCCATGCCAACCTCACACTGCCTGTGGCATAGATAAGTCAGCCCTCTAGCAGGCCTTACAGCCCTAAGGCAGGGTGCACTATACCACAGGTGAGGGCATATGTGCATATGAGCACTATGCTCCTACAGTATCTAAGCAAAACCTTAGATATTGTAAGTGCAGGGTAGCCTTAGGAGTATATGGTCTGGGAGTCTGTCAAACATGAACTCCACAGTACCATAATGGCTAAACTAAAAACTGTGAAGTTTGGTATCAAACTTCTCAGCACAATAAATGCACACTGATGCCAGTGTACATTTTATTGTGAAATACACCCAGAGGGCATCTTAGAGATGCCCCCTGAAAACATACCCGACTTCCAGTGTGGGCTGACTAGTTTGTGCCTTTGTCACTCTGTGGCCAGTAACAAAGCCTATACTGGGTGGAGGTGCTTCTCACCTCCCCCTGCAGGAACTGTAACCTCTGGCGGTGAGCCTCAAAGGCTCACCCCCTTTGTTACAGCGCCACAGGGCATCCCAGCTAGTGGAGATGCCCGCCCCTCCTGCCACTGCCCCCACTTTTGGCGGCAAGGCTGGAGGAGATAATGAGAAAAACAAGTAGGAGTCACTGGCCAGTCAGGACAACCCCTAAGGTGTCCTGAGCTGAGGTGACTCTGACTTTTAGAAATCCTCCATCTTGCAGATGGAGGATTCCCCCAATAGGATTAGGGATGTGCCCCCCTCCCCATAGGGAGGAGGCACAAAGAGGGTGTAGCCACCCTTAGGGCTAGTAGCCATTGGCTACTATCCTCCCAGACCTAAACACCCCTTTAAATTGAGTATTTAGGGGCCCCCAGAACCTAGGAAGATAGATTCCTGCAACCTGAAGACGAAGAAGGACTGCTGATCTGAAGCCCTGCAGAGAAGATGGAGACACCAACTGCTTTGGCCCCAGCCCTACCGGCCTGTCTCCCCACTTCGAGAAAAACTGCAATAGCGACGTGTCCCCCAGGGTCCAGCGACCTCTGAAGCCTCAAAGGACTACCCTGCATCTAAAAGGACCAAGAAACTCCTGAGGACAGCGGCCCTGTTCCACAGAAACTGCACCTTTGCAACAAAGAAGCAACTTTTAAAGTCCACACGTTTCCCGCCGGAAGAGTGAGACTTTCCACTCTGCACCCGACGCCCCCGGCTTGACCTGTGGAAAACTAACTCTCCAGGGAGGACTCCCCGGCGACTGCGAGCCCTTGAGTAGCCAGAGTTGACCCCCATGAGCCCCCACAGCGACGCCTGCAGAGGGAATCCAGAGGCTCCCCCTGACCGCGAGTGCCTGCTTCAAGAAACCCGACGCCTGGTAAACACCCTGCACCCGCAGCCCCCAGGACCTGAAGGAACCAAACTCCAGTGCAGGAGCGACCCCCAGGCGGCCCTCTTCCTAGTCCAGGTGGTCGCTACCCCGAGGAGCTTCCCCTTGCCTGCCTGCATCGTTGAAGAGACGCCCAGGTCTCCCATTGAAACCTATTGCAAACCCGACGCCTGTTTGCACTCTGCACCGGGCCGCCCCTGTGCCGCTGCGGGTGTACTTTTTGTACCTACTTGTGTCTCCCCCGGTGCCCTACAAACCGCCCCTGGTCTGCCCTCCGAAGTCACGGGTACTTACCTGCTGGCAGACCGGAACCGGGGCACCCCTATTTCCATTGAAGCCTATGTGTTTTGGGCACCACTTTGACCTCTGCACCTGACCAGCCCTGAGCTGCTGGTGTGGTAACTTTGGGGTTGCCTTGAACCCCCAACGGTGGGCTACCTTGGACCCAACATTGAACCCTGTAAGTGTTTTACTTACCTGTGAACTTTACAATTACTTACCTCCCCCAGGAACTGTTGATTTTTGCACTTTGTCCACTTTTAACATAGCTTATTGCCATTTTTGCCAAAACTGTACATGCTATTGTGATTATTCAAAGTTCCTAAGATACCTGAGTGAAATACCTTTCATTTAAAGTATTGTTTGTAAATCTTGAACCTGTGGTTCTTAAAATAAACTAAGAAAATATATTTTTCTATATAAACTCCAATTGGCCTGGAATTGTCTTTGAGTCTGTGTTCTCCATTTATTGCCTGTGTGTGTACAACAAATGCTTAACACTACCCTCTGATAAGCCTACTGCTCAACCACACTACCACAAAATAGAGCATTAGAATTATCTATTTTTGCCACTATCTTACCTCTAAGGGGAACCCTTGGACTCTGTGCACACTATTTCTTACTTTGAAATAGTACATACAGAGCCAACTTCCTACATTGGTGGATCAGCGGTGGGGTACAAGACTTTGCATTTGCTGGACTACTCAGCCAATACCTGATCACACGACTAAAATCCAAAAATTGTCATTAGAAACTGATTTTTGAAATTTGAGCTATTTTTCTAAATTTTTAAAAGTCCTGCTAGGCCTTGTGTTAGTCCCTGTTAGCATTTCTTTTAGAGTTTAAAGGTTTTGTAAAAGTTTGGATTAAGTTCTAGAGATAGTTTTAGATTCTTAAAAAGAACCCCAACTTTTAGAGACATAGGTGGTCATTACAATCCCGGCGGACGGTGTTAAAGTGGCGGTAAGACCGCCAACAGGCCGGTGGTAAAAAAAATGGAATTACGACCGTGGCGGAAACTGCCAACAAAGACAGCCGCTTTAACAATCCGACCGCCAGGGCGGTACAAACAAACAGCGCGGTGGTCACCGCCAACAGACAGGCCAATCCGCCACCTTTTTCGGGGCGGATTCACCGCAGATAAAAACACGGCGGAAACAGGAATTTCGAAGGGAAAACGCTCACCTCATCACACTCCACGAGGAACAAAGACACCATGGAACCGGAACTCCAAATCCTACCTGCGATAGTCTTCCTGCTCCTGTACCAGGAGCACGAACGCTGGCGGCAAAGACCACGGTGAGTACTGCACCTACGACACAGGGGAGGGGGGAGGCAAAAAACAGAGACACGCAACACGCAACACCACCACCCCCACCCTCACCCACTACAACACACACACTAATACATATCTATACATTATAGTTACGCCCCCCAACCCCCCCGGAAGAATGCAAAGACAAAAGGAAATGTTTGTAACCATTGTAATATATTAAAATCCAGTAAGCAAAAATATACATATTTACACTATTAACAAAATATACACCAAGAATAGTAGTCCAGGTATTGCACCATTTATAGTCCGTGGACCACTGGGCCCAAAATGCATGGGCGAGGCCTACACTCGATACCAGATCAAAATAGAGAGAACACTGCAGGGGCATCAGATAGAAAAACAACAGGCACCTCAGGGGGAAGGGAAGTGGGGGCACCTCAGCCAGATGAGTGCACAACGCCAGATCCACGAGGGGGCTCAATGCCCACTGTTCAATCCTGGGGAGTGCAAAGCCACAGTCTCTGAAGTCTCTACAGTGGGTGGGTTGCCCACTGTGCAATCCTGGGGAGTGCAAAGCCACAATCTTTCTAGTCTCTACAGTGGGTGGTTTGCCCACTGTTCAATCCTGGGGAGTGCAAAGCCACAGTCTCTCAAGTCTCTTCAGTGGGTGGTTTGCTCACTGTTGAATCCTGGGTAGTGCAAAGCCACAGTCTCTCAAGTCTCTACAGTGGGTGGTTTGCCTACTTTTCAATCCTGGGGAGTGCAAAGCCACAGTCTCTTAAGTGGATAACAGTCTCCATTGGTTCTGAAGGGGGGAATGGTGCCCAGAGTGCTTCATCCTGTGAAGGACAGAGGTAGTGGATGCATGTCTCCACTGGTTCTGGAGGGGGACTGGTGCCCAGAGTGCTTCATCCTGTGAAGGACAGAAGCAGTGGATGCATGCCTCCACTGGTTCTGGAGGGGGACTGGTGCCCAGGGTGCATCACTCACCCCGTGACGGTCCTAGTTGCGTTAGTGCCCCTGCCGCTCATGGGCTAGTAGTGCTTGAGTTGGCGCTGCCCTGTTCAGCGATGCTTGAGTTGGCGGTGCCCTTTTCAGCGGTGCTTGAGTTGGCGGTGCCCTTTTCAGCGGTGCTGGAGTTGGCGGTGCCCTGTTCAGCAGTGCTTGATTTGGCGGTGCCCTGTTCAGCGGTGCTTGAGTTGGCGGTGCCCTGTTCAGCGGTGCTTGAGTTGGCGGTGCCCTGTTCAGCGGTGCTTGAGTTGGCGGTCCTTCATGGGCCAGCAGGTCTTGTGCTGGCGGTCCTTCATGGGCCAACGGTGCTTGAGTTGGCAGTCCTTCATGGGCCAGCGGGTCTTGTGCTGGCGGTCCTTCATGGCCCAGCTGGGTTGGGGCTGGCGGGGCCCTCCTGGGCAGCTGGGCTGGGGCTGGCGGGGCCCTCCTGGGCAGCTGAGCTGGGGCTGGCAGGGCCCTTCTGGGCAGCTGGGATGGGGCTGGCAGGTCCCTCCTAGGCAGAGGGGATGATGGTGGTCTTCTCCGCAGTGCTGCTCTTCCCAGACTTGCCGGGTTTCTTGTGGCCCTTCCCCACCTTGGGAGGTGTCACAGCTGAGTCCACACTCCCACCGGGACCCCTGGGAGCGGCTTGGGTGGCTGGAGTCTTCCCCCTCTCCTGCCGAGCACTGGCCAACCGCTGATGCTTCACAGGGGGGGGGACTGGCTGTGCTGTGGCTCTGTGGACTGGCTGTCCTGGTGGCTGGTGCACTCCACATACCTGTGACTACAGGCACCACTATGAGATGGACGGGGTGGGGGAGGTGTGGGAAAAAGGTCAAGGCTGGACAGGAAAAGTTTTTTGGACACACTGGGACAGGTAGCTGGAGGGGGTTTGGGAGTGGAGGAAGAGGTGGTTGTTGTAGAAGGTGTACGTTTGGTGACTTTGGGTGAAGGTGCATGCGCTGGAGGCTGTTGTGAGGTGGATGGCTGTTGGGTGGGTGTGTGCCTGCGTTTGTGTATCTTGGGAGGGGGTGTCACAGACACACTGGGAGAGGACACAGGGGACGTGTGAATGGTAGTGGGGGTGGTGACTGCACGTGAGCGGGGTGTGCTGGTGAGGGAAGTAGTGGCTGTAGAGGTAGTGCATGCAGGTGTGTGTGTAGACGAGACTGGGAGGGAGGAGGGAGACGACGAGGAGGGGGACACAGTGGAGGCAGTGGATGTTGGTGTGTCTGCATGTGTGTGATGCTTGCGTGAGTGCCTGTGGGATGTGTGGTGCTTATGTTTGCCTAAGCTGCCCTTGTGTGGTGAGGTGTGTGCAGGCTGGTCTGATGGTGTGCTTGGGATAGGCAGATGTACAGGGGATTGGGTCTGGGTGGAGGAAGTTGGAAGGGGGAGGCTAGACACAGGGAAAATGGCTGCCATCAGTGCTGAGGCCAGAGTTTGAAAGGATTGGTGAAGGGCCGTCTGACCAGAATGAATGCCCTCCAGGAATGCATTAGTTTGTTGCAACTGCCTTTCTACACCCTGGATGGCATTCAAAATTGTAGACTGCCCAACAGTGAGTGACCTGAGGAGGTCAATGGCCTCCTCACTGAGGGCAGCAGGGGTGACTGGACCAGGGCCTGAGGTGCCTGGGGCGAAGGTGATGCCCACCCTCCTGGGTGAGCGGGCACGGGGCGAAGGCTGAGGGGCTGCTGGGAGGGCGGTGCTGGTAGGGGGGGTGGCAGCTGTACCTGTAGATGTGGGGGGCACAGATGTTGCCGCCACCACAAGGGAGCTCCCATCAGAGGACGAGTCTGTGTCGCCGGTGTCAGCTCCTGTCCCCGCCGTGGAGCACCCCTCGCCCTTCGTCCCACTGGTGAATTCTGAGTCCGTAGTGTGGCCCTCCATGGCCATGTGGGATGCAGCTCCTTCGTGGTCCGGTGCCACTGCTCCTCCGCCTGATGATGCTAATGCACACAATAACAGGGAAACCACAAAAAGGGGGGGAACAGAATAAAGACATGTTGAGTGCATGGATTACTGCTACCGTTGGCGGACAAGACAGACACAGAAGCCCCCTGCACTACGCCGCGCTCTTGGGCTCTACAGTGCAATTCCTGGGAAATGGCCTACAAGGCTATGGACGACATCTGCACACATAGATGACACAGGGGCATGAATAGCTGTACTTGGCACTCTACAGAGGTGGGGTGGGGGGCCACAGGGCCATGCCTTACAGAGGGGCCTAGCATACGGAACTCGCCCTGGCCTAGGGAAACCCACAGCCCTCCTCCCCCACCCAGACAACTCCACTGCGCGCAAGGTCAGCTGAATGAGAGTGTACTCACCCCCTTGTGTCTGCTGTGATGCCCTCAAGTGCCCATCCAACTCCGGGTAGGCCACCGCCAGGATCCTGCACATCAGGGGGGGGTCATGGTTCGGCGGGCACCCCTCCCACATTGGGAGGCCATCCCCAGCTGAGCCTCCGCTGTCTTCTTGCTCCAGCGGTGAATGTCCTCCCATCTTTTCCAGCAGTGGGTGCTCCGTCTGTGGTAGACCCCCAGGGTCCGGACGTCCTTGGCGATGGCACGCCAAATATCTTTCTTCTGGTGGGCGCTGACCTACATGAAATGTACAGGGGAAGAAGAGCAGTCATTACCAACTGCACCGTCAAAGTGATTGGCCCCCATCCCTACCCTTGCCATGTGGCACATGCACCCACCGTCTTTCATGCACGCAGAACTCTGCCCCCTTCCTTCTTACATCCAGCCCTCTCCACACAGGCATAGCCCATATCACATGCTCCCTGTGTACTTACCTGTTTGTCTGGAGGACTGTAGAGTAGCGTGTAATGGGGGAGGACCCCATCAACGAGCTTCTCCAACTCCTCCGATGTGAAGGCAGGGGCCCTTTCCCCAGACGCACGAGCCATTGTCTCTTCCAGACCAAGGTCACAGCAGCACTTGCAGTGTAGGTCCTCTCCTGTCGAAGATCAGGTATCGAGTGATTGAACAGATAGAAAATGGTGGTCACGTCCGCGGCGGTGCGTACCATCACTGCCGGCGTACATCGTCATTGGCTCCTGGGATCTATAGGGTCCAATGTTAACCAATGCAGCATTGCGCTGTGGTCTTCGAAAGTCTACTGCGACGGTGTACAACGCCAGCGCAGTTACCTCACATCCCATTGTCCCACTTTAGAGGTCAGGCAGCCGCCATTTCAGGGGCCCACATGGCCTAATTTCCAACTGCGTCACACATACCTAGGCCTAGTCTCAACACACATACAGGCCACCTATTGTGTATGATTGGTGTTCTGGGTAAACTGTGTGTACGTACCTCTGAGTTGTTTGACTCTGTGGTCGCTGTTGTCCTTCATAGGCACCTGTGAGGAGATGGCGGAATCCTCCGGTGTACCGACCGCTGGTGGACCTGTCGACAATGGAGGAAAGACATTTGATAATCACCTACAGGTTTGACCGTGCCACAATCCAGGAACTGTGTACCCAGTTGGAGCCAGACCTGATGTCAGCAATCCGCCATCCCACAGGAATCCCCCCTCAAGTGCAGGTGATATCAGTGTTCCATTTCCTTGCAAGTGGGTCTTTTCAAACAACTGTGGCCATGGCAACAGGGATGTCCCAGCCTATGTTTTCCAACGTATTGTCCAGAGTGTTGTCTGCCCTGCTGAAACACATGCAGAGCTACATCGTTTTCCCTCAGGTGGAGGATTTGCCTACAGTGAAAGGTGACTTCTATGCCCTTGGACATATCCCCAACATCATAGGTGTAATTGATGGGACCCATGTGGCTTTGGTCCCCCCCCCACAGGAGTGAACAGGTGTACAGAAACCGGAAGAGTTATCATTCGATGAATGTACAGATGGTATGTTTGGCAGACCAGTACATCTCCCATGTGAATGCCATGTTCTCTGGCTCAGTGCATGACGCCTACATCCTGTGTAATAGCAGCATCCCTTATGTGATAACTTAAGGTCAACTCCAGAGGCACTGTGTGTGGCTATTAGGTGAGCCTCTGGAAGAAAGACAGTGGGAATGGTTGTCTGGGGTTATCTCTACAGGTTAGTGTGTGTCTAACAGTTGTCCCTCGCCATTTGCAGGTGACTCTGGTTACCCCAACCTGTCATGGCTACTGACCCCAGTGAGGAATCCCAGGACCAGGGCAGAGGAACGCTACAATGAGGCCCATGGGCGAACTAGGAGGATAATCAAGCGGGCGTTCGGCCTCCTGAAAGCCAGGTTCAGGTGCCTGCATATGACAGGTGGATCCCTATTCTACTCACCAAAGAAGGTGTGCCAGATCGTCGTGGCCTGCTGTAGGCTTCACAACTTGGCTTTGCGACGAAAGGTGCCTTTTCTGCAGGAGGATGGTCCAGATGGCGGTGTTGTGGCAGCTGTGGAGCCTGTGGACAGTGATGAGGATGAAGCAGAGGAAGAAGACATGCAGAACAGGGACTCAGTGATCCAGCAATATTTCCAGTGAAACACAGGTGAGAATACATTCCTGCCTACTACATGTACTTTTCAACTACTACCTCTCTACTGTCTGTCGTTTTCACCCAGTGTATGGTCCCTGAATTGTCACTTTCCCTTACGGTTTCACAGATGTGGGTCCCAACGTGTGTCATCTGCTTAGATTCCTCATGGACTAGAGCTATGTGACATAGGTATGTTGACATTACTATTTCAAGAACATTTTGTCACTGTAATTGCAAATACACAATTTTGAAATCACAGACAGACTCCAGATCATTTTGTGCTTTAGGTGTGTTTATTTAAATGCAAAATATTGGAGGGGGAAGTTAAATGGTGAGGGGTGATGGCGGAGGAGTGTCCATGGCAGAGTCCAGTCTATTAGTCTCACAGGTGCATTGCCCATATAGGCATTGGAAGTGGAGCTGGGGCAGTTTAATTATGGACAGGGGGACAAAGTGGGACAGTGGGATGACAATCAGGGTGGTCTAATTTCTTGGCGCGGGTCTTGGCATCGTGCTCTGTCTTGTTCCTGGATCTCAGGGACCGTTTGCGCGGTGGTTCTCCGTCTGCAGGGGGTGGGGTGCTGGTGTGGTGGTCCTGTGGCGGGGCGTCCTGTCCACTAGCGCCGGCGGAGGTGGTGGGCAGTTCATCGCCCATGCTAGTGTCAGGGGCCCCTTGGAGTGCCACATTCTCCCTCCTGGTGTTAAGTAGTTCCTTCAGCACCCCTACGATGGTGCCCAGGGCGGAGCTGATGGTTCTGAGTTCCTCCCTGAAGCCCATATACTGTTCCTCCTGCATGCGCTGGGTCTCCTGAAACTTGTCCAGTACCGTTGCCATTGTCTCCTGGGAGTGGCGGTATGCTCCCATGATGGAGGAGAGGGCCTCGTGGAGAGTGGGTTCCCTTGGCCTGTCCGCCCCCTGTCGCATGGCAGCCCTCCCAGTTCCCCTGTGTTCCTGGGCCTCCGTCCCCTGGACCGTGTGCCCACTGCCACTGCCTCCAGGTCTCTGTTGTTGTTGGGGTGGTGGGTTATCCTGGGTTCCCTGTAGTGGTGGACACACAGCTGATTGACGTGTCCTGGGGACGGAGGTATGGGCCCGCTGGGTGGGTGCTGTGCTGGTGTTTCCAGAGGGGGGAAGGTCTGTGGTGGCCTGTGCCTGTGTGAGGGGAACCGACTGTCCAGAGGTCCCCGATGGTCCGGGCTGGTCATCTAGATCCACTTGGACAGAGCTGCTGTCATCACTGTGGGCCTCTTCTGTGGGTGGAGTGGACATGTCTGGACCCTCCTGTCTGGTGACGTTGGGTAGTGGTCCTGCAGGGGTGGAAAGGCATGATTATTGCATCTGTGTGTGTCATGGTGTGCAATGGGTGGGTGACCGTGTACCCCAGTGCTAGCATTCCTGTGTGGGACCTTGTGTGAGGATGGTTTAGGGGGTTGTATGGGTATGTGCAGTGGGCATGCTTTAGTGATGGGTGTCCATGCTTTGTTGTTGCATGCAGGGCTTGGTGTTGGGATGGGTGGTTTGTGATATTGGTACATTTGTGAGGAGTTGGAGTGATAGGGGTGAGGGCGAGGGTGGGGGTATGTGATAGCATGCAGGTAGGGTGGGGGATGTATAAGTTAAGATTTGACTTACCAGAGTCCATTCTTCCACACACTCCTGCGAGGCCCTCAGGATGCAGAATCACCAAGACATGCTCCTCCCATGTTATTAGTTGTGGGGGAGGAGGTGGGGGTCCGCCGCCAGTCCGCTGAACCGCCAGGTGGTGTCTTGAGACCACGGAACGCACCTTCCCCATAGGTCGTTCCACCTTTTCCTGATGTCCTCCCGATTTCTTGGGTGTTGTCCCACTACGTTGACCCTGTCGACTATTCTTCGCCATAGCTCCATCTTCCTTGCAATTCAGGTGTGCTGAAACTGTGATCCAAATAGCTGTGGCTCTACCCGGACGATTTCCTCCACCATGACCCTGAGCTCCTCCTCCGAGAACCTGGGGTGTCTTTGCCATGCCATGGGGTGGTGTGAGTGATGTGTGGGGTGGTGATAAGTGTGGTGATATGTAGTGGTGTGTTGTGTGAGGTGCGTGGAAGTTGTGTGGTTGATGGTGTTATGTGCCTGTGGATGCTGTTGTACTTGCTGGTGGTGTCTCTCTCTCTGCTTCATTCTCAATTTTTGGTAGTAGGGGTTTGTGGGTGATGTGGGTGTGTGTTTTATATTGTATTGGTTGTGTGGGAGTGGTGTGTGTATGTGTATCAGGTGTGTGTATTTTGAATTGTCCAATGTGGCTGTGTTTTGTATGTGTGTGTGTATTTTGAGGGTGGCGGTGTGTACCGCCAATGGAATACCGCTGTTGAAAGACCGCCACGTGGATTCGTGTGTCGTGATAGTGTGGGCGTATTTCTGTTGGCGTGGCGGTGGAGGTTTTATTTTCGCCAGTTTATCACTGACCTTTGGTGTGGCGGACTTGTGTGGGTGTCTGAATTTTGGCGCATTCCGAAATGTGGGTCATAATAGCTGTGGCGGAATTCCGCAACCGCGGCGGTGTGTTGGCGGTCTTCTGCACGGCGTAAGCGGCTTTTACCGCCAATGTTGTAATGACCGCCATAATGTCTACTGCAGAAGAGATGGTGGTGGAGCTCAACCTCACCCCTTACCTGCATCTTAGGATGTCAGAATTAAGGTCTCTCTGCAAAATCAAAAAGATAAAAAACGGTTCAAACCCTCCCAAAGTACAGCTCCAGGAGCTTTTGGCAGAGTTTGCTAAAAACAACCTCTCTGATGATGTCCTCAAAGAGGAGGACACTAGTGATGTGGAAGACTTCCCACCGCCAGTCCTAGATAGGGAGCCCAGGGTTTCTCCAACCCTGACTCCACAAGTGATAGTCAGAGATGTTGCTTCTCTCACAGGAGAGTCCAAGAGCTCTGGAAGCATTGAGAACAGTCTCAATAAAGATGACCTCCTGCTAGCCAGGATGGCCAAAAGATTGGCTTTGGAGAGACAGCTCCTAGCCATAGAAAGGGAAAGACAAGAGGTGGGCTTAGCTCCCATCAATGGTGGCAGCAATTTAAATAGGGTCAGAGATACTCCTGAAATGCAAAAAATCCCCAAAGGGATTGTAACTAAATATGAAGATGGTGATGACATCACCAAGTGGTTCACTCACAGCTTTTGAGAGGGCTTGTGCAACCAGAAACGTAAACAGATCTCACTGGGGTGCTCTCCTTTGGGAAATGTTCACTGGGAAGTGTAGGGATAGACGCCTCACACTCTCTGGAAAAGATGCAGAATCTTATGACCTCACAAAGGCTACCCTGATTGAGGGCTTTGGATTCTCCACTGAGGAGTACAGGATTAGGTTCAGGGGGGCTCAAAAATCCTCGAGCCAGACCTGGGTTGATTTTATAGACTACTCAGTGAAAACACTGGATGGTTGGATTAATGGCAGGGGTGTAAATGATTATGATGGGCTGTACAATCTGTTTATGAAAGAACACCTTTTAGGTAATTGTTTCAATGATAAACTGCATCAGCATCTGGTACACCTAGGCCCAATTTCTCCCCAAGAATTGGGAAAGAAGGCGGACCATTGGGTCAAGACTAGAGTGACCAAGACTTTCAAAGGGGGTGACCAAAAGAAAGGGGTCACCAAGACTCCCCAGGGGAAGAGTGTTGAGACATCCAAGGGTAAAAGTAAAGAGTTTTCTACAGGGCCACAAAAACCTGCTCAGGAGGGAGGGTCAAAAGCCTCTTCACAATCCAATTTTGGGTACAAGGGTGAAAACATCGATCCCAAAAAGGCCTGGTGTCATAGCTGTAATCAGCAGGGACACCAAACTGGATACAAGGCCTGTCCCAAGAAAGGTTCACTTCAAACTCTACTCCAGTTAGCACTGGAATAGCCAGTCTCCAGGTGGGATCAACAGTGTGCCGAGAGCAAATCAGGGTTCACACTGAAGCTACATTAGTTTCTGAGGATGGTGTGGACTTAGCCACACTGGCTGCCTGGCCCCCTAATATGCAAAAATACAGGAAGCAACTCTTGATTAATGGGACTAGTGTAGAAGGCCTGAGGGATAGAGGTGCCAGTGTCACAATGGTGACAGACAAACTGGTTTCCCCAGGAAAATACCTGACTGGACAAACTTATCCTTTCACCAACGCTGACAATCAGACTAAAGTACATCCCATGGCTCTGGTAACTTTAGAGTGGGGAGGGGTCACTGGCCTGAAACAGGTGGTAGTCTCCTCAAATATCCCAGTAGACTGTTTGCTTGGAAATGACCTGGAGTCCTCAGCATGGGCTGAGGTAGAATTCAAAACCCATGCAGCCATGCTGGGTATCCCTAAACTGGTGTGTATCAAGACAAGGGCACAGTGCAAGGCTCAGGGGGAAAAGTGGTGTTGGAGCCTGGAATAATGGCCCAACCCTCCAAGAGAAAAGGAAAGAAGACTGGGGAACCAGCTTCAACACAACAAAAGAAAAAGAACCTCTCTTCCCAGGAAGAAGTTCTGCCCTCTGAGGGAACTGAGCCCATGGAGTTGGAACCTTATCAGGTTGAACTTTTAGGCCCGGGGGACCCACAAGGGAACAGTTGTGTAAGGGACAAGAAACCTGTCCCTCTCTTGAAGGCCTTAGGCAGCAATCTGCTGAAGAGACCAAAGGAAAAATCACTGGAACACATAGGGTCTACTGGGAAGATGATCTCATCTACAGGGAGGCAAGAGATCCCAAACCTGGTGCCACTAGGAGAGTGGTAGTGCCCCAGGAGTTTAGGGAGTTCATTCTGACCTTAGCCCATGATATTCCACTTACTGGGCATTTGGGACAAACCAAGACTTGGGAGAGGTTAGTCAACCATTTCTACTGGCCCAATATGTCCCAGAAAGTAAAGGAGTTTTGTGTCTTCTTTGCCACCTGTCAAGCCAGTGGTAAGACAGGTGGCTACCCAAAGGCCCCCCTCATTCCACTCTCAGTGGTGGGGGTCCCCTTTGAAAGAGTGGGTGTGGACATAGTGGGTCCACTTGAACCTCCCACAGCCTCAGGGAACCAGTATATCCTAGTGGTAGTGGATCATGCCACTAGGTACCCTGAAGCAATTCCCCTTAGGTCCACTACTGCCCCTGCAGTAGCTAAAGCACTCATTGGTATCTTTACCAGAGTGGGATTTCCTAAGGAGGTGGTGTCTGACAGGTGTACCAACTTCATGTCAGCATACCTGAAACAGATGTGGAATAAGTGTGGGGTGACTTACAAATTCACAACACCATACCATCCACAACCCAATGGTCTTGTAGAGAGATTTAACAAGACATTGAAAGGAATGATCATGGGGCTCCCTGAAAAGCTCAAAAGGAGATGGGATGTCCTTTTGCCATGTCTGCTTTTCGCCTACAGAGAGGTGCCTCAGAAGGGAGTAGGGTTTTCCCCCTTTGAACTTCTGTTTGGCCATCCTGTCAGGGGACCACTAGCTCTTGTAAAAGAAGGCTGGGAGAGACCTCTTCAAGAGCCTAAACAAGAAATAGTGGACTATGTACTAGGCCTACGTTCCAGGATGGCAGAGTACATGGAAAAGGCAAGTAAAAACCTTGAGGCCAGCCAACAACTCCAGAAGATGTGGTATGACCAAAAGGCTGCTATGGTTAAGTTTCAGCCAGGGCAGAAAGTCTGGGTTCTGGAGCCTGTGGCTCCCAGGGCACTTCAGGACAGATGGAGTGGCCCTTACCCAGTGCTAGAGAGAAAGAGTCAGGTCACCTACCTGGTAGACCTAGGCACTAGCAGGACCCCCCAAAAGGGTGATCCAT
Source organism: Pleurodeles waltl (assembly GCF_031143425.1). Taxonomy (NCBI): domain Eukaryota; kingdom Metazoa; phylum Chordata; class Amphibia; order Caudata; family Salamandridae; genus Pleurodeles; species Pleurodeles waltl. The sequence goes on along the minus strand of NC_090443.1, from coordinate 22,297,590 downwards.
GTGAACCGCCTTAAACTCTTTCATGACAGGGCAGATGTGAACCTGTTGATGGTTACAAATGAGGACCAGGAAGCTGAGAGTGAACCTCTCCCTGATCTCCTCTCCACTGACCCTAAAGATGGGTCACTAGATGGAGTGATCTATTCAGACACCCTCTCTGGCCAACAGCAAGCTGACTGTAGGAAAGTCTTAGACCAGTTTGCTGAGCTCTTTTCCTTAACCCCTGGTCAGACACACCTGTGTACCCATGATGTGGACACAGGAGACAGCATGCCTGTCAAGAACAACATTTTCAGACAGTCTGACCAAGTTAAGGAAAGCATCAAAGTGAAAGTCCACAAGATGCTGGAATTGGGAGTCATTGAGCACTCTGACAGCTCCTGGGCAAGCCCAGTGGTCTTAGTCCCCAAACCTCACACCAAGGATGGCAAGAGAGAGATTAGGTTTTGTGTGGACTACAGAGGACTTAGTTCTGTCACCAAGACAGATGCCCATCCCATTCCAAGGGTAGATGAGCTAATTGACAAACTAGGTGCTGCCAGATACTTAAGTTTCTTTAACTTGACAGAAGGGTACTGGCAAATCAAAATGGCACCAGGAGCAAAAGAAAAGACAGCATTCTCCACACCTGATGGGCATTATCAGTTTACTGTAATGCCCTTTGGCTTAAAGAATGCCCCTGCCACCTTCCAAAGGTTGGTGAATCAAGTCCTTGCTGGTTTGGAGTCCTTTAGTGCAGCTTATCCTGACGATATTGCTGTCTTTAGCTCCAGCTGGCAGGATCACCTGGTCCACCTGAAGAAGGCTTTGCAGACCCTGCAAGCAGCAGGCCTCTCTATCAAGGAATCCAAATGTCAGATAGGGCAGGGAACTGTTGTTTACTTGGGACACCTTGTAGGTGGAGGCCAAGTTCAGCCACTCCAACCCAAGATCTAGACCATTCTGGACTGGGTAGCTCCAAAAACCCAGACTCAAGTCAGGGCATTTCTTGGCTTGACTGGATACTACAGGAGGTTTGTGAAGGGATATGGATCCATAGTGACACCCCTCACAGAACTTACCTCCAAGAAAATGCCTAAGAAGGTAAACTGGACTATAGAATGCCAACAGGCCTTTGATACCCTGAAACAAGCTATGTGCACAGCACCAGTTCTAAAAGCTCCAGATTACTCCAAGCAGTTCATTGTGCAGACTGATGCCTCTGAACATGGGATAGGGGCAGTTTTGTCCCAAACAAATGATGATGGCCTTGACCAGCCTGTTGCTTTCATTAGCAGGAGGTTACTCCCCAGGGAGCAGCGTTGGAGTGCCATTGAAAGGGAGGCCTTTGCTGTGGTTTAGTCCCTGAAGAAGCTGAGACCATACCTCTTTGGTACTCACTTTGTAGTTCAAACTGACTACAGACCTCTCAGATGGTTAATGCAAATGAAAGGTGAAAATCCAAAACTGTTGAAGTGGTCCATCTCCCTACAGGGAATGGACTTTATAGTGGATCACAGACCTGGGACTGCCCATGCCAATGCAGATGGCCTTTCCAGGTTCTTCCACTTAGAAAATGAAGACTCTCTTGGGAAAGGTTAGTCTCACCCTCTTTTGTTTGGGGGGGGGGGGGGTTGTGTAAGGAAATGCCTCCTTGGCATGGTTACCCCCTGACTTTTTGCCTTTGCTGATGCCAAGTTATGATTTGAAAGTGTGGTGAGGCCTGCTAACCAGGCCCCAGCACCAGTGTCCTTTTCCTAAACTGTACCTTTGTCTCCACAATTGGCACAACCCTGGCATCCAGCTAAGTCCCTTGTAACTGGTACCCCTGGTATAAAGGGCCCTGATGCCAGGGAATGTCTCTAAGGACTGCAGTATGTCTTATGCCACCCTAGGGACCCCTCACTCAGCACAGACACACTGCTTGCCAGCTTGTGTGTGCTGGTGGAGAGAAAATGACTAAGTCGACATGGCACTTCCCTCAGAGTGCCATGCCAACCTCACACTGCCTGTGGCATAGGTAAGTCACCCCTCTAGCAGGCCTAACAGCCCTAAGGCAGGGTGCACTATACTATATATATATATAGTCTGTCAAACACGAACTCCACAGCACCATAATGGCTACACTAAAAACTGTGAAGTTTGGTATCAAACGTCTCAGCACAATAAATGCACACTGATGCCAGTGTACATTTTATTGTGAAATACACCCAGAGGGCATCTTAGAGATGCCCCCTGAAAACATACCCGACTTCCAGTGTGGGCTGACTAGTTTTTGCCAGCCTGCCACACACCAGACATGTTGCTGGCCACATGGGGAGAGTGCCTTTGTCACTCTGTGGCCAGAAACAAAGCCTGTACTGGGTGGAGGTGCTTCACACTTCCCCCTGCAGGAACTGTAACACCTGACGGTGAGCCAGGCTCACCCTCTTTGTTACAGCGCCACAGGGCATCCCAGCTAGTGGAGATGCCCGCCCCTCTGGCCACTGCCCCCACTTTTGGCGGCAAGGCTGGAGGAGATAATGAGAAAAACAAGGAGGAGTCACTGGCCAGTAAGCACAACCCCTAAGGTGTCCTGAGCTGAGGTGACTCTGACTTTTAGAAATCCTCCATCTTGCAGATGCAATAGGATTAGGGATGTGCCCCCCTCCCCACAGGGAGGAGGCACAAAGAGGGTGTAGCCACGATCAGGGCTAGTAGCCATTGGCTACTTTCCTCCCAGACTTAAACACCCCCCCTAAATTGAGTATTTAGGGGCCCCAAGAACCTAGGAAGATAGATTCCTGCAACCTGAAGACGAAGAAGGACTGCTGACCTGAAGCCCTGCAGAGAAGACGGAGACAACAACTGCTTTGACCCCAGCCCTACCAGCCTGTCTCCCCACTTCGAGAAAAACTGCAACAGCGACACGTCCCCCAGAGTCTAGCGACCTCTGAAGCCTCAGAGGACTACCCTGCATCTAAAAGGACAAAGAAACTCCCGAGGACAGTGGCCCTGTTCCACAGAAACTGCAACTTTGCAACAAAGAAGCAACTTTTAAAGACCATACGTTTCCCGCCGGAAGCGTGAGACTTCCCACTCTGCACCTGACGCCCCCTGCTCGACCTGCAGAAAACTAACTCTACAGGGAGGACTCCCTGGCGACTGCGAGCCGGTGAGTAGCCAGAGTTGACCCCCCTAAGTCCCCACGGTGACGCCTGCAGAGGGAATCCAGAGGCTTCCCCTGACCACGACTGCCTGCTTCAAGGAACCCGACACCTGGTAAACACCCTGCACCCGCAGCCCCCAGGAGCTGAAGGAACCGAACTCCAGTGCACGAGCGACCCCCAGGTGGCCCTCTTCCTAGTCCAGGTGGTGGCTACCCCGAGGAGCCCCCCCCCTTGCCTGCCTGCATCGCTGAAGAGACCCCCGGGTCTCCCATTGAAACCTATTGCAAACCCGACACCTGTTTGCACTCTGCACCTGGCCGCCCCTGTGCCGCTGAGGGTGTACTTTTGTGCCTATTTATGTCCCCCCCGGTGCCCTACAAAACCCGCCTGGTCTTCCCTCCGAAGTCACGGGTACTTACCTGCTGGCAGACCGGAACCGGGGCACCCCTATTTCCATTGAATCCTATGTGTTTTGGGCACCACTTTGACCTCTGCACCTGACTGGCCCTGAGCTGATGGTGTGGTAACTTTGGGGTTGCCTTGAACCCCCAACGGTGGGCTACCTTGGACCCAACTTTGAACCTTGTAAGTATTTTACTTACCTGTCCACTTTTAAAATAGCTTATTGCCATTTTTGCCAAAACTGTACATGCTATTGTGATTATTCAAAGTTCCTAAGATACCTGAGTGAAATACCTTTCATTTAAAGTATTGTTTGTAAATCTTGAACCTGTGGTCTTAAAATAAACTAAGAAAATATATTTTTCTATATAAAAACCTATTGGCCTGGAATTGTCTTTGAGTGTGTGTTCCTCATTTATTGCCTGTGGGTGTACAACAAATGCTTAACACTACCCTCTGATAAGCCTACTGCTCGACCACACTACCACAAAATAGAGCATTAGAATTATCTCTTTTTGCCACTATCTTACCTCTAAGGGGAACCCTTGGACTCTGTGCACACTATTTCTTACTTTGAAATAGTACATACAGAGCCAACTTCCTACAGCGGACTTGTTAGATTTTTCTCTATCTAGCTGTTCTTTGCCTAGGTCAGCACTGCATTCTTAAACAAGAGATTTCTTTCACTCTTTGCTTTCTCAAGGATTTAGTGAGATAGGTTGTCGGCAAAAGCGGTACGCTGTGTCTCCAATGTTCACAGAAACATATACACTCTTATGTGGGGACCCTATCTTGGAACATCAGCTGTTTTATTATTAAAACACTACTTTGACCCATGTACGTTAGAGGGAGATTCCAGCCAGATGACCACGACTGTATGCTGATTGCTGAGTGCTTCGCTGCAGCTGCTTATGTAGACTACAGGCCTCTTGCTCAGGTATGAGGGATGATGTCTTCCCAGGGGGAACCTGAAGGGCAGAATTAGAGCTGAACATGCTGTGCTCTAACATAGCCTAGGAAGGAACTACTCCCAACGATCTTAGCAACAGTATGGTAGTGTTATTTTTATGTTTCACTCTGCTTGTCACAATTTTAATCTTGTTGTGCTTGATCGCCCTAGTTATTGCAATACATGCTTTATTATCGAAGATGCAGTTACTTCAATAAACCTTATTGAACTATACTCTGCCTCTGATTGTCCTTGCATATGTGAGACTAATGTAACTGAGAGAAACGGATGAGATCTGAGTGACCACGATTTCCCCGAGGAGTCATTTGTGTCATGCGCCCGGTTGCCCAACCATCCTTCCTCTTGGGTAGAGATGAGGCACTGCTAGTTAGCCGGAACAAAAACCCGGATTAGGCTGACAGGTGTCACCTGGTGTGGATTTAGACTCAGTCCTCCGCAGTACAAGTGATTCTGTCGCCCAAATCCAGTAGTCTCATTAGGATAATGAGAACCTACAAGGCAATGCTGCATAATTATAAGCAACTGATTTGCTGTCTCTACAGCTTCTATTTTAAGGCACAAGCTATTCTGACCACCTGTCCAACTGAAGCTTGTCATGCACTGTTTACAATCTGACTACTGGGACCACATAAATCTCCATCAGCTGCAGTTAGCACACCAACCTCACTGACAAGATCCCTGTCAAGTCCTGCTCACCACTAACACTGCATTGAAGTGCCAAGGACTGCCACCTTGGATTCACACATCACACTGCAAATGGACCACTGAACTAAAAGACTCCAGACATGTCCAGTGAGTTTCCTCTGCATCTGCCAGTCAAGGAGGTTCTACTCCTGCTGACTGGCTCATTGATTCACCGTGCCCCACTCCAGTTCTCCCGAAGTGCTCTTGTTGCAGCAGCTCAGCCACACAGATCATCTTGTCATGCAGCCCCTTGAGCTGTTCACAGCTTTGGCCTGCAACACCAGTTTTGGGGAACCTCCCAACTTCCCGATCCCTCGATGGGTTTGGCTGCACCCTTTTTGCTGCAAGGCTTGTTGGTTGGCTATCTGTATGGCTGTGTCTGGTAAGAACTAATCAACCATTCTGCACCTGCACCTGGTCCCCGAGACAATGGTTCCCTCCATAACGGTAATACGTACTTAAAACTTCTGGAGCAGTACAAATGGAATTTCAACCTTCCTTCATGCTGAATGTGCACCCACCTGCCCATGAATGCCAATGGAGGTATGCCCATAACTCCGATTGCATTTGGGTGATCAATGTGATAATCTGCATGCACATGGGCTCTACATCTTTGAACGTGGTTATCATACCACTCACTTTTCTCTTGCCAATCGAGCAATGTCCAAGTCTGACCAATACATTGCGCCTCCCTGCTGTTCATCTTGCTGCTCCTTGTGACTAGTGGGTGAATGTAACCTGACTGCAGCCAAACGTACTGAACTGACCCCGTATCCAAGTAAACCTAACTTGAACAACCTATCTTTCTGTGGCCAACCTGCTGGATGAGCTGGCCCAGGTAATCTGTGCAGTAACGGAGCTTATGTGGGTTTCTCAAGGACTGATGTGGATCTTGTTACCATAACTATTTTTGTACTTGCTATACAACACACACCTGCTAAAAGTAATGATGCCTGTTTGAGACCGCCCAGAGAAATTTCTAAAACTGTCTGCTCCTATCCCATGCTGTTACCTATCTGTGGAGTAGGATTGTCTGTCTAACAAATTCAACAACTACCTAAGAACTGAAGGAGGCAGTGACCACTAGTGCATTTGCCTTTGGATTGATCCCCAACTAACAGGAAACACAGCAAACTGTAATTTTACAGAGCAGCATGTTTCTTGATTTTGTTTTCGCTGCCAATGAGGGTTTTGTTCATGCGCCCACTATGAATGTTGCACATTTAGACCTAATGATTCTCTAGGCATTCAAGAAAAGAGTGATGAAGTATGTGAAAGCATTATGAAACTACAAATGACTGATGATTTGGTAGATTCGGAGTAAGGTTCTTTAGGATATTTTGAGCCTGATTTGAATTTGAAAATGTTTTTGTTTAATGATTAGTGATGTTTCAGAAGTTGCCCTAATAAATATTGCAAGACAGAGGAACTGTAAATGAAATACCATTGACTTTGCATATGAATAACTACTGCATCTATGTTTTGCTTGCTTATGGTAACTGTGTCTAAAGGAAATGCCAGACTATGACACATGCAACTTTTCTTTCAGATCTTGGCTCTCAAGATGAGAATGGAAAAAAGTTACTTACCTGTAATGGTCATACTTTGGAATTTCTGGAAAAGCTGCCATCAGTTACACCAACACCAGAGAGACACAGACGTTTGAGGGAACTGAAGAACGATGTAGTAAAGTTAATGGGAAAATAAGCTATCAAGAAGGAACCATCGTAGGATAAAGACAAAGGGTTCTACTCAAGGTTCTTTCTCATTTTGAAAAAATCTGGAGAGTGCAGTTCAATAATTGATCTAAGAAAACGGCACAAATTCATAACAAAACAGACTTTCCGTATGTTGACACTGCAGGAAATACTTTGGTTTATACAGAAAGGATAGTTTCTGAGTACAGTAGATTTGGAAGATGCATACTTCAATATCTGCAATTGATAAGGTTTTTTTGGGAGCACAGATAGTAACGTCGGAGGGAATAGTGTTTTCGTTACAGAGAAGAGGCAAAAAGATAGTGAAGCAAGTGCCTTTTATATTAGGAAAAGAAAAGGTTTCAGCATGAATGCTCAAGACAATTCTAGGAACTATGGGCCTCATTACAACCCTGGCGGTCGGTGGCGATCGCACCGCCAACAGGCTGGTTTACCGCCATGGATGTCCCGGCAGTCAGAATCCGCTTGCAGCGCTGCCCTGGGGATTTTGACTCTCCTTACCGCCAGCCTGTCCATGGCGGTCATGGGCAGTGCAGGGGCCCCCAGGCACAGCCCCGTTGTGATTTTCACTGTTTGGCTGGCAGAGAGTGAAAAGCGTGACAGGTGCTGCTGCACCCGCCACACCGCCACATTGCCGCTGGCTCCATTAGGGCCGGCTGCAATGTTACGGGCGATATCCCCGCTGAGCCTCTGTTTCCGCCCGCCGGCCCAGCGGGGCTGTCCAAATGTCGCCGGCGGGTTTCCGGCTGCATGGGCGGCCGACTGGCAGTTCAGCCTTGGCGGTCGGCCTCGAAATGAGGGCCTATGTCTTCATGCGTTCAGTTGATACCTCATTGTCAGCTTCGGATGAGGGTTATACAGAAACAGGCAGGCGAGCAATGGCAACAGGCATGGGGAGGATGAGGCAATCCAAATAACATCACTCACGAGGAAGGCGTTTCAATGATGAGTGCAAGACAAGAATATTTGCAAAGCTCAAGTACTACAACCAGAAAAACAAGAAGTCTGCCTGACCACAGTTGCTTCTATGGTAGGATGGGGAGCCCATTTACACAAGATGCATGTAAATGATTTGTGGTTGAAGGAAGAGCAGCTGTTACACAAACATATTTTGGAGCTGCACAGTCAGGTTGGTGATGAAAGCATTTCTGCCTGTAGTGAGGATTGTCATTTTTTATTATTTTTATTATGCATTTATAATAACATATCCAATGTACCACATCTGAGAGGTCAGCACTTACATCTTGTGAAATGATTAAAGCATAAGAAGCAACAAAGTCATATAACCATCTTACAGTACAGCAACCAAAGGAATTTGGGCTTCACTAAGTACGGTATAATGCTTCCATATTCTGAAACCTCCCGATGTGCACAATGAAGGAAAGAGAAGACATTACAACAACGGAAAGGCTAAACTCAGAAAGAAAGAAAATAGGAAAGAGAAAAAAAAGGGGGGGTGAAGATGGAAGCGAAGGAGGAAAGATCAGAAAAACAATGCAGCCATCAGATCAGGCAGTGATGGATAGCATGGAAGGAAAGTATAACTGTTTGCATTATCAATGGGAAGTGCTGAGCCGTCAGATGTCACCAAATGACCGGGTCTCCAAAAATGAGCACAGGGGGGTCCACATGTCTCCCGGTCGGGAGCCATCAAACATAAGCTCCCAGTAGATCATTAGTTGTTCTTGACAAAACGAAGCATCCCGCAGCCACTCACGACAACGGAGAGCTCGGCTATGCCCCCAGCACATTGCGACCCTGCGCTTAGCCAGTAGAGGCAGCAGTCCCACCAGTCTCCTGTAAGCGGCGGGGGATCTCCTTCACATAAACCAGAAGGGCAAGTTTAGGGGTATGCAGCAGTTCAAGATCAGTCATCTCCTCAATCATTCTCAACACCTCTGTCCAGTATTCGCGCAGTGCAACACAGCTCCACGCGAGGTGCAAAAAGTCTGCATCAGGGGCCTTACACTTCACACATCGTGCATCAGCACATAAACCCATACTTCGCAATCTACATGGCATATAATACAAACAATGTAGAAACTTAAAGTGAATAAGGTGCATTCTGTAGTTAGGGGACAACTCTCTCATATGCGTGCAGCATCTTCACCACACGTCATCAGAAATGGCTTTGCCAATGTCCACCTCCCATTGTACCTTAGCTTTAATCTCAGTCTCAGGCGCCTCGCTCTGCATACAAGCATAGAGCTTGGTAATAAGCCTTCGTGGAGATTGCCTTTGATGCATGAGTTCCAGCGCTAGGCACACCAGCAGCATTGCAGGGAAACAGGAGAAGTGCGCGCAGAGCATAGCGTCAATTCTAAGTACATATAGTAGGTGCAACGCAGCATCGCGCCCATTGCTGCGCACCACCTCCGGGGAGATTAACAGTCCATCAGAAAACCAAGAGCCTAAGGTAGTTAAGCTAGACTCACGAAGAAACTCACGCACACTGACAACTGCATGTCCGCGACATCCAATACCGGCATCGAAGGTGCAAAAGGCTCACGTATGTTGGCAAGCCGCAACAGCGCAGTCCAAGTCCTTGCCGTTTAAGTCACAGTGTCGACCCCTCACGGTCTGGGTCTAATCGGGCTCCTAAGCACCCGTGGTACTCTATCAGGACACACGGCGTCACTTTCAGGTGCCAAATGCGGCAGGTATTGTGTGGGGTGTAGCCAAATAATAGCTACACCCCACATAATAGAGCTCTAAATCCGGGGCAGCCAAACCTCCCATCTCAAATGGAAGTGTTAGTTTTTCCCACGAAATTCTGGGCTGTCCACCAGCCCAGGCCAGCTTCACCAGCGCGGACCTAAGTCGCTGCAGAAAACTCCCGGTTAGGACAAGAGGTAGATTGATAAACAGATATAAACATTTGGGCAAAATGACCGTCTTCGATATCGCAATGCGACCCGTCAGTGAAAGTGCCAATGAGCGCCACAGCTCCACCTTGTCCTCCAGCCACTTAATAGCTTTGCCGTAATATGCTGACCAAAGTGTAGCAACGTCCCTGTTCAGCCAGACACCTAAATACCGCACCAGGCCATCAGCCCAGCCAATGGGATATTCAGACGGGAACTGCGTCGTAGCCTCAGAGAGAGGCAACACCACCGACTTAGACCAGTTGATGGTAATCCCGGAGAACTGTCCAAAGCACACTATTTCATCTAACAGGGCATCGAGGTGTCGCTGCGGATCGCGGACATATAAGGTGATATCATCCGCATACATGGAAACTAATATTAGACGCTGTCGAAATGCCAGTCCCCCGTGATTGTGGTGCTGTCTCAAGCGAGCTGCCAGCGGCTCCATTGCTATTGCAAAAAGCAACGGAGAGAGTGGGCAGCCCTGGCGAGTGCCCCTAGCAATCAGAAAGGGGTCCGAGATAGTCTCATTTACTCTCAGCCGGGCAGAAGGTCAAGAGTACAGCAAGCAAATCAGTTGGATAAACCTGAAACTCAGTCCCACTCGAGCCAGCAGAGCAAACATGTATGACCACGCAAGAGAGTCAAAGACCTTGGTGGCATCCAGGAACAGCACGGCTACACAGTCGTCAGGGTCGATCGTGCTAGATATCGCAAAGTATGTACAGAGATTGTGTAAAGTAGAGCGGCCTGCACAAAGCCAGATTGATCCGGCAGCACTAGGGGCGGAAGCAAAGGCTGCAATCGAGCAGGAATTAGCTTCGCCAGAATCTTATTGTCTATATTGTTAAATGAGAGGGGCCGATATGAATCACAACTGCTCGGGTCCTTCCCGAGCTTTAAAATAGTCACAATAAGAGCCTCTCGCAGTGAGGCAGGAAGAGCACCGGTCTCAAGAGCTCCCGCATAGACCTCCAGGAGGTGTGGCGCAAGGATATCAGCATATTCTTTATAAAAGGACAGTGTTAGGCCATCCAGCCCAGGTGCCTTGTCACCCGGTAGACTGCGAATAGCCTAGATCACATCGTCCACCGAAAAGAGGGCATCTAGATATGACTGATGGGAATTCTCCAACCACAACAGGCTGATATCTGCAAAGTAGTCATTGGCCGCCGCCGAGTCCAACCCAGGAGGTTCCGCATACAAGTCAGCGTAAAAGTCAGTGAGGACGCGCCTGATCTCCTCAGTGCCGGGTGACGCTCACCGATTGAATCCGACAGCTCTACAATATAATTACTTGCCCATGGCTTATGGAGCATGTTCTCTCTCCTACACCATATCTCCTCGCCGTGGCGTGCCTCCCTAGGAAGAAAACATCGCGCAGGGCCGCCTCCTCATACTGTGTCATCGTACTTCTTAGGGCAGCCAAAAGGTCACCCGACCAGTCCGCAACTAAGTGTTTTTCAGATCAACAAGCTGAGCCTCCAGATCTGCCAGATCCCGCCTCAGCACCTTCAACACTCCGTGCTGTTCAGAGAGGCAGATATCACGAATCACCACCTTAAAAGACATCCCCCACACTTCCAGCCAAGGTCACCGACCCCCGATTCTCAGCAAAGTAATGCACAATGGCGGCACGGATCTCATCCCTAAATACCTGGTCTCTAAGAGCACCGTGAGGAAGCCTCCACATAAAGGCTCACCCGAGGCCCCACGGGTACAGCCAGCAGGACCGGTGAATGGTCTGACAGGGTGCGGGCCATATGCTCAATCAACTGCGTCCAGAGCTCAACATCCCTGGTACCAAGCATCTATCTATCTATCAATGCGGGACCAACTACCATGAACATAATTGAGACAGGTGCCCTCCCTCTCAGTTTCATGCTTTACCCTCCATATATCCACCAGAGCACCTTCCACTCTCCAATCCAGCCAGCCTTTATCCGATGTTTTGTGCCCGCGACCACGTGGGGGTCTCCTGCAGCATGCAAATGTCAATCGCATGGTGCTGCATATAGGCAGACAGCAGTCTCATCTTGCGCCCATCATTCAACCCATGAACATTCCAAGTGAGGCAACGCAGAGGCGCCACGCTTTTCCGTGCCATTCCAATAACCTATCTGAGCACACATCCTCCCATACCATCACAGTTAAGGCTTCGGCAGCATGCATAGAGAGGAGCAGGAGTAAAGGAAGAAAGATTGAGGGAGTAAACCAGAAGCAGAACATTCCCGACCCCCCACCCACGCTGACCCCCCAAATGGGCCAGTACTACAATCCCTCCCATCTCCACATACATATCCCAAAAAATAATAATAAACAATGTGAAAGGACTCATCCAGTGGGGCGTGAGCCAGGCCATCCGAAATACCATCCCAAACGGGAGGGGGGGCGAGGGGACTCACAATGCAGAGTATATGGTAGAGCAGCCAACATTAACATTTGGATCAATAACAGATTTGCCAGTCACAAGGCAGCAAGCAAGGCCACAGGGGCCCCAAACAGTAGAAGATATTTAGTCATCTCTCTCTCCGCCAGTATCCCTCGAGCTCTCCAATTGCGCCTTTTTAGGGACAGATTTAGCGAACTTAGCAGCCAATTTCGGGTTAGTAAAGAAATGCAACTTGCCCTTATGTTGCACTTGTAGTTTAGCTGGATAAATAAGGGAGTATTTAGCATTGGTCTGACTCAGAGTGTCTGTAGGAAGTTGGCTCTGTATATACTATTTCAAAGTAAGAAATAGTGTGCACAGAGTCCAAGGGTTCCCCTCAGAGGTAAGATAGTGGCAAAAAGAGATAATTCTAATGCTCTATTTTGTGGTAGTGTGGTCAAGCAGTAGGCTTATCAGAGGGTAGTGTTGAGCATTTATTGTATACACACAGGCAATAAATGAGGAACACACACTCAAAGACAAATTCCAGGCCAATAGGTTTTTATATAGAAAAATATAATTTCTTAGTTTATTTTAAGAACCACAGGTTCAAGATTTACAAACAATACTTTAAATGATAGGTATTTCACTCAGGTATTCTAGGAACTTTGAATAATCACAATAGCATGTACAGTTTTGACCAGAATGGCAATAAGCTATTTTAAAAGTGGACACAGCAAAAATCAACAGTTCCTGGGGGAGGTGAGTAAATGTTAAGTTCACAGGTAAGCAAAACACTTACAGGGTTCAAAGTTGGGCCAAGGTAGCCCACCATTGGGGGTTCAAGGCAACCCCAAAGTTACCACACCATCAGCTCAGGGCCGGTCAGGTGCAGAGGTCAAAGTGGTGCCCAAAACACATAGGCTTCAATGGAAATAGGGGTGCCCCGGTTCCAGTCTGCCAGCAGGTAAGTACCCATGTCTTCGGAAGGCAGACCAGGGGGGTTTTGTAGGGCACCAGGGGGGACACAAGCAGGCACAGAAAGTACACCCTCAGCGGCACAGGGGCGGCCGGGTGCAAAGTGCAAACAGGCATTGGGTTTCTAATAGGAATCAATGGGGAGACCCGGGGATCTCTTCAACAATGCAGGCAGGCACAGGGGGGCTCCTCTGGGTAGCCACCACCTGGGCTAGGCAGAGGGTCGCATGGGGGTCGCTCCTGCACTGGAGTTCGGTTCCTTCAGGTCCTGGGGGCTGCGGGTGCAGTGTGGTTTCCAGGCATCGGGTTCCTTGAAGCAGGCAGTCGCGGTCAGGGGGAGCCTCTGGATTTCCTCTGCAGGCATTGATGTGGGGTGTCAGGGGTGTCAACTCTGGCTACTCACGGGCTCGCAGTCGCCGGGGAGTCCTCCCTGTATTATCAGTTGTCTGCAGGTCGAGCCGGGGGCGTCGGGTGCAGAGTGGAAAGTCTCACGCTTCCGTCGGGAAACGTGTGGTCTTTAAAAGTTGCTTCTTTGTTTCAAAAAGTTGCAGTTTCTTGAACAGGGCCGCTGTTCTCTGGAGCTTCTTGGTCCTTTAGATGCATGGTAGTCCTCTGAGGCTTCAGAGGTTGCTGGACCCTGTTGGATGCGTCGCTGTTGCAGTTTTCTTCGAAGTAGGGACACAGGCCGGTGGAGCTGGGGCCAAATCAGTTGTCGTCTCAGTCTTCACTGCAGGGTTTCAGGTCAGCAGTCCTTCTTCTTTAGGTTGCAGGAATCGATCTTCCTCGGTTCTGGGAGCCGCTAAATACTCAATTTAGGGATGTGTTTAGGTCTGGGAGGGCAATAGCCAATGGCTACTGTCCTTGAGGGTGGCTACACCCTCTTTGTGCCTCCTCCCTGTGGGGAGGGGAGCACATCCCTAATCCTATTGGGGGAATCCTCCTTCTACAAGATGGAAGATTTCTAAAAGTAAGAGTCACCTCAGCTCAGGACACCTTAGGGACTGTCCTGACTGGGGGTGACTCCTCCTTGTTTTTCTCATTATCTCCTCCAGCCTTGCCGCCAAAAGTGGGGGCAGTGGCCGGAGGGGCGGGCATCTCCAATAGCTGGGATGCCCTGTGGCGCTGTAACAAAGGGGGTGAGCCTTTGAGGCACAAAGGCACTCTCCCCATGTGGCCAGCAACATGTCTGGTGTGTGGCAGGCTGGCAAAAACTAGTCAGCCCACACTGGAAGTCGGTATGTTTTCAGGGGGCATCTCTAAGATGCCCTCTGGGTGTATTTTTACAAAAAAGTGCACACTGGCATCAGTGTGCATTTATTGTGCTGAGAAGTTTGATACCAAACTTCCCAGTTTTCAGTGCAGCCATTATGGTGCTGTGGAGTTTGTGTTTGACAGACTCCCAGACCATATACTCTTATGGCTACCCTGCACTTACAATGTCTAAGGTTTGGCTTAGACACTGTAGGGGCATAGTGCTCATGCACATATGCCCTCACCTGTGGTAAAGTGCACCCTGCCTTAGGGCTGTAAGGCCTGCTAGAGGGGTGACTTACCTATGCCACAGGCAGTGTGAGGTTGGCATGGCACTCTGAGGGGAGATCCCCAAGACGTGCTCCCCACCCTAGAGTGGAGGCATCCATTATCACCATGGCCACTGGGGGTGGAGGGCAAAACAGCTACCCTTGTGATAGACTGCCATCCACCCCACCATCGAAGATCCGCTGCTGAGTCTCTGGAGATTCTGACTAACCCTCTGAGATCACCATCGTGTTGAAACCACTGCTTGTGGGGATACCACTGAAGGGTCTTTATGTGGCAGTGTGCATGGGTGACAAACAGAATGCAAGAAGCAATCAGACCCAGCAGGCATATGACCTTCAGCACTGGAACCACTGCTCAATTCTGAAACATTGGGATCATAGCCTAAATGTCTTGAATCCTCTGAGGAGGAGGGTAGGTATGATTCACTGTGGTGTCCAGTACTGCCCCAGCCAGTGAACAGGGTCCGCTTAGAGGGCTCCAGGTGAGACTTGGGCATGTTTATGGAAAAGCCCAGGTTGTACAAAAACTGAGTTGTCAACTGCAAGTGATGCAGCACTAATTCTGGAGACTTGGCTTTGAGCAAACAATCATCCAGGTAAGGGAATACTGGTATTCCCCACCCTCTGATATATGCTGTGACCACTGCCATCACCTTAGTAAAGGCTCGAGGTGCAGAAGTAAGACCAAATGGAAGAACCGCAAACTGGTAATGGTGGGACCCCACCATGAAGCAGTGATACTTAATGTGCAATTCAAAAGTGGGATGTGAAAATACGCATCCTGTAAATCGATTTAAACCATCCAGTCTTCTTTCTCCAGCACTAGAAGCACCTGTGCCAGGTCAGCATTTTCAATTTTTCCTGCTTGAGGAAGCAATTCAAAACCCTGAGGCCCTGGGTCTGACATAAACGACTGTCCTTTTTGGGAGTCAGGAAATATTGTGAGTAACATCCCTGACCCCATTCCTGCTCCGGAACTAACTCCACTGCACCTTTTAAGCATAGAGTTTTGTCCTCCTGTTGGATGGACCTCCACTATTGTAGAAAATTAATCAACCTCCCTCCCACGGGTAAAGCATGCTCCAAGATGACGGAAATAGGGCTGATTTCCAGAGACATTGGTCAGGGGGAAAGAGGAAGAGGAGGAAGGCTGATGGGTGCCTTTCATGGCTCCGCCCTCTGTACCTCCTGTAGAGGGGATTCAACTGTTGCTGTTGCTGCTGCTGATATTGTTGCCTTCCTCGAAAGAAAAGGATCTTTCGAATCCTCAAAACTTTTGAAAACTGTCTATCATCTTTTGGTTGCCAGTGCAGGCCCAAAGATTTTGCCGTTGCCTTACTCTCTTCCATCCTTTCCAAAACCAAGTCAGCTTTAGCACCAAACAATTTTGACCTATCAAATGGAAGGTCCAACAAGGATGTTTGCATGTCAGGAGAAAAACCAGACCCCCTTAACCAAGCATGCCTCCAGGAAACAACTGAGGACCCCATTGCTTGTGCCACAGTCAGCAGTGTCAAGACCTGACTGAATGACCTGACGTGCAGCAGCTTGCCCATCATTCAAAAGTTCAGCAAAAGGCCCTGGACATCTTCCGGCAATTTCTGAATCACCAGTTTAGCCGAGTCCATCAAAGCATGCAGGTAACAACCTAACAAACTTGTTGCATTTGTAGATTTTAAAGCTATACTGCATGAAGAAAACACCTTCTTTGCTGACTGTTCCATCCTTTTTGACTCTCTATCAGCTGGGAAAGTAGGATATGACTCAGGAGTCAACCTTGAAAAACACAAGGCCTGCACAACCAAACTCTCAGGTGTGGTGTATGAAGTTAAAAAACAAAGGGCCAGATTTACAAGGCCTTAGCGCCACACTAGCGTCATTTTTTTTCTCACTAAAATGGCATTGAGGAGGCCATTTTCCTTCGCCATATTTACCAAATGGAGCAATGCATGCATTGCGCCACTTTGTAACCCCTTGTGTCACATTATGCCTGTGCCAGGCATAATGTATGCAAGGGGGCTGCTCCCACACAGGGAGTCACATTTTTAGTGTTGATTTTTAATGACGCGCCCTTTACTTTCAATGAACCTCCCTTTACTTTGCAAGATTAGCACTACAATTTGTGGCGATAATCCTACAAAGTACCACAATGGCGTAAAAAATCTTTGATGCTATTGTCCTAACGTGCGCCCTAGTGCACCGTATTGTAAATACCGCACACACATGGTGTTGTTAGGGGGTATGCAGGGGGAGGCAAAAGAAGAATGAATGTAAATATGGCCCAATGGTTCTCCCGGAACAAGTTTATACATTCTTACAATTGGCCTAGACACAGCAGCAGAAGTCAGAGGTTTCAGCCAAACCTCCAATATTGTCTACGTTAACGCATCATTAAAAGGTAACAATGGTTCAGAAGTAGAAGAAGAGGAATGCAATACGTCTGTTAATAGTTTTGACTTAAGTTCAGTTGTAGGTAAAGGCAAATCCAACATCTCCACTGCCTTATTTATAACAGAATGATAGGACAAAACTTCAGGTTGAGGGATACCCTTTGGAGATAACAGCTCCCCCATTGAGGGGACATATCTAGCCCACTTGCTGTATCCAGCCCCTCAAAATCAGGGTCCAATTTAATGATCTCCCCCTCTTCAAGATCCCCTCTATCCAAGGCATACTGTTCCTCCCCTAAAAGTCTACGTACTTCTCTCCTAGATCTGTTTTGACTTCAACACCGGCATCTGTGACGTCGGCAATGGCAGTGGCAACTCCAGCATCGGTGCAGGAGACTTGGAACCATGGACTGAAGGAACAGATGATGCTGGAGTTGAATGACACAACATCACAGCCACTTCAACTGATGCCGGAGACGGCCTACCTGATGCCTAGAAATTTGTTCAATCAGCGAAGTCAAGTGCCTCAGCACTGGATAAGGCCAGGGCACCTGAGGCATTAGTACAAACGGCAAGAATGGACCTTGTTGGTAGGACGCTGGGAATCCACCCAACAACTAAGACAGTGGACACATGGGGCACTGGCAAAGAGACCATACATAGCATTCAGGAAACTTGGGGGATCCGTTCCTGGAGATGGTAATGCTGGATACCTCTGCTTCTGTGAAGGAGGAGTAGGTATCGCAGAAGGCACATGCTGTGCGTCTGGCTCTGGATCAGGAGGTGGTGAAGTCGGAGTCAGAGCCCGGCTCAAGGGCGACATTGTAGAGGGCCTCGGAGATCGAGATGGAGACATCTCACATCTTTCTACTCTCTTTCGTTTTTGGAGATCCCCACGTCAGTCAATCATCCCTCAACGAGCGGCGCTGAGAGGAATGATGTTGCTTCTTGTATTTTCTTTTCAATGACTTCGAAGAGTGGGGGGTTGGCGACTTCAATCGAGGCTGAGACGTCTGACAACCTCTTTCTTTTTGCTTGGCCCTGGCCATAAACAGCTTCCCCTGCCACTCCAGTAGCACCTTAGGGTTCAGCTTTTGACACGACAAACAGGTCTCAATGTCCTGATCTGAACTCAAACACCAAAGGCAATCATCATGTGGGTCAGTAATAAACATTTGACCCTTGCATTCTCTGCACGGCTTAAAGCCTCACTTCCTTGGAGAAGACATATTTTCTCCACAACAAAGCAGCTACTTTGGAGAATAAACTGTCTGAAAAAGTGTACAATGTAACTCGAGAGCTACCAGAAAATCGTTACTTGTCGAAGGCGCAGAAAAAAAAGAACTGACTTCAGCACACCAATGAGGGCTTCTTATGGCTCCGATGACTTCAGACAGAGTTGCGTGCAGAGCTGTGGTCTTATGACGTTCTCACCGATGTGGAGAGCTATGAAGAAAAGTTTCAGTGGAATGCTGGGGAATTAGGATATTCAAAAGGTGAGGAATCAACAGGCAGATGTATCCATCAGAATGGCTTTTTTGCTAGCAATTACATCAGCAGGGAGGGTTAGTAAGCTGCAAGCTTTATGTTATATAGAGCCATACTTTAATTTTTCAAAGGATAAGGCGACAATGAAGACAAATCCAAAATTTATTCCAAAGGTACCAACTATGTTTCTTGTGAGGCAAAAGATTATGTTACAAATGTTTTTTGTGAATCCGGTTGACAGCGGCTGAAAGGACAAAACATTCATTTGTCATAAAGAGGGGTCTAAAGTTGTATTTGCCTGCAACAAAGGAGATACGCAAGATGGATCAACTCTCTGTGGGTTTTGGATTAGAAAGTAAAGGGAATGCAGTGTTGAAACAAACAATTGCAAGATGGATTGTGGCTTGTATTACTACAGCTCATTCTGCAATGAAGAGGCCATTGTCGAGATTAGCAAAGGCACATCCAACAAAGCAATGGCAAACACAGTTGCTTTCTTTGAAGGAATTTTATTGAAGGACGTTTGCAAGGTAGCAATATGGAGAATGACACATGCTTTTGTAAAGCATTATGTGATCGATATACATGCCACAAAGAGACTGCAGTTGGACGGGTGGTACTCAGAAATCTTTTTGTGTAAGGTAAGCCTCATCCCTACCTTCCACATATTGCACATTAGTACTGCTTTGATAGTGTGGATTCCAGCATGTCAATCTACAAAAGCGCCAATACTAAAGGAGGAAATAAGTTACTTGCCTGTAACTCCGGTTCTCCAGCATTAGTATCCTTCATAGATTGTCAAGCAATTTATCCACCTTCTGCTATGAGACTTTCAAAAACAAAAAAATATGCTTTAGGTTTAGAAAATCTGTCAGTTGGAAGCTTCTGTCAAGGGAAAACCTAGGTGTGGCGGGCTCTGATTTCTGGAGTTTGGGTCAGTTATAATGACGTGGAAAGGATGGAAAAAGTTTGATTGATATTCAGTGTGAATTGATATTCTGTGTTAACAAGTGCATGAATACCCTGCCGTTTTGAAGTTACTGCTGGTTCCTAGCACAACAATGTGGAATGATTCACGCATGTGAATCTATGAGAGATACCAGTGCTGCAGAAGTGATAAGTAGCTTAATCGGATGAAAAAAAGCATTCTTGTAATAAATGAGGTAATCATCTTCCTTTCTCATCCTCCGTCTCCAGGATCTGTTTACTGCCTTTGTTTAAAAAAATTGTTGATTCCCATTAAAAGCCTATTTGTAAAAAATAATAATATATATTTAGTCTTGTCTTGGCTTAGCAGGGCTATCTTTTATGAGTTTGCAGTAGGATCTCCTTGTCAGTTGATTCTATGATTCAGATATATGTACTTTTCTTAGGAAACATTTTAAGACTTCAGTTGGCCTAAGTGCACAGGTTCTTGGACATAAGTAAAAAAATGAATAGTTATTCAGTGCAATTAAGTAGATAACCACTGTCAAATATTTTATAAACACACTTGAAACCTCAATGAACATATCCCACATAGGGCAAACCACTATCAGTACCCTTTCAGCCACCCACTTCTGAAAGGGTGCCCTAGACATGATGAAAAGTGTAGAGTTTTTCATCCTTGTCAGGAGAATAAACTGCAATACATATGTTCCAATACATTTAATATGATTGGTAAAAGTATGAATTAGTAAAGTTTTCTACTTACCATATAGTGCATTCAAGTGAAAATGCCAGCTTACTGAAATAATTTCATTACATCTCTTAAAGTTTTGATTTTGATCTTTCACTGACTACATGGTGGTTTCCACATGACTGTTCTGGGACACAAAGGATACAATGGAGGTACACCTCCATTATGTTTTGCTATTAGAAAGTAAGTGGAATGGATTATTTTGCTTACCCTGTAAGCATCTATTTGTTGCCTGAAGTGCTGTGGATTCACATGCTCTGTATACTACGGCCCTTTAGTGTAGGACTCAGATGCTTGCAGCTTATTTTTCTTCAAAGTCTTTCAAGCGACAAGGTTTCACTGATTCCTGTGGTCTTGAATGATCATGGGCACCGACTCCACTGTTAGACTGGTATTAACCCAGTGTGTAAGAGTAGATATGGAGTAGTGAGTAGGACAGAATAGTGACCATGCATGTAAAAATTAGAGGAATGTGGAAAAGGTGAAAGATATCTGTAGCAAACACTGTCTTCCTGGGAGAAGTGTGGGTGTATGTCAATCTACAGCACCAAAAGCAACAGATAGATGCTTACAAAGTAACACAATTTATTTGTAGCAGGTGTGGTTGTAGATACAAATGCTCTGCATCAACTGTTAAGCAGTACTCTCCTAAGCAGTGGCTAGCAGGTGCTAAGGTCTGGAACAGAGTTCTGTGGACACTTTGACCAGCTCTAGCTTGTTGCCTTGCAAGAATGTCCACACAATATTTCTCTTCCCTGCAGCATTCATTTACTTGCTTTCCTCATCAGGAGGAAGATCGTTGCCTGTTACACAGACTGCAGCCATTATCCTGACAGTGTTGACGGCTACAGAATCCGTTGGGATGTGACCTCTAATGTAGAGAGGGTCAGAGAGTGCTGGTTTATATTTCTTCTCAATCTGGGGTGTTACTTCCTGGGATTTGACAGGGTCCTTAAAGATATCAGGGGAAGATTTTACCAATTTCTTGAGCATGTTCAGTTTTGGAAAGCACCTCAACCGAAAGTCTTCATCACATACATCTTCACCTTATGGCTGGTGGCACACTGTGACACGCCATAGGGGTCACCCAGCGGGAAGACCATGACTGGAACATGTTCAAGATATGGGTCCTTCTGAGGATCCACATCATAAATCTCTCAAGGATCATCCGTGGGATGTGGGTAGACTGGGGAAAAGTCCTCAGCTGGGGTGTAGCGACTAGGTTTGCTTGTGTCCGAGTATGACTTTGGTGATCCTAGGGAGGACTTGGTGGTAAGAGGTGAAGGTGGAGAAGGTGGTGTAGGCTGAGAAGATTGTGGAAGAGGAGGAGGAGGGGGCAGTAGCCTAGTCCCTACACATTTTGGTGGACACTGGGTGCAGAATTGTCCGGTGGTGGGATGTCTTTAAAAGCAAGTCTGTGTTTTTTTGGCAGAGTCTTTTCAGAGTTTGCCTGTAGGCGAATGAATGATAATCTGCCTTTGCCTCTTGTATAGCTCCTGCTGCAATCTCTCTCGAGGATAGGCTTCCTCTGACTCAGAAGTCGACCGTTCCATAGCCAACGGCGGTTTCAGCACTGACGCTGGTTGTTTCAATGCCAATGGAACTTTCGACCTTGACAGAGAAGCCAGCTTCATGTGTTTGGCCCTGACAGGTGCCCCTGGACTTGAATCTTGCAGAGGGTCAAGGCTCCTGGAAGGATCTTATCTTGGCTTCGAGGACTTGTTTCCATTTTGAACTGCACTTGAGTGAAGTGGTGGCCTAAGAACAAGGCTTGATGATGGTCATCTGGAGGGGTGCTTGGCTCAGACGTGTCTGGGTTCTGAAAGAGACATGGGTGTCGACAGTACTCATGCAGGGATGGTTTTCAGATGAGGTTTAGGATCGCCCGAGATAGATGAAGTGTCTTCGGGTGCCTCTTCTTCTTCCAGAAGCTCTTCCCAATCGGCTTCCGAGCCATTGAAGTCTATGATCTCTGGATTTCGTTGGCATACCAGAATGTCAGGTAACTTACCCGATTCCTCCTCTTTGGTGCAGAGCAGATCAGCCTCACGGAAGCTTTCTGGCATTTCTGAAGAAGACTCAGACATCCTGCTGTGGGCCCACAGTCTGTCTCGTCACTGACACAGGGTTTTCTTGCTTCAGAATACCATGCATGAGTTGCACTGGTTCTTGTCATGCTCTGGTGAGAGGCAGAGGTTGCAGGTTACTTGCAGATAGGCCCTGGGGTATTTAGAATAGCACTGAGGGCATCTTTGAAGGGTGTCCATTCCATGACTTTCATTCTCTAAAGCTAGTCTCGATGGTGCGGTGGCCTTAAGTGCCTCAAGAGCTAAATGGCTAGGTCACTCGAAGACAATAGGTTCAAGGAACGGAGTGGACGTCACAAGAAAGAAAATATGAAGAGTCTTCTTGACTATTGGAAATATGGCAACGGACTCCGGGACTACAATGGGAACCGACAAACCCATTGAGACCAGAAGTAACACTGATACACTTCTGAACCTGAGGACGGTGAAAAACAATCAATGAAGACGGTGTCTATGTGCATTCACGACCAGAGTAGGAGTCACCAAGACATTGGCCCTCATTACAACATTGGCGGTAAATGCCGCTTACCGCCATGCAGAAGACTGCCAACACACCGCTGCGGCCGTGGAATTCCGCCACAGCTATTACGACCCACAGCTCATAATCCACCAAAATCTAGACACCCACACAAGTCCGCCACACCAAAGGTCAGCGATAAACTGGCGATAACAAAACCTCCACCGTCACGCCAACAGGAATACGCCCACACTATCACGACCCACGAATCCACGTGGCGGTCTTTCAACCGCGGTATTCCATCGGCGGTGCAAACCGCCCGCTCAAAATACACACACATTTACAAAACACAACCACATTGGACAAATTGAAATACACACACCTGATACACATACCACTCTCACACACCCAATACAATATCAAACACACACCCACATTACCCACAAACCCTTACTACCAAAATATTTGAAGAAGGCCAGAGAGGCAGCAAAGCAAAGACAACACCAGCATACAGAGGCACACAACACCATCACACATACACATCCACGCACAAAACACCACACACCCGTAAACATCACCCCACACATCACAACACACAGCACCTCACACATCACCCACACCACCCCATGGCACTGCAAAGACACCCCAGGTTTTCTAAGGAGAAGCTCAGGGTCATGGTGGAGGAAATCATCCGGGTAGAGCCACAGCTATTCGGATCACAGGTGCAGCACACCACCATAGCTAGGAAGATGGAGCTATGCCACAGAATCATGGTGGAACAGCAACCAAGAACACGGGATGACATCAGGAAGAGGTGGAACGACCTACGGGAGAAGGTGCGTTCCGTGGTCTCAAGACACCACATTGCGGTTCAGAGGACTGGCGGCGGACCCCCACCACCTCCCCCACAACTAACAACATGGGAGGAGCAGGTCTAGCCTATACTGCATCCTGAGGGCCTTGCAGGAGTAGCTGGAGGAATGGACTCTGGTAAGTTAAATCTTTAACTACTTCATCCCCCACCCTACCTGCATGCTATCACATACCCTCACCCTCGCCCTCACCCCATCACTCAAACTCCTCACATATGTCCCACTATCACAAACCACACATCCCAACACCAAGCCCTACAGGCAACAACAAAGCATGGACACCCATCACCAATGCATGTCCACTACACATACCCACACAGAACCCTAAACAGTTATCACACAAGGTCCTACACAGGAATGGAAGCACTGGGGTACAAGGGTAACCCACCAATTGCACACCACGGCACACGCAGATGCAATAATCATGCCTTTACACTCCTGCAGGACCCCTACCCAACGTCACCGGACAGGAGGTTCCAGACATGTCCACTCCACCCACAGAAGAGGCCCACAGTGATGACAGCAGCTCTGTCCAACTGGATCTAGATGACCAGCCCGGCCCATCTGGAACCTTGGGAAAGTCGGTTCCCCTCACACAGTCACAGGCCACCACAAAGCCTCCCCCCTCAGGAAACACCAGCACAGCACCCACCCAGCAGGCCCATACCTCTGTCCCCAGGACACATCAAGCAGCAGTGTGTCCATCACTGCAGGGAACCCAGGCTAACCCACCACCTCAAGAACAGCAGGGACCTGGGGGCAGTGGTAGTGGGCACACAGTTCAGGGAACAGAGGCCCAGGAAAACCGGGGAACTGGGAGGGCTGCTGTGCGACAGGGGGAGGACAGGCCCAGGGAACCCACTCTCCATGAGGCCCTCTCCAACATCATGGGAGCCTACCATCATTCCCAGGAGAAGATGGCAACGGTACTGACCAAGTTTCAGGAGACCCAGCGGCTGCAGGATGAACAGTATTATGGGGTTCAGGGAGGAACTCAAATCCATCAATACAACCCTGGGCACCACTGTAGGGGTGCTGAAGGACCTCATGAACACCAGGAGGGACACTGTGGCACAACAAAGGGCCCCTGACACTAGCCTGGACGATGAACTGCCCACCACCTCTGCCGGCGCTAGTGGACAAGAGACACCGCCACAGGACCACGCCACCAGTACCCCACCCCCTGCAGATGGAGACCAACCCCACAAGCAGTCCCTGAGATGCAGGACAAAGACAGAGAACAATGCCAAGATCCCCGCAAAGAAATGAGACCACCCTGAATGTCATCCTTCTGTCCCACTTAGTCACCCGGTCCATCCTTAAACTGCCCTAGCTCCACTTCCTATGCCCCTTTGGACAATGGACCTGTGAGACTGATAGACTGGACTCTGCCATGGACATTCCTCCACCATCACCCCTGACCATTTTACAACCACCTCCACTATTTAGCACTTAAATAAACACCCTTAAATCACAAAACAATCTGGAGTCAGTCTGTGCTTTCACAATTGTGTATTTGCAATAACTGAGGGAAATAGCAATGTCCATTGCATTGTCAACATACCTATGTCACACAGCTCTAGTCCATGAGGTAACATAGCAGAGGTCACAAGTGGGACCCACATCTGTGAAATCGAAAGGCAAAGTGACACATCAGGGTCCATACACTGGGTGAAAGTGACAGACAGATGAGAGGTCAAACTATTTTATCAGATGTAGGAGGCAGTGATGTCTTCTTACCTGTGTCTCACTGGAAGTATTGATGGATCACGGGTTTTCTGTTGTCTATTTCCTCTTCTTCTGCCTTGACTTCCTCACTGTCCACAGGCTCCACAGTTGCCACAACACCTCCTTCAGGACCATCCTCCTGCAGAAAAGGCACCTGTCGTCGCAAAGCCAAGTTGTGCAGCATACAGCAGGCCACGATGATCTGGCACACCTTCTTTGGTGAGTAGTATAGGGAACCACCTGTCATATGGAGGCACCTGAACTTGGCCTTCAGGAGGTCCTGTCTATAACCCTCCTAGTTCGCCCATGTGCCTCATTGTAGCGTTCCCCTGTCCTTGTCCTGGGATTCCTCACTGGGGTCAGTAGCCATGACAGGTTGGGGTAGCCAGAGTCACCTGCAAATGTCGAGGGACAACTGTTAGACACACACTAACCATTAGGGACAACCCCAGACCCAGACAACTATTCATACTGTATAGGGTCCATGTCCTCACCTAATAGCCACACACGGTGCCTCTGGAGTTGCCCCATCACATAAGGGATGCTGCTATTCCTCAGAATGTAAGCGTCATGCACTGAGCCAGGAAACTTGGTGTTCACATGGGAGATGTACTGGTCGGCCAAACACATCATCTGCACATTCATTGAATGGTAACTCTTCCGGTTTCTGTACACCTGTTCACTCCTGCAGGGGGGACCAAGGCCACATGTGTCCCATCAATGGCACCTATGATGTTGGGGATATGTCCCAGGGCATAGAAGTCACCTTTCACCGTAGGCAAATCCTCCACCTGAGGGAAAACGATGTAGCTGAGCATGTGTTTCAGCAGGGCAGACAACACTCTGGACAACACGTTAGAGAACATTGGCTGGGACATGCCTGATGCAGTGGCCACTGTTGTTTGAAAGGACCCACTTGCCAGGAAATGGAGTACTGGCAGGACCTGCACTAGAGGGGGGATTACTGTGGGATGGCGGATAGCTGACATAAGGTCTGGCTCAACTGGGCACACAGTTCCTGGATTGTGGCACAATCAAGTCTGTAGGTGACTATTACATGCCGCTCTTCCATTGTCGACAGGTCCACCAATGGTCTGTACACCGGAGGATGCCGCCATCTCCTCACCTGCCCCAGCGGACGTGCTCTATGGATGAGAACAGCAATCAGAGGGTCAGCCAACAGTAAGGTACGAAATAAACAACTTTATTGCACACATTTGTCAATCCGCTACATGCCTGTCTTAGTGTGTATGCAAGGCCTATATATGTGTGACGCATTTAAAATTAATGCCATGTGGCCCCCTGAAATGGCGGCCACCTGACCGGTAATGTGGGACAAGGGGATATGAGGAAACTGCGCTGGCGTAGTACACCGTTGCGGTAGGCGGTCAAAGACCGCGGCGCAATCCTGCATTGATTAACATTGGACCCTATGGGTCCCAGGAGCCAATGACGATGTACGCCGGCGGTGACGGCACGCACCGCCGCGGACGTGACCGCCATTTTCTATCTGTTCACTCACTTGATACCTGATCTTCGACAGGAGAGGACCTACACTGCAAGTGCTGCTGTGACCTCAGTCTGGAAGTGACAATGGCTCAAGTGTCTGGGGAAAGGGTCCCTGCCTTCACATCGGAGGAGTTGGAGAAACTAGTGGATGGGGTCCTCCCCCGTACATGCTACTCTACGGTCCTGCAGACAAACAGGTGAGTACACTGTGAGCATGCTGTATGGGCAATGCCTGTTTGGAGTGGTGTGGATGGGAGATGGGGGGGAATGAGGCGTGCATTGTGAGGCACGCTCAGTGGCACCCCATCCCCACCAGTGGTAGGAGCCATCTACACCTAGTCAGGCTCCTGTGACTTGCATGTGTGTAGCAATCGGGCATAGGCATTGTACCCCATGTCCCTGTGATCAATTAGGGAACTCAAAGTGCATGGCGTAGTGCAGAGGGCTGCTGTGTCTGTAGTGTCCGCCAACGGTAGCGGTATTGCATGCACTGAACATGTTTTTCTACTTTCTTTCCCACCCTCTTTGTGGTCTCCCTGTTCTTGTGTGCATTAGCATCATCAGGCGGAGGATCTGTGCCACCGGAGCAGGAGGGAGCTGCCTCCCACATGGCCCTGGAGGGCGAGACTACGGACTCAGAATTCACCAGTGGGACGGAGGGCGAGGGGAGCTCCACGGCGGGGACAGGAGCTGAGACCAGCGACACCGACTCCTCCTCTGATGGGAGCTCCCTTGCGGTGGCGGGCCCCTCTGTGCCCACCGCATCTACAGGTACAGCCGCCACCCCCCTAACAGCACCGCCCTCCCAGCAGCCCCTCATTGTGTGCCCCGTGGCCGCTCACCCAGGAGGGTGGTCATCTCCTTCGCCCCAGGCACCCCAGGCCCTGCCCAGTCAGCCCTGCTGCTCTCAGTGAGGAGGCCATTGACCTCCTCAGATCCCTCACTGTTAGGCAGTCTACCATTCTGAATGCCATTGAGGGTGTAGAGAGGCAGTTGCAACAGACAAATGCATACCTGGAGGGCATTCATTCTGGGCAGGCAGCCCAACAGTGAGCATTTCAGACTCTGGCCCCAGCACTTATGGCAGCCATTGTCCCTGCGTCCAACCTCCCACTCCAACTTCCTCCACCCAGACCCAATCCCCAGTACCTCAGCCTACCGCAAGCACACCATCAGACCAGCATGCACACACCTCAACACACAAGGGTAGCTCTGGCAAACATAAGCACCACATATCCCACAGGCACTCACACAATCATCATACCCATGCACACATGCACACATACCAACATCCACTGCCTCCACTGTGTCCCCCTCCTCCACGTCTCCCTCCTCCCTCCCTGTCACGTCTCCACTCACACCTGCATGCACTACATCTTCAGCCACTACCTCCATCACCAGCACGCCCATCACCACACACCGCTCACGTGCACTCACCACCCCCACTTCCATTCACACATCCCTGTGTCCTCTCCCAGTGTGTCTATGAGCCCTCCTCCCAAAGTACACAAACGCAGTCACACACCCACCCAACAGTCATCCACCTCACGACAGCCTCCAGCCCATGCACCTTCACCCAAAGTCAGCAAACGAACACCTCCTACAACCACTACCTCTTCCTCCACTCCCAAACCCCCTCCATCTACCCGTCCTAGTGTGTCTAAAAAACATTTCCGGTCAAACCTTGACCTCTTCTCTTCACCTCCCCCACCCCTTCCATCCCCTAGGGCCCGCCTTTCCAGATCCCAACCCAGCACCTCAGCCACCACATCACCGGGAACAGTGGTGCCAGCAGTAACTGGCTTCTAGAGTGCGCCAAGCAGCAGGGCAGCCAGTGTCCCAACGAGCGAGGCCAAGGACATTCCCCCACCTCCAAAACAAAAGAAGTTGCCCACAGCCCAGAGGGAGAAGGCCAAAACACCTGCCACCAAGGGCCCAGCCAGGACAACAGTTGGGAGTGGCAAGACAGCTGCGCCACCATCCAAGGTGGGGAAGGGCCCGATAAAGAAAGGGAAGTCGCCACCAACGTGCATGGCGGACAAGACTGCCACCGGCACTGCCACATGCACCGCTGTCACGGGCACCGCCGCCAGCACCCAGGACACTGTGCCCTTCAGCAGCCGCTCAGGACACCGCCGCCAGCAGCAAGCTCAGTGAGGCCGCCACCAGCACCGCCGCTCAGGACACCGCCGCCAGCAGCAAGCTCAGTGAGGCCGCCACCAGCACCGCCACTCAGGACACCGCCGCCAGCCGCAAGCTCAGTGAGCCCCACCACCAGCACTGCTGCCC
Organism: Pleurodeles waltl; assembly: GCF_031143425.1. Lineage (NCBI taxonomy): Eukaryota > Metazoa > Chordata > Amphibia > Caudata > Salamandridae > Pleurodeles > Pleurodeles waltl. Next base: position 22,268,433 of record NC_090443.1, on the reverse strand, counting down.
AATGAGCACCGCAAGCACCGCCGCTACTGAGCCCGCCACCAGCACCGCCAGCGGCCACGCCACATCCTGTGCCAGTGGCACCACCGCAGACATGGGTGCCATCCTCAGTGGTCATTCGTACGAGGCTGGTGGTCAGTTCCAGGGGCCTGGACATGTTGCCCCACCGTCAGTGGAGTGTCAGATCCACTACCTCTGTCCTTGGCAGGATGAAGCACTCTGGGCACAAAGCCCCCTCTATAACTAGTGGAGAAAGGCATGCACTACCTCTGTCCTTGGCAGGATGAAGCACTCTGGGCACAAAGCCCCCTCCAGAACCAGTGGAGAAAGGCATCCACTACCCCTGTCCTTGGCAGGATGAAGCACTCTGGGCACAAAGCCCCCTCAAGAACCAGTGGAGTATCACATCCACTACCTCTGTCCTTGGCAGGATGAAGCACTCTGGGCACAAAGCCCCCTCCAGAACCAGTGGAGAAAGACATCCACTACCTCTGTCCTTGGCAGGATGAAGCACTCTGGGCACAAAGCCCCCTCCAGAACCAGTGGAGACTGTTATCCACTTGAGAGACTGGTGCTTGGCACTACCCAGGATAAAGCAGTGGGCAAACCACCCACTGGAGAGACTTGAGAGACTGTGGCTTTGCACTCCCCAGGATAAAGCAGTGGGCAAACCACCCACTGGAGAGACTTGTGAGACTGTGGATTTGCACTCCCCAGGATACATAAATAGGCGTGGAGCCCCCTCGTGGAGCTGGCGTTGTGCACTCATCCAGCTGAGGTGCCCCCCCTTCCCGGCCCCCGAGGTGCCTGTTTTATTTCGATCTGACGCCCCTGCAGTGTTCTCTCCGTTTGGATTGGGTATCTTGTGTGGGCCTCGCCCATGCATTTTGGCCCCAGTGGTCCACAGACTATGTGGGTGCAGTACATAGACTTGAATTCTTGGTGTACATATTTGTTAATAGAGTATATATATTTTTGAGTAATGGATTTTTCATGATTACAATCGTTCAACTCATTTCCTTTTGTCCTTGCATTCTTCTAGGGGGGTTGGGGGGGAATGTAACGTTTCAGCATGTATTGGTGTGTGTGTTGTTGTGTGTGAGGGTTGGGGTGTTGCGTGTTGCATGTGTGTGTCACTCTCTTTTCCCTCCCCCCACTCCTGTGTCGTAGGTGCAGTACTCACCGTGCTCGTCGCCGCCGTCGGTCATACTCCTGGTAGAGGAGCAGGAAGACTATCACAGGGAGAATTTGGAGTTCCAGCTCCATGGCGTCCTGGTTCCTTGTGGGGTGTGTAGAGGTTAGGGTTTTTCCTTCCAAGTCCTGTTTCCACAGTGTTTTTGTTTGTGTTGAATCCGCTCCGGAAAAGGTGGCGGATTGGCCTCTCATAATGGTGTGGGTGGTACATTGTCTTCCGCCTGTCTGTTGGCGGTGACCGCCATGGCTGTTTGTTTGTACCACCGTGGCGGTTGGAGTGTTAAAGTGGCTGTCTATGTTGGTGGTTTCCGCCGCGGTCATAATGAACGAGTTACTTACCTTCGGTAACAACTTTTCTGGCGGATACATTAGCTACCTGTGGATTCCTCACCTAATGAATACTCCCATTGCGCCAGCATTCGACGGAAATCTTCTTCCTAGCTTCTGCACGTCGACGAGGACGTCACAGTTGCCCACGCGACGCCGTCATACAGGCAATAAGAGGTCCTCGCCGACGTGCCGACGTCAGTACCAACATTTTTTACGTGCCTGAGAATAATAGGCCATCGAAATGAAAGAAAAATAGTAATATTTAATGATATTCCAAACAAACACATCATTCTGAGAATTCAAATAATTATATGAACAGTATATATATACATATGAACATAGATACAGAATATAAACAAGTCCTCAAAACCAAGAGGAGCACACCCAAGAATTACTTGACTAGACCAGACAGGCAACGGGGAGGCGGGTGGGACCGTGAGGAATCCACAGGTAGCTAATGTATCCACCAGAAAAGTCGTTACCGAAGGTAAGTAACTCGTTCTTCTGATGGATTCAACTGCCTGTGGATTTCTCACCTAATGAATAGAGTCCCAAAGCAGTACCACACTCGGTGGAGGGTGCCTGAATGGTCAAACCAAGAAATCCTGCAGCACCGACCACGCAAAATGGCCATCCCTTCTGACCTCAGAGTCCAAGCAGTAATGCTTCGCAAAAGTGTGAAGGGATGACCAAGTTTCGGCTTTGCAGATGTCAACCACAGGAACACCCCTAGCCAAAGCCGAAGAGGCCGACTTAGCTCTGGTGGAATGAGCTCTTATACCATCAGGGGGATCTTTCTTTGCTAAAGAGTAACACATTTTAATGCAAAGAATAACCCACCTGGAGAGTGTTCTCTTGTGGACTGCCTTTCCTCTCCTCTTTCCCACGTATCTGATGAAAAGCTGATCCTCCAGCCTGAAATCCTTTGTTCTGTCTATATAAAAGCTTAGCGCCCTCCTTGGGTCTAAGCGGTGGAGTCTCTCTTCTTCCTTTGAAGGATGAGGCGGAGGATAAAATGTGGATAGAGTAATTGTCTGGGCCAAATGAAAGGGTGAAACAACCTTCCCAAGGAAAGCAGCCTTGGTCCTCAACACCACCTTATCCCCATAAAAAGATGTGTAAGGGGGTTTTACAGATAGAGCCTGCAGCTTACTCACTCTTCTTGCGGAAGTAATTGCTACCAGGAAAACCTTCTTTAGGACTAATAACCTTAAGGGGCAAGAATGCATAGGCTCAAACGGGGAACCCATAAGAAAAGTCAGAACCAGGTTTAAATCCCACTGAGGCATAATGAAAGGAGTGGGATGAAATTTGTTAATAAGACCTTTTAAGAATCTAAGAACTATTGGAGATTTGAATATAGAAGGTTGGTCTGGAAGACATAGAAAGGCTGACAGGGCAGATAAGTACCCCTTAACCGTAGCCACTGCACAACCCCTCTGTGCCAGAGATAATGCAAAAGACAAGATATCTGATAAGTGAGCACGTAAGGGATCAATTTGCCTCTCTCCACACCAAATCACAAATTTAGCCCACCTATTAGCATAGATAGATTTAGTGGAGTGTCGCCTGGCCGATAAGATAACATCCACTACATCAGGCGGGAGAGAAAAGGAACTCAGGTTGCCCCGTTCAATCTCCAGGCATGAAGGTGCAGGCTCTGGAGGTGGGGGTGTAAAACCTGCCCCTGCGACTGCGAGAGGAGGTCTGCCCTGAGAGGGAGACGGAGCGGAGGGCACAGTGAGAGTTGGAAAAGGTCCATGTACCATACCCTCCTTGGCCAATCCGGAGCTATTAAGATGACTTGGGCCCGGTCTTGTTGAATTTTCCTCAATACTCGAGGAATCAAGGGTATGGGGGGAAACGCGTAAAGCAACTGGTCGCACCAGGTCATCTGAAACGCGTCCCCCAAAGCTCCTTGTACCGGATACTGGAGGCTGCAGAATAACGGGCAATGCGAGTTCTCCCAGGTGGCAAACAGATCTATCCAAGGAAACCCCCACATCTGGAAGATTAGACGGACTTGATCTGGATGGAGACGCCTCTCGTGATCGGCCGAGAAATGGCGACTGAGACCGTCCGCACGTACATTCAAGACTCCGGCCAAATGATTTGCTACCAAGCAAATCTGATGGTCCTTTGCCCAGGACCATAGCCGAAGAGCTTCTCTGCAGAGAAGATACGACCCTACCCCTCCCTGTTTGTTTATATACCACATTGCGGTAGTATTGTCTGTCAGGACCTGAACCGACTGACTGCGAAGGGATGGGAGGAAGGCCTTGAGAGCCAGACGTACAGCCCGTAACTCCAACAGATTGATATGAAACATCTGTTCCACTGGAGACCAAAGCCCTTTGATCTCCAGGTCCCCCAGATGAGCTCCCCACCCCAGAGTGGAAGCATCCGTTATTACTGTGGCCACTGGTGGAGCTTGCAAGAACGGCCTTCCTTGGAAAAGATTGCCGTCCACAATCCATCACTTCAAATCTGTGGCAGCTTCTCTGGAAATTTTCATCAAGCCTTCGAGATCTCCTTTGTGTTGAGAACACTGCCTTCGGAGACACCACTGAAGAGCCCTCATGTGCCAGAGAGCATGCGTGACCATCAGTATGCAGGAGGCAAACAGACCGAGCAGACGTAGGACCTTGAGGACTGGAATGACCGCTCCACTTTGAAACATTGGAACCAACGCCTGAATGTCCTGAATCCGCTGAGGCGGAGGAAAGGCTCAGTTCAATGTTGTATCCAGTACTGCCCCTATGAACAGGAGGCGCTGAGAGGGCTCTAGGTGAGATTTGGGCACGTTCACCGAAAAGCCCAGGTCGAACAACAACTGGGTTGTCGACTGCAGGTGATGCAACACAAGCTCCGGACACCTGGCTTTGATCAACCAGTCGTCTAGATAAGGAAATACTGCTATCCCCTTCCTTCTGAGCTCTGCCGCAACCACCGACATCACCTTCCTGAAGACTAGAGGTGCTGAAGTAAGACCAAACGGGAGGACCGCAAACTGATAGTGCTGCGACCCCGCCACAAACCGGAGATACTTCCTGTGCGACTTGAGTATCGGGATATGAAAGTAAGCATCCTGCAAGTCGACAGACACCATCTAATCTCCATCGTTCAGCGCTAAAAGCACCTGAGCTAGGGTCAGCATCTTGGACTTTTCCTGTTTGAGGAACCAATTCAAGATCCTTAGGTCCAGGATTGGTCTTAACCGACCATCCTTCTTGGGAATCAGGAAGTACCTCAAGTAACAACCCTGACCCCTTTCCTGCTCTGGGACAAACTCCACCGCGCCCTTTGAAAGGAGGACTTGAACCTCCTGTTCTAACAACAGGAGGTGTTCTTCTGAACAATAAGATGGGCGGGGCGGGATGGGGGGCAAAAACCCCCGAAAGGGAAGGGTATAGCCGTTTCTCACAATGCTGGTAATCCAGGAGTCTGATGTTATGATCTCCCACTTGTGGAGAAAATTCAGTAACCTCCCCCCTACAGGAGTGGAGTGAATGGGAATTGGTGGAAGCCTAAGGCTGCTTCTCCTGCTGCACCCCTCCAGAGGAAGAGGAAGAGGCAGAGTGCTGCTGAGTGGCTCCCCTGTTACGGACCCTACCCCTCCCTCTGAAAGATCTATAGGAGAGAGCAGAGGTGGGTTGCTGGAATTTCCCTCGAAAGGAGGAAGAGGAGGAACCACGGCCAAATCCTCGAAACCTCCTAAAAAATCTGGAGGAAGATGAAGAAGCGGCCTGCAAACCCAGCGACTTGGCCGTGGCCCTGCTCTCTTTGAACCTTTCTAAGGCTGAATCCGCCTTGGCACCAAAGAGCTTGTCACCATCAAAAGGAAGGTCCAGTAGGGTCGACTGCACATCAGAGGAAAATCCTGAGTTACGAAGCCAGGCCTGCCTCCTCATAACTACAGCAGTGCCCATTGCCCTAGCAACCGAGTCAGTTGTATCCAACCCAGATTGGATAACCTGAGTTGCAGCTGCTTGAGCGTCAGATACCAGGCTTAATAATTCCTGAGGAACCTCAGTGTGCGTTGATTTAATTTCGTCCATCAGGGCATAAATGTATCTTCCTAAAATGCATGTAGCATTGGTGGACTTCAATGCCATGCTACAAGATGAGAACACCTTTTTGGATGACATGTCCATCTTCTTGGAGTCTCTATCCGAGGGTACAGCTGGAAAGGACCCAGGAGCAGACCTTGCCGAGCAGGAAGCCTGGACTACCAAGCTTTCAGGTGTTGGATGCCTGGTAAGAAAACCTGGGTCAGCCGGTGCAACCCAATACCTCCTAGCCACAGATCTATTGACAGCTGAAGAAGACACCGGCTTCTTCCAGACTTCCATTATGGGGTCCAGTAGCGCTTCATTGAATGGCAAAAGAGCTCTGCTGATGTAGAGGTAGGGTGCAACACTTCTGTCAATAAGTTCTGCTTGGCTTCAGTCACTGGCAAAGGGAGGTCCAGGAAGCCAGCTGCCTTCCTAATAACAGAATGAAAAGTGGCCGCCTCCTCTGTATACTCCCCAGGTGATGACAAATCCCATTCTGGGGAGGTATCTAGGCCACTAGCAGTGTCAAGTCCCTGGAGACCCTCATGAGAATCCTCGATCTCCCCTTCCTCCAAGGCTTGCCTCTGGTATTCCTGTTCTTCAAGGAGGCGGAGAGCAAGCCTCCTCGAGTGTAGCCTCTTCTCTATCCTCGGCGTCGACATGGTGTCAGCAGACATCGAAGAATGACGCCGATCGTCGGATCCGTCAGACGCCGGGTCTACAGGCACCATAGTTGTCTTCGGCGCCGAATGAGGAGCCGGAAGGTATGAAGGCTGACCGGGAGTCAGAGGAGGTCTAGACGGCGTCCCTGGCTGAAAAATCGAAGCCGCAGGAGCCGATGCCGTAGGAGCCGAAGCCTCAGGAGCCGAAGCCACCGGAGCCGATACCGGCGCCGAGCCCACGTTCCCCAGGGGGAGAAAGGGCATAAAGGGTGCCGGTCGAAGTGGAGCCGGGGCACCCATGTTAAAGGCCAAAGGGCCCGAAGGACCAGCCGGTCCACCACCTAGAGCCATCTGTTGGAAGATGGAAAACATTGCATTCAGAAATGCGGTATTGTCGGCTCCAGAGGCCGGGAAAGCTAGGTACTGGGGTGCCTGGTTCAAAGGCGACACCAACGCCGGTCTTGACGTCTGCAAGGACGGAGAAAACATCTGAGGCTGCGGAACCTCAAAAACTGAAGGAGGATGGCCCGATGACACTGGTGAAGTCGGTGAAGCCGGAGATGGTAACGGCGTCTTCGGCTGGGGAGTGACAGTGGGACTGACTTCCCAAGTCTTCCGACGTCGAGCTGATGGAGACCTTGACCGAGACCTCTCCCTACTCGACCGGCGCCGTGAGTCTCGACGACGCCGATGAGACTTCGGTGACGACGACTTTCGATGATGTTTTCTCTCCTTCTTTTTCAACTTCGCCAGAAAAAGCTTGGCCTCACGCTCTTTCAAGGCCTTAGGATTCATATGCTGACAAGAATCGCACTTGTCAACATCATGGTCGGAACTAAGACACCACAAGCAGTCAGAATGTGGGTCCGTTACCGACATTTTGCCACCACACTCGCGGCAAGGCTTGAATCCTGACTTCCTTTGCGACATTGTAATCTCGCAAAGTAAAAATCGCCAAAAACAAACTGTAACTGTCGATACAGTAACAGTAGCTCCCTCGAAGATAACCGTTTTGAATGGCACGGAAAAAAGGGAACTGACGTCGGCACGTCAGCGAGGACCTCTTATTGCCTGTATGACGTCAGACGGCGTCGCGTGGGCAACTGTGACGTCCTCGTCGACGTGCAGAAGCTAGGAAGAAGATTTCCGTTGAATGCTGGCGCAATGGGAGTATTCATTAGGTGAGGAATCCACAGGTAGTTGTATCCATCAGAATCCATTTTTTTTTACCACCGGCCTGTTGGCGGTCTTACCGCCGCTTTAACACCGACCGCCAGGGTTGTAATGAGGGCCATTGTGACTTGAAAGACTTCTTCTAAGAGACACAAGTTGCAAGGATCACAGCCCAATACTAGATGGCAGGAGTATGCAGAGCATGTGTATCTACAGCCATACATGCTACGAACAAGCAGTTTGTCCTCTTTTTGCCAGAGGACCCTTCTCAACATTTCCCATTTCAGGGAGCCCATTTATTTCTTCCACTAATAGGAGAGATTCCTCCTTTCCCTTCTTGTGTTATAGAGGGTGGACCATTGATGTCATAAGGAACTCTGGCGGTCATTCTGACCTTGGCGGACGGCGGAGGCCGTCCGCCAAGGTACCGCCGTCAGAACACCGCACCGCGGTCAAAAGACCGCGGCGGTGATTCTGAGATTTGCCCGGGGCTGGCTGGCGGGCGGCCGCCATAAGACCGCCCGCCAGCCCAGGGCAAATCAACCTTCCCACTAGGATGCCGGCTCAGAATTGAGCCGGCGGAGTGGGAAGGTGCGACGGGTGCAGTTGCACCCATCGCGTATTTCAGTGTCTGCTAAGCAGACACTGAAATACGTTGTGGGGCCCTCTTACGGGGGCCCCTGCCGTGCCCATGCCAGTGGCATGGGCATGGCAGGGGCCCCGCGGCACCCCCTACCGCCATCCTGTTCCTGGCGGGAGAACCGCCAGGAACAGGATGGCGGTAGGGGGTGTCAGAATCCCCATGGTGGCGGAGCGCGCTCCGCCGCCATGGAGGATTCTGACGGGCAGCGGAAAGTCGGCGGTACACCGCCGGCTTTCCGCGTCTGGCCGCGGCTGTACCGCCGCGGTCAGAATGCCCGGCGGAGCACCGCCGGCCTGTTGGCGGTGCTACCGCCAACCTCCGCCATGGCGGTAATTACCGCCGGGGTCAGAATGACCCCCTCTATGTATTAACCACAATTTATTATCTGAACAAGACAGAGACACTTGTCTGAGGTTATATTTTTCCAGATATTAATAAAACCGTCAATCTATCAATTGGCGAGGCGCTTTGGGAAGATGTGACAGCCATCAAACTTCGTTGGCAGCCCTAAATCTGGTTCTACCTTAATCTCTTGAACTTGTGTTGGTGAGAATTCCCCTCCTTGAGGGCTCCAGTGGCACACTCAGAAGTGCTATGCGTTACAATGTGATGGAATACATGATTGTGTTGACTGTCTTTGGAAAGTGTGTGGTCTCCCTGTTTGTGGGGCACCTCTATCTCTGCCCTCTGTCTAGCATTTCTTAATGCCTCATCAACTTATTTTCTGAGTGACTGCCATCTAAACAACTACTAACCAAATAAACCTGTGCCTCAGGTGTGAAACATTGTAAATTAGCTTGTCTGCAGTCTGAGTACTAATCCCATTACAACTTGATTCTACTGATAACATAACACAAGGGTTTGGAAAGCACAATGTTAACTGCAAGAATGTCTCTTGGCACTACTAACAGATACCAGAGGCTTATTACTACTCACCTAATTGTTCTCATTTTATTGACCTCAGAAGTAGGAAAGACTGAGTGGATCTGCTAGGATTCAAACTTGTGACCATGAGGGTCAATCACAGATCCCTAGAGTAGATGCATTAGACACCTGAGCCACCCTAGACACCTTTTTACACTTGGATGTGGAATCCTGAAAGCCTCCCAATCGCCTAGTGGCTTTCCCAGAGCCCAGCCACTTCCCAAAGCCCAACGTGTTTCCTACAGCTCAGTGGCTTCTCCAGAGCCCAGCATCTTCCTTTAAGTTCAGAATCTTCTCCAGAACTATTTAGTGTCCCCACAGACAAGTATCTTTTCTACAACCCAACAGCTTTCGTAGAGAACAGAAGCTTCCCCAGAGCCTGGCAGCTTCCACAGAGTTCACTAGCCTTCCCAGAGCTCAGTGTGGTATATCAAGTCTAGAACCTTCCCCAGAGCCCACCAGCTTCTCCAGAGCCTGGCATATTCATAAGAACTCCACAGCTTTCCAATAGCCCAACAGCTTTCCCAGAGGACACTGGCGTCCCCAGAATCCATTGGCTTCCTTAGAGCCCAGAAGCAATCTTCACCCACAACACAGCCATTTTCCCAGGGCACAGTAGTCTGCTATTAGTTAATCTGCACCTCCAAAGCCCAGGGACTTTGCCCAGGTCCCTTCCACCCTGCAACTTCCTCAATCTCTTGTGGTTTACTCAGAGAAGTGTTTCTAGTTCCTAGTGCTGCATCATAAGCCTAGTGGTGTCTCCAGAGTACAGTGGCTTGGGTAGAACTCTATAGATTCCAAAGAACCCAGTGGATTATCCAAGCACCATGGCTTTCGGACAGACCTTTGGCTTCCACAGACTCTATTTGTGTCTCTCTGGCTGAACTGTGTCTCTACACAACTGAACACAGTGTAAACTGCAGGGGATTATCTTTCACAAAGTCAAATGATGTCTGCTGGACACAATGGCTATTTTTAGAGCTGAAAGATTTTAGTAACTTTAGTTGGTTCACCAGAACAAAAGTTTCAAACAATGAAAGATTTTACAATTTTATACATTCAAAGTCCTTTCTATGCAGCCCAAGGCCCAAGTTTAGTTTCTAATGTACTAGACATTAAGACCTGAGAGGGCCATTGACATCATGACAGTGCAGAAACATGCAGGTTTCACTGTGCGTTGAATCCAAAGGTGCAGGCAGTGCTGAGCGAGTGGGTATACATCCTTGTTGAAAGTATGCCTGTCATGCTCCAGTTGCAGTATCCCAATGAAAGAGGTAGAAAAGGGTAGTTAGAAAATGGGGACAAGAATTCTCAACTTGAAGAGAAGTCTTAGAATATATTTCTAAAATGTAAATGAGAAGATATAAAAACTCACAAGCTTCTTACACTTATCTCCCTACAACCCACAGACCAGATCCAAAGCACCAATGTTCTTCTTATAACCTTTCACCAGGGAACTGACCAGATAACCTCTACAAGTCCTTGGTATCAGAGAAGAAGTCTGTGACCTCCATCTACTGACAATCCATTTTATGACCATATAATACACTTAGCATATAACCACAATACTCATGCTCACAACTCAACTATACACATGCCTCAATCCACCACTAAAGCCAGCCTGAAGACCTTAAAGTAGTCAAACAGAAGGCAAGAGAACCCAAGGAAAACAGTGCAGAGTTTGAAAGCTAATATGTGAATCAAGACCTAAGTAGATGCTGCTCAGAGACCACTGGATGCCAGACTTAAAAGCCCCATATTATTATGTCTGCAAAACCAAACCTACAAAAGCTCTTGGTACCCAAATTAGGCTCATCCCAGAGACTCACACTAAACTGTTTCCATAGACAAAAGACAAGCCTGACATCAGGCCAGTGAAAAAACTGAAAGGAAACCAGTGCATTAGCCACAAGCTAACCCTATGCCAAAGACTCAGTAAATGCAGTGATAAATAGCTATGATAACCTACAGCAAGGTTCCAAGATAAACCAGTGCTGTAGAGCACTAATAACCTGACACTAGTGCTCCAACAGAAACCAGCACAACCAACTCAGTATAAATTGGTTTTAAAGGCTGAAGATGAACCAGTGAAAAAGAACAAAGATAATTTCAACGGAAGTAAAGGATTCAAAAGAAGTTATTACAAAATGCTTAATATACATCAGTGACAAATACCCAAGATTATCCAGTGGTAAATATCCCAAAAAACTGGTGCCAAAGAACCAGGTAGCCCAGTGTCAAATACCAATGATACGGTGATGCTAAAGATCCAAGACAACCCTTTAAAAAAACAAAAAGCCAGTGATCACCCCCAAAGATACAGCAGTGTTAAAGACACAAAAGAAATTCCTGCCTATGACCCAAGAAAGTCTGACCTCAAACACCTAAATTTAGTTAGAACAACAACCTAAAATATGCTAGCAGAAAGGCCCAAGAATAAGCCAATGACAAATACCTAACATAAGAAGGCATCAAAGATTCAGCGTATGCTAGTGGCAAAGGCACAAGATAAACCTGTTTCACAGGTCCATTACAAGCCAGTGACAAAGACCAGAGATGTACCTGCACCCAGGTTAAGCTTATGCCTAAGAGGCAATATATGCCAGCACCAAAGACCTGAGCGTAGCAGAAAAAAACAATGATAACCAAATCTCAATGACCCATGATAAGCCAATATCAGATTGCAAAATAAACTGGTTCTAAAGGTCCAGTGTCGATCAGTCCCATAAGCCTGAGAATAAGCACAAGACTGCCTGTGGACCTATGACAAGTTGGGCCAAAGCCCTAAGATACGTCACGACCAAAGACCAAAATAAAGATGCCCTGGGGAGACAGAAGATGCCAGACCTATAGCCCAATAAGAAGCTAACCCTCCCACAGTGCCAATGTGAATGAGCTAGGCACATAATTGCAACCTGTGTGCCTTGATTTCCCGGTGAATTCCTCAATTCTGTAAAAGTCACCCACCAGGCACTCATGTGGTTGATGGAGTAGAGGCAAAGTATTTCTAGAAGGCAAATGTAGAAATTCATGTGTCAGTGAGTTGTGGGATGCACAGCTGGACCAGGATGGACAAAGAGGTAGAAAACAAGTCTATGCCCACTGCTCGTAAATGAAGCGTGCAATGAGTTCAAAGGTGGCAACAAGCTTTGGTGTGAAATGGCTCCATTTCAGGAATAGCTATCAGAACTTTTCAGTAGTGATGAAAGATGAGCAGCTAGGATACATTCTATAACTTAGGGTTGAGAGGAAGATGCTGCTCTATTGTGAATTTGCAACTTATCTTTTTTCAATACGTCACTGCATCACTTCAGTTACTTTTGCATGCTTTAGAACATTCACAAGATCTCAACTGTAGAGGTCAGAAGTTTTAGTCTTTCACTTATTTGCAGATAACAGCTACATTCTCATCATGTGCCATTGCTGGTTACTACAGTGATATGTGAAACAAATTGTGGCTGTTTGACTAAACCCCATTGGTCTAATCTAGGGTCAGGACTAGTTGAGTGATTAAGAAGTTTCTGTGTCTGAGGACATGTGGCCTGGGTGAAGAATCAGTTCCTGTGTCAGAGGTCTCTGAGTGATTGATCATTCCCTGCTGTAGAGGTAGGGAGGGTTGGATAGATAGTTTCCTGTGTCAGATGTCAGAAACCATGAATGGTGGGCTAGTGCTTCTGTTGGAGATCAGAGCAGGAACGATGAAAGATCCGTTTCTTTGTCAGAGAACAGAGCTGCCCAGGTAATGAATTACTGCTGTATTGGACTTCTGAGATGAGTAGTTGGTTTAATGGATTCTCTGTTATGGCTGGATGAGCGATGGATTAGTGGTTCAATAATACACCCTAACTTATTTGGTTAAGAATCAGTTTGTTGAGATGGGGACTACTCTGATGTGGAAACATTTGTTCATTAATAGTGTGTTAGTTGATCAGTCATTGGGTGTTATGGCCCAGCTTGTTGGGTAATGCAGTAATTTGCTGAGTTTTGCTTTGCCCCACTTGGGTAATTGTTGCTGACTGACAATTAAGTGTAATTTCCATTCTTCAACCTTTCCCTAGTTGATCTTCATTTTATGCTGGTTTAATATCTGACAAATCATTTATTGAGTCAAAGGGTCCACAACTGGTTAGATAATTCTTAGGTTTTGGCAGTCCGATGCAGGTTGCCTGAATTTCGCATCATTTTTGTTAACTGTTGATCATATGGTTCTTGAGGTCCTGGGCAGTATTTGTGTGAAATTTGCTTGTGTTGAACTATTGTTGTCAGGGCGTGTTCCATTTGTTGTTCCATTTGGGCAGTCTTTAGGTCACTTTGGTTTGGTGTTGGATTAGTGTTTCTTATATCCTTCATCATAGCTGAATTGCCAATGGATTTCTTCATTAAATTTTGCTCTGCTCTGTGTACACCAGTTCTTTGATCTTTTCGCAGTTCGAGGTGTGAGATCTTTGATTTGCCGTTGGTTGGCTGACCAACTAGCTTTTAGTTCCCCACCCAAAATGGGATGGATGTTGGATGCAATCATAGGTCCATGGCCACAACCGATTGGGTCACACACTATTTCTCCTATCAGCTCCCTGTGTTGGTGAATCATTGATATAGAAACAGGGTACTAGTTGGCCCAAAAATTCATCTTGACGTAACACCAAGGGCAAATTTCATGTTCTCATACACCACGTAGCTGATGCTGACAGCCGGGATGACCTTCATGAAGTTGGGAGCAATGCCTCGGTACAGTCCAAACACCCCTTCCTGCGACAAAATGTTTCGGAAAAGTCCAAGCATAGAGAGTTGGGGAGCACCCTCAATCGAAGCTGGCGAGGGGGTGAGAAAGGAAAGATTAGTGAGGCTTCCACAAAGCACAAATATCACAGAACCCTCCGCACCCCGAGATTCAAACTCTTTACAGCTGCCATGAGCCCCTCTTCAATCACAACAATGTCCCAGAGGAATATCCTCCCAAAAAAAATAGTCTCATGCCCAGTGATAAAAACTCTTACCGCCATTCACTCGTATGCCGGGTTGCCTTAAAGGCCTACTCACCTTGAGCCTGCATTCGGGTCCGTACCAGGGCCAAGGGGTAGCTGGCAATCTGCCCGCAGGTGCTAGAGGCAGTGCCACATGCCAGCAGCACTAGGACGCCTGGGTCAGCTGTGTTTTTGCTGTATTTCTGTAACCACATGTTCTTCAGGGTCTGCAGCAAGACAAAATTAAGTCTGATTCGAATGGGAATGACGAAGATATCAAAAAGGTCAAATGGATAATTGCAGACTATTCATATCTCCTTCTACTGTCTGAGGAACCTGTTATAAAACCCTGCCTCTGCAATGGGGATGCATTTCCTATTACTCCATTTCACTGCAAGCCTTGAAGAAGGGAGTTCTGAGACATCTGTTTATTTTCAATTTTTTTCTGTGGTCAAATTAAAGCACCTGCCCCTTACTCGTAAGATCCTGCATTCAAACCAGATAAGTGTGAAGGGTTGTGGCTCTCTCTCTTCAGGCATTCGAGAAATGACTTAATCTGATTTTTGCAACCAGTGATGTCCTTTTTTTAATCCTCTACCTGGCGTGGGGCAACAAAACACTTGACTTATGAAAGGTGTCTGCCACTGCCATATACCTGAATGGGCCCACCTAGGTTTTTTCACTGAAACTGAAACAATAATTCGAAAACGCATTTTGATTGGTGGCTCCAACTTCACCCCCGATCCCTACCAAACAATATATACTGCTCCCTGCTAGGATCCAAATTGTATTCTATGGTCTATGACTTAAACGCTGTTTGAACATCTGACTCTTTGTGATCTGAACTTTTTGTTGTTCAAGGTAGACGTTTTAACAACCATTACATCGGCCATAATGATCAAGGAATTATAGCCTTTTTGTGCTTAGTCACCTTATACTGTCTTCCACAAGGGTAAACTAGCCTTTAGCATAGTGCCCTACTGTATTGTAAGCGTTATCTTGGAATTTCACCTAAAATAGGAAATATTTCTTCCAGGCTTAAAGGCTAGGCCTCTCTATTCTTCTGCTAGAGAGGCTCTTCATAACCTTGACATTGAAAAGGTTATCAAGTTTTGATTCAGAAAAAAAATGTGTTTTTTTATCTAGGGCTTCATACCACATTTCTGCTATTTCCATTCACTTTAAATAATAATGTTACTATTACCCAATTTAATGATACTCTAATTCCTGATCATGAAAGATTGGAAGACTGAGACTTATGAACTGCAGATCACGGCAGATGTCTTCGGCGGAAATCAGACAATCTGTCACTCACTGTTAAGCAATGGGTGATAACCGAGTTACCAAGGCATATATAACTACACAAGGATAGTCTGCTATAGTTCTATTCTTCCAAGATTTATGGAGTTTACACACTGAAGAGACTACATGGACACCTTACATGAGCTCTCTGAAAATGTGCAAGACAGCCACATGGAGCATTCTCTGTTCTTTTTGGAAGCAATATTCCCTAAATGTTTTATCGAAGCCTAATATTTCCTTTGCCCAGGATTTGTTAAGTAATCTTTTAACCTGTGTCCTCGATCTGCATAAGCTTCTCCACTTTACAAATTTCTAACCTAGTAAAAACACTGTTTAAGCTTGAGGGACAGCATGACAAAAAAAGAAATGAGAAAATAATTTCATGCTGATTCTGGTTTTCTCAATCCTTACAACACCCACCCTTCAACGTGGTAGTATGTCTTGGTACCTTCTGGCTGGAGGTAAACACAGGAAGACTAGGGCTACAGATGATGGATATGCAGAAAGGGTGGTTTCTGCAAGTTAAAGTTTTGCTTTTAAGAGATGGCCTGATTTGCACCCATAAGTATCAATCCAGGCAGGATCAACCCAACACTTCACCCATCCTTGGCTGTTAAACGGAGTACTATTGAACTGCACAATACACCTGTTTTTTACAGTGTGACAAATACTGAGGTAAAAACAGATATGAAAAAAAAAAATTCTGTGTGAAATACTGGCCCTCATTGCGAGTTTGGTGGGTGGGAGAGGCCGCCCGCCAAACTTGTACCATCACATGGCTGCCAGTGCGGCCAGAACACCGCCAGCCCCTATTTTGAGTCTCCCGCTGGGCCAGCGGAACACAGGGCCTTAACATTTATGCCGGCTCGTAATCGAGCTGGTGGCAATGTGGCGGTGCGGGGTGAAGTAGCTCCCGCCGTGCTTTCCACTGCCTGTAATTCAGGCAGTGGAAAGTGTGACAGGGCTGTCCATGGGGGGCCCTGGACTGCCAATGACAAGTTCATGGGCAATGCAGGGTCCCCAAGGGGCCAAACGCCATGAAAAGGCTGGCGGATTGGGGAGTCGTAATCCCCAGAGTGGCGCTGCATGGAGCTCCACCCTGGCGGATTACACCCACCGAGACGGCCAGGCTGTCGACTGGTGGCAATCTGGAGATGTCAGACCGTGGCAGCCATGGTCATAATGTGGTGGTCAGACTGCCACGACCGCGGCGGTCCGGCCGCAAGTCGGGAGGTCTGAAGACCGCCAGACTCGTAATGAGGGCCATTGTGGTATACTGCTGTTTACTTTGAGATTTCGATGGAGCATATGCTGTGGTTTATACCTGAGAATTGGGATTTATTACAACTGGACTCAATACATTTCCACTGTTTGTTTAATAACCTTATGTTTTATAATTTTCATTATGCATTGTTATGTATAGCTAGAAGTCATGATAAAACCTTAAATTCAAAGATCTGCATAAAGGACAAAGGCAGAGAGGGGAACTGAGAGGGAGATGGCTATAACCAGGCAAAGTACACATGGAAAAAACATTATTTTTAGTAATTCATAAAATTATCATGAAAATATTACCTATACAAAAATATGAAATTTGGAATTCTGACGGAGTGATATTCATACATTTCACTATTTATGACAATTATTTATTACTAAATTGCCACATCAACAATACATTGTTGCTACCTGTGTCTAACAAGAATACATTGATATTAAGTTTCAAGAGTAATATGTTTGTACATTTAACATGGAGTGCATTATAAAAGCACTATTTCCTTTGTAACATAGCAAATATACAAACTGACGCTGCTTGTCCTCATGGCGGGTTGCGTGGAGCCATTATTAGTGTTCTTTGTTCTCCACATTTCAATCCTAAAAAATTGTCTGGATGCCCCTATCAATTCTCCACAACAGATTCTAAACACAGCCAACTTGCTGCATTCCCAAATATCCTCCACCATACAAGCTAAGGCCAATGTGCAGAGCTCTATTTGTATGCCTATCAACTAACATGGAAAAAATAAAGCCCACTTTGAAAGCCAACATAGATCACGTAACCTGAAAGAATGACAAAAAGAACAATTGCAGTCTTGCGTTGGCTAGCATCAGACAACACTACTAATTTCACTCTTGTCTCCGGATCAGCTCCCTTGCCCGCCATCAGGGTGTTACATCTGCCAGGGTTCAAGCAGATCCAAGAATGCTTGTTTCCCTGCATGAAAAACCCTGAATTTGCCCATATTCGAAATTCCAGGACCAACATGATCCTCTCTGAGTTATAGTGGAGTGATACCACCTTCCATGCTTTTACCAGAATTTTTTCTCTACCCATTCTATCCTTGAACAAACCCACTATTGTTGTGACTCTGCTGTCGCCACCAAAGCCCCTCCTCCTAACCTCATGCTTGAGATCTTGTTGGTCCTCCAGCCAGTGTTACAAACACCTTTTATCACCTGCAACCCCTGTTGGGAGGCGAATCAAAGGCAACTGTGCAGCCGTCATTTAGTCCTCAATTTTATCAGTGTATGATGTCAAATTATTTTTTTCAGTGTCAGAGCTTGGTCAGCACTTGCATTTCTCTGAACTCTGTATTCATCTGCAGGCATTTGATCTGCTGTGTTCTGGTGGTTCCATCCAATGCATCCATTCCTTCCTTCAGTTTAAGTACAGTATCTTCCCAGTTTTACTAAGCTGGGTTCCATCTGGGATGTTTTGATTCTGTTCTTTAGAGCATTTCCATAACTCCATGTTTTGATCAGTAGATCAAGGTAAGTGATATCTAATATCACCTCTCTATCTGTTACCTTTATCTGGTAGTCCTTAGTCCTATCTTCTCTCATCTTGTTTTAGCAGTATTCTCTCTCCAAGAAAAACTGATTAACCAATTACATTGTAGACCATAGTCATTTCAATGGATTGTCTCTTAACGGCTCTGGGAACAAAATATGCCTTACATCAGAGAACAAAAACAATGAACCAGAATAGTAAAGTGATTCAGGCAACTGTCTGTTATTCGTGCCACAATCCTTCTTCACTGCTAGCATGAGGAGCTAAATGTGGCTCCTCTTAACAGCTGACTGATCCTGAAATGTCTCTGATCCTGAAATGTCTCATAAGCGACAATGCTCTAAAGTGTCATCTTTGGTTAACTAGCCCCTAATACTGCTAGCTCAATAAACCAAATTGGACCGGTGCACTTGTCTTCTTGGGTCTGGTCCTGAGAGGGTGCACCATTCAGTTACTGGAATCAGCTGAACAAAAAACCCTCTCCAAGCTGCTCAGGTCTCCGTAGACCATATTCCTTCTCTTCTTGGCCACACCTAACTGGAATGATTTCTTTAGAATTTGAGTAGACAAGACTTAATCACCGTAGATACTCATTTAAGAGACTGCTGGTTATCATTTCATAGGAGAAAGATAAATGAGTTTCAGGGTTTTGTAAGGAAAATATCTTTGACTTGATTAAGCAGGCTCTTGTTATTTGTCTTGTGATGTGTATCAAAAAACCCTTCTGAAGAGGGTTTCTTTGGGAAGAAAAATCTTACTCCCTTATAACAATAACTTTGAGAGTGTTCTAACTTTACACCCTGTGCACTGTCCTGCCATCTAGCGGTCGGCAATGAAAAGCATTTGGTTGACTTGAATGAAGTTTTTTGATGTCAACAATAGGTGAAGTCAGTATGACTCATGATGCCATTGACCTGACGCCTGCAATATCCACACAACATTTATCATTTTAAGATTGTATTTTCTATGAATGGTGGAAAGATGCACAGCACATAAACATTGAATGAGTTTAACAAAAAGTTTCATTTTAGAAGAAAAGGCTCCTCTTTTTGTTAAACTTGATATGCAAGCAGATTGATATGTCAGGAATGCTATAAAGGTATACCCATGGATTAAAAAGGTATTAGTTTATTTACTCAATGTATAGTTACCTTTGAGTAAGGGTGCCCTAGATTTTCTTACACCCAGATCTGAGTCAGATGTATTGCAAAAGTCTATAGTGGGCAACATCACAATGTAAACATTTCCTGTTAGTAATTTAAGGAGAACTGCTAGATATTTCTACCAAAAGTAAAGCATTTTCATACCGAAGTACGTGCGAAATGAATGTATAGTGACCACTAATGATATTTCAAGCATACAACAGCTGTTTCAAGGAACATTAGTTGCTCCATTTTGAGTTTTAAACTGGACATTAAGAATATTTTAGAAATACACGAATGTGGTTTAACAGACCTATTAATCAGGGTTCCTGCAAACAACTTGCTTTCTAATACTATGATGGGGAAAGAAAAGGTAGTGGACATCTACAATCTGAAAATAATAATAGGTAAATAGTATTACTCCTGAACTGATCACATTCAAAGCTTTTTTCAGGGACCTTGTGCACAGGGCTGATATGAAGGTTTTTGCCACATTAGGCAGATATTTTGCCACCCCTCTCAGCTACCAGTAAGGCCACATTTTCTGTTCACAGGAGAGATACTGAGGTCCCTGCATATAGCTCTCTAAATGTGTCTCATGTTGATTTGCCCTAAAACAAACCATTCCAGATCAGAGACAGTGGTGAATACCAATTTCTTTTACAGCTATATTACTGCTGACACAACAGAGAGAAACTCATATGCTGCCAGCAAGTGCTGTTATAGACCCACTAAGCTCCGACAACTAGAGAAGTATGTGCAACAGACACACTGTACCCTAAGACAGCCATATCAATGCCAGTGACACAGAGTGATCATATACATATTCAGTTCAGTGCTATATCTAGCACACAGGCTACACATGCAGTCAGACTAATGAAGGTAACAAAGTAACCTCATACACAGATCAGGGCCATAGACGCACACAGCGTCTACACAGCATGAGAAGTGCCCATAGCATTGACTCATTGACTTCACATACAGTTATATTAATGTCAGCAGATCAGTAACCATAGCAGACTCAGACGAACAGCATTCCTTTGTCAATATCAGCAGCACATGCCTACCTCATACACAGCCAGGTCAATGCCAGCATACGGGATGATTCCAAGCATGTTTGGTAGGTAACCCTTCGAGAATGCTCGCACACCTTCCTTCTGCAAGATCTGCTTGGCACAGTCTACCATTCCAGAATATTGACCCGTTTTCCGCAGGGCTAAGCGGGTCTTTAACACCTGTAGAAAAGAAGACTGCAGTTATCAGGGATATCAGTGCATAACACTCACAGGCTTTGGGCGACGCTTTAGTAAGCCGTGAACCTACTGTCCTGAACCAAGCCACAGAACAGTATAAGCCTCTGGAAATCACCAGGTGCTTACATCAAGAAGTATCTGAGATATTACAGAAACAAGAGTATGACATGATGCAAATGTGATGACTGCAGAGAAGAATCAGGGGCCACCTCTATCACTGGTGTCTGTGGACATTTGGAAGTCAGACCAATCAACAGTCCCCCTTAGGCAGCCAATGTTATTTCTGTCAAAGTTCTCAATTTATAATAAGGGACTTTACTCCTCACTCGTCTCAGTGGAGAGTAGAGCAAAACTGGCCTCTGTCACCAGTCAGTATTGGCATCATCTTTGATGGTCTTAATTTTATCTAATGGCCTCTCAGCTCACTCTTCTCTCTGGACAGATTCATAAAGATTAACCCAATCACTGTTTTCTGTGGACACTCACAGTTTGCCCTAAGCCAGTGGTTCTTATGGGTCTCACCTCCATTGGGTAGATAATGGTTTGAGCTGTGGCGCCTGCCAGGGACCCAGCCACGAACCTCTCTTGAACACGCAGTGTCTCCTGCGGTCCCCGGATCAGTCGTTTAATCTAAAATAAAAAAATTCCATAAATCCAAGCAAGATACTGAGCTGATCATTCTGCACATGCAGTGTTTGATACATGCTTCTAGTGTTAAATTTTGAATTTGTTAAGTCACTGCTTTAGATGTCCTAAAAGCAAACCATACCTCCTCCTAGTTATTCTTACATAATGGGAAGCTATGAATATCAAGTCTGGTTACAAAACCAAGGGTAGCAGAAAAACTAAATGTAAACCGTCCATTTTCACAACCACAACAGCAGAGGCAGCCCACACTGACCCGATGTGCAGCCCGATAAGTTAGAGCCACACAAAGGGACTCCACACACCAGTGACACACACTGACTGGTCCTTTACACAGCCGCATAAGCACTGTCAGCAAACTGATCCTATATACAACTAGAACACCATCAGGTGCATTCTGACTCCACACAAAAGAGAAACACCTGAGAAACATTGAATCCACTGACAGACCAATCACTGCCAGCCACACACACACACACACCATACACAGCTTGGTTATTGCCAGAAGCATACTGATGGCCTGCAGAGCCACATAAGTAGCAGCCATAAAGTTTGGCCCCATGCATAGATGCATTACTGCTAGCAGCGCACAGTGACCCCATGGAGTGCCAAGTCTCTGCCAGCAGCACATAAAAATTCCACTGGCAGTTTGATTAGTGGCTGCAGCATACACCAATCTCAAAAATAGAGTGCCAGCTTCATAGAGAAACCCCACACACAGCTACAGATATACCTGCAAACCACCCCTTAAAAGCCTGATTAGTGTCAACCACACACAATGATTCCAGACAAAGCAAAATTTGTAGTGGAAGCACACACTGACCACACACACAACCAGATCTGTGCCATGAGTACATGCTGACTCCATACATTTGGAATGATGCTAGGAGTACACACTGAACTCCTAAATAGAGAAACAAGTGCCAGCAGCACACAATGACCTTACATGCTGTCAACACAAAATAACTGTGGGCAGAGCTAGATTAATGTTAAATCGAGCACATGCCAAAAGGCGCTAGCCACAGTCTCATAAAGAACACGAAAAGTCAACATAACCTGTATGCTTGGAAAACAAAAACTCTTGATAGAACTGGTGTCCTCTGCAGATTATAAAAGGTTTCCCAAGTTAAAAAAATTCCTCATCAGAAGGGCAAAGGAAGAAGACCGTGATGGTTAAAACACGTCACCCTATTTTTGTTTCTGTGTCACTATGGATTTTTTTACATGAAATGGAATTTTGGATGTAAATAAAGGACAGTAATCTGCATGAAGTGCCAGCGTTAGAATTATATGTAGAGTATATAAATCTGTATATATATATATATATACATATATATATATATATATATGTGTGTGTGTGTGTGTGTGTGTGAAAAATGTCACTTTCCCAGTGTAGATCTGTTTGTGGCATGTAGTGCTGCAGATTCACATGCTATGCATAGCTCTTCCGACATCTAGTGTTGAGCTCAGAGTGTTCTAAGCTGTTTTTATTCGAGGAAGTATTTTCAGAGTCATGGGATCGAGTGACTCCTCCTCTCGGTTCCATTGCGCATGGGCATCGACTCCATTGTTAGATAGTTTTCCCCCAGAGGGTGAAGGAAGGAGTGATGAGTATAGAAATACAAAGAGATGTCCATGCAAAAGTAAATGTATATACATATGTACAAATGTTAAAAACTTAAACGACTACAGGCTTCCGGGGAGGAGGGAGGGTGCTTGTGAATCTGCAGCACTACATGCCACAAACAGATATACACTGGGTAAGTGACATTGTCAGTTCGATGGCATGTGTAGCTGCAGATACACATGCTATGCATAGACTACAAAGCAGTTAGTCCTCCCAAAAATCAGTGGCTAGCCTGTAGGAGTTGAAGTTGTTTGAAATAATGTCTTTAAGACAGCTTGGCCTACAGTGTCTTGTTGGTGTGAGAAAACATCAACACAGTAGTGTTTTGTAAATGTATGGGGAGTTGACCATGTAGCTGCTTTACATATATCAACCATTGGTATGTTGCCTAAAAATACCATTAACTCACCTTTCTTTCTTGTAAAATGTGCTTTAGAGTGATTAAAAGTTGTCTTTTTGCTTTGATATAGCATGTCTGTATACACCTGACAATCCATCTTGCTAAACCTTGTTTTGATATAGGATTTCCTGTATGTGGCTGTTGGAAAGGTACGAAAAGTTGCTTTGTTTTTCTAAAATCTTTAGTTCTGTCTATATAGTACGTAAGAGATCTATTAAGATCTAGGGTATGAAGAGCTCTTTCTGCCAGAGTCTAGCTGTGGAAAGAAGACTGGCATTTCCACTGTTTGGTTGATGTGAAATGAAGATACAACTTTTGATAGAACTTTTGGATTTGTTCTAAGTACAACTTTATGTTTGTGTATTTGGAAAAAAGGTTCTTCGTGAGTGAGTGCTTGTATTCTTAAAGAAGTAATAGCTACAAGGAAGGCAACCTTCCATGTTAAGAATTTAATTTGACAAGAGTGCATGGGTTCAAAAGGTGGTCCCATGAGTCTGGTAAGTACGATATTTAAATTCCATGATGGAACATGTGGTGTTGTAGGTGGAATAATGCATTTTAATCCTTCCATGAAGGCTTTAATAACAGGAACTCTGAACAGAGAAGTATGCTGAATAATTTGTAAGTATGCAGATATTGCAGTAAGAAGTATCTTGATGGATGAGATAGCCAAATTTGATTTCTGCAAATGAAGTAAATAGTATACAATATCTTGTATAGGTGCTGTAAGTGGATAAGTGTTTTTAGATTGACAGAAGTAAACAAATCTTTTCCACTTGTTTGCTTAGCATTGTCTAGTAGTAGGCTTACGTGCTTGTTTAATTACTTCCATATATTCAAGTGGAAGTTTTAGGTAACCAAATTCTATGACTTCAGGAGCCAAATCACTAGATTGAGAGCACTGGGGTTTGGATGCCTGATTTGACCTTTGTTTTGTGTTAATAAATCTGGTCTGTTGGGTAGTTTGGAGTGAGGTACTACAGACAGATCTAGAAGTGTTGTGTACCAATGCTGACGTGCCCATGTTGGTCCTATGAGTATCATGGTGAGTGACGTTTGACGTAGTTTGTTGACTATAAAGGGAAGGAGTGGGAGAGGGGGAAAAGCATAAGCAAATATCCCTGAACAATTGATCCATAGAGCATTGCCCTCGGACAGGGGATGTGGGTGTCTGGATGCAAGGTTTTGGCATTTTGGGGGTCATTTTGACCCTGGCGGTATGAGACCGCCAGGGCTAAAATGACAGAAGCACCGCCAACAGGCTGGCGGTGCTTCCTGGCCTATTACGACCGCGGCGGAAGTGTTGCGGTCGCATCGCCGAGGCCGGCGGTATTCTGCCACAGTTGCCCTGGCGGTGATAATCCGCCTGGGCAGCACTGCTAGCAGCGCTGCCCAGGGAATTACGAGTCCACCTCCCGCCAGCCTTTTCCTGTCGGTTTCCACTGCCAGGAAAAGGCTGGCGGAAAGGGGAGTCGCGGGGCCACTGACATGGGCAGTGCAGGGGCCCCCTGACAGGGCCCCGACAGGTGCAACTGCACCCGTCGCACAGCCGCAACACCGCCGGCTCCATTTGGAGCCGGCTCCTGTGTTGCGGCTGAGATCCCCGCTGGGCCAGCAGGCAGAAACCAGGTTTCCGCCAGCCAGCCCAGCGGGGATCTCCAAATGGCTGTGGTGGGAGTGCGGCCGCATTGGCGGCGGCCCGGCGGTCTGATCTTGGCGGGCGGCTGATGCCGCCCGCCAAGGTTGTAATGACCCTGTAGCCGGCTGTCGGATATACCGGCTACTGGCGCCACTGAATCAACACCATCACAAGGAACCCGGATATCCGGGTTTCCAAAGAAATAGAAGGAGAAAACAGACTTTGGGAGCAGGACGCGAGGAGAAACGAAAACGCTGACGGAGGAGCAGGGAAAAGAGACGAACGACCTGAGGACCCAGGGAAAAGACGGAATTACGGAGAAACCCAGGAAACCAGCGATCAGGGCCGGTTGGAGGTCCAGAGAAGACCCGAAGGACGAGAAATCCGCCACGTCCCAGGAGAATATCTGCACCAGTCACGAGGAGACCTGGAAAGGAGAGAAGAGACATTCTATCACGGAGAGTCCACCACCCATAGAATATTAAAGACTTTTTCACAACGTTAAAGAACTTTAAATAAATTCCCTACTTCTAATACACTCGAGCCTCCTAGTCCTTATTATCGCCACACCCACTGCTACAGTGGTGTCAGAAGTGGGATTACTAAAACGTGCGCGATAAAAGGCCAAACTAGAAAGAAAGAAAATGGGGGATAAACCCACTTTGGAGGACATGATACAACAACTAGCTGAAGGACAGCGACACCTTCAGCTAGTATGGGAGGCCCATCAGAGGGGGGCTAAGGAGGACCGAGAGGCGCTGCAGAGCGCACTAAAGAGCCAAGCCACCATCATGGCCAATAATCAATTAGTGCATGAGACTGCCCTCCAAAAGCTCACTGATACCATCGCAGCTAGCAAGGTCCACCCCAATGTACCTAGCTCAGTTCTCCAGAAGTACCAGGACGGACAGGATCTAGACGCTTTCTTTACTAACTTTGAAACGGTGGCCTCCTGTGCCCAATGGCCAGAAGAACGGTGGGGCCAATATATAGCGCCATTACTGACCGGTATCCTCCAAACGGCTTACCAGGCCGCTAATCCGGATGGTACTACACCCTACAAAGAAATTAAAAAGAGTATATTGGAGAGAGTAGGGCACGATTCCGAGTATTATCGTCTGCGCTTCCGGAAGATCAAATGGGGGCCGGCGGAAAATCCCCTGTCATTTTATTATAAAGTCAAGGACCTGGGCCTGAAATGGCTGGGACCTATAGGGACAGAAAGGGAGGACATTATAAAGGCTGTGATCCTGGAGCAATATTTAGAATCCCTCCCTCCCTCCACTCTGAGTTGGATACGCCAACACCCGAATGTCAATACCGACATGGTCGTGGACTTAGCCTGAGCTTACCTCCGATCAACCGAGTTCAAGAGTTTAAGCTCTAAGACACCAACTAGACCCACAGCCATACCTTTAAGAAGTTTTCCTCTGAAACCCCTAGAAGAAACAGGGTATCCCAAACTCGGGAAAACCCACCTATGCAACAGCCACAGTGTTATAGCTGTGGTGAGTGGGGGCATATAGCTCGCCTATGTCCCCGGAAAGGGGAAAAACCTGAACCCATGGAGATTGGGGTCACTAGGTGAAGAGTCTTATGTACAGGTGGGGGTGATCCCAGATACAAACAAAATATTAAAGTAAACGGAAAGGTACTCCTAGCCCTGATAGATGTAGCCAATCCGTGGTAAGAGCTGATGTGCTGAGTCTATCCGGACAAACCACCCACCAATGGGTATCGATCTGCTGTACACACGGGGACAAAGACCAGTACCCCCTTGCCCTTGTAAACATAGAGTGGGAAGATAATCATGACCTGCAACACGTAGGAGTTATGGATCACTTGGTGGAGGACTGTATATTGGGAACGGACTATATACGGTTCCCCGAGCTGTTGCAAAGGGCCAGGTCACAAGCTACTACAGAGGCCTGGTGGGCAGAAGCCCCGTTTTACGGTAGCTATATAGAGGACAAACCGTGTCGTCCAAAACCCACTAGACGAGAAAAGAGACAAATAAAACAACAGTATTGGACTGCAGAAAAAGGGAAGAACATAGAGAAGGTAGTGGCCAACATTACAGCTCCCCTTCCTTCCTTCAGAGTCAGCCAACGAGAAGATCCGTCGTTACGGAATACTTGGAGAACGGCCAAATCTGAGTCTACTAATGAGGTGGGTCCCTACTTCATTGTCCAAAAAAATCTCCTTTACCGTGTCATAAAGCACGACAACGTCAAAAAACGACAGTTAGTAGTACCTGAACCCTATCGCTTACAGGTACTCTTTTTGGCACATAATCAACCGGGAGGGGGGCACTGTGGTATGGAAAAGACCGAAGAATATTTACGAAGGAGATTTTATTGGCCTGGAGTTTATGCCCAACTTCGACAGTACTGTGCCCAATTTATATGCATATGACACAATTATAATACAATGTCAATACACTAGGGGGGTTATTACAACTTCGGAAGAGGTGGTAATCCGTCCCAAAAGTGACGGATATACCACCAGCCGTATTCTGAGTTCCATAGGATATAATGGACTCGTAATACGGCTGGTGGTATATCCGTCACTTTACCGTCACTTTTGGGACGGATTACCACTTCCTCCAAAGTTGTAATAACCCCCTAGATGCTATGTGGGATGTGCCATAGGGTTAAACAACCACAATTCTCCAACGTATGTGAATCTGACATTGTTGTTGGGGTATATTAGATGTATCTGTTATGTGGGTGGTGAATAAATTAGACTAATTCTGTCACTGAATCTTGTTTACTATCTTATTTACAGTGTTGGTTTATTTTTCTTCAATTATTTGGGACTTGAGGTTTATCTCATTTGGTGTTATGAGTTCAGTCCCTAATGTTGCTAATTATTTGAGACGATTTAGCTATCAGGGGTGGTGTATTGTGTATTGTTTATATGATCATTAAAATATTTCAACTGGTTCGAGCGAAGTTAGAATTTCAGGAAGAGGTTTACTACCTGTTGATATTATTTATTTGGGATCTGTAACGATAACTTGCATGTTATACCTGTATGCAGGCTAATGATTTCCTTTTGTCTATTGCAGGCTTATTTATACAACGTAGTCACGCTCGGTGCCGATTTAATGGCAGTGGACGTTAGTCCGTTTTCTTTCTCTATGATAGTAGTTTAGGGTTAACCTCGGAAGTTTATTTAGCTTCCGTGTAAAGCAACGCGCTGTGCGCACTCACAACCCAGCGTTTTTAACTACTAACGCCGTCTTTGAAATTGTTCGTTAGAATCAGGTGAGCATTTTGGAATGGGTTATCCCGTTATTAAGATGCATTTGCTCAAGAAAATTATTCAATATGAGCGTTTACTAACTAAATAATATCTGCATAAAGATTTGTATCTTGTTTTGCGTTATAGTACACAGATGAAGCTATATGAACTTTGAATCCTCAATAATATCGTTGGACTCTATGTTTAAAGTACTCTATATGGGATTACATGCTTGAAATAAGGGTTCGAATTTCTTTTATTGCAAGGCTATTTCATGTAGATTTGTTTTTTGTCTTTTTGTGTTAGAGATGGATGATTTAGATTAAAGTGGTGAGTATTAAGCAACCCATGAAATTATGGAAAACTATTATCATATTTTTAGGTTTGTTTAACCATAAGGCACCACTATGGATTATGGGAGTTACTTGGACATTGGTTGGTGTTTCACGATATTTAATTTAATGCAATTTAACTTTATACTGCATGTGCCACACGTAGGCTATTAGTGTGACGACACAGAGGGTGTGTCTGCATGTTTTTGAAGTTTTTTATTTTTGTTGTGTATTAATATGACATACTAATTTTGGTGATAGGTTGGCAGGACGAAAAGTTCTTCTTGGTGTTTGGTGGATATCAGTGTGATCCCCCCATGTGGTTTAATTCTCTCTTCCCCTTTTTTTAATATAAATTACATTTCTATTTAGCTATTAGTGCTTTCCTCTCATGGGATTAGTGCTTTTATACTTTTGGTTCTTTATCTGGGATCTTTGCAAATTATTCAATCATGAAGTTTGAGCATTTTGGTTTTTAACTCAAATAATTTGTTTATAATTTTTAGCCCTGAAGAAGTCGTTTGGGATGTAAAAAAGAATTTTCCCTTGACGAAACACGTGTTGGCTTGAATTGTACTACCGTGAATGGGCTACAATAAATCTTTGGACTGGATTGGACAATTTGAAATTATACTAAAATTTATTGTTTTGTGTTTTTTAAATATATTCATTTGTGTTAATATTCACTATTGTTGTTGGTAAATGGGGTACCGCATATTGTTGCAGTGAATGTTGGGGTTTATTTGAACCTTTGAGGGTTGGGTGAGTTCCCTCGTGTAGGCACCCCATCTTTGTTGTGAGATTTCTCTGCCAATTTGGATCCTGAGCGCCTGCTTAACCCTAACATTTCACCCCATTAGTAAGTCTATGTCTTCACTAATGGGTAATATTTGTAAGATCCTTGGGATCAAGCAAATCAAGACCTCAGTTTATCACCCCCAGACAGACTGTTTGGTTGAGCAGTATAACCGCACTATAAAAATACTGCTACGGAAAACGGTCTCTGAATATGGACGAGATTGGGACCAAAAGCTTCCTTTAGTCTTATATGCCATAAGAACACATGAACAGGCTTCAACAGGACATAGCCCCTTCGAGCTTGTCTTCGGGCGACAACCCCATAGTCTGTTAGACATGGCAGCGGAATTATGGGAAGAAGAGGGAGAGGAAGAAAAGCCCCTATTAGAGTACATATACAACCTGAAAATCCACCTGCAATCCGTATGGGAAGACGTACGTAAACATCTAGAAAAATCACAAACTACACAAAAGAAGTATTATGACAGAGGAACAAAAACCCGATATTTTCAACCGAACGATAAGGTTCTGATATTAAGACCTTGCTCCGATAATAAACTTCTAGCCAGATGGCAGGGTCCATATACTATAATAAAAGCTATTTCCCCAGTTACTTACCTGATAGAAATGTCCAAACACCCCAAGAGAACTCAGATTTACCACGAGAACCTGTTAAAAAAATGGGAAGAACCCACAATAGCACCAAATCAGTCAGCTACTGGATTCCTAATAACCCCGGAGGAACCCCTGAATATGGAGTTGTGTCCTACGAACACCAATGTAACTATAGAGACACCCCATATTAATGCCGACATCACAGGAGATCAGATGAACCAACTAAAAACCCTATTAAAACACCATAGCCGTTTTTTCTCAGGAATCCCAGGTAAAACCCATCTGATCCAACACCACATCAGAACCCCTGAGGGGAAAGTAATACGGTTACACCCTTACCGTATTCCTGAAGCTCGTCGACATTTAATAGAAGAAGAGGTACAAGCTATGTTAAAATTGAAGGTAATAGAACCATCGACAAGCCCATGGTGTTCACCCGTTGTCCTTGTCCCAAAGCCGGATAGGTCGATACGATTCTGTATTGACTTCCGCCGACTAAATGAAATTTCATTATTCAACACATACCCAATTCCCAGGGTGGATGACTTATTGGAACGACTAGGGAAAGCCCGATATATGTCAACACTCGATTTGACCAAAGGGTACTGGCAAATACCCCTCGCACCAGCTGATAAAGAGAAAACTGCTTTCTCCACTCATTCAGGACTCTACCATTTTACGGTGCTTCCATTTGGACTCCACGGGCCCCAGCCACATTCCAAAGGCTAATGGACCACCTTTTGAGACCTTTCCACAAATATGCTGCTGCATATTTAGATGATATTGTGGTATTCAGCAACACCTGGGAAGACCATCTTATCCATCTCCATGAAATATTCCAAGTACTACACACAGCCGGTCTCACAGCCAACCCAAAGAAATGCCACCTGGGTTATGACCACATTGCGTATCTGGGGTACTTTATAGGACAGGGCCAGCTCCGACCTCAAAAAAACAAGATCGAGGCCATCCAACAAGTTCCTACCCCCACTACTAAACGGGAACTTCGCTCCTTTCTAGGGTTAATTGGTTATTATCATTGATTTATACCTCGGTATTCTACCTTAGCCGCCCCCCTCACTGACCTTCTCAAGAAACACCTCCCATCGAAAATAACATCCCTGTCTGACAAACAACTGGCTAGTTTTCATCAATTGAAATCATGCCTCACTACAGAATCGGTTTTGCGGTGTCCCGACTTTTCTAAGGTTTTCCATCTCTATACGGATGCCTCGGATGTGGGGTTGGGGGCAGTTCTTTCCCAACCCGACGACGAGGGGCTTGACAACCCCATTGTTTACATCAGTCAGAAATTATTACCCAGAGAATGTAACTATCCGATTACTGAACATGAATGTCTGGCTATCAAGTGGGCTGCGGAGAACTTGAGGTACACTCTACTGGGACGTCCTTTTGTGCTATTTACTGACCATACTCCCTTGACTTGGTTGGCTTCCAATAAGGACTCCAACTCCCGAATCCTTCACTGGTTTATGGAACTTCAGCCCTTCTCTTTTCAGGTCCGTCATATTCCAGGTGCTCTCCAGGGACCTGCTGACTACTTGTCTCGATTTCGTGGTTCTTCAGAACTGTATCAGTCCCGATCTTGGGATGGGGTGTGTAGCCGGCTGTCGGATATACCGGCTACTGGCGGCACTGAATCGGGAACAGTGTCCCGATTCTCCCTCGCAGACGCCGTTCCGCCCGGGCGTCATGGCAATGGAGATGCCGACACCATCACAGGGAACCCGGATATCCGGGTTCCCGAAGGAATAGAAGGAGAAAACGGACTTCGCGCGCGGGACGCGAGGAGAAGCAAAAACGCCGACGGAGGAGCAGGGAAAAGAGACGAACGACCCGAGGACCCAGGGAAAAGACGGAATAATGGAGAAACCCGGGAAACCAGCGACCAAGGCCGGTTGGAGGTCCAGAGAAGACCCGAAGGATGAGAAATCCGCCACGTCCCAGGAGGGACGTGGCTGCACTAGTCCACGGGGAATATCTGCGCCAGTCAAGAGGAGACCTGGAAAGGAGAGAAGAGACATTCTATCACGGAGAGTCCACCACCCATAGAATAATAAAGACTTTTTCACAACGTTAAAGAACTTTAAATACATTCCCTAATTCTAATACACTCAAGCCTCCTAGTCCTTATTATCGCCACACCCACTGCTACAGACCCTCTTTGTGTGTTCGCTTGTTGCGAATAGATCTATGTCTGGTGTTCCCCACTTTTGAAAGTACTTTTGAAGTACTTGGGAGTGAATCTCCCATTCATGTGTTTGTTGGTGATTTCTGCTGAGGAGATCTGACAACTGATTGTCTATCCCTCGAATATATTCTAGTGCTAGTAAATTAATTTGATTGTGACTTGCCCATTTCCAAATTGTTTGGGCTAGAAAGGACAGCTGAGATGAATGTGTCCCGCCCTGTTTGTTGAAGTAATACATGCTTGTCATGTTGTCTGTTTTTATGGGAAAATTCTTCTGTTTGGGAAGAGGTCGAAATGCTTTTAGGGCAAGAAACACAGCTAATAATTCTAAGTTGTTTATGTGTAGCCATTTCTGTTTGACATCCCATTGCCCTTCAATGGTCTGATTGTCTAGGTGAGCTCCCCAACCGATCATTGATGCATCTGTTGTCATTATGGTCTGAGGCACAGGGTCTTGAAATGACCGCCCCTTCATTAGATTGCTGCGATTCCACCATTGAAGGGACATATGTGGTTGGCGGTCCATCAACACTAGATCTTGAAGTTGACCGTGTGCTTGTGACCATTGTTGTGAAAGGCACTGCTGTAAGGGCTTCATGTTTAGTCTTGCATGTGGGACTATCGCTATGCAAGATGCCATCATTCCTAGAATCTTCATAAAAAATCTTACAGTGTATTGTTGATTTGGCTATATGAGTGGTATTAGAATTTGGAAAGCTTGTATTCTTTGTATATTTGGATAAGCTAGGGCTAGTTGAGTATTTAGGATAGCAGTTAGGCAGGGTTGTACTTGTGCTGGTTGAAGGTGTGACTTTTGGTAGTTTAGAGTGAACCCTAGGGTGTGCAAGGTTTCTATCACATAACAAGTGTGTTTTTGGCATTGTGTAAGATTTCTTGATTTTATTAGCCAATCGTCTAGATATGGAAAGACATGGATGTGCTGTCTTCTTAAGTAGGCTGCTACTACTGCTAGACACTTTGTGAACACTCTTGGAGCTGTTGTTATGCCAAATGGTAACACCTTGAACTGGTAGTGTTTTCCTGCCTTGACAAACCTGAAGTATTTGCTGGGAGCTAGATGGATGGGTATGTGGAAATACGCATCTTTGAGATCTAGGGCAGCCATGTAATCTTGTTTTTGTAGTAGTGGAATAACATCTTGCAGAGTTACCATGTGAAAATGCTCTGACAGGATGTATAGATTGTGGGGCCTGAGGTCCAAGATGGGCCTGATAGTGCCGTCTTTTTTGGGAATCAGGAAGTATAGTGAGTATACTCCTGTTCCTTGTTGAGAATGTGGAACTAATTCTATTGCTTGTTTTAATAGTAGATATTGTACCTCTTGTAACAGAGCTGTATGTTCCTTAGACAATTTGTGATATTGTGGTGGGATTTTTAGAGGGGTGGAGATTAATTCTAGGCAATAGCCATTGCGGATAATTGATAACACCCAATTGTCCGTTGTGATATTTTGCCAATGAGAGTGGAATTGCTGTAGTCTTCCCCCCACAGGAGATGTGTGGAGTGGAAGGGAGGGAAGGAAGTCATTGTTTAGGTTGTGTTGTTGTCTGTTTAGAGGTTTGGAATTTACCTCTATTTCTGAAATATTGACCTCTATAGGATCCTCTAAACCCACCTCGTTGATATTGGGTTTGTTTGCTTTGTTTGGAGGTGGAAGCCTCTGGGGATTGTGGCTTAAAGCCTCCTCTAAACTGTGGTCTGCGAAAGGAGCCTCTATATGCGGTGGTGTATAAAGCGTCCATTGCTTTTGCAGTATCCGAGTCCTTAGCTTTTTGTCGAAAGGCACATTAAGTACTGCCTGTTGAATTTCTGGTTTAAAACCAGAGGAGTGCAGCCATGCATGTCTTCTAATTGTGATGGCAGTGTTTACACTCCTTGCAGCTGTATCAGCAGCATCGAGGGCAGATCTTATCTGATTATTGCTGATAGCTTGTCCCTCTTCCATCACTTTATGTGCCCTTTTATGGTGCTCCTTTGGGAGATGCTGTATAATATCTTACATTTCTTCCCAATGGGCCCTATCTTACCTGGCTAGAAGTGCCTGAGAATTTGCAGTTCTCCACTGATTTGCTGCTTGTGTAGCAACTCTTTACCCTGCTGCGTCAAATTTTCAGGAGGCGGTGCGTCTCCTGAAGACTGGCTGTTTGCCCTCTTTCTTGCTGCACTGACTACTAATTAGTCTAGAGGGACCTGGTGACTGATGTAATCTGGGTCAGTGGGCGCCGGTTTATACTTTTTTATCAATTCTAGGGGTAATAATCCTAGCTTTTACAGGTTCGTTAAAAATTTGGTCTGTGTGTTTAACAATTCCTGGTAACATTGGGAGACACTGGTACCTGAAATGTGTAGAAGACAGTGTATTAAATAAAAAATCTTCTTCTAATGGCTCAGAATGCATGGTTACTCCATGATAAGCTGCTGCTCTAGATATTGCTTGGGTGTATGCAGTGGTGTCTTCTGGACAAGAAGGTTTTGATGGGTAAATGTCTGGATCATTATCCAGGATGGGATCAGGGTCATAGAGATCCATGGGTCTGCCGTACCTCCCTGTGAGTATAAAGAATGTGTTGGAGAAGGCAGTGGTGGTGTGCTATTCTGAGGTGAGAAAGATTTTTGGAGATTGAGGAGGAGAATTATGGAGAGGTAGTGGCTTCTCCTTTTGTTTTTGCCCCTTTGCTGGTGGTTGCACAGAGTCTAGTTCCTCTTGGAAAGCCAGCTTTCTTTTGGTTTTTAAAGGAGGTGCAGTGATGATTCTTCCTGTCTCCTTATGAATATGGATTCTGAACTGTCTCTCATCCATAACCTGTAATATTGGTTCAATCTCAGGCTCTTCCTCAGAAGTCTTATGAGATTCCATGATTGCTCTTGTAATCTGTCTAATTTTTTGGAAAGTCCTTGTTCCTCAGTATATGAGGATTTTTTCAGCTCTAGTTTTTTTGGTCTCAAAAAAGTAGTCGGAGGTCTTGGCTCCGAAGCCAATTGCTGAATTTTCGACTCCGAGGAATGGGGTCTGTTACTGGAGTCTTTAACTGTGCTTTTAACAGATTTGCTTGACTCCAAAGTGGACGGAGGAGTGGCTTTTTGCAGCACCGACCCCGAAGGTCGCTCACCAACATTCTTTTTTTGGGCTGAACCATGGCCTTCTGGCAGGGGTGTACCCAAGGCCTTTAAATGTTTTTTGTGCAGGGGTGTACGGGCAGACGTACTCACATGCTGGCCAGCTGTGATGGGTCTGTCGTCTTCCGATTCCTGTTCGGAGTCTGTGTCTCGAATGGAGACTGCTGTCTGCACCTGCTCTTCTTTCATGACATCGAGATGTTTGCTGCTTTTTGATGCCATTTCAAGTCTTCCGGCTCTGCGATCTCGGAGGGTCTTCTTTGATCGAAAAGATCGACAGGCCTCACAGTCTTCCTCCCGATGCTCTGGAGAAAGACACAAATTACAAACCAAGTGTTGGTCTGTATAGGGGTATTTCACGTGGCACCAAGGGCAGAATCGGAATGGGGTCCGATCCATCGGGCTTTCCACGCGGTAGGCCGGAACAGGTCCAAGTCAGACGTACATGCCAAAATGAAGGTTCCGACAGTACTACTGGTTCGATGCTAGATGGGAAACACGATCAAAACAATACCGATGAATAAGAAGGTTTTCTGTGGTTTTCCGAATCGAAATCTCGGAGCGAGAGGTAACACGTCCGAACCCGACCGCGGAAAGAAAACAATCTAACAATGGAGTCAATGCCCATGCGCAATGGGACCGAGAGGAGGAGTCACTCGATCCTGTGGCTCCGAAAAGACTTCTTCGAAGAAAAACAACTTGTAACACTCTGAGCCCAACACTAGACGTCGGAAGAGCTATGCATAGCATGTGTATCTGCAGCTACACATGCCATCGAACATATATATATCTATATATATATATATGTTCACCATTTATGTCATGTAAATAGAATTCGTGCCCTAGAGTAACTATAGCCTGTGCCTCAGTCATGCACAGTCTTGTCATTTCAGATGTTGCACCTTTCGCGAATATCTGTGATCCCTGGAGCACGTCAACTGCTCAAAGAAGGGGGCCTCACGCCCCCCCTTAAATATTAATATACCGGCCCTACGGGATAGGGTACATAGGGTCAATTCAAGACTTAGGAAGTAGAGGCACACGTACCCCTCCCCTTATTAAACTGTATGTGCCGCCTCAAAAGACTCTAGATCACACCAAGGTTTTTTTTTTTTTTAAAAGGCAAAAGTCCTCTGTGATTTTTTTTCGGCCTTCGATTCACAGCGAGGATGAAAAAAAAAGGCTGTTATTGGCCCCTCGGAGTCCCCGTGTTTTTTCTTTTTATACGACCAGGGACTGAGTACTAAAAAAAGCTGCTGCCACATCTTTGTTGATGTGATAGCAGCCAATCAGATCTTTTTCTCAAGATCTGTCGGCCCCACACTCAGCCTCAATGTGACATATCTATCTTTTTAACCTTAATCTCTCGAAAATACTGAACAGAATTACATCAAAAAACATGCTTTCTGGACCAAGATCTTGGTCTTTGCCAAATTTGGTGTAGTTCCATTCAGCTGTTTTAGCTGTAGCTGTGTCAAATTTTCCTAGGATAAAATGAGTGGAAAAAATGAGCTTTGGGACCCTCACTTTTTCTTGGGCCCGCTTTATAGATCACCCCAAAACTTTCCAGGAAGGAAGCAGTGTTTGTTATCGAAGATAGAAGGATGTCAGGCAACATTACTGATAAAATAAGTTAGACAAGCATTGGCAACCCCAATGAATCTTGTTTATACAAGAGCTACTGGCTTTAGAAATGTGTTTTCGCCATGTTGTACACCAGTGTGGCTGCAGTTCAGCATGGCTAAAAGTTAATGGCGTGTCATGAGTGAGGGAGTAAAGTGTTGTGAGTGGATTTGCTGGAGTAGGGTGTTGTAGAGTGGAGTAGGGGGAGTACAGTGTCATAGAGTTGATTACAGGGGAATAGAGTTCACTGGCAGAGAGTGTTATAGAATACAGTGTTGTAGAGTGAGTGGCATATAGTGGAGTGAGTGGGGAGGAATAGGATGGATTGTGTTTGAGTGGATTGTGGCAGTAAGGTGGACTGGAATGGTGTAGGGTAGAGTAGAGTGGGGTAGCCTGGATGGGGTGGAATGGATGGAGTGGGGAGGATTGAAATGGAGTGAGGAGGATTGGATTAGGGTAGGTAGGTTGGAGAAGGGTGAGGTGGATTGGATCGGATTGGGGTGGGTGGATTGGACTGGAGAGGATGGACTGGATTGGAGTGATAGGACTAGGGTGCAATGGATTGCATTTGGTAGACTTGATTGGAGTGGGGTGGATTGGAGCATGGTGAATTAGTGTTGGGTGGGGTGGAGTGGTTGTGTAATGGGATGGATTAGATTAGATTGGAGTGCATTGGAGTAGGGTGGATTGTGGAGGATTACACAGGACTAGAGGTGAGGTGGATTGGATTTAATTTGATTGGACTGGACTGAAGTAGATTGGACTGAGTGGAATGGACTGGAGTGGGATGGTCTGGATAGAGTGGTGTTTATAGGATTGGGAGGACTGGATTGGAATGGGGTGGACTGAATTGGGGTGGATGGAGTGGGGTGCGCTGGATAGATTGGATTAGAGTGAGTTGGATTGAGTGGGGTGGATTGAATTGGGTGGAGTGGATTGAACTGGGATGGAGAGAATTGGAGTAGAGTGGGGTGGAGTGGAGTGGGGTGGAATGGAGTGAGTGTACTGGATAGGGTGGATTTTATTGGAATGAGGTGGATTGAAATGGGAAGGGCTGTATTGGATTGGGGTGGACTGGAGTGGGCTGGGGTGGATTGGATTTGGTGGAGTGGACTAAATTGGGTGGCGCGGACTGCACTGAAGTGGGGTCGACCGGATTGGAGTGGGGTGAAATGGATTGAATAGGGTGGATTAGATGGGGTGGACTGGATCGGAGTGGGGTGGATTGGAGTGGGTGAATTGGATTGGAATGGGGTGGATTGGAGTGGGGTGGACTGGAATGGGGTAGACTGGAGTACAGTGGATTGGAATGGGGTGGATTGGAGTGGGTGCATTGGATTGAAGTGTGTGGACTGGATTGGAGTGAGGTGGACTGGATTGAGTGGGGTGGATTGGATCAGATGGATTGGATTGGATGGGGTAGACTGAGTGGGGTGGACTGTATTGGGGTGGATTGGATTGGGATGGGGTGGACTGGAGTGGGTGGATTGGATGAGGGTGGATTGATTGGAGTGGGGTAGGGTGGATTGGACTGGAAATGGGTGTATTTTGTGGAGTGTGGTGAATTGGAGTGAGGTGGATTTGATTGGGGTAGATTGTACTGGAGTGGAGTAGGCTGGATTTGAGTGGGGTGGATGGGGAGAAATGGGGTGGATTGGGTGGGATTGAGTTGGATTGCATTGAAGTGGGTTAAAATGGATTGGTGTGGGGTGACTAGATTGGTGTGGATTAGGGTGATTTGAAGTGGGGTGGATTGGATTGGAGTTGAGTGGATTAAGGTGGATTGGACTGGGATGGATTGGAGCAGGGTGTGTGGATAGGACTGAGGTGGATTAGGTTGCAGTAGATTCTACTGGAGTAGGGGACTGTACTGGAATGGGGTGGAATGGATTTGAGTGGGTGGATTGGAGTAGAGTGGATTGTATTGGTTTGGGTGGACAGTACTGGACTGGAATATGGTGGACTGGAGTGGGGTGGGTTGGGTTGGATAGGATTGGAGTGGGGTGGTTTGGATTGGAATGGGACGGATTAGATTGGAATGGGGTAGATTGGACTGGACTTGTGTGGTTTGAATTGCAGTGGGGTGGATTAGATTGGATTGGGGTGGATTGGACTAAAGTGGGGTAGATTGCAGTGGTTTGAGCTGGACTGCAGTGGGGTGAATTGGATTGTGTGGTGGAGGACTGAGTTGGGATAGACTGGATTAAAGTGGGGTGGATTGTATGTTTGTAGGTTGAATGGACTAGAGAGAGGTACATTGGATTGGGCTGGATTGGAGTGTGGTGGACTGGGGAGGATTGGAATGGGGTAGATTGGGTTGGACTGGAGTGGGGTGGATTGGATTGGCCTGAAGTGGGTTGATTGGACTGGGCTCGACGGGAGTGGTGTGTATTGGAGTGGGGTTGACTGTTTTGGATTGGAGTGAGGTGGATTGGGTTGGTGTGAGGAGGGTTGAAATGAAGTGAACTGGATCGAGTGGGGTGGATTTGAGTGGAGTAGAGTGGACTGGAATTGAGTGGGGTAGACTGGACTGGGGATGGGTGGATTGGTGTGGGGTGAGGTGAGTTGGACCAGACTGGATTGGGGTGCATTAGAGTGGGGTGGATCGGACTAGGGCAGACAGTATTGTGGAGAATCAGAGTGGGGCAGACTGTATTGTAGATAGGTGTGGGGTGGATTGGATTGGGTGGGTTGGGAGGATGGAAGTGTGGTGACATGGAGTGGATTGGATTGGGGCAAGTGGAGTGGACTGGAGTCGGGTGGATTGGATTGAGTGGGGTGGATCAGAATGGGGTCAGTTGGATTGGTGCGGATTGGAATGGGTGGATTGTATTGGAGTGAAGTGAACTGGGCTGTACTGCACGATTATGTGTTAAAGCATAATTTAGGAAATTTCAAAGAAGAAAGAAGGCAAGTCACTTTGCAACACTTAAAACAAGATAATCATCATCTTTTGAGAACAGAGCCACAAGCAAAAACAAAACAAAACATGAGTGCCAAGTGAAAAAAGTAGACTTGGCAAAATAAAAGAAAGTTAACTATAGAAAATAAAAGTTTGTAATTTTGTTTGTTCTGCTTGGTGCGTTTCTACCAGTCATACGCCTTATGTTGCAGGGCACTAGGCGTTAAAAAGAACAAATAGTACCTCAATTATATCAGGAGCAGCTGATGGGCACTGATTAAGTTGATACAATCAGTGCTTTGCCCCTGCTCCATAGAAGGGAACAGAAATTATGTTAGGTCTAGAGTGACACGTTACGAGGCTGTAAAGAAAAGTGTAAAGCAAGCCAACAAATGGTAAGCAAAGGCGGGCGCAAACCCATTTTTGTTAACAACACTGTCTCTTAAGCAAGAAGCATGTGCAAACGCATGCTATACAGGCTTGACCCTTAAAAGGCTTAGGGTCGGTTAAATAAAATCTTAAAGATAGAGCATGATTCGCCCCGCCTTAAAACAAAAAGCTATATAGTGGCAGACTCAAGGCGGAGAGGAAAGGGTATCTAAAGAAAACAATGTTATAACTTAAAAGTCCTTTTGAGGAATAACAAAATTAAGCAGCCATCTGAACAACAGTGAGCATTATTAATGGTCAAAACTGTCTTAGCTGGAAGGAGGTAATTGCAACTTGTACAAAGCTGTAAAAACATGTGTGGTGGAATCGAACAGACTGATTCAATGATGACTGCTGCCACCAGAGACTGTAAAGTAAGACTTTGACATCTATCTGCAGTAGGTAGGAGAAAATCTACAAATCTACAACTGTGGCGTCAGCCACACATGTATTCAATACACTAGGAAGGAATTTATGAAACTGACTCCGAGATTTCCTCAGCCCAAATATATACTTTACTAGAACTCACCAGACAAGAGTTTGCTGGTCCGCTAAAGTAGTAATTCCTAAACTCAACACTTAAGCCCTCATTATGGGTTTGGCGCTTGGCGGAGGCCGCCCGGCAAACTCTTTGGCCCAGTACACCGCCACTCCAGTTTTCTGCCCGCTGGCCCTACAGCCCTATCACAAGTTTCCAGCTGGCCAGCAGGTGGAAACAGCTTCTCCACCTGCTGGCCCAGCGGGAAACAGGCCACAACATTGATACCGGCTTGTATTCGAGCGGGTGGGAATGTTGTGGTGCGTCGGGTGCAACAGCAGCCGTCACGCTTACCACTGCCTGTAATTGAGGCAGTGAAAAGCGCAAGGTCCATGGGGGGCACTGCACTGCCCATGCCAAGTGCATGGGCAGTGCAGGGGCCTACATGAGGCCCCCGGCACCCCATCTCCACCAGCCTTTTAATGGCGATGGAACCGCCATGCAAAAGCCGTCAGAGAGGGGACTCGTAATCACCGGGCATCGCTGCTTGCAGCGCTGCCCTGGCAGATTACGACAGTCAGCACCGCCAGGCTGTTGACCAGCAGCAACCTAGCAGTGCCAGTGGTCAGACCGTGGCGACTCTGCCTTGGTCATAATGTGGAGGCCGAACCGCTGCTTTGATGGCAGACTGACCGCCACCGGAAGTCTGGCGGTCCCAGGACCGCCAGACTCGTAATAAGGGCCTTAATGTTTGACCTGGGAAGAGTTTAGACTTTATCTGTGTGCACGTGTGCACCAGGATGACCTTACGGTACTGCATGAGAACAACAAATGCATCAAAATATAAATTCACAGACCTTCACCTGGAATCACCTAC
The DNA here is from genome assembly GCF_031143425.1 of Pleurodeles waltl. Taxonomy (NCBI): domain Eukaryota; kingdom Metazoa; phylum Chordata; class Amphibia; order Caudata; family Salamandridae; genus Pleurodeles; species Pleurodeles waltl. Next base: position 22,227,045 of record NC_090443.1, on the reverse strand, counting down.
TCCCATGTGCAGCAGATAAACAACCCTGGCTCAAAGTGCAACAATGAGAATAAGCATTGACAAAGTGAATAAGTCTGTCCTTGGCAGGCTTGCGCAGTAGTTAATTTCTTCTTTCGAAAAAGAAAACGTAGGGACTTAAACGTGGCCACCATGTCCTCATATTAAAATGTATATTTAAAAGCATTAATTGTTGTGGCCACTTTACTTTTTCATACAAAAGACTTTTAGTTGTGCCATGCATCTTAATATTATTTGTGGAGAAGACAAGAACAAATCACCAGCTAACAAAGCACTCCAATCACTGACAGCTACAATGTTACAATATCACCTACAAACTTTATAGCTTTAAAAAGGAAGTAAAAAATAAACCACCATCTAACTCGGCACCTAAACTGCAGGCAAATACATTATTTAAAGTTACTATAAAAAATTACTAAAATGAAAAGGCATGTGTGGAGTGAGATTCATCTCTGAAGTGCAGGAAACTATTTTAGTGGATGAGAACAATGTGCACAGGCTTTGCGCTGTCATTGAAAGTGAAGGGAACCAAAAGGTAAAGTAGGCTGACCGTGCTGTATACTGTGGTGGTGGAAGCAAATGTGAGTGACAATTTAACAGACCAATGGATGCAGGGGTGTTTGTGCATATATATAGGTAGCCAGAAAATCAAAATACCCACCACTTTGAATCAAAACTCTTATGGCACCAAGCAAACAGAATAAGTCATGACAATTCTTCCCAGAAGAGCTCTCTTGTGTCTTCCATCCAAGTATCTATCCATTCAACTTTCCATCCACCTACTAATATCCACCATTTCATCTTTACATGTTTTCATCCATTAATTATTTTATCCATCATTCAGTCCTTCACCATTCCATCTGCCTGCCTAGCCATATCATAACTTATCCATCCATTTTCAAACCTATCCATAAAACTCAACCATCCATCCATCCACTCTTTGATCTCTCCATTCACCCTTTTACTCATCCATCCATACTTTCAGTCATCCATTCTTTCGCTCATCTATCCACCTTTCAACTCCACCAATCCATCTACCCTTTCACTCCATGCACCCATCCTCCCTTTCACTTATCCACTGTCAACTCTCTCACTCATTCATCGATCCTTTTACTCATCCAATCCCCCTCCTCAAAATTTGGCAAAAAAACACTTTTTCCTCACACTTCGGTAACAGAAAGTTCTGGAATCTGAGAGGAGACACAAATTACCTTCTACCTAGCGTTCCCCCAAGTCTTCCGATAAAAATGGTACCTCAGTTGTGTGGGTAGGCATAGTGCCCACGACAGGAAATGCCACAAAACATTATGAGGACACATCAAAATTATCAAATACAAAACTACCTGTTTTGCGGGGGGCACCTGCATTTAGGTCCTGGGCTCAGCAGCCATCTAGGCACAGCTACCAAAACCAAACATTTCTGAAAATTAGACACCCAAGGGAAATCCAGGGAGGTGTGACTCGTGTGGATCCACTAGTGTTTTCTTACCCAGAATCCTAAGCAAACCTCAAATTTAGCTAAACAATGACATTTTTTCTCCACAATTCTGTGTGGAATCACGAAACCTGCACAAATTTCCTACCACCCAATGTTCCTCTCAGTCTCCCGGTAAAAATTATACCTCACTTGTGTAGGTGGGCCAAGTGCCTGTGACAGGGAAGAGCTAAAAACATAAAAAATGAGGGGGAACCAAAGTGGGTCCAAAAGGGCAGTTTGAAAAAAAACATTTATAGGCTGACAAGTGGGGCAGATATTTTATCGGTATAGATGTGACAATGCTGGGTGTTAGGAATTTTGTGGATTCTTGCAGATTCCGGAAGGTTCCATCATAAAAATGTGGGAAAAATGTGTGATTTCCAGCAAAGTTCGAGGTGTGCAGGGCACTGTGGGAAAGAAAATGGTGCGGGTGCATGTGAAGCACCCCACCCTGGACTCACCCAGATGTTTAGTTTTCAGATGTGTCTAGGTCTTGTGGATTTTTCTACATGGCAGCGTCCCAAAGTCTAAAAAGTGCAGCCCTCACCATTTCATGTGGGACGATTTTGAGAGTTAGACAAGCTCTCATGGCCCAAATGTAAAACCAAACCCCAAAATAATCAAATGTCCTCTTGCTTGTCGTGGGGTAAGATGTTTTAGTGTGCGGGGAAGAGCTGAAAGACTGTCACCCCATTCAGTTGGCATGGGGGCATACCCATACTGGTTGGTAGCCACCACCCCACAATTTCTTTTGTTTTTATTCCCTGGCATCTAGTAGGCTTTCTGCCCCCCCGGGAGTGGATCGGGGGTAATTGCCCCATCTACCCACCGGTGGGCAGAACAACTTTGGCCCCATTTATTTGGGGTGGGTGTATGGCCATACGCCCAACTTCTTTTTTTGAAAGAAAAATCTTCCCTGGTCTCTGGTGGACTTTCTGCCCCCCTGGGAGGCAGGTGGGCCTTCCAAAAATAGGCCGATCTGCCCCCCAAGGGGGGCAGATATGGCCAACAGTAATGTGTCCCCATGGGGTGCGACTCTTGCCCAAGGGGCTGCCCCGCAAACAAAACACACACATCCATACACCAATCCCTGGTGCCTAAGTTGTTTCTGCCCCCCTTGGGGGCAGATTGTCCAAATAAAAATAGGCCGATCTGCCCCCAAGGGGGGCATAAATGGCCTAAGATAAATCTGCCCCCCATGGAAACAAACCCTTGCCTAAGGGGTCGCCCACTTGCGTGAAATTGAAAAAAAAAAACTCCCTGGTGTCTAGTGGGTTCTGCCCCTCTTAGGAGTCAGAAATGGCCTAAAAATATTTTTCCCACCAGGGGAGTGACCCTTGCATTAGGGGTCGCTCCCAACGACTAAAAACTTTTTATTTTTTTTAAAATGATGCCTGGTGCCTAGAAGTTTCTGCCCGTCCTGGGGGCAGTTTGGCCTAATTACAATAGGCCGATCTGCTCCAAAGGGAGGCAGAAATGGGCTAAAACCAATTTGCCCCCCCCCCCAGGGGAGCGACCATTGCCATAGGGGTCGCTCTCCTCATGTGAAACTAACCAAAAAGCAAAATCCCTGTTGTCTAGTGGTTTCTGTCCAGACTGGCCTAATAAAAATAGGCTGAAATGGCCTAAAATCTATTCCACCCCCCCACCCCCCCCAGGGGAGTGACCCTTGCCTAAGGGGTCGCTCCCCATATGTAAACAATAAAACAAAAATACTAATAATAATCCCTGACGTCTAGCGGTTTCTGCTCCACCCCCCCCCCCGGGGGCAGATCGGCCTAATTAGAATAGTAATAATGGGTAGAAATGGCCTTAGAATAAGTTGCCCCCCTGGGGAGCGGCCCTTGCCCAAGGGGGTGCTCCCCTTAAGTGTAAGTAAATTAATAATCAAACTCCGTGGTGTCTGGTGGGCATTTCTGATGCGATCGGGCAGCAGAAATGCTGAGAGAGACATCAAAGGAAAGGAAAGACCTTTCTTTTCCTTTGATGCCTCTATCGCCCCCTCAACGTGATCGGAGGTGAAATGATAAAGCGGTTCTCCTCCGATCCTTCCACTGCGGTGGGGGCAGCCTCTGATGAGGTCAGTGCGTGATGACGATATCAGAAGCCACGGGGTGAGGGGTAGCTGTGTAAGGGGAAGTGATTCCCCTTCCATCCCTTCCGTGGGGGCGTAGAGGCAGGGCTCATGGGGGGAGCACTAGCACTCCCCCATGAGCCCGTCCAAGGATGTAACGGTTATGTCCTTGGTGCCTCAGCGCTGCAGCCAAGGACGTAACCATTACGTCCTTGGCTGCGAAGGGGTTTGCTCAAATGGAAGAGCACAGAATCAGATATAAAACTCACCTGTGACGGGCTGGAATGAGGTAGCAGAATGCACCACTAAATGTATAAGGAAGGATGGGAGAACTAAACCGGCACCATTTGGTATAGCAGAATGTTATCTAGAGGCAAACAGGGGGCAATGTTTTTATTGCGCTGCAATGACAGCTGCAGATCCTAATAATGGCCACAATGTGTTCTGCAATCGAACAAATGCCCCAATGAACATATGACATCAGCCGCCATGAAGGAACCCCCAAGGGTCTCTATTAAAGAGTAGAAAGGCTCAGAGGCCAGACTGATTTATGGAACAGGAACAGACACTAGCCTGGTTCATCTACGCGCTATTTAAGTGCCTTCCACCAACAAAATAAGGGCTTTCCTAGTGACAAAGTTTGTTGGCATGAGACAGATCATGGATGTACAAATTAAGAAGTTCTCAATTCCAAAAGATAGTTGATGGTGGATCTGATATTCCTTTGCCCTCTCAGGACATACTGAAAACACTGCTGAAAGACAGGCAAACTAGCTTTAGAAAGAAAACGCCCTGTGATAATCCTCCATTCAGATCTTATGAGAGCATAGTCAATCTACAAAGAACATAATCAGCTCAACTCTGATCGCATCAACTTTTGATTGTAGTGTATTAATGAGAACAGTTTCTGTCAAGTTTTTTCATAGTTATTGAGTCTTGTTTTAAAGGACTGGTCATCAGTCAGCCAGGCCCTCTCTGATTACTGCAAAAGTGACAGGAGATGATATAAAGTCATTCATTTATTTCATGAGTTTTATAATGCGCGCAGCTACCGAAAAGGGTTTCCTGGTGAAGGGTGGTTATAGGTAGGGTGTACAAACCGGTTAATTTACAAAAGCTAGGTCTTCAGGCCTTTATGGAAAGTCATTACCGATTTACAGTTCCTTAGAGTGTTCCAAAGTTTGGGGCCTAGTTATGGGACAGAACGGCCTTTGAAACAAGAAAAAATCTCGATACTGTGAACAGAGATTGCTTTGAAGATCTTAGGGAACGTGTGGGTTGATAGGGCCTCACCAGCTCCTGAATGTATCATGGTCCTACTACCTGTTTAGCCTTAAACATGTAGCAGAATGCCTTGAACTCGATCCCCGTAGAGATCCTGAGCTAATGTAGTTCCTGTAGTAGGTGAGAAACTGAGGCCGATTTGGATAGGTGAAAGAGCATTCTGGCAGCAGCATTCTGTACTATCTGTAAGCGGGGAATTGTTGTCTTATCAGCACCCAGATAGAGCACGTTTTCGTAATCTAGTCTAGATATAATTAGAGCTTGGATTACTGTCCTCTCACCTGCAGAAGGAATTAGCCAGATGATATTTTTTATCCATTTAAGAACACCAAAACAGGTGGCAGTTATTTCGTCATCTGCGGTTTCAAAGTCAATTTATCATCAATAAGGAAGCCCAGATTTTTCACCGTTGTGGACGGAGTAGGCAGGGTCCCAAAGGAAGCTGCCCAATGTCTGGGGCCCCAGAGAGTGGCGTTCTTACCCAGAACCATGACCTCTGTCTTGCTCCCATTGAGCTTGAGGGAGTTTTTATTCATCCAGCCCAAGATTTTCCTCAAGCCAGGTTCAAGATTGATGGGTCATGGTTCTGGGCCGACGACACAGACAAAATAAACTGAGTGCCATTGGCATATGAGAAAAGAGTGAGCCTGCAACTCTCTATTAGGTCTGCTAAGGGGAGGACATAGATGTTGAATAGTAGTTGGCTCAATACTGAACCTTGAAGAATTTCTCAGGTCATGGTTTGTGGCTTAGATTTCGCATGAGCAGAGAAAACCTGGAACACACGGTCTGTTATGAAAGAAACAAGCCATCTTAAAGATGGACATAGGATAGAATGGGATACTGTGTAAAAGCAACACTCAAATCCAGCAGAGTGAGTGCAGCTGTGCCACCATCATCGAGGTGTTGTCTTAGATGTTCAGTGACGCCCAGCAAGGGAGACTCAGTACTGTTTCCTGCCCTAAAACTGGACTGAGATGGATGGAAAAAGTTTTGAGCCTCAACAAAAGTGATGAGGTGGGCGCTGACATGCTTTTCCAAAACTTTGGTAACAGAGAGATGGGCTGAAAATTTGGCAAATTAGATTGGCAGTCGATATTCAGTAGCCTGAGCTTGCTGGAAGGTAGAGGATCAAACAGGGATCCAGATTTAATGGATTGCAGAGCAGCTAGAAAGGAAGTAAGATTAGGAGGAGGCCACTCACTTAATGTGGTGCTGCACCTTGTCTGAAATACCAAATAGTTGTCTTCCTCCTCAGGCAGATTACGCACCTTCAACACAAAGTCAGCCTCTGCTATTGAGGAATCTCTGGCTAGCTGTAAGTGGACCTTTTCCACTTTTTGAGTGTCGAAAGCAGCTGGCTCATCACACTGGCCTAGAGATGGGAGAAACGGGGGCAACATTACTAGAGTCTTTTTAGTCTGCGGACAGTTCTGATGGTTGGTGATTTTTACTGTATAGAGTGTAGTGTGGGCAGACTTACATAGGGATTGGCAGGCTTTCAAAGACTCCCTATCTTTAAACTAAGCCTGGTCTGTGTATGTCTTCCTACAAAGTCTTTCTAATGCTTTACAGCCTTTCTTTTCTAATTTAAGTGCATCCGTAAACCAGGGAGCAGGAGGGTAGATTCTGCCACCACATTTGGCTTTGATCAGCAAGGTGGTATCAATAGCCACAGTGAACCAGAAATGGATCGTATCCTGGTCCAGATTGACCTGATGTAGTAAGATAGGTCGAGTGCTAAGCAGGTGCTCATTGAGTGCTGAGATGTTAAGTTTTGACAAGTTCCTGGATTTCAAATTAGAGTTAGACCGTGTTGTAGGAAGATTAGAGTGTGTGTTAAGCCTAAAAGGCACAGCATGGTGATCTGACAACCAGAGTGGAAGCGGGAGTCTATCATCAGATCCCTTATATTAGAAAAGATGAGGTCCAAAATTTGGCCTGCCTTATGGGTAGGCGCAGAGGTAAGAAGTACCAAAGTACACATAAATCCTCAATGAAGAAAACATTCACCTTGTTTTGTGCATCATCAATTAATTAATATCACCACGTAGGATAAAATTAGCAGTTCTTAAAATGTGAGGAGTTAATAAATCAGGTAGAGAGGTACACCATTTTCCCTCATATCCCAGGGGACAGTAAATCAAAGCTCCTGACAACATAAAATTATAAGTGAAGAAGAGAGTAAAAATCAATGCTTCACAGTCCGGAACAAGTGAATCTTCTATTTTACATGTAAATTCTGTTTTTAAAATAATCACAATGCCTCCTCCTAGTCTATCTTGTCCGTCTATCCTCACTAGGGAAACATTAGCAGGGAGTGTAGCAATTATGTCCGGTGAGGAACCTACATGTAACCATGGTGGTCATTCTGACCCTGGCGGTCTTTGACCGCCAGGGCGGAGGACCGCGGGAGCACCGCCGACAGGCCGGCGGTGCTCCAATGGGGATTCCGACCGCGGCGGTAAAGCCGCGGTCGGACCGGCACCACTGGCGGGGTCCCGCCAGTGTACCGCGGCCCCATTGAATCCTCCGCGGCGGCGCAGCTTGCTGCACCGCCGCGGGGATTCCGACCCCCCCTACCGCCATCCAGATCCCGGCGGTCGGACCGCCGAGATCCGGATGGCGGTAGGGGGGGGTCGCGGGGCCCCTGGGGGCCCCTGCAGTGCCCATGCCACTGGCATGGGCATTGCAGGGGCCCCCGTAAGAGGGCCCCTACATGTATGTCACTGTCTGCTGCGCAGACAGTGAAATACGCGACGGGTGCAAATGCACCCGTCGCACAGCTTCCACTCCGCCGGCTCGATTCCGAGCCGGCTTCATCGTGGAAGCCTCTTTCCCGCTGGGCTGGCTGGCGGTCTGAAGGCGACCGCCCGCCAGCCCAGCGGGAAAGTCAGAATTACCGCCGCGGTCTTTCGACCGCGGAACGGTAACCTGACGGCGGGACTTTGGCGGGCGGCCTCCGCCGCCCGCCAAGGTCAGAATGAGGGCCCATGTGTCTGTGAGGAATACTGCATCTGGATTATACCTAAGAAGTTAAAAAAATGTTGCTGGTGTTTGGGAAGAGAGAGATAATTGAGACTGAAAAAATAAAATGCTTTAGTAGGTATTTTAGTTTGGTGGTGCTCATCAGGAGGCTGAGAGCTCTACATGCCAATATTCTCTTTCGATAAGGTAGAATTAGGCAACAAATGTAATAATGTAGGATCAGCAACAAAGTGGCTAGACCCGGTGCAGGCAAAATTACAGCCGCTGCGGGTCAAGGAATTCTCCCCAGGATTAATGACCTGACAGCTCATGTTGTAGGCCAGTCGCTGTTATTTAAAAAAAGGTGCTGTATATCGCCTTATCTCTGACTGCGATGGACCTGGGATGCTGGCCCCTGGCCTCGGCCGGGTGCAGATGGGCTTGCCTTAGGCACGCCGTAATTGTGCCTACTGCGTGCGTTCGCTCTATTTGGGAGCTACAGCGCCAAGCCCCAGGCCCCAGCTGAAAATGGCAGCCGTAAAAACAAGGAGCAGCAATAAAACAAGTGCGAGTCTCCTCAGTGATAAAACTGAAAAAAAGAAAGAGAGACACAGTTTTCCTTAACTGAAAGTTATAAAGTATCCGCCCAAAATGTAAAGGTTCTGGGTTCCCACAAAAGGAATTTTCAAATATCCCCCAAAACCTAAAATCAATTGAGGACAAGAAATGGCACAGTACAATCAAGTGACAACAAGTAATTAGCAGTGAGTTGCAGCAGTATGTGGAATCAAGCACTCTTCTTAGACTCTGCATGTCCGTCACAAGTTAGACTCGGTTATACAAGTTCACTTTCAATGGTAAATTATCTCTACTTTGCGGCTGAAAGGATACCAGTCAGAACAACTGAGAGGGTGAAAACATTGACATTTAATTTTTCATCATGAAGTTGGTGAGCAATACATTGACTCCGAAAGAATGTTTGAAGCTCCTTTGAGCTGGTTAGTTGCCTCCAAATAAACAAAATCTACTAACTGCATTGGAATCTTTTACAGGATAAAAGACGCAGCAGTATAATTCTCTAGTGCTGGTGAACAGAGATGATGCCTTACAAATAAGTGGTGAATAGACATGAGGTGCGTAATCAATTTACACTGCAAGAGTAAATTGACAAGAGTAAAAATTGACCTTCAGAATGAGGAAACAACCCTGGCAAAATAATTATCTGCTTTAGACATAGTAATATCCTAATATTCTGTGCCTGAAAATCCCAGCTTTCAGAAACCAATAATGTCTGCAAGAATTATTTTGCAAACATGTCCCCAATATTTTGAACTCACTCCAACCTGGGCTGAATTTTGCATCTGATTTCACTCCTGTCAGAAGGAGATGAAATAATTCCTTCACAAAGGAAATGCAGCACTAATGAATCTAGACAATTTTTAAAGATCTTAACACGTCTGCTGCTCTTCCACGTTCAAGTCATAGCTTTTACTGGTTAAGACGACTGAACGACTGAAGAAAATGTGTGGCAGGATATTTGTGTTTTTTCAACGGATTGATGATTACCTAAATCCAACACAGTTTGCCTAAACCTAGAGATTTTGGTACATGAAATACGTTGAGGTGGAAAAATGACTTCAATATGCCTAGCTATATGACAAAGAGGGGGAGTGAAACTGATACCTGTTAACCCAGGAGGCATGCCTTTGTGATAAAGCTGCAACTATTGAAATTTGTACTCAAGTTGACCTGGGTCACAGAATGCAAAAACTAGTTGGGGCCAGCTATCCCTCATCTGGCCACATGATAAATTATCTTTTATAACAGCTGTTAGAGGCCACACATTCTTTTTGGCTGCGGCAAGGCCCCAGCCAGGCAGAATCTCCCCACTCCATCAGCGGTGGGTGATTACACTCAATGTATAAGGAATAAGTTACTTACTTGTAACTATAGTTCTTCAGTATTGGAATCTTTCATAGATTCACATGCTTGAATCATTTCCCATCATCAAGATGGGAGTCCCTGGTATCTTTAAAAAAGTAGTGTCAACATGAACATAACATATAGGCCCTATGCCTTTTGGGCTAGTACCATATCATAGTAATTATGCAAAAAGGGACTAAACTTAAGGATCAACCAATCAGGCAACACCACCCTGTGGAACCTTCCTTAGAGAAGCTCTAGTGCTTCAGATTTTTAGATGCACTAGTGCTTACCAGAATTACTGTAATGAGAAAATAAAGGTGAGCTTCTCAGGGGAGGTGGGTGGGTCGCATGTGAATCTATGAAAAAATCCAGTACTGGAAACTACAGCTACAGGTAACTTATTCCTTAATCCAGTATTGGAACTTTCATAGATTCACATGCTTGAATAAGAAAGAAGAATTAAGCACATTTTGTAGTAGATAAATACATCTTGAAACACTAAGATATATATATATATATATATATATATATATATATATATATATATATATATATATGTATATATATATATATATATAATCACCACACGATATTGACACAAGGTCAATGATATATTATAATATATATATATATATATATATATATATATATGGAAAATGTCACTTACCCAGTGTACATCTGTTCGTGGCATGAGTCGCTGCAGATTCACATGCTGTGCACAGTCCGCCATCTGGTGTTGGGCTCGGAGTGTTACAAGTTGTTTTTCTTCGAAGAAGTCTTTTCGAGTCACGAGACCGAGGGACTCCTCCCACTTCGATTCCATTGCGCATGGGCGTCGACTCCATCTTAGATTGTTTTCCCCGCAGAGGGTGAGGTAGGAGTTGTGTATGTTAGTAATAGTGCCCATGCAATGGAATGAATACGTATGTACATAATAAAGGTTAAAGTAATATATTTACAAGTGTACAAATGTTGAAGATCTACTTCTAAACAGCTACAGGCTCCCGGGGAGGCGGGTGGGCGCATGTGAATCTGCAGCGACTCATGCCACGAACAGATGTACACTGGGTAAGTGACATTTTCAGTTCGATGGCATGTGTAGCTGCAGATACACATGCTGTGCACCGACTAGTAAGCAGTTATCTCCCCAAAAGCGGTGGTTCAGCCTGTAGGAGTTGAAGTAGTTTGAAATAATGTTCTTAGTACAGCCTGACCTACTGTGGCTTGTTGTGCACTTAACACATCTACACAGTAGTGCTTGGTAAATGTATGAGGCGTAGACCATGTTGCTGCCTTACATATTTCGTTCATTGGAATATTTCCTAGAAAGGCCATGGTAGCCCCTTTCTTTCTGGTTGAGTGTGCCTTTGGTGTAATAGGCAGCTCTCTCTTTGCTTTAAGATAGCAGGTTTGAATACACTTAACTATCCACCTAGCAATGCCTTGTTTTGAAATTGGATTTCCTGTATGAGGTTTTTGAAAGGCAATAAATTGTTGTTTTGTTTTTCTAATTAGTTTCGTTCTGTCAATGTAGTACATTAGTGCTCTTTTGATGTTTAATGTATGTAGTGCTCTTTCAGCTACAGAATCTGGTTGTGAGAAGAACACTGGTAATTCTACTGTTTGATTTAAGTGGAACAGTGAGATAACCTTTGGTAAAAATTTAGGATTTGTTCTTAGAACTACTTTATTTTTATGTATCTGAATAAATGGTTCTTGTATGGTAAATGCTTGAATCTCGCTCACTCTTCTTAGAGATGTGATGGCAATCAAAAATGCAACTGTCCACGTTAAGTATTGCATTTCACAAGAATGCATGGGCTCGAAAGGTGGACCCATGAGTCTTGTTAAGACAATGTTGAGGTTCCATGAAGGAACAGGTGGTGTTCTTGGTGGTATGATTCTCTTTAAGCCTTCCATAAATGCTTTAATGACTGGAATTCTAAATAGTGAAGTTGAATGAGTAATTTGTAGGTAAGCTGATATTGCGGTGAGATGTATTTTTATGGAAGAGAAAGCTAGATTTGATTTTTGCAAATGTAGTAAATATCCTACTATATCCTTTGGAGATGCGTGTAATGGCTGAATTTGATTATTCTGGCAGTAATACACGAATCTTTTCCACTTGTTTGCGTAGCAGTGTCTAGTGGTAGGTTTCCTAGCTTGTTTTATGACCTCCATACATTCTTGTGTGAGGTGCAAGTGTCCGAATTCTAGGATTTCAGGAGCCAAATTGCTAGATTCAAAGATGCTGGATTTGGATGTCTGATCTGTTGTTTGTGTTGTGTTAACAGATCTGGTTTGTTGGGTAGTTTGACATGAGGTACTACTGACAGGTCTAGTAGTGTCGTGTACCAAGGTTGCCTCGCCCATGTTGGTGCTATTAGTATGAGTTTGAGTTTGTTTTGACTCAACCTGTTTACTACATATGGAATGAGAGGGAGAGGGGGGAAAAGCGTATGCAAAGATCCCTGACCAGTTCATCCATAGAGCATTGCCTTGGGATTGATCTTGTGGGTACCTCAATGCGAAGTTTTGGCATTTTGAGTTTTCCTTTGTTGCAAATAGATCTATTTGAGGCGTTCCCCAAATTTGAAAGTAATTGTTTAGTATTTGGGGGTGAATTTCCCATTCGTGGGTTTGTTGGTGATCTCGAGAGAGATTGTCTGCCAACTGGTTCTGAATCCCTGGAATAAATTGTGCTACCCTTGACCCAAGGGTAGGTCGCTCCCCCTGCCGCTGCAGCTCCTCCAAGTTCCCGAGTTCCTGTGTTCCTGAGACCCACCTAACTGTAAGTACCCCCCTCCTCCCAGCCCCTCGCCCTGCCCCGCGCCACTCACCTTCTCTTCGGCTCCTGCTTCTTTTCCTCCTCTCTGTCTCTTCCTCCTCGCTCCCCCTCTGCAATCTTCTTCTGTGTTCTTCTGTTCTTCCCTTCTGTTCTTCTGTTCTTCCCTTCTGTTCTTCTGTGTTCTTCCGGTCTTCTGTGTTCTTCTTCTCTGTTCTTCTCTGTGCTTCTGTGTTCTTCTTCTCGGTTCTTCTGTGTTCTTCTGTGTTCTTCTGTGTTCTTCTGTGTTCTTCTGTGTTCTTCTCTGTTCTTCTCTGTTCTTCTCTGTTCTTCTCTGTTCTTCTCCTCTTCCGATCTTCTGTTCTTCTGTCTTCTGCTCTTCCGGTCTTCTGTTCTTCTGTCTTCTGTTCTCCTGTCTTCTGTTCTCCTGTCTTCTGTTCTCCTGTCTTCGGCTCTTCTACATCCTCCGTCTTCTTCCCCCGAGCCTGCCCTCCTGCTCCTTCCTCATCCCCCTCCCTCACTCGCCTCCCCCTCTCTCACCCCTAGCTAACCCGTTCGCTATCTACCTCCCTCACTCCTCCTATCTTCCTATCTCTCTAGCTCCCTATCTCACTATCTAACTCCCCCACTCTCCACCTCCTCCTACCTACCTATCTGTCTATCTATCTATTTCCCTATCTATCGACTTCTCTATCTATTTTCTCTATCTATTTCTCTATCTCTCCCCCCCTCCCGCCACCCCCTCTACTACCTATCTCCCTATCCTCTCACTCTACCTCTCTCCCTCACCCACCTCTACAACCCCCCCTCCCCTATCTTCACAACCCTACTCCTATCTCTCTCCCTAATCTCCAAACCTCCTAACACTCACCCTCCTCCACCCTAAACCCCCTCCCCCAGCTCCTCTCACTCTACCTGTCCCCCCCCCTCCCTCGCGCTTTCCCGCCGCGACCTCCTGCACGCCCCCGCCCCCCAGCTCCCATTCGCCCCCAGCTGACCCCTCCCCCCCCCCTCCTACCTCTTATGGCGGCCGCTGCGCGACTGCGCAGCGGGCGCGCGCAGCGGGCACGCCGCTGGCGTGCCGGAGGCGCGCCAGAGGCAAGCCCGTCTGCGCCCGTCCGCGCCTGGCCCGCGCCCAGCGCCACGACCCCTGGTCCCCAGCTCCCCCAAGCCCCGCTGATCCGCTACGACCCCACCACCCTCCACGCCCTCAACCCAGGGCGCTCCAAAACCTGCTTCCTAGCTCACCCCAAACGCACCCATGGACCCTTCGCCTGCAACTCCTGCAAACGCATCTTCCACGCAACTACCACGACCACAAGCCCACGCGCCATCAACCACCTCAAGTGCATCCTGGTCAACGCTCGTTCCGTCCACAAGCACGCCGTTGAACTTTGGGACCTCCTGGACTCCACAGCCCCGGACGTCGCCTTCATCACGGAGACATGGATGAACGCCTCCTCTGCTCCAGACATCGCTACCGCCATCCCCGAAGGCTACAAGATCTCCAGAAAAGACCGCACCAACCAAGTAGGAGGAGGTGTCGCCATCATCTTCAAAGACTCCATCAGCGTCACCACCTCCACCGAAGACCCCCCCCTCGCCGCTGAACACCTGCATTTTCAGATTCGCACCGACCCAAGGACCACCCTCAGAGGATCCCTCGTCTACCGTCCTCCCGGACCTCGCGCCTCTTTCAGCGACGCCATCGCCGACTTCATCTCCCCGCACGCCCTCGCCTCACCGGACTACATCCTCCTAGGCGACCTCAACTTCCATCTGGAACAAAACAACGACCCCAACACCACCACCCTGCTCGACAACCTCGCCAACCTCGGCCTCAAACAACTGGTGAACACCGCCACCCACATCGCCGGACACACGCTCGACCCTATCTTCTCCGCCAGCAAACACGTCTTCTTCAGCCACACCTCTGCCCTGCACTGGACCGACCACAGCTGCGTCCACTTCACATTCCGACGCGAGACCTCCCACCTCCGCACTCAACCCATCCCTCGTCGACAGTGGAACAAGATCCCTGAAGAGCAACTCTTCTCCGCTCTCGCCGCCAACCAACCCACCCTCACCACCGACCCCAACGACGCAGCTCTCAACCTCACAAACTGGATCTCCAACTGCGCTGACAACCTTGCTCCCCTCAAACGCACGCATCGACAGACCAACACCAAAAAACCTCTCTGGTTCTCTGACACCCTCAAAGAATCAAAGAAAACTTGTCGTGCCCTTGAGAAGGCCTGGCGCAAGGACCACACCGCTGACAACATGACCGCCCTCAAGAACGCTACACGCGAACACCACCACCTGATCCGCACTGCCAAAAGGAACTTTTTCACCGACAGACTAGACAAAAACAGCCACAACAGCAGAGAACTCTTCAGCATCGTCAAAGAGTTCTCCAACCCCAGCGCCAGCGCCAACGCCGTCACGCCCTCACAGGATTTGTGCGAATCCCTCGCCACTTTCTTCCATCGCAAGATCAGCGACCTCCACGACAGCTTCGGACACCAGACCCAACCATACACCACTGAACCCGCTTCCCCGGACATCACCCTCAACAACTGGACCCACATCAACACGGAAGAAACCAAATCCATCATGAACTCTATCCACTCCGGCGCCCCTTCGGACCCCTGCCCGCACTTCATCTTTAACAAAGCCGACGACATCATCGCCCCGCACCTCCAGACCGTCATCAACTCTTCTTTTTCTTCTGCTACCTTCCCCGAATGCTGGAAGCACGCTGAAGTCAACGCCCTACTAAAGAAACCTACGGCTGACCCAAGCGACCTGAAAAACTTCCGCCCCATCTCTCTTCTACCTTTCCCAGCCAAGGTAATAGAAAAGACCGTCAACAAACAGCTGACCACCTTCCTGGAAGACAACAACCTGCTCGACCCTTCACAAACCGGATTCCGAACCAACCACAGCACGGAAACCGCCCTCATCTCAGTCACAGACGACATCAGAACCCTGATGGACAACGGTGAAACAGTCGCCCTCATTCTCCTCGACCTCTCGGCTGCCTTTGACACCGTCTGTCACCGCACCCTAATCACCCGCCTACGCTCCACCGGGATCCAAGGCCAGGCCCTGGACTGGATCGCCTCCTTCCTCGCTAACCGCTCCCAAAGAGTTTACCTCCCTCCGTTTCGCTCAGAACCCACCAAGATCATCTGCGGCGTACCTCAAGGCTCATCGCTCAGCCCGACACTCTTCAATGTCTACATGAGCCCCCTCGCCGACATCGTACGCAAGCACGACATCATCATCACCTCCTACGCCGACGACACCCAACTTGTACTCTCCCTCACCAAGGACCCCGCCAGCGCCAAGACCAACCTACAAGAGGGTATGAAGGACGTCGCAGATTGGATGAGGCTCAGCCGCCTAAAGCTGAACTCTGAAAAAACGGAAGTCCTCATCCTCGGCAACACCCCGTCCGCCTGGGACGACTCCTGGTGGCCCACGGCCCTCGGCACCGCACCGACCCCCGCAGACCACGCCCGCAACCTCGGCTTCATCTTGGACCCTCTTCTCACCATGACCAAGCAAGTCAACGCCGTGTCCTCCGCCTGCTTCCTCACTCTCCGCATGCTCCGCAAGATCTTCCGCTGGATCCCCGCCGACACCAGAAAAACCGTGACCCACGCCCTTGTCACGAGTCGCCTGGACTACGGCAACACCCTCTACGCCGGGACCACCGCCAAACTCCAAAACCGCCTGCAACGCATCCAAAACGCCTCGGCCCGCCTCATCCTCGACGTACCCCGCAACAGCCACATCTCCGCACACCTGAGACACCTGCATTGGCTCCCAGTCAGCAAAAGGATCACCTTCCGTCTTCTCACCCACGCACACAAAGCCCTCCACAACAAGGGACCGGAATACCTCAACAGACGCCTCAGCTTCTACGTCCCCACCCGCCCCCTCCGCTCCGCTGGCCTCGCACTTGCTGCCGTCCCTCGCACCCGCCGCTCCACGGCGGGTGGGAGATCTTTCTCCTTCCTGGCGGCCAAGACCTGGAACTCCCTCCCCACCAGCCTCAGGACCACCCAGGACCACTCCGCTTTCCGGAGACTCCTAAAGACTTGGCTGTTCGAGCAGCGATAACCCCCCCTTTCCCCCCTAGCGCCTTGAGACCCGCACGGGTGAGTAGCGCGCTTTACAAATGCTAATGATTTGATTTGATTTGCTATTAGGCGAATGTGGTTGTGAATCGCCCAATGCCATATTTTCTGTGTTAGGAGGCACAACTGTGTCGAGTGTGTCCCTCCTTGTTTGTTTAGATAATACATTGTTGTCATGTTGTCTGTTTTGACAAGAATGTATTTTTGGGTTATTATGGGTTGAAATGCTTTCAGCGCTAGAAATACTGCTAACATTTCCAAGTGATTTATGTGAAACTGTCTCTGATGTATGTCCCATTGTCCTTGGATGCTGTGTTGATTGAGGTGTGCTCCCCACCCTGTCATGGAAGCATCTGTTGTTATGACGTATTGTGGCACTGGGTCTTGGAAAGGCCGCCCTCGGTTTAAATTTGTACTGTTCCACCATAGAAGCGAGATGTATGTTTGGTGGTCTATCAACACCAGATCTAGAAGTTGACCCTGTGCTTGTGACCATTGTGATGCTAGGCACTGTTGTAAGGGCCGCATGTGCAATCTTGCGTTTGGGACAATGGCTATGCATGAAGACATCATGCCTAGTAGTTTCATTACCATTCTGACTTGTATCTTTTGTGTTGGATACATGGCCTGTATTACTTTGTGAAATGTTTGAACCCGTTGTGGACTTGGAGTGGCAATCCCTTTTGCTGTGTTGATTGTCGCTCCTAAGTATTGCTGCGTTTGACACAGCAAAAGGTGTGACTTCGCGTAGTTGATGGAGAAACCTAGCCTGTGAAGGGTTTGTATGACATATTTTGTGTGCTGTGAACACTGTTTTAGCGTGTTGGTTTTGATTAACCAGTCGTCTAAGTACGGGAACACATGTATTTGCTGCCTTCTGATATGTGCAGCTACTACTGCCAGGCATTTTGTAAAAACTCTTGGCGCAGTTGTTATTCCGAATGGTAACACTTTGAATTGGTAATGTATTCCTTGGAATACGAACCTTAGGTATTTCCTGTGTGAAGGATGTATTGGTATATGGAAATACGCATCTTTTAGATCTAATGTTGTCATGTAGTCTTGCTGTTTGAGCAGTGGGATTACGTCTTGTAACGTGACCATGTGAAAGTGGTCTGATTTTATGTAGGTATTTAGTGTTCTGAGATCTAGTATTGGTCTCAGAGTTTTGTCCTTTTTGGGTATTAGAAAGTACAGTGAGTAAACTCCTGTGTTTTTTTGTTGAATTGGTACTAATTCTATTGCGTCCTTTTGTAGCAATGATTGAACTTCTAGTCCTAGAAGATCTATATGTTGTTTTGACATATTGTGTGTTTTCGGTGGGACGTCTGGAGGGAATTGGCGAAATTCTATGCAATAACCATGCTGGATAATTGCTAAGACCCAAGTGTCTGTTGTTATTTCCTCCCAAAGTTTGTAAAATTGGCTTAGTCTTCCCCCCACAGGTGTTATGTGATGGGGGTGTGTGACTTGTGAGTCACTGCTTATTTTGAGGGGTTTTGGGGCATTGGAACTTTCCTCTATTTTTTGGGAATTGGCCCCCTCTAAATTGCCCCCAAAAACCTCCCCTCTGATATTGACCCTGGTAGGTAGGCCTTGTTTGAGGTTGTGGTTTCTGTGGGTTGATCTCGAAACCCTCCCCTAAAAGGTGTTTTCCGAAATGTGCCTCTACTCTGCGGGGAGTAGAGTGCTCCCATGGCTTTGGCTGTATCGGTGTCCTTTTTGAGTTTTTCGATGGCAGTGTCTACCTCCGGCCCAAACAATTGCTGTTCATTAAACGGCATATTGAGCACAGCCTGCTGGATTTCCGGTTTGAACCCAGAAGTGCGCAGCCATGCGTGCCTTCGTATTGTGACTGCAGTGTTTATTGTCCTTGCAGCTGTATCTGCTGCATCCATGGAAGACCGTATCTGATTATTTGAGATACTTTGTCCCTCTTCCACCACCTGTTGCGCTCTTTTTTGGAACTCCTTGGGTAAGTGTTCGATGAAATGTTGCATTTCATCCCAATGAGCCCTGTCGTATCTTGCCAAAAGTGCTTGTGAATTGGCAATACGCCACTGATTTGCTGCTTGTGCTGCAACCCTTTTTCCCGCAGCATCAAATTTGCGGCTCTCCTTGTCTGGAGGTGGTGCGTCGCCTGAGTTATGAGAGTTGGCTCTCTTACGAGCTGCCCCCACAACTACTGAGTCTGGTGTTAGTTGTGTTGTAATATATATTGGATCTGTGGGCGGTGGCTTATATTTTTTCTCCACCCTTGGAGTTATGGCTCTGCCTTTAACTGGATCCTGAAAAATTAGTTTTGAATGTCTTAGCATTCCTGGGAGCATGGGAAGGCATTGATACTGGCTATGGGTGGAGGATAGGGTGTTAAAGAGAAAATCATCCTCAATTGGTTCCGAATGTAAGGAGACATTGTGAAACTCGGCTGCCCTTGCGACCACCTGTGTATAGGATGTACTGTCCTCAGGTGGTGACGGTTTTGTAGGATAAGAGTCTGGGCTATTGTCAGACACTGGAGCATCGTAGAGGTCCCATGCATCGGGATCATCCTGACTCATTGTGGTATGGGCTGGTGAGTGCATCAGTGGTGGAGTTGTTGCTGGTGATGCATGTATTGATGGTGGTGGAGACGGTGGTGGAGTTGTTTTCCTTGCCACCTTTGCCTGTGGTTGCTTGTCCTTTTGTTGAAAGGCAAGTTTCCTTTTTATTTTGATTGGGGGAAGAGTGGTTATCTTCCCTGTGTCCTCATGAATATGAAGCCTTCTTTGTGTGTAGTCAGGCTCTCCAGCTTGAAGCTCCTCTCCAAATCTATGTAATTGGGAGGTTAATCCTTGTTCCTCTGTATAGGAACTAGTTTTCGGCTCTGAGGCTGGCTGTTTCGGAACCGAAACCTTTTCGGAAGTCTTTTTAGGCTCTGAAGAAACCTTCTTTGTTTTCGGCGTGGTGTCTCGGTGCCGAAATTCTTCGGTGCCGCTGTCTCTGTGCCGAAGTTTCTCGGAGACGCTGTCTCGGCTCCGAGGTTGCTGTGTGGCGGTATCTCGACCGGAGTTGGATGACTTCGACAGCAGCATGCCCTTTTTTGGTGTCTTGGATGGGTCACCTATTTTTCGGGTTAAGCCATGGCCTGTTGGAGGTGGCGTCCCCTGGGCTTTTGTAGACTTCTTGTGAGTCTTGATTTTCGACGTCTTACTCACGGTTTTGGTTGTTTCTTCGGCGTCGAGTTCTTCCGAATCCGACTCGCGGACGGAGAAAGCTTTTTCTTCCTCCTCGAAACGATCTTGACCTGTCGGCGTGGACGCCATTTGTAGTCTCCTGGCTCTTCGGTCTCTCAGCGTCTTCCTCGACCGAAATGCTCGACAGGCTTCACAAGTATCCTCCTTGTGCTCGGGGGACCAGCACAAGTTACAGACCAGATGGTGATCCGTATACGGATACTTGTGATGGCATTTTGGGCAGAAGCGGAATGGGGTCCGTTCCATGAGCCTTGAAGTCGCACGTGGCCGGGCCGACCAGGCCCCGACGGGGGATCGAAAAAACCCCGAAGGGCCACCGGAGCTCTTCAAAATTCGGTGTTGATTTGTTCTAACTAACCCGATACCGAACGCAAACAATACCGATGTTTTTTTCCGAGATTCTAACTAACTTTCCGACCCGAAACACGGAGCGAAAAGGAACACGTCCGAACCCGATGGCGGAAAAAAAACAATCTAAGATGGAGTCGACGCCCATGCGCAATGGAATCGAAGTGGGAGGAGTCCCTCGGTCTCGTGACTCGAAAAGACTTCTTCGAAGAAAAACAACTTGTAACACTCCGAGCCCAACACTTGACGGCGGACTGTGCACAGCATGTGTATCTGCAGCTACACATGCCATCGAACATATATATATATACGATTTTGACACAAGGTCAATGACACGGCACTCACAGGATTCTTGATTTACTTCTTTTAATGTGCAACTTGATAACACCAACACGAACGCGTTTCAACCAACAAGGTCTTGATCACGGTGATTAAGTGATACATTCTTAACTATATATACTCTTTATCCCTGCGTGCCTTTATGTGGCATTATGGGATATGTAGTCCCACCAATTTAACCTTGTGATTTAAAGCAAATACCCAAATCAAAAAGGAGAAACCTAACCCTCAATTGCTTACCTAATATTTACATTTAAAAAAAGGGGGCGGGGGAGGAAATACTTTTGCTTTTCATAGTCATCACATAGACTTATATACTAGTACCTCTGCTGTTCAACACATATATCTACATTCTACAATTACTTCATGAATTACATCATACATCTATTTAATCCACATTGTTCTGATGTTATATTTTATAGTATATTACCATTATGGTCTAGTACCACTTTACAATTCAACAAATCGATTTATCCTGTATTGTCAGCATCATAAACCTATTATAAACTATTGGTGCAATTGATCCTTACCATAAAAATTTACCAGGTCATTGTGCTATTTTTTGTGTACATATTTACAGGTGACAATACAATTCCTCGTCGCCATTTATCCCAAACGGGATCTTTGTTTTCAGTCTAATGATGTACCTCGACTCTAGACGTCTCAACTTCTGAACTCTGTCCCCTCCTCTCTCTTGATTCTTTACTGTTGCGATACCATAATATTTCATATGTAACCAATTCGATTTTTCATGATTTTTCAGATGTTTAGTCATAGCATAATTATTATCATCATTTTGTACCACCCTAATATGCTGAAGAATACGCTTCTTAAGGGGACAAATGGTGCTGCCTACATACCTTAGGCCACATAGACATTCTATGACATATACTACAAATGTAGTTTCACATGTGATCGTATCTTTAATCAGGATTTCTTTTCCTTGAAAATCTACTGCCTCCTTCTTATTACAGCCAGGTTTACATGCTTTGCACTTATTGCAACAATAAAAACCCTTGTTGCCATCTATTAACCAATTGAAAACTGCTGGGATCTCAGAAAGTGACTCTTCATTAACATATCTTTCAATGATGGCACTTTCCTATATGTTACTGATGGACGAGTGCCAATCTGTGATCCAATGTCACCATCTCTTTTAATCACATACCAATGCCTATTTAGAATATTCAATATCTGTTGGTTCTCTTTACTATAATCCAATATGAGTCTTATCTTATCAATTTCTGCCTTCTTCTCACCTTCCTTTCTTTTTACCAGTACCTGCGCTCGTGTTTTATCCCTTCCCCAGATTACTATATTTCCTCCTTTGTCCGCCGGTTTGATTACTATTGATTGGTTTTCCATCAAATCTTTAAGTGCATCTTCGTTGGATTTTAGTCAAATTCTCTTTACTTCTATTTCTATACACCCGTAGTGCATAGCTTGGGGACAGGAAAATGAGAAATACATGGAGAAAATGGTGATGTGGTTACGGTATATAGATGATTTATTTTTTATCTGGAATGGTACTGAAGAATTGTTCAAGGAATTTCTCATTGAATTAAATACAAATAATGTTGGACTTCATTTCACATGCAAAACAAGTAAGACCTCTATAGATTTTTTAGATGTAATTGTCTATATAGAAGACAATGTGCTACAGACAACATTGCATAGAAAACCTTTGGCAATTAACAGTATCTTACATGGATCAAGCTTTCACCCTAAATCACTGGTAAAAAGAAAGGAAGGTGATAAATCTATTTGTGGAATTGTAAAGTGGTACTAGACCGTAATGGTAATATACTATAAAATATAACATCAGAACAATGTGGATTAAATAGATGTATGATGTAATTCATGAAGTAATTATAGAATGTAGATATATGTGTTGATCAGCAGATGTACTAGTATATAAATCGATGTGATGACTAGAAAAAGCAAAAGTATTCCCCCCCCTTTCTTTTAAAGGTAAATATTAGGTATGCAATTGAGGATTAGGTTTCCCCTTTTTGATTTGGGTTTTTGCTTTAAATACCAAGTTTAAATTGGTGAGACTACATATCCCATAATGCCACATAAAGGCAAGCAGGGATAAAGAGTATGAATAGTTAAGAATGTATCACTTAATCACCGTGATCAAGACCTTGTTGGTTGAAACAAGTTGGTGTTGGTGTTATCAAGTTGCACATTAAAAGAAGTAAATCAAGAATCCTGTGAGTGCTGCGTCATTGACCTTGTGTCAGAATCGTGTGGTGATTAATATAGGGAAATGGTCCTTCCCTGGCGTGGGCACCGACGACAAGAGCATGCCTAGAGTGGACTGTTTGTGGAATATATATATATATATATATATATATATATATATATATATATATATATATATATATATATATCTCAAATGAATTGACAGAAATACAGGTGCCCAGCCAATCAGTTATCAGTTTGGGGTCTTTTTCGTGTAAATTACATTACAGTGAACAAAACATACCTGATGGAGTCACAACAAAGGTACTTTGATCTTATTGAGGGGATGAGAGATTATTTTTGAACACCCCCCCCCCACTCCGACCTTTTATTCGCTCCCTAAGGTACATAAGATCATAAAGAACCCCCTGGATGTCCAATTGTTTAGTCCAAGAACAGTCTGTTGGAGACTACCTAAATTTTTGTGAACCATTTTCTTTCCCCCTTTGTTAGGGATTTGAACTTCTTTGTGAAAGACTCTAAATATTTTTTATAGAGAACACAAAATCTCCACTGGGGGTCAGAACACTGGGTGGTCTGGCTGGATGTGGAAAGCATGTATAGTAGCATCAGGCACGGAGAGGGTTTCAGAGCATGTAAACAGTATTTGAGAGCTAGGAGCATTCATTTGTTGAAACATACACACATGATCCTAAAGATGATTGAGGTATGTCTTACTGAGAATGTATTCATATTTGGAAAGGAGTGGTTCAAACAAATACAGAGAACTTCGATAGGCACATACTTCGCCCCGGGTTATGCCAATTTAGCAGTTGGCTGGTAGGAGGAGCAGGTGCTCTCGGGTAGTGACCTGGTGGAATGGACTGACAAAGTCAATATTTGGCTTGAATATATTGATGGGGTTTTCTTTGTATGGCAAGGCAGTTAAACAGATTTGCAAATGTTTCACAGAAAATTGAATGAGAATGATGTTAACTTGAGATTTACGATGCAATACAGTAGAGAGGTCATTGAATTTTTTTACCTGAAGGTGGAGAATGGGGTGCTGAACACAGAGTTATTTTGAGAAAAGACAGCTGGAAATTCCATTTTACAAGCTGCAAATTGTCACCCACCTAGTTTTAGATGGAGCATCCCCTACAGTGAATTTTTATGTGCTAAAAGAAATTGTAGCTCTGAATATATTTATCAAAGGACCAAGAAAAAGATGATGGAGAATCTTCGAGTAAGGGCTTATGCCCAGAAGGCTTTGATGCTTGCAAGTGTCAGGGCAGACTCATTGAACAGGGAGGAAACCCTTTTCAAACCAATGAATTCCGTCAGGGACCAAGGACAAACTAATAAAATAAGATTCATTACGAAATTAAATAGGCAGGCCTTATTAAACAGATTCGGAGGAACCAATTTGGGATTCTGTCTCAGGGCTGAAAGACAAAATAGGTCGTACCCCGAATATCAAATACCAGAGGAATGTTTCTCTAAAGGATATTTTAATACACAGCCATTTTGGGTCATCTGAGTTGACTTGGTTACAACACATGAAGGGTTTTTGAAGATGTGGGCACTGCAAGGCCTTTAAGTTTAGGAGGTCACCTTACAAAGAACACACAAAAATGGAGTATCCCCAGGTTAATACAGTGCAATACTGAATTTGTAGAATATGTTAAAATCTGTCCCTGTGGAAAGTGGTATATCAGTTCCACAACCTTTCCAGTAAAAAAAAATGGATCCTTGAACAAAGGACTATCTCCAATAGTGATCGGATTTATGGTACAGCCAAACATTTCAATGAAGTCAATGGGGCTGACTGGACCTTAGCAAGTTACTTTGGAATTGATTCTGTCCCAAGAAATCCTTGAGGTGGAGATTGGGTTTCTACCTTATGTAGACTTGAATCCCATTTTATATTGCAGGCTGGATTTATAACCTGGTTTGGAATGAACAACAATGAGGAAATGTATACACATTTATAATCTGGAGTCATTGACCCTTTCCCCTTTTGTGGTATTATAACTGTTGCCAGTGGTGAGTTTTCTGTTAATTTATTTTGTGTTTTTTGTTAAATGTAAGGGGGGACGTGGTGCAATAATTGATCGATGAAAAAAATGGGGGAGTATAGCATGGTTTGGTACAATAGAGAAAGAAACTGTACATTAGAAGTGTGTTTAAGATCGGGTCATTGTTAACTGGAGTTGTTTTTATCATTGTTTAGCCTACTATAGGCTATATTTGCATATGGTACCAGTGGTATGTCTTCAAGAGCTCTGACAATTGGGATGGAGACACCTCGATCCCCATAAAACCATGATGAAATTGAAGTGTGCCTGCCTACTACAGGTTAGTAGATTGTAGAATTGTACCATTGACATGCTCTCATGGCATTTCACTTAGATTTATCATTATGATAATGATGCAATAAATGATCTTCAATTCTGGATAAACAAAATTAATTGAGTGTTTGTGTAAAAATGTGGTTTTGATTAATTATAACAGGCAAAGTGAAAATGTGATTATGGGTATTGTACTGAAAAGTACGATTTTCTGTTGTTATTGCATCGTAAAGTCTTTTTTCTGTGTTTAGGATTTATGATGTTGCGAAAAAGATTAAATTACACTAATGAAGGACTGTTATTATGGTGAACAAGACCTGTTTTGGTCGAAACACATTCCTCCTTTTCCTTGCTGTAATAAATTTTGTTTTTTTAAGCACCCAGAACGTAGTGGCTTATGTTTTCACTATATCACGTGGAGACTGTTTGATGATACATCTTTATATCTATATCTTTGCAATTAGAAGATAAGATGTGGGTTAGAATTACATGGATGGTGGGATGGAAGAAAACTGTCTCACCCTTAATGTAACAGGTGTTGCAGAACAGCTCGACCTACTGCTGCATCATTGAGGAGTTGTGCCTCCAAGCAGTAGTGCTGAGTGAAGGTATGAGCCATTTTCCATGTCGCTGCTCTGCTTATGTCTGGTAATGATACTCCAGCAAACAGCGCCTTGGATATGGACACAGCTCTTGTGGAATGAGATCAAACTTTTGTATTCAAAAGTCTACCAGCTTGTTGGTGACAGAATATAATGGCGTTAGAGATTCATCTGGAAATGTTTTGCTTAGTTAGTGGAAAACTCTTTCTAGGTGCACTGTAAGTGATGAAGAGCTGATTGGATTTACGAAAATGTCTTGTTCTGTGTAGATAAGACTTTAAACACCTTTTAATATCTAGAAGATGCAGTGTCCTTTCTGTCAAAGTCTGCGGATTTGGGAAAAAAGACTTTAATACCACAGGTCAATTGAGAGTGAAATCCGACAGGACTTTAGGAAATAATTTAGGGTTAGTGCATAGTATAACCCAACCCTATCGTCCCTGAATTGAAGGAAGGATTCCTGGATGGTAAAAGCCTGGATTTCACTTACTAATCTAGCTGACGTGAAGGAGAGAAGGAGAGCTACCTTCCAGGAAAGATACTTTATATCTGCTTTGTGGATTGGTTCAAAAGGTGGTTTCATTAGCTGTGAAAGAACTGTGTTTGGCTGTCAGCGCGAAGAAGGAGGTCTTACTGACGGGAATGTGTGGAACAATCCTTTAAGGAATTCCTTAATGAGCCTCACCGACCACAGAAATTCAGTTTTCGAGATCTCCTAAAACTAGAGATGGCTGCAAGGTGCACTTTAATAGAAGAATGTGATAAGCCGGACTAAGCAAGTGTAGTAAGTAGGGCAGAATCTGATCTGGTGACAAAGAGATAGCGTGAATAGTTGATGTTTGGCACATGGCCATGCTGGGGCTACTAGTATCATCTTGCAGGGCTAGGCTTTCATCTTCCTGATGAGTTTTAGAAGGAAAGGCGTAGGCAAATATGCTGGATCATGCAATCGAAAATGTATTCCCCCCATGCCGATGCAAAGTACTGACATTTTGCATTGTGAAGGGTTGGAAAGAGATCGAGATTCAGCTTGCCCCATCAATGGAAGATTCAAGTCAGTATGTGCTGGTTTAATTTCCACTCGCTCCCAACTGTCCAAGGAAGCGTCTGTGGTAATCACTAGGGGTTCTGGGGGAGCCAGAAATGGTAGGCCATGTGAGAGATTGACTGGTTGCATCCACTAAGCTAACAAATTGACTATTGTTGGAGTCACCTGGACGATGTCGTCAAAGCTTCCTGTTGCTTGTTCCCATTGAGTGTCCAGTTCTTCCTGAAGTGGACGCATGGGTAGGCAGCAGTGGGGTATTAGATGGATGCAGGAAGACATCATGACCAAAAGAGGTTTGTAATGGCGAACTGAAAGTGACGTTCGTTTTTGTATTTGTTTTTGCCAGCTTGATCAACTTTAGTTGTCTCTCGTCTGTTGGATATGCTTTCTTCACTCACATGTCTAATACTGCTCCAAAGAACCTTATCTTTTGCTATGGATGAAGAGATTATATTGTCAGATTGAGCATGAGACATAACTCATGGAACAAGCATATACAAGCTATGGTGGACCATCCTGCTCAGTGGCTGGAAAGCGCCTTGACAAGCCAGTTGTTGAGATATGGGAATATTTGATGTCATTGTTGTCTGAGGAAGGCCGCTACTGAGGAGAGGCATTTCATAAAGATTTGAGGAGCTGACTCGAGACTGAAGGGTAATACTCAAAACTGACAGTGGCTGCCGGCTACCGTAAACCTCTTGGATGGATGGAGATATGATAATATGCATCCTGAAAGTCTTGCAATGCCATCTAGTGTCTCTTGTTGAGGAGTTGTAGGCTATCTTGCAATGTGGCAATTTTGAAAGACTGCTTCTTCAGGTTTTTGTTGAGAATCCTTAAATCTTAGATTGGTCTCAAATGCTGTGACTTCTTTCGTGTTAAAAAGAAACGAGAGTAGAAACCTTTTCCTCTCTGTATCAAGAACAAGTTACTTACCTTCGGTAACGCTTTTTCTGGTGGATACATTAACTACCTGTGGATTCCTCACCTTATGAATTTGATCCTTGCACCAGCATCCGACGGAAAGTCTTCTTCCTAGCTGTCTACGTCGACGAGGACGTCATAATGGCAAGGCTCCGCGTGACTCCGTCTGACGTCAAAGTGCCAATAAAAGGTCCTCGTCGGCGTACTGACGTCAGTTTCACTTCATTTTTTTCGTGCTTTTAAAGCAAATAGGAGTAAACCGACCATGAAAACTGATAATTAATATAGAAAGATACACGCACACAAAAATCTTGTCCATTTAAATCATCCATTCTTATTGAAAGCTTAAATACATGAATATCCAAAAATAGATAGAGAAATATCACTATATACATATAAAAATATACGCATTTATACACATACAAATATATATTAATATAAGAATAAATATTAAACCAAAGACTGCAAGATAACTGTGTAATCAGACAGGCAACGGGGAGGCGGGAGGGACCGTGAGGAATCCACAGGTAGTTAGTGTATCCACCAGAAAAAGCGTTACCGAAGGTAAGTAACTTGTTATTCTGATGAATACAACTACCTGTGGATTCCTCACCTTATGAATAGAGTCCCAAGCAGTACCGCACTCAGTGGTGGGTGCCCGCCTGATTACACTAAGAAATCCTGCAATACTGAGCGAGCAAAATGACCGTCCCTCCTCATCTCAGAGTCTAAACAGTAATGTTTCACGAAAGTATGGAGGGACGCCCAAGTTGCCGCTTTACATATATCTATCAATGGAACTCCCCTCGCCAGAGCCGAGGATGCAGATTTAGCTCTAGTAGAGTGGGCCCTGATACCTTCAGGAGGGACCTTTTTTGCCAAAGAGTAACAGATCTTGATACACAAGATGACCCACCTGGAGAGAGTCCTTTTCTGTACCACTCTGCCCTTTTGCTGACCAGCATATCCAACAAACAGTTGCTCATCTAAACGAAAGTCCTTAATCCTTTCGAGGTAAAAACTCAGGGCCCTCTTAGGGTCCAACCTATGGAGTCTCTCTTCTTCTTTAGACGGGTGGGGAGGTGGGTAAAACGCAGGAAGAGTGATAGTTTGCCATTTATGAAAAGGGGTGACAACTTTCGGTAGAAAAGCAGCCCTGGTTTTTAGAACCACTTTATCAGGGAAAAACATGGTGAAAGGAGGCTTAACCGAAAGAGCCTGAAGCTGTCCAATCCTCCTGGCAGAAGTAATTGCGATTAAGAAAACAGGCGGCAGTGAAAACGGTTTTCCTTGGGAAAGGTTGCCGTCCTCTGCCCACCAAAGAAGATCCGCTACAGCGTCCCTGGAGATCTTTATTGAATCCCTGAGATCCCCCTTGTGCTGGAACCACTGTCTGCGGAGGCACCACTGAAGAGCCCTCATATGCCAGCGAGCATGAGTGACCAACAGAATGCAAGAAGCAAACAGACCCAGCAGGCGTAAGACCTTGAGGACTGGAACTGCCGCTCCACTTTGAAACAAAGGAATCAGCGCCTGAATGTCCCGTACCGGCTGAGGCGGGGGTAGGCCCTAAACCTTGTCGTGTCCAGTACTGCCCCTATGAACAAGAGGCGTTGAGAGGGCTCCAGGTGAGATTTGGGTACGTTCACCGAAAAGCCCAGATCGAACAACTGCGTTGCCATTCGCAGATGAGACAACACAATCTCTGGAGATTTGGCTTTGATCAACCAATCGTCCAGGTAGGGAAAAACCGCTACCTCCCTCTTTCACTGTGAAGACCCCGGGTGCTGAAGTAAGACCAAACGGAAAGACCGCAAACTGGTAATGTTGCGATCCGACCACAAAACAGAGATACTTCCTGTGCGACTTGATTATGAGAACATGAAAATACGCGTCCTGCAAGTCGACAGACACCATCCAGTCTACTTCGTTCAACGCAAATAGCACCTGAGCTAGGGTCAGCATTTTGAATTTTTTCCTGCTTGAGGAACAAATTCAAAATCCTCAAGTCTAGGATCGGCCGCAACCGACCGACCACCTTGGGAATCAGGAAATATCTTGAATAACACCCCTGACCCCTTTCCTGCAACGGTACCAACTCTATAGCGCCCTTTGCCAACATGGGTACAACCTCCAAAAGGAGGGACGGGGGGGAAGGGAGGAGGAAACTCCTGAAAGGGGAGAGCATAGCCCTTTTCCACAATTCCTAGCACCCACGAGTCTGTTGTAATTGACCTCCATTGCTGTAGAAAAAGACTCAATCTTCCCCCTACAGGAGAAGTATGACTGATAAAGTGGGGAAAACTAGGGCTGCTTCTGCTGTTGTCCACCAGAGGAGGATGAAGAAAAAGAGAGCTGCTGGGCTGGACCTCTAGCCCTACCCCGCCCTCTGAAGGCACGATAGGGCGGGTTGGCAGGTTGCTGGGCATAAGATTGAGACCTACGAAAGGCAGAGCCTCTAGCAAATCCACGAAACCTACGAAAAGGTCTGTACAATATAGCAGAAGGGGCCTGCAAACCCAGGGACTTAGCTGTAGCCCGACAGTCCTTAAACCGTTCAAGGGCAGAGTCTGCCTTGTCCCCAAACAGCTTTTCCCCATCAAACGGAAGGTAAATTAAAGTGGATTGTACATCAGATGAGAAACCCGAAGATCTTAGCCAGGGATGCCTTCTCGTAGCCACCGATGTTCCCATGGCCCTGGCAATAGAATCCGTGGTATCCAAACCAGGTTGTATAATCTGCTGTGCAGCAGCTTGTGCATCCAAGAAAAGGGACCCAAAAGATTTTTGCATTTCCTGTGGCAGATCTTTTGCCATCTCCTTAGCAGAGTCCATTAGGGCATGGATGTATCTACCTAGCACACAGGTGGAATTGGTAGCTTTTAGGGCCATGCTGCAAGAGGAGAAAATTTCTTTGAAGATTGTTCCATGCTCTTGGATTCTCTGTCTGTCGGAACACCAGGGAATGTACCGGGGGCAGACTTTGCAGAACATGATGCCTGAACCACCAAACTCTCCGGAGTCGGGTGACGAGATAGAAAAACTGGATCTCCTGGGGCACTTCTATGCCTTCTCGCCACTGCCCTTTTCACAGCAGGAGAAGTCACCGCCTTTTTCCATAGGTCTATAATAGGCTCCTTCAAAGCCTCATTAAAAGGCAGCAAAGGGTCAGCACTGGAGGAAGATTGATGAAGAACCTCTGTGAGCAGGTTAGTCTTTACTTCTGCCGTGGACAAAGGCAAATCCAGGTAGTCAGCTGCCTTCCTCACCACAGCATGGAAGGAGGCGGCCTCCTCAGTAAACTCCCCCGGAGACGCAATGTCCCAATCCGGGGAAGTATCCAAACCACTTGCAGTGGCAAACCCCTGGAAGTCATCAGAAGGCTCTATCTCACCTTCCTCAAGCCTTCTGTAGTCCTCTTCCGCCAGAAGCCTCAATGCCTTCCTTTGAGATCTAAGATGAGTTTCCAGAGCCGGCGTCGACAAGGACTCCATCGACGCCGACGATCTCAGACCCCGAACCGGTTCAGGAAGGCTCCTAGATTCAACCGGCGTCGGAGCCGGAGCCGGCCCGAAGTCGGCAGATGACCTCCTCGAAGCCGAATGAATGGAAGGAGATGGAGCCGGTCTGGATGAGGCCATCAATGACGCCGGATGGCGCGGAGAAGGAGACGGATGAGAAGCCGACAGATCCACGGTCCCAGGCGAAGGACTCCTGCCAGGGGAAACCCCCGGCGCCGGACCACCAGGCTCTGTAGGGCAGAAGGGCATGACTGGAGCAGCCCTGTACGACGACGACGAGCCCAAATTGAATACCAATGGCCCCGTGGGACCCGCCGGTGCACCAGCAGGGGCCATGGATTGAAAAACAGCATACATCGCATTCAAAAATGCGGCCG
Organism: Pleurodeles waltl; assembly: GCF_031143425.1. Lineage (NCBI taxonomy): Eukaryota > Metazoa > Chordata > Amphibia > Caudata > Salamandridae > Pleurodeles > Pleurodeles waltl. Next base: position 22,195,433 of record NC_090443.1, on the reverse strand, counting down.
GATCCGTCCCTGGAGTCGGGAAAGCCGGGAACTGCTGTGTAGATATCTGGTGAACATCAGGATTCCTCGGCGCCGGTGAAAAGTGAGGACTACCTTGAGTGACCTCATAGACTGAAGGCGCCGGTGACAACCCCGGACTCTCGGGCTGAGGCGTGACAGTAGGACTCATCTCCCACGTCTTCTGGCGCCGTGACGAACGAGACCTCGAATGACTCCTCGATCGGCTCCGCTCCGAACGGCGCCGAGAGTCATGACGGCGCCGAGAGTCATGATGACGCCACTTCTTATGTTTTTTGGGAGAAGCATGGGAGGAAACCGTCTTGTGTTCCTTCTTCTTTGCCTTGGCCAAGAAGAGCTTCACCTCGCGTTCTTTCAGAGCTTTAGGGTTCATGCTCTGGCACGAAGAACAACCTTCCACATCATGTTCAGAACTTAAACACCAAATACAGTCCGAATGGGGGTCGGTCACTGACATCCGACCCCCGCATTCCCTACACGGCTTAAACCCGGACTTCTTCGGAGGCGACATTGTAACTTCGAGAAATCGTTACAGTTACCAACGGGCCAGGAAGAAAAACCGTTGGCGTCGAAGCACGGAAAAAGGAAAAACTGACGTCAGTACGCCGACGAGGACCTCTTATTGGCACGTTGACGTCAGACGGAGTCACGCAGAGCCGTGCCATTATGACGTCCTTGTCGACGTAGACAGCTAGGAAGAAGACTTTCCGTCGGATGCTGGTGCAAGGATCGAATTCATAAGGTGAGGAATCCACAGGTAGTTGTATCCATCAGAAGGTACTTTTTGTATAACTCCATTTGTGATCATATTGTTGACTTTCCCTTTGAGAATACACAAATGTTTTTGGAGAATAGTTTGTGTGGGCATTGGAGGTGGTGCCTGTATAAATTTCAGTGTGTGCCTAAGCCAGACTAGGTCTAGAACCCATTGGTCCATTGTTATCTGTCTCCAATGGTGTTGATGATGGGTTATTCTTCTTGCTATTTTGGTAGGAACGTTGAGGGGAGCAGCAGGCACCTGGAACAGGTCACTGTTGACACGCAGTGTCCTTGCCTTGCCAATCAGATTTTGCTCTGGGTGGAGGTCTGGCATAAGCAGCTGATGGTGGTTGCCTTTGTTAGTATCGGCCCGAAATTGTTGGGCTGAAGAGGAATATACTGGAAAACGATATTGTTGGTATCCCCCTCTGTACGATACCTGTCTTCTTCCTCTGACTCTACAAAAGGGCAGTTTTCTATACTGTAATGTGCCCAGTGTCCTGGCCGTATCTGTCTTACTTTTTGGGAAAGCGTCGTCGATATGCTTTCCAAACAAAGCTTGTCCATTATAGAGCAGATCCAGTAATTTGGCTTGTACTTCGGCCCTGTACTAGGTAGCTTTGAGCCAACTGTGATGGAGTAAAACCGCTGCTCTCGCCACCTGCCTGAACCCAGTAATAGCAATACTGTTGGTTAACTGCCAATGAACCCGGATCTTTGGATCCCAGACCTTTATTCTTGCTCAGATGCCAAGGGAGGCAGCTAGTGTCACCTTGCTGTTCTGTGTCCTGCACCTGTCCCTTTCGCTGCCAGCTTTGTTGCAACCGGTCTGGTCCACAGATCAGCTGCCGGCCGGCACACCCTTCCAACCAAAAGGTGCTTCAGGGCAGTTTTTTCACCAGTGGCTCACACCACAGTCCAGTCCATCCAGCCTCACCCGCACTCTATGCATTAGTGCCTACTGGGCTGAAGGCAGCCGCTCACCTTGACCAGGTGAACAATGCGTAGCAATCCCTGTGGAAATATCTCATTAATAAATGCTTACAAAACAAATATATGTTAATACTTTTGACACTTTGACAGAAATTTTAGTAATTTGTAAGATGGGGCTGTGAGGGACCTTCACCAATGCTGGACATGGGAGTCAGTTCGGCAGAACGGATCAAGCATTTTGCTTCACTATGTAAAAAATCCAGTAATTCTGATTCGACTCTTGAAGTGGTCCCTAAAACATATGACACATATGATCATATGAGTTTGGAGAAGTTTAAGCTTTATTGTTAGAATTCAAGGAGGAGGAGGTAACCAAAGCTGTTAAAAGCCACATACTGCTCAAAGCACCAGGTCCTGAAAGAATCCTCTTGGATGTATTTCGCACAAACTGACTACTTTTGGCTCCAATGTTGAGGACAGTGTTCAGTGCAGTTTAGAAATATGGAGAAGTTAAACCCTCCTGGAGAACTGCAATTATATGCCAGATCTACAAAAAGGTCCTTGTAGAAACTATAGCCCAATTTCCCTGCTGGACGGGGCAGGAAAAATTTAACTGTATTAAGGTCTTGGCTGAAAAAGAAAAAGATTTTGCCCAACTGTCAAGCAGACCACAAAGAAGGAGTGAGGATTGTCGACCAAGCAATAAGGATTTAATTCACAAACATTAAACATGTGAATCCTCAAAAAAATCTACTCTGTATATGGTCTTCAAAGACTTAAAAACAGCTTTTGATTAATTTGACAAAACCGTTCTCTTGTCCTTATCGAGGAAAGGAGGATTTACCACAAAATCTCCTTGCTGCCTTTCATCGGCTCTACTAGAAGGACAAGCCAGGGTTAGGTACAGATCAGGAAGGGAATGCATGCCAGAATTTCTGATTCAAGGTGGAGTGAGACAAGGCCGCACACTTGCACCACTAGTATTCAACCTGTTAATAAATGATGTGGGCAATTTGGCCTGGACTTGGACATATCAGCAATGTGTGGAGACAAAACATCACTATTATTATTTGCAGATGATGGTGTTCTTGCAGAAACTGAGGTGGCAATGCAGGGCCCACTTTGAGGGTTCGCAGCTTACTGCAGTTCCAAAAAACCTAATTATTAACACCAACAAGACAATATCTGAGGTTCTGAAACCAAAAACAAAGTTGAAGTCTACATTTCAAATTAGTGGAGCTGCTCTGGACAGTGTCAACTGCTTTGACCAAAAGTTATATCTAACCCACTACTGGTCAAACAAATGTATTCTTCCTTTCTACAGCTGTTCTCCTGTCTTGAAAAGCAAGAGGTCGATAGTCTTCCAATCCTGAAAATTCATGCTGAATTGATACATTTTCTACAGAATGTTTTTTATAAAGAAACCACTGTGAGACATACTTCAGATGCTATCCGATCCAGGGAATGGTTCAACAATGACTGCGACCGTGCTAGGCTCAATCTTAAATTGGCCCTCCGCAAGCACTCACAGGAGGAGATCAGGGCCGCTAGATTTATCTACACTAAGGCCCTGAATCTAGTGAAGAAAAACTGGGAATTTGAGATCTGGCAGAAGTTGCTGGAGGCAGTTGAAAATCGAGACGAGGGCTCTTTTTGGAGGTTGTTGACTCACAGGCAAAGAGAGGGTAACGCTATTCCTAATTTTCAACTCCAGCCTGAAAGATGGGTGGCTCATTTTTCCGAGATGTATGCTTCATCTGTGCAACAGTATCACGAGGCCTTTACGGGTGGCAAACGAAGACCTCTTATTGAGGGTCCCATGGAGGGCATTGTTTTTACAATTGCTGAAACCACAGCAGCTATTAATTCTTTGAAACCCGCTAAGGCTCCTGGTCCTGATAAGATACCGGGGGACCTGTTTAAGTCTGAACCCGTTATATGGGCGTGGTACATTAATACTTTATCAAATGCCATCGCAGCAGGTACCCCCATTCCGGACTCGTGGCTCGGAGCCGAAATTATCCCTATTTACAAAAAAGGAGATGTGGGACTGCCAGCCAATTACCGCCCAATTAGCCTCATTGATAATCTTCAGAAGATTTTTTCTAAGCAAGTCCTAGACAGGTTAATGGACTGGGTCCAAGCTAATCAGGTTCTATCTCCCCTCCAGGCTGGTTTTCGTGAAAAAATTAGCACTATGGACCAAGTTTTCAGATTTTTTTTGTTACTTTGGAAATACGCTACCTTGGCCAAACAAAATTTGTATGTTGCTTTTGTTGACCTTAAGTCCGCGTTCGATCTTGTTCCAAGGCAGAAATTGTGGGAAGTCCTAAAGAAAATTGGCGTCCCGATGAACTTGGTGCATCTAGTTCAAAGATTGCACAAGAACACCTATGCTCGAGTAAGATGGGGCAGTCAGGGGGAACTTACTGATCGCATTAATATCAGGCGGGGGGTACGCCAGGGCTGCGTCCTGGCACCCACTCTCTTTTCGTTGTTTATCAATGAAGTAATGCAAGTTGCAACTGACTGTCAAAACGATGCCCCTTCTTTGAATAATTCAAAAGTTCCAATTCTCGTATTTGCTTATGACTCCCTCTTGATCTCTAAAACACCTATGGGCCTTCAGGTCCTCCTGGATAGGTTTAGTGTGTTTTGTGCAGCTCATGGATTGGAACTCAACTCTAGTAAAACCAAACTTATGATCTTTGGTCCTGGTAGCTCAAAACGATGTAACATTCTGTATAATGAGGTTCCCTCGAGCAAGGTATGCTCTATTGATTATTTAGGGGTGAGAATCAGCAATGATATGAACTGGCAGGCCCAGGTAGGGAAAAGCTCAGCCCTCCTAGCACATGGGTATGGGGCAATTTTGCGTTTTCAAATGTCTAATATTGAGAAAGTTGTCTCCCCAGCTATCAAAATTTATCTAGCCAAGGCTCAGAGCGCCGCGGTCTATGGTGCTGAGGTCTGGGGTTACTCCAAATCTAGTAAGTTATCTGTGGGGGAAAATAATTTTGCAAGATCACTCCTGGCATGCCCTCGTAGTACGCCCCTGGTTCCAGTGTTTTTAGACCTAGGGTTCCCTCGCATTTCTGATGTAATAGCTTTAAGGCCTTTAACTTTTTGGGTTCGTATCTGGACTATTCCTGAATTAGTCACTTACAAGGAATCTTTGCAAGACTTACTGGAAAGACCAAACGTACTTTCTATCCGTTGGTTCAAGCACATTTCGGAATGGTTCCATACCTTGGGACTCAGTCACTTTTGGAGCCAGCCCAATAATTTAAGGAGGGCTCACAAGGACCACCTGAAATCTGTTTACTGGTCCTATGTTAGGGAAAAATATCTGTTCTGTACTTCACATGGTAGGTTGGTGTCTCTTTTCCTCGATTACAAGTGGTTTCCCCACTTTGAACCCTTCCTGGACTTAATTACCGATCAACTAGGTAATAGTTTGTATGCTCGATTTAGGTATGGATGCCTTCCTCTGAAGTCCTTTTCTAGTTCATGGAGCTCCACCCTGCTATCCGATAAATGCCCTTGCTGTAATGGTTCTGTGGAAACTGTAGTGCATTTTATGTTTATTTGTCCTGCCTATGGCACTGCCCGGCGGAAATGGTTTCGTCCCGCTTGTAGAAATATGGGGTTGAGAACGTGCAGAGATGCCCTCAGGCTGATGGTGAGAGATTGCTCCTCTCTCCTAATTTGTGCGGTCAGCAAGTTCCTTGCGTCCGCTTGGTATATACGTACATACTTCTTAAAAAAGGATTATAGTGATTTGATATTAATTGAACCCTGATTTTATCTTATTCAACCCAATTGTTTTATTCATTGAATTTCTTATAAATTACCGATGAGGAAGTTAAAGGCAGCCAACAAAAAGGAACTTTGACACCTCCCCCTTATTTATAGGGTGGGATACACATATGAAGATTTATATTATTTTTTTCTCTTTGTACACTTGCAGATCCTTCATTTTATAGTATTTTTATCTCATTGTCATTACCTACTTTTTAATCTTGTTATTATATATTTATTATGTATAGATCATGATTTGATTGTTGTAAGTTATTGCTTTGATGGTTATTCAGACCGAATAAAGCTTGTGTGACTGACAAGTGCCTCTACACAAAATTCCGATTTGGAGTGCCACAGGTTTTGGCTTATACAAAAGTGGTCCTGCAGCAAGAACTGCTCATGAGTCTCTAATGCACTTTATACCTGAATGTACTAACGCTCTACTGACAGGGATGAAGTACAGCACAAAATAATGCAGCGAGGCCATGTCCTCATGCAACTGGATGGATTCTGACACTATTTTCCAGTCTGCTGCCTCCTATATGTTCTCAGATTTGAATACATTTAGACCTGCACTTTTCTCTTAAACCAGATTCAACTTGATATTTCTATGAATTAACTGAGTAAATTATTGAATCTTAATGCTTTTAATTGATGCATATCTTTTTTGCTAAACAGGTGAATAAACTTTGTGTAACAAACTGTATTTTAAAGTATTTTACTGTTCATTTTAATGTGCATTAATTTTAGTTTGCAGCAGAACTGGTACATAGCTCGGCGGTGGAAGTGTTTAGTTATGAAAAGTATAATACACCAAACATAAACTATAGATATATATATATATATAGTCATTGTATTTATTTATATAGCGCTTACTACCCCTGATGAGGCATTGAAGGACATTACGTCAAAACGCACGCTACTCCAGAAGACAAGATTAGCAGTTAATCCAGTGGTTATTGCGATTAGCCATCTGCACTCAAGAAAAGATTGCATGCATTTACTCCAGTTACTTTGTGATAGACACGCTACACACACACACAATATATATATATATATATATATATATATATATATATACACACACACACACACACACACACATACAGACACATATACACATGTAAACACAAATGCACCACACTTCTGCCATATCTAAATACTATAAACAACAACTGTTACTATTAACCCCTTCTGTGCCGGGGACGTAACGGTTACGTCCACCGGCACAATGCTCCTGTGTCAGGGACGTAACCATTACGTCCTCGGCATGGAGCTCGGAGGGAGCGCTAGCGCTCCCTCCATTGGCTTTCCTCCCACCCCCCAAGGCAGGGATACCCCCAACCCCTCCCAACCCCCCCAGTGACATCTAATGACATCAGCACGCATTCACGTGCTGACCTCATCAGAGGCCACTTCCCCATCACGCTGAAAGAGAAATGCTTTGCATTTCTCTTCCGATCATGTGATGGGGCCTGATAGGCTTCAAAGGGAAGGAAAGGAATTTCCTTCCCTTTGAAGTCTCTCGGAGCATTTCAGAAGCCAGATCGTGGAGCGATCCGGCTTCTGAAATGCTCACTAGATATCAGGGATTTATTATCAAAGAGAAACTGGCATAAGGAGAGCGACCACTTGGGCAAGTGTCGCTCCAAGGGAGGCAATTTTTTTCAAGGCCTGATCAGCCTATTGTTATTAGGCCGATCTGCCCCCAGGGGGGCAGAAACCACTAGGTGCAGGGATCATTTTTATTTTTTTCAGAGGTGGGGTGCAACCCCTGAGGCAAGGGTCGCTCCCCTAGGGGGGAAATTATATTTAGACCATTTCTGCCCCCATCTGCTGATTTTTATGAGGCCAGTCTGCTCGCAAGGGGGGCAGAAACCACTAGACACCAGGGAGGTTTTTTTTAATCGCAAATTTACGTAAGGGGAGCGACCCCTTAGGCAAGGGTCGCTCCCCGGGTGGGGGGGCAAATTTATTTTAGGCCATTTCTGCTCCACTTGGGGGCACATCGGCGTATTTCTATTAGGCCGATCTGCTCCCTTGGCACCGGGGATTTTTTTTTGTGCCAATTTCACGCAAGGGGAGCGACCCCTGGGGGGGGGGGAGCAAATTTATTTTTGGACAATTCTGTTCCCCTTGAGGGCAGATTGGTGTATTTCTATTAGGCCGATCTGCCCCCGGGGGGCAGAAACCACTTAGGCACCAGGGATTGGTGTGTGTGTATGTGTGTGTTTTCTTTAGGGGGGCAGCCCCTTGGTTAAGGGTTGCTCCCCATGGGGGCACATTACTGTTGGCCATATCTGCCTCCCTTGGGGGTATACTGGCCTTTTTTTGGAAGGCCCATCTGGCAGAAAGCCCAGCAGAGACCAGGGATGTTTTTTTCCCAAAATAAGAGGGTGGGGGTTTTGGCCATACCCCAGTGGACAGATGGGGCAATTACTCCTGATCCACACCCCGGGGGGACAGAAAGTCTACTAGATGCCAGGGAATAAAAAAAAAAATAGTGGGCTGGTGCCTACCAAACAGTATGGGCCTGGTTATGCCCCTACCCCAACTGAAGGGGGTAACAGTCTTTGAGCTCTCCTCCACACACTAAAACATCTTATCCCACAGCAAGCAGGAAGACATTTGATTAGTTTGGGTTTTGGTTATATATTTGGGCCATGAGAGCTTGGATAACTCCCAAAATTGTCCCACTTGGGATGGTGAGGGCTGCACTTTATGGGCTTTGGGACGCTGCCATGAAGAAAAATTCATAAGACCTAGATACATCTGAAAACGAAACATCTGGGTGATTACAGGGTGGTGTGTTTCACATGCACCCGCACAATTTTCTTACCCAGAATGCCCTGCAAACCTCCAACTTTGCTGGAAATCACACATTTTTGTGATGGAACCTTCCGGAATCTACAGGAATCCACAAAATTCCTACCACCTAGCATTGTCTCATCTATACCTATACAAATTCTGCTGCACTTGTCAGCCTAAAAATATTTTTTTTTCAAAACTGTCCTTTTGGACCCTGTCACAAGCACTTGGCCCACCTACGCAAATGAGGTAACATTTTTACCGGGAGACTGAGGGGAATGCTGGGTGGTATGGAATTTGGCCCAGTGCTGTGGTCCCACATTTCTGTGTGTAATTTTTTTAGCTAAATTTGAGGTTTGCTGAGTATTCTGGGTAAGAAAACATTGGTGGATCCACGCAAGTCACACTTCCCTGGACTCCCTCGGGAGTCTAGTTTTCAGAAATGTCTGGGTTTGGTAGGTTTCCCTAGATGGCTGCTGAGCCCGGTGCCCCCCCACCCTCGCAAAAACAGGTAATTTTGTATTTGATCATTTTGATGTGTCCAGATAGTGTTTTGGTGCATTTCCTTTCATGGGCAGCAGGCCTACCCACAAAAGTGACGTACCATTTTTATCGGGAGACTTGGGGAGCGCTGGGTGGGAGGAAACTTGTGGTTCCTCTCAGATTCCAGTACTTTTTGTCACCGAAATGAGAGGAAGAAGTTTTTTTGTGGCCAAATTTTGAGGTTTGGAAAGGATTCTGGGTAACAGAACCTGGTCAGAGCCCAACAAGTCACCCCATCTTGGATTCCTTTAGGTGTCTAGTTTTCAAAACTGCACAGGTTTGCTAGGTTTCCCTAGGTGCCGCTGAGCTAGAGGCCAAAATCCACAGCTAGGCACAGCTCTGTTTTCTTTGTGAAAATGTGATGTGTCCACGTTGTGTTTTGGGGCATTTCCTGTTGCGGGCACTAGGCCTTTCCATGCAAGTGAGGTACCATTTGTATTGGGAGACTTGGGGGATCACAGAATATCAAAACAAGTGTTATTGACCCTTGTCTTTCTCTACATTTTTTCCTTCCAAATGTAAGGCAGTGTGTAAAAAGGACATCTATTTGAGAAATGCCCTGTAATTCACATGCTAGTATGGGCACCCTGGAATTCAGAGATGTTCAAATAACCACTGCTTCTCAACACCTTATCTTGTGGCCCTTTTGGAAATACGAAGGTTTTCTTGATACCTATTTTTCACTTTTTGTATTTCAGCAAATGAATTGAGGTATACCAGGTATAGAATGAAAACCCTTTGCAAGGTGTAGGTCATTTATTGCCTCTGGGTACCTAGGGTTCCTGGTGAACCTACAAGCCCTATATATCCCCGCAACCAGAAGAGTCCAGCTGGCGTAACAGTATATTGATTTAAAAAATCTGACATCACAGGAAAAAGTTACAGAGTAAAACGTGGAGAAAAATGGCTGTTTTTTTCACCTCAATTTCAATATTCTTTTATTTCAGCTGTTATTTTCTGTAGGAAACACTTGTAGGATCTACACAAATGACCCCTTGCTGAATTCAGAATTTTGTTTACTTTTCAGAACTGTTTAGCTCTCTGGGATTCAGCATTGGTTTCTCACCCATTTCTGTCACTAACTGGAAGAAGGCTGAAAGCACAAAAAATAGTAAAAATGGGGTATGTCCCGGTAAAATGTAAAAATTGTGTTGAAAAATGGGTTTTTCTAAATTAAGTCTGCCTGTTCCCGAAAGCTGGGAAGATGGTGATTTTACCACCGCAAACCCTTTGTTGATGCCATTTTTGGGGAAAAAACTACAAGCCTTCTTCTGCAGCCCTTTCTCCCATTTTTTGAAAAAAATGAAATTTTCGCTGTATTTTGGCTAATTACTTGGTCTCCTTCAGGGGAACCCACAAAGTCTGGGTACCTCTAGAATCTCTAGGATGTTGGAAAAAAAGGACGCAAATTTGGCATGGGTAGCTTATGTGGAGAAAAAGTTATGACGGGCCAGGCGCGAACTGCCCCAAATAGCCAAAAAAAGGCTCGCCACAGGAGGGGATAACGCCTGGTAGTGAAGGGGTTAACAAATGTATGGCACTCTATTTAGCACTGCACAAATTAACATTTTTTAATTATAACCTTTATATGACTTTAGGATTGAAGGAAGAGGCAGATGAAGCAATTTGCTCAGAATCATATGCTATTTCATTCAAATACGGAAGCTGAGATTAGAAAAACATGCTCTAAGGTCAGCATAGAATCCACCCGAATCCAGCTGTAAAATTAAAGCACTTCTGTCCAGCATAGGAAATCTACTGTCCTATATTAATGATCACACAAATAGAAGCTAGGTGTACAATAAATAAAGTGCTTACCCGTAACGTTCCTTTCAGCATGAGGTCTACCATGTGTTCTGCATGCGCCTGCCATCTAGTGGTTAGATAGGGAATGTCTTTAAAACATCAAACAAGAACCATGGAGGTCAAGAGTCAGTGTCTGTATTGTATTGGTATTTATCCAGCGCTTTCCCTGTGACGTCCAAAGCACTTTTTGGATTGCTAAGTAAACTACTCTGAAAGGATCTTTTATCTTACACTTCATACCCCTCATGAGATCACAAAGTGCTCCAATTTGCAATAGGTATGGTTCATGGGTGCTCATTGGGTGCGTAGTTGGTGTATTGTAGCAGGGGTGCAACTTGACACACTAGGAGGGGCATTAATGACTGAAGGTACAGTTAAGTTTATCCTATTGAATGTTACAAAATAGTAATGGATTAGGTTGCCCTTATCTGCGGTTGTCAAAATATTAGGCTTAGTAGTATTGCCTAACTTGAGCCGGTGGTTGCAGGTGGAACCCACTTGCACACATTTTTGGGTTTCCTCATTAGATTTTGTTCCAGAGCAAGAGAGAGAAAAACACAAAGGAGGGAAGGAGGAAGAAAAGGATGGAAAAACTGTAACAAAGGGAGAAAGCAAAGATGAGAAAGAACCTGCATGAGTGAGATAAAAGGGCAGTGAGTGCCTGCTGGTGGATGAAAGTGGCACACAGTAGAATCACATCTAGGCAGTCTTGGAATTTATCTCCTGACACTCGAAATTGCTGGGCTTGGGCTTCTGAGCAAAACTTCTGGCATTTATTATTTTACAAATTAAGGACTGCTTAGTGTGTTATCACACATTTAGTTAGAGTATGTGACTGGTAAGTCACAGGTTTAATAAAAAACAATACCATTCCTTCTTCCCAAGTTAATTGTGTGCCAATGAGTTGGTTATATTGTTGCCTGTAAATGCATTGCCACACACCTGTGCTATACTAATAAAAATCAAATAGTTATTGTTAGCACGCCACATTGAGCAGGGCTCATATACGTAGCATACTGTGCCAAATCTATGCAGGAAAGCACCAGGCTGGCAATGATGAGCTGGCAAAAAAGTTGCCTTATAGGGAGTATTAGAGGCAGAGGTGTCAGTCTCATTGTTAGAGGTCTAGCTAACTACAGATACAAAGTTATTTTTTAAGAAGATTTGCCCAATTCCAAAACCTTGTAGACGTGAACAGAATCAAACGCAAGGCAGCGGTCAAGTAAAAGGCATGTCAGTACTCCATTTTAATCCATTGTAATGTTTCAATCACCCCTTGTGAAAGTCAATGTTGCTTTTGTGCCACAGAGATACTAGATCTGTTTTGGTGATCAATGAGAAGTTTACTTTCTTCGATAAATGTAACTATTTATCTTGACGCTGATCTTTGAGTCTTTCTGCCTAAAAACAGTTGGTTATTGGTATTAGAAGGAGCCCTTGTTTAAATAACTTTTTGTTTTAGGGAGTTATTTTGAGAAGAGACCTTTATCCAAGGAGTTGTTGCTACCTCTTACTTTACTAGCTTCTGAGCTATTAATGAGTATATTCTTGCATATATGAGTATGACATGGGTCTGCCACTGATAATGCTGGTCTACAAGCTTATGCAGCCTTGATAAGACCCAATGTGGTCAGGAGGTTAAAGGTGAGTGGTTGTTTTCATGATTTGTTTTTTAGTGAACTGAGCAGCACTGCTCAAATTGTACCTGAGCAATGGAGAGGGAAGTGGGGGGCTAAAATAATTTGGAGCATTGGAAGTAATTCAGTTGTGCCAGGCACAAAGCACATGCATTTGAGGCCTTTGACAGTGCTCTCAAGGCATCTGAATGTCCTAAGGTACTTCCATTTCAGGTACTGTGGTTAGAGGGCCCTTTTTCATGTGAACTCTTCTAGGCTTTCTGTTCTTGTGCTCTTGAGGCCCATTGTCAACTCCTCCTGTTTAGATCTCATATTCAAGTCTCTTGTGTACGGTCTGCTCTTCAGCCACAAGTGATCTCTTCAAGAGATAAGGCAGGTTCCTCTAAAGTGAGGCAGGCATCAGGAATCTTGGCTCCAGTCAGCTTTCCCTGTTGCCTACTCCTGTGTTGTTCTTCAGAAGAAAAGAAAATGAAAAATCCATGCTGCTCACCATATAAAGGTTGAGCAGTGGCTATTTATGTAGGTGTACACTATAAAATATTGGCAAATATTGGAAAGAATATATATTGAGTGTGATGATTATACATTAATGATTATACATTGAGACACAAATGGACATCAGTTTAGTATCCATGCAATGATGCATCTAGCACAGTCCACTAAACATGTACTGAGTGAACAAACCATAAGAGAGCCTATACTGATTTCAGAAAAACATAATTTTGAATAAATTGTGCTCCACTAGAAGGGATACGTATTTTGACAGGACAACGGTGCACTACCTAGTTTCATGTATTCACTGTCATTCACTTACTAAGATTTCAAAGGGAGTCAAAGGCACAATGGTTGTAGATAGGAACTGTGCAAGACTATTGGCAATAAATGCATGAAAGGAAAAAATGTAAACAGTGTGATTTTGAATAAAACTGAGAGTGTTATAAAACCACTGCTTATGGATAATAAGTTAGTCATGGCAACCTATGATGTAAATCCATGTGGTAGTCTGGAAAAGTTAAGATATTTGTATAGTGCTGTGATGCATTTTATTTAACGCACCATAGTTAATGAATGTATTTCTGAATTTCTGAGATTCAGAAATGTACTTTTTGAGTCTGGCTTCACATTGCAGCAATCACCTGGCATTATGTTATCAAATGAAAAAGAGCTTTAAGAAGCACACCAGGTTACCATGAGTACACTATTTGGTTGGGCAGATGGTGTGTGCTGCCATCAAGAAACATTGCTTGTCGTACTCCAGTTGGCTCCTAATGCGAGTTTGGTCAGCTAAAAAAAACATAATGATGTTGCAGTTTGGGATGAGAAGTCATCTACCATGCTATAGTATTGGCCAATAATATTGCTAAAGCGCCAGGACATGCTCACTGTGTGCATTGACTACAGAGTGGACCACGCTTTTATTGATAGGCCTGTTGGCGAATAGAGCTTCTTAAAAAGGATGTTCCCTCTTTCAAAATGGCAGTGGCAACTACAATAATACTGCAAAGGCATCTGCACATGTTTTTTTCTATCACGTTTATGTGTGTGCTGTGTAGAATAAGCAGTTTGTTCTGCCCTCCCTTTCCAGCACTCTGACGGACATGCGAGTTGCTGTAGCCTCAACAGTCTCATGATGATCCTTTATCCCACACCAACACAGTCTCAGTTTGCTCCTCCAACTGCAGCAGCCTGCACATCGCCAGCTCCCCTCAGCCATGCAAGCCAGATTCCCAGAGTTCTTGGTACAGCCTGGATCACGTGTCCCAAGTTTGACTATAAAATGGGAAGGCAACAAGCCTAGCCACTCTTGAAATGTATGTGATTATATCTATTTTACGATTAGACAATGCTGTTACTTCCTTGCCAAATCTCTGCTCCTGTTCTTTCTGCAGACATGGCACACTCTACTCTTTAACTGCCTCATCTGCACCCTGCCAATTCTGCTCACTGGTGCTGGCTAAAGAGCGTTGGTGGTGTGATACTTTCCCTGAATTCCAGCAAGCAAAACTAGTAAACAGTCTTCTTGTCTGTGATTTTGGGTAGAGGGGGCTCCTACCTCAAGGTTTAAAAAAAATATTTTGGGTCAAATTTGCTAAAACACCATAGACCCTGAAATGGCATTCATGAAACATTCCATTATGTTCATGGTATGTGAGTGAAGCCTGGCCTTTCCTGTGAGTGAATCCCATTTTTAGGTCGCAGCCTACCAGATAGCTGAGCTGTTTGGTTTACTAAAGAAATCTTGAGGACATTCAGAAAGTTGACCTAGGAATGACTTCTGCCCGTTGCTTGCCATAGTGGTTTGTAACATGTGCTCTTCCCTTCCATTTGCTGGCTTTGTTTTAGTCTGTCAAGCTTGAGTTTGTACCTTTCCTTGCCCACATCTTATTTACAGTATCCTTTCAAGTGCTCCCTTTCCATTACCAGGCCTGTAAATATTGTTCTTATCTCATCACATTTGGTGTGCATTCAAAGATGGGGTCAAATGTCAGGTGCTGTCTTCCAAGGGCGCTTGTTTACTTTATGCTGGTGTACAACATGGCTTAAAGCACATTGGCAAACCCAATAGCTCTTGCATTGGTGAGACCTATTGGATTTGCCAATGCTTGTTTCAAATGTCATAAGTCAGAAATTACTTCCACTATGCCGAGGTCAGCATTTTTCATAAATGAGCCTCTTATTCCAAGGATTAGGTACAATCTGCCAGTGTCAGAATTTTGCAATGGATTCCATGGATACTCCACCCAATAGTCATCGGTACCTTCAAAAATACAAGTGTCAGAAGTTTGCCATCAGCACACCCTATAAAATGAGTACAAGGTTTCTTATGGCAAGTATGATGTGAATGAAAAAGTGCATTTCCTTAAAATAGCTGTACTGGGCTTATATTTAGTTTCACATGTGAATCAAGCAGCAACACTATTCAAAATTAACGCATCAGCTTTTTAAAAATGATTATCACAGCATCTTATGAAATGCTTGACTCCTTTGGCAAACACATTTTTTTATCCAGTAGTACTTTACATGTTGAGATTTTCAGACCTAAATTACAATGTTAATAAATAAATAAATATTCCAGAATGAAGCTTTGTGGTGAATGAAAAGCCAGAACCGGCTGACGGTGTCACACAATACAGTGGCCAACTATGTAAAAAGTTTAAAAAGTCTCACTTTGTGATTTTCACCCTATATTTTTGGAAACAATCAAAGATTAATCAGTGAAGAGTTGAAAGGACGAACATTGCATTTCATGTGCAGATGTTAGAATTCAAGCGGTAACTGTCACACATTCAAACTTCCCTAAAACATTGGATCCTGGTAAAAACATGACTGCTACCACAGTGACAGCCCAAGGGACTGTAGGGCCAATGTTACAGCATCACCTGCAGTCCCCATTCTGAGCACCAGAAGCAAATGAACTAAACCTCAATGCTGGTGCCTGTGTTCCCATGCAGAGCCCATACTTTGGTGTGCTTTCATGAGTCCCAGACTCTCAGCCAAAATATTGTTGGGGCTTGAGCCCCAGTGTAATAAAGAAGCTGGTGTCGCTGGTCGGTGACGGAACCGACCATCCGACACCTTTTTGGCAATGGGGGAGTATCCAGGCGTATCCAGCCTGGATAACTCCCGGATGTAAACAATAAAAGTTACCTCTGTTTCTGATCCTCATGGTTTCCCCTGAGGCCTCCGGCCCGGGGGTATGAAATAAACAGGGGCATGGTCGGAGAGGCAGAGGCCGCGGCACAGCGGTACTGAAGCAGCCCGCTGAAACGCTGAAGCGTGTTCTGAGGCCCGACCTATCACGTAGCCTAATTCGGAGAACAAACTCATGTCGGCCTAATCATTTATTCAAGCGCCGTTGCGCCGCATTGTCGGTTCGGTCCCTGACCGGCCGACATTACATCGGCGACGAGCGGGTCGGCTCCACGCCACGAGGATTGCCCCGCAGCGGCCGCAAATTACGCGGTGCTCGTGCGGCGGAAACAATCACTCTCCCATTAAAAAAAATAATAAATAATAAAAATTCAATGCTGCGGCCGCCTATCACGCGGTGCTCGTGCCGCTCTGCATGAAAAGGCCTGATCCAGCCTGAGTGTCCACCGTCAAAGGCATCTCAACGCTGGTGAAAGATCCTGAACTTCTGAAACCACAGGATCCCAGCTACATGACCAGCCCTCTCACAGCCGACGCCCACCCCTCACAGATTGGTAATCCTACAACAATAGTGAACAGTGAGTACGTTGATGACCCTGCACCCGTACCCGTGGTATAAGACCCGTCAGCACCACCTCACAGCACGGCCAACACCTCTGAAACACACCAGTCTGACGCCGTATTAATACCCCAGTATAACCAGCCACTATGTCTGCCATACCTCCGGCTGAGCCATTCATTGTTGAAGAAGCCCCTTCTGCTCAAGCCCCTAAATGGAAGGAATGGGTGGAAAGAGTACTCCTCTTCTTTGAAGCCACCAAGGTAGCGAATGACCAGAAGCGAGCCATGCTCATCCACATAGGAGGGAGAGACATATATAAAATATCCAAAAACCTGGTGGAAGATGCGCCAAAAACATACACAACGCTCATAGCTGCATTGAACAGGCACTTCGAGCCCAGCGTAAACATCGACTACGAGAGATTCATATTCAGGCAGGCCAGACAACATGTAGAGGAATCACTGGGCGCATTTCACATGAGGCTGAGAGAGTTAGCCAGCACCTGCCGGTTCAATGATGAAACAGAAGAGGTGAGAGGACAACTCATCCAGGGGTGTGCCTCCTTAAAACTCAGAGAGCGCATATTAGAAGAATCCGGAAAGCCTCTACCGGATGTCCTGCAAATGGGGCGCACGAAAGAGCTATCACAGGCCCGTGCATCTCACAGTGACCCATAAAAGAAGAGACGGCCAACACGGTCATGACACCTACGAGCAAATCCAGAAAACGAACAAATAGGACTCAAGCTAGGCAATGCAGGTATTGTGGTGGAGTCCCACAAAAACCATTGGAGTGCCCAGCGAGAGGCAGAATATGCTCCAACTGTGGGAAAATAAACCACTTCGCAAAAATCTGCAGATCCAAAAGAACCAAAACTAGAAATGCGTCAGTCAACACCGCTGCAGGAAGTACCGCCTCCAGCAAGTCAGAGCCCGGGAGTGACATGGACGGTGACGAGGCCATGGTACACATAGTCCACTCCCTTTTCACGGTCAAAAACGGGCTCTCTCGTCAAGCAACGCTACCAAGGTGTCAGATCCAAATGGGTACACACAAGACTGCAGTAGTAGACACAGGAGCGTCCATCAACCTCCTAGCAGCAGAGGAACACTGCAGGATGATACCAGTCCCAACGCTAACCAAGGCAAATGTGAAGGTCTACACGTATGAGCAGAACACTCCGCTAGCCCTGAAGGGCATGTTCCGAACCACCCTAACACATGGATCGCGATCCACCCCTGCGAAGGTATACGTGACCGAAGAAGGACAAGGGATGCTGCTGGGCTGCAAAGCAGCTGAAGAACTAGCAATAGTCACTTTTGCATTCAGCATCCACCAAGAGTCCGTAACGGACCTGTTAACAAAGTATGATGGAATATTCGAAGGGATCGGCTGCCTCCGAGACCGTGAGATCAAAACTTCATATTGACAAGACGGTACAACCAGTAGTCCTCCGGCACCGGAGAGTTGCATTCCACCTCATGCTCATCCACATAGGAGGGAGAGACATATATAAAATATCCAAAAACCTGGTGGAAGATGCCCCAAAAACACACACGACGCTCATAGCTCCATTGAACAGGCACTTCGAGCCCAGCGTAAACATCGACTACGAGAGATTCATATTCAGGCAGGCCAGACAACATGTAGAGGAATCACTGGGCGCATTTCACATGAGGCTGAGAGAGTTAGCCAGCACCTGCCGGTTCAATGATGAAACAGAAGAGGTGAGAGGACAACTCATCCAGGGGTGTGCCTCCTTAAAACTCAGAGAGCGCATCTTAGAAGAGTCCGGAAACCCTCTACCGGATGTCCTGCAAATGGGGCGCACGAAAGAGCTATCACAGGCCCGCGCATCTCACAGGGAGGCGGCCCTGCAGTGACCCATAAAAGAAGAGACGGCCAACACGGTCATGACACCTACGAGCAAATCCAGACAACGAACAAATAGGACTCAAGCTACGCAATGCAGGTATTGTGGTGGAGTCCCACACAAACCATTGGAGTGCCCAGCAAGAAGCAGAATATGCTCCAACTGTGGGAAGATAAACCACTTCGCAAAAATCTGCAGATCCAAAAAAAACAAAACTGGAAATGCGACAGTCAACACCGCTGCAGGAAGTACCACCTCCAGCAAGTCAGAGCCCGGGAGTGACATGGACGGTGACGAGGCCATGGTACACGTAGTCCACTCCCTTTTCACGGTCAAAAACGGGCTCTCTTGTCAAGCAACGCTACCAAGGTGTCAGATCCAAATGGGTACACACAAGACGGCAGTAGTAGACACAGGAGCGTCCATCAACCTCCTAGCAGCTGAGGAACACTGCAGGATGATACCAGTCCCAACGCTAACCAAGGCAAATGTGAAGGTCTATGCGTATGGGCAGAACACTCCGCTAGCCCTGAAGGGCATGTTCCAAACCACCCTAACACATGGATCGTGATCCACCCCAGTGAAGGTATAAG
This sequence comes from Pleurodeles waltl, assembly GCF_031143425.1. NCBI lineage: Eukaryota > Metazoa > Chordata > Amphibia > Caudata > Salamandridae > Pleurodeles > Pleurodeles waltl. Next base: position 22,176,449 of record NC_090443.1, on the reverse strand, counting down.
TGACCGAAGAAGGACAAGGGATGCTGCTGGGCTGCAAAGCAGCTGAAGAACTAGCAATAGTCACTTTTGCATTCAGCATTCCACCAAGAGTCCGTAACGGACCTGTTAACAAAGTATGATGGAATATTCGAAGGGATCGGCTGCCTCCGAGACCGTGAGATCAAAACTTCATATTGACAAGACGGTACAACCAGTAGTACTCCGGCACCGGAGAGTCGCATTCCACCTCCGGCCCCAAGTGGAAAGAGAATTAGACCACTTCGAAAAGACAGGTATTATTGAAAGGGTCTCCAGACCCACACCGTGGGTCTCACCCATAATGGTAGCACTCAAACAGAAACAACCAGGAGAGGTCCGCATATGTGTGGACATGCGCCTCCCCAATGCAGCCATCAAACGAGAGAGACATCTGACTCCCACAATTGACGACATCTTGGGAGAGCTCAGTGAATCTCGATGGTTTTCAAAACTAGACCTCCGATCCAGGTACCACCAGTTGGTGTTAGCGAAAGACTCACGCTACATCACAACTTTCTCCACACACGTTGGACTAAGGAGGTACAAGCGGTTAAACTTCGGGATATCAAGTGCCGCAGAGGTGTTCCAAAACATCATCCAAGAACTGTTAGCTGACCTGCCCGGAACCATCAACGTCAGCGATGATATCCTCGTCCACGTGCCCACTATTGCGGAACACCACTCTCGCCTCCAGAGTGTCCTACAGCGCATCCAGGATTCTGGGCTCACCCTACACCGGCGGAAGTGCAAATTCCTCAAGGACAGGATACAATTCTTCGGCTACACATTTTCAGCAAGTGGCGTTGCCCCAGATCCGGCCAAGGTGAACGATATCAAAAGTGCACATCGCCGACTAGCACCACGGAGGTACGGAGCTTCCTCGGAATGGTCAATTACTGCGGCCGTTTCATCAAAGACCTGTCCAACCTCACCCAACCGCTCCGGAGGTTAACAAAAGCCACCGAACCATGGAAGTGGGAATCTGAGGAACAAGCGGCCTTTGAAGCCATAAAGGAGGCTCTGTCAAGCAAGACCACTTTGAAATACTTTGACCGAAGGAAGAGCACAAAGATCGCCGTCGATGCCGGACCAAAGGGGTTAGGTGCTGTGTTACTACAGGAACAAGCAGAAGGGATGTGGTCCCCAGTTGCCTACGCAAGCAGGTCACTCACGGAAACTGAGCAGAGATACTCTCAGATAGAGAAGGAGGCTATTGCAGTACACTGGGGCTGCAAGCACTATTATATCTACGTCTATGGACGCCCATTCATTGTGACCACCAACCACAAGCATTTACTCCCTCTTTTCAACGGCACCCCCTCAAAACCTCAGCCGAGAATCGAAAAGTGGATGTTGCAACTGCAGGACTATCGCTGCCAACTAGAGTACCATCCAGGGTCTGAGAACCCTGCAGATTACCTGTCAAGACATCCACGAGTGGCTTCGGACACAGAGGTTGATGAGGCTCGAGAGACTGAAGAGTATGTCCGATACGTCACAGATCAGTCCAGACCGATGCCCATGTCAATGGACGAAATCGTGCAAGCTACCCGAGATGATGAGTGTTTACAAAAGGTCCTGGAGGCATTGAGGAACAACCACTGGTATATCTTAAAAAAACAACTGCCGTTATTGACCTCACAGTCTCAACGCATCATAGGCAGTCTGTACCATGTCAGAGATGAGCTCACAACGGATGCGGAAGGGTGTCTCCTGAGAGGGAACCGGCTGGTTCTCCCGTCCTCCCTTACCACCCAAGCCGTTGAGCTAGGGCACAATGGTCACCAAGGCATGGTCAAGACAAAGGGGCACCTGCGATCGAAGGTATGGTTTCCCCTTATGGACGAGCAAGTCGAGGACCTGGTGAGGTCGTGCGTGTGGTGTCAGGTCACTGGAGAGCCCAGCAAGCCGGCTCCAGTCGAGACTGAGCCCTCCCCAGAAGGGCCATGGATGTCTGCTAGCCTTGATTTCGGGAGTCTACCGGATGGCCGCCACACCATGGTTCTCATCTATGATTTCTCCAAGTACCCCGAGGTGGAAATCATCCCGGCCCTCACGGCGGACGTGGTAATATCAGGTCTGGAAAAGGCCATAGCCACTCATGGTTTGATATCCGAAATAAAGACTGACAATGGGCCACCCTTCCAAAGCCGAGAACTAGCGGAATACCTGAGAGTCACTGGCACTCTTCATCGACGGATCACGCCCTGGTGGCCTCAGGCCAACAGTGAGGTCGAGAGGTTCATGCGTACGCTGAACAAAGTAATTCGCATTGCCGTTGCGGAGATCAGGCGGTTGACTGTGCTATCTTCTCATTTACGCAATTATCGCCAGACGCCCCACACCACTACGAACAGGGCACCTAGTCACACTGCATTTGGGAGAGCATCCATGGACACCATTCCCCATCACTCCTCGTGGACCCCTCCGGCCTTGGGTCAAGACCAAGCTCAAGAGAAGCGGCGTGCAACCAACCAACGGGCCAGCCAGAGCAGGCATGCCACTCCGTCTGACCTCACCATCGGAGATCAGGTGCTGCTGAAGCATGCCCTGCCCGGGAGTAAATTCCGCACACTTTTCGACACTGCCCCTTGGACGATCGTTTGCCGAAAGGGGTCTGCTGTTGTCGCTCAGCGTGGGAGCGAGACTGTTACCCGAAACATATAGTTTTTCAAGAGGTTCTACCAGCCAGACGAGAGTCGTACCGGGGAACTTTGAAGCAATGAAGATGACGACTCCCTATCCTCACCGGTCAAGGGTAATGACCCTGACTCGTCACCCGTGAGCCGACAAGAAGAGACGCCAGCCCAAGTGCCAGCTGAAGTGGCGAGCGCATCACCAAACCTGGGCTCCACTGTGAGCCAATCCGGGGTCACCAAATACAATCTACGTGACAACCCTTGCCCTTCCACACGTCTGCGTGATCACCTTTGTGAAGGATGACGTTTTACTATTCCACTGTGTATTTGTTTTGTTGTTTATAAATTTTTGGAGGAATGTGGTGTCGCTGGTCGGTGACGCAACCGACCATCCAACACCTTTTTGGCAATGGGGGAGTATCCAGGCGTATCCAGCCCGGATAACTCCCGGATGTAAACAATAAAAGTTACCTCTGTTTCTGATCCTCATGGTTTCCCCCGAGGCCTCCGGCCCGGGGGTATAAAATAAACAGGGGCGTGGTCGGAGAGGCAGAGGCCACGGCACAGCGGTACTGAAGCAGCCTGCTGAAACGCTGAAGAGTGTTCCGAGGCCTGACCGATCGCGTAGCCTCATTCGGAGCACAAACTTGTGTCGGCCTAATCATTTATTCAAGCGACATTGCGCCGCATTGTCAGTTCGGTCCCTGACCGCCCGACATTACAGTGTCCACAGCCTCAGACAGCTCTCCACTGTGGTCCCTGCTTCCACAGAACACTGCCATCATGCAGGCAAACAGGGCCCAAACACTGATCTATGTTGTGGCTTCAGCAGCAACGAAAACACAAGGCCCCTATACAGGTCAGGGGGGCACACATGAAGGATTGAAAAGTACCTCTTGAGCCATTGCTGCTTCCCCCACCCACAACGCACCATGTGCCTGAAGTCCCCATTCGATTCCCTCACCAGCTCACCTCTGTCAAATTGCTTCATTCTTAGTCTGTTGAGCCTGCTTCCCCGGTCTGCAGTTTTTGGCTGCCTTCATTTCTTGTTGCACACAATCACTCACTTCCAGCTCATCCCCACAGTCTTAGACCAATCCTCAATCCTGCACCATCCTCCAAAGGCTCAGCCCCAATCTCCCTCTTCTGGCCATCCCACATCCTTATTCCACTCTTCCCTCTTGCACCGGCCACATAGTTGCAGATGGAACTGACTAGGTATCTAGTGCTAAGGAAAGAGCTGGTACGCTGTAGGTGCCTTTTTAGAAATGTGTATAATCATGAGAGTTCGGTAATTTTTAGGTCTTGCCTGCGACAACACATGCGATGCCTGCAAATTCACTCTTGCTTGCAAGACGTGTTGTATACAAGATGGTGCATTGCTAATGCTTGATATGTATGCAGGATAAGAGGTGTGCTTAGTGATGGTGAATATTGTGAGTGAATGCAGTTTGAGTATTACAAGTGTAGGTTGAATGGTGTGCCGATGTGAGTGCAGGGTGAGCTGCATTAGTCCGTACAGAGGGAGAGGAATGAATGCACGGTGAGTGGCGTGAACAGTGTAATTGCAGGGTGATTGGTATGCCTTTATGAGTGCGGAGTGACCAGTGTCCCTGCATGAGTGCAGGTTGAGCTACGGGAATGACTGGTGAACCATGATGAGAGAAATTAGTGTACAGTGAGTGTTGTGTCCCAGTGAGTTCCCGCAGAATACTGAGCCTGTGCAAGCAGGGTGAGCTGTGTGAATGATGGGTGAACAGAGTGCCTCTGTGAGTGTAAGGTGAGAGGAGGAAGTGCCGAGTGAGAGGTGTGCTCATGTGAGTGAAGGGTGAATTGTGTGAGGGACCGGAGTGCCTTACCGATGTGCCTGTGTGAAATAGGGTGAGAGGACTGAGTGCAGGGTGAGTGATGTGAGTGCAGGGTGAGTGATCTGCCCATTCGAGTTTGGGTGCAGGTGAAAGTGCAGAGTGGGAAGATTGAATGAATGGTGAGTAATGTGCTTGTTTGAGATTGAGTGCAGGGTGATTGGTGAGGCTGCATGGTGAGCAATGAGAGTGGCAGTGAGTGGTGTGTCAAGTGGATACAGTATAAATGGTGTGTTTGTGTGACTGCAGAGTAAGAGAAGGGTGAAAGACATGAGTGCATGGTAAGCTGTGTAAGTACAGTGTGATCGCTGTGAGTGCAGGGCGAGCAATGAGAGTTACATGTGAGTGGAGTGTCATGTGTGTGCAGTGGAAGCAGTGTGCTTGTGTGAGTGCAAAGTAAGAGGAGGGTAAATGACATGAGTGCATGGTGAGTGGTGTAAGTACGGTGTGATCGCTGGGAGTGCAAGGTGAGCAGTGAGAGTGATAGGTGAGTGGAGTATCGTGTGTACAGGGTGAGCGGTGTGCTCATGTAAGTGCAGGGTATGAGGAGAATGAACGGTGTGAGTGCATGGTCAGTGGTGTAAGTACAGGGTGAGTGATGTGAGTGCAGGGTGAGACTGTAGGGTGAGAGAGACACATGAGTGGAGTGTTATGTGTGTGTAGGGTGAGCAGTGAGAGTGACACATGAGTGGAGTGTCGTGTTTGGAAGTTGAGCGGTGTGCTCGTGTGAGTACAGGATAAAAGGAGGGTGAATGCCATGAGAGCAGGGTGAACTACACCAGTGCATGGTGAGAGGTGTAAGTACAATGTGATCGCTGTGAGTTCAGGGTGAGGCTATAGGGTGAGCCATGAGAATGACACAAGACTGCAGTGTCATGTGAGTGCAGGGTGAGCAGCATGATCATGTGAGTGCAGGGTGAGGAACGGTGAACTGGGTGAGTGCATGGTGAAAGATGTAAGTACAGTGTGATCGCCGTGAGTGTAGGGAGAGCTTGAAAGCAAAGGATGAGTGGTGAGAATGATGGGTGAGTTGTCTGAAAGCAGGATGTATTCCAAGACACTCTGAATAACTCAGCATGTTAGCCTCGGTTAGTGAGTGGGGTTTCAGATATAATTTAAACTATTGTTATTATGGCATCAAACAGGAATGAGGGAGGATATGCAAATCCTGCAGCAAACTTTCAGCCTCCTGATATGCCTTATAGGCAGGGCCACTGGAATTATGCGATTGTACGTTTGCATCGATTTTTGCATATATTTATAGATTTGCCGCATTTGACGCATAATACCTCATCTGCTGCATAACCTGCAGATTTGAACAAAAAAAGTAGTTTCTAGCTCAAATGGTTCAAAAGTTTCTAAATACCCAACAACACGTGTTGCTGCGCAGTGGAAGGTTCTTTGCAAAGGTTGACTAGTCACCTTTCTGTCGCTTTTTGCTATATTTGGGTATTGAACTGGTACCAAAGAGGTGCAATTAATGCCAAGAGAGTGTTAACAAATTTAAAATGTGCAAAATATTGAAGTAATTTTATCACAAAATGTGCTGCATAATGCTGCACAATTTACCTTTTCTTGCTGCATATTTTACTCAACCCTGCCACATAATTTGGTCCTCCAATGCTGCATATTTCTAGTGGCCCTGCTTATATGGTTGCCACCTTTCCAAGAGAAAAATGTTGGCGATTTGTTGTTGTTTTTAGTTTAAAAGTAAAAAATGTGACAGTGAGTACATGATTAGCACCATTGATTGAGGCAGCTCAGTACATTTCTTGCAATTGATAACACTCTCCTCTTCCCCAACCAGAACATAGCAACACTACTCAAAAATGCAACCCATGGTGGACCTGCCATTTCCCCCAGATTTTCTCATATTTTTTAGGGCAGCCACGTGCTTCATAGATTGGCTTTTCTAGTTGAGAGCACCAGTCCACCCTGGCTCGCCATCTCAAAATCAATAACACCACAGGGCTTCTCCAGAGTTGTGCAATGTCTCCTTTGGCCACCAAGCATGCAGCCCCAACAAAGATTTGATCAGCTCTTGGACCCCCTCAACTCCTCCAGAAGGCCCAACAGCGCCACCCTCGAAGTCAGTCTAATCGAACGTCCTAGGACCTCAGAATATCACAGAAGTCACATTATATCTTGCCCTGTTACATTGCACTATTGTCACTTTGGGTGCTGGTATGGTCTCTGTTTTGACCAACGCTCGTTACCACATATGTAGACGTTATTATTTTGTCTATTTGCAGCCCTGATGAAGTCCTTAAGAGATTAACTTCTCATGGGACGTGTTGGCTGTACTTTACTATACTTATGGAGAGTTTCATACATTGAGAATAAAATCTGGACTCTGAGATGAACACGAGTCGGTGATTGATTGACTAAGAAGACTGGATACATCAATAACTCCTAATTAGGAATATCATGAGTGCTCTGACACCTGTTCTTTTTCTGTGTGTTTGCCTTGAAACATGGGAGGACTAAGGGAGATCCTCTTGTCATGAGCACCATACCATAAACTTATTGGACTATTACTTGATTGGACTTACTGTGAGCGCCCAAATCCTATGAATATTTTCCCTGTTGGCATTGTTCCACTTGCTAATCCATTCGCAAATTACATTTGGAATCTATCCAGGAGCACTCATAGATTACTTTGTTCAATATAAAGTTCTATTTAGAGTTTGGCGGATGTGGGACATCCACCAAAAAGAGGCAAATGTCCTGTGTCTCCCCTATTTAGAGTGTAAAGCGCCTCAATGCACTCTAAATGGAGCAGATGGGACCTCTGCAACTTTGTGGCAGATATCCCACATCTGTTGAACACTAAATAAGGCCAGTATGGTGAGCTGAATCATATTCTGGGGAAAAAAGCCAAGTTTTTATTGCTTTTCTTATTTCAAGTTGGTTGCTGATTATTCTGATTTTTTTAGGTAAGGCATTCCATAACTTGCAGGTCTGTATCGAGGTGCAACTTACAACTTCTGCAGGTTCTCCTGAAAGGGTGATGACAAGGAACAGTGCTGTTCTCTACCTAAAGTTTCTTCTTTAGGTTCACAGCAAACATTTGTACAGTAGACTAACTGGTCCTGTCTTATGGACTAAACAATATGTATTGCAGAGAGCTTTGAACAGGATTTTTCTTGCCATAGGCAGCCAATGCACTAGCATTAAGGCAGAAGTTATATGCTTAGTTAAAAAGTTTTCTAGGAAAAGCACTCTAGGATTTATTGACATTTGTTGACTAAAACACTTTGTAGATTTGATTTAAAGTCAACTGGACTCCTTGGGGGTAAACCAATGTAAGGCAATATACATCCTAATGTTTTGAGACATTGTGTAGTGCCAATCTTAACTCCAGATCCCATTAAATTCTGACAGCAGCGTTCAATGTATTGTTTCTCTGCTGTTTCGAGAGCTGAAACACCACAGGGCACTCAAATACAAGCTCCCTCTTTCTGGACACAGTTGATTCCAATGCCTCATATGCCACTCTTAGATATGTTAGCAGCATTTGCATAGCATGTCTCCTGATCGTATGATCCCTTATTGTTTCTAAAGTCTGGGCACACTTTCGGTGCAGTTATGGGATTTTTCATTGAAAGGAGTCATGGTGTTCTGGTGTCATTGTGTTGTCAGTAAAGAACGGACTCCCTAATATACAGTTTACTAATATTTTTCCCCTGTGCCTCTTGTGTGGAGAGAGAGAGACTGTCAGACGTTTCTCTTTTCCCGATAGCATGGAAATTTAAGACAGGCTGGTATGGCCAAACAATACAAGAAAATGTAGATTAATATCAAAATCATATTTTGAATCCATTGTTATTGCAACTTCCATTTTTGGTCCTAAGTTATTAAAAATTTCTGCTGGTATTTATTGTTTTCTTTACATTGAGTGCATCCCTATTTACTATTTTAGTCACTGAAAAAATGAACCTCCAACTAGGACATTTTCATGTTTATGGAACTGGAAAATACAAACTCAAAGTATGATGTCTGTAGAGGTTAGCTTGCCAGGAAGCCACATTCGCATTGTTCTACTAGCATACGTACAAGCCTGATTTGAGATAAGCTTCAGTAAGAAGACGAATCCCTTTTTTAGGTCTCGGCTACAGGCAGCTGTAACTGTCTGATGATCAGGCCTAGTGCTTTCAAGCATATTGTGGGATTTGGATCAATCCCTTGCTCATAAATAGATGGCTTGGTTGTCTATCTTAGTTGTCTCCTCTTGATTTGAATACTTTCCTCCCTATTGTTAGGACGGTCCTGACGAGGAGCATTTTGGTCTAACAGTATTCCAAAGGAATGTTGTATCCTTCCACTGCTGAAGTTCCCTGCATTCAGGGAACAACTTTTTTTTGTTTTTCGTTAAGCCCTGTATAAGAATATATATATTTGCTTACTCTCACCTTCATGTCTGCATTCCCATTCTCTTTGCCCCCAACCTCTCTCTAGCTCTCCCTGTTACTTTCCCCAGCTGGTGTGATGCTACTATGCCCCTCTCCTTCCTACTATTTTTTTTAAATATCACCCATATCTCCTCCTTTGCTTCTCCCTGAGAGGCACCATGGTGAGACACTCAAAAGAAGATATTTATTTTTTTCTTTTTAAAAAACTCAGACAGGGAATCAAAATTGTTACCATCCGGTGTGTGTACAAATCAGTAAACCTGATATAAGAAGCTTTACTTATGAATACTTCAGTTAGTGTGAAACTCAAAAGCGTGTTTAGGAGAACTATGAGAAATGCTGGTAAAAGTGACTAAGTTCAGCCTCTATTTACTTGGCTTAAAGTAAACGTCCTTAGGCATACAAGCTGGTTTCTCTCCTAGCCTCATTTGGTTTGGGCTTGCTCATAGTGGCATCTAGACAGACTAAAGCAATTTTTTTTAGTTCAGCAAGCAGATCACCAGGGCCAGCTTTAGCAACTGGTGGTGCCTGGTGAGACAATGTTTGTTGGCGCCCCCCAATGATCACCTCTGGTGCCCCCCGATCACCTCCGCCACGGATTCCCTCACTACCACCCTACAACAGTGTGCCTGAAGTCTTTATAGCCACTCTCTCTAAGATGCATTTAATTAGTTTTATAGCGCCACTCATTACAGTGTAGGGTGTTAGAGCATTTTACATCACACACACATTACACAGAGACAATCACACATAAATCAGTGTACAGAAAGTGTTACATAAGACAGAGGCCTACAAAGTGTAGGAGTCACGTCATCCATACTGGTAGGCAGTATAGTTTAAGAGTGTTTAGTCTGAAGAAACACAAACTCAGAACTTAAAAAGTAACACCATAGTTGGGGGTTCCCTGTAATAATATGAATTGATTTCTACCCAAATGAACCCTTTTTGCAACACCACGATAAAGAAAGACTGGGGAAAAATCATAAAGTTTTAATCCATACCTTGTAGTTTGCATGCAGCTCTTTGAGATTAGTTATTAGTTCACTGTTATATAGAAATATTTTAACTTATAAACTGCAAGTAACAAAATGATCTCTATGACAAAAACAGTAACCCAGTGATCTATGTATATTACATGCACCTTGTGATCTGCAAGGTACACGCTCTTTGCAGCAGGCATATTAAACCTCTGCGCTACCTTATGATGAATCAAAACTTCCACTAGACAAAACTCAATCACTCTCCAGGAAGAAAATTAAACACCAGACTTATCTTGACATTTTTATTTTTGTCTGAAAATTGCAAAAGACAAGGAATGTGGCAGCAGGTGGTTTTAAAACCATAATATACTTGCGAACACGGTGCCCCCACCCTAAGTCAGCTCTGGGTTCGGTGGCACAGTGGATTACCTCTGCTTGGATGAAACCTGCAGAGGTGACCACGTATGTCTCATGAACAGGGCAGGAAATAAGAAGCATCCACGTGGATGACGGATTTGGCAGGTATTATTTAGTCAGATTCGGGATCTGGACTGGCCCCTGAAAAACATGCTGAATTGGTCCAGCTGTAATCTGCTGACCAAAGGACGTATTTATCAGCGCACGCGCGTTGTTTGCTTTCCGTTCTGAGCAACCACCTGCAGGGGGTGAAGGGGCTTTCTTATTTTCACTTCCATTTGAGCCCAAATAAAAGGCTTGATTTAAAGGGCATCAGCTCTACTTTTCTTCATGTATTATCCTTGCGGGGCACTACGTGGAGGCTAATATACACTTGGCGATAAAATAGAGGGAAACAAAGGCCCACAGCTTGTTTTCACTTCACAAGTACTTAAGAGAAACTACGATTCGGAGGCAGGTTTTTGGCATTGTTGAACCCTCCTATACAAGAGGCATACATGCACTGGAAGAATGTTAGATGTATGTATTGATTAATTACACAAATAGCGATTTAAACAGCACTGCTCCATCATTGGATCTTTCATACTTACATGCTTGAATCATTACCCCCTGGCCAGACTTAGAACTCCCAGTCATTTTATGAACAGCAGTCATTTAAACACATTACTAAATTTAACGCACACATTAGCATTGATTAGAACAATATTATCTTTTCTCGCCTATCTCCATCATTATATGATCCAAACATCATCTGTCAAAAAACACCTCATCCAGCTGATACCCTGACTTAAGCCTCCAACTGTCAGATTTTCTACCACACGCTCAATGTGAGGAATCTTTTAGACAGCAGTTTAAGATTTTATTATTTGGAAAGAAAAGTAAAATCAATCACAGCATAGCTGAGACAGAGGCTAATACAAAGAAGTCTTTATTTAAAGCTTCTGAGACCTGTGTCAAAAAGAATATTTATGTGGATGATCCACACAAGAATTACCTGTATTGTTTATATCCAGAACACAAGCCAGCAGAATGTAAGATTTGCCAAACATTTTTAGCCAAGACCCTGAAGGACAGGAAAAAACACCTGGAGCTGGCTGTTTTGGAGAAAGAGTTAGAAACTAAAGGAACAGAAAAAAGACCCTCTGATTCTGCTTCCGAGACTTCACCACCTGATGATAATAGTAAATTCCATTCACTAATACTGAAGGCTCCCACGCACTTCAGTTTACCAACGACTGTGGTTGAAAAGTCATGTTTTTTTGTTTTACTTTAAAGAAAAATCACAAACGAGTACACGGTCTATACCTGTGCTAGAACATTTGATGGAGGAAGGTCTAGCAATGCTGCAGAACCCAACTATTGCCTCAGTGAATCTGGCAAGAACTGAGAAGAAATATAAAGCAACTGACAATCCTGCAGGATGCATTTTGAATCTATGGGTAATAGAATTCATGTGTTGCCAGCTGATGCAGTAAAGATTGCAAACGCATCTGCAATAGTAGTGAGATTCAATAGGAAACTTTGAAATAATAAGGCAGCATTTGTAGGGACGTTGCCAGAGCAAGACAGAGAAAGGACTAATACAAGATTAAAGGATGAGAGCAAGCATCTTCTCTTATTTATGATGCGATGGATGCTTCTATGAGTTCATTCAGGCAAATTGGAAATACAGTTGTAAGGAGGTATAGCTGGTTTAAGAGTACATCATTTAGACCTGATGTCCAGTTGGGAGAGATGGACAAGCCATTTGATGGCAATAATGTGTTTGGGGAAAGAGGTGGATGAAGCTTTGCAGACAATAAAGACAGATACAGAGATGGCTCGTTCTCTGGGGATGTTGCTGAATAAGGCGTTTTACAGAGGTTTTAGAAGGCAGTTTCAGAAACAAGGTCAAGGACAACAAGGAGCATTTTCTCGACCATGCAGGTGGTATAGATTACATGGTCAATATGCATGTTATGGCCAGCAAGTGTAACAGCAAAGAAAATAGAGAGTACAAGGATACACACAGAATCAGACTAGAGCATGCAGAGGAAGTCAAATCTCAAACGTCTGAGGGGAAAGGAGGGAGAGCATGATGTGATGGTGGAGATTGCCACTCCTGTACAGCTGCCTGTGAGCGGAAGAACGTATTATTTGGAAGCTTGGCAGCAAGTGACGCTGGACAGATGGGTTTTGGAAACTGTAAAGAATGAACATACTTTGGAGTTTCTGAAGGAGGCTCCATCTGTTCAACCGATAAAAGGCACAGACATCTGAAGGAGTTAAATGTGGAAATACGGACACTGATGGAGAAGGAAGCCATCGAAAAGGTACTAATGGAGGAGAAATTTGAAGTATTGTATTCAGGATTCTTTCTAATTTTAAATAAATCTGGAGAGTGGAGTCCAATCTTGGATCTAAAGGAATCAAACACATACATAAAAAAGCAAAGTTTCTGTATAGTTACACTTCAGGAGATTCTTCTTTTTATCGAAAGAGGTGATTTTACCTGTTCAATAGATCTGAAGGATGCATATTTCAATGTTTCGATCCACAGAGAACACTTGCGTTTTTTGAGATTTGTGGTGGATGGTCAGCATTTCCAGTTCAAGGCTCTACCATTTGGACTAAGGTGAACTACTCGAGTTTTTACAAAGTGTATGGCACAAACAGCAGCTTTTATAAGGAGAAAAGGTGGTATGGTGTATCCGTACCTTGACGATTGCTTGACAAAGGCAAACACTCTGCAGAAGACAAGGCACATGACCAGTTTCATACAGCAACTGCTGTTAAATTTGGGTCTAGCCAGCAACAGAAAATAGTTTAATCTACACCTGAGCAGGCAGTTGTTTTTTCTGGGTGCAAGAATAGAACAGAAAGGGTGGTGTATGCATCGCAAGACAGAGGTATGAAGTTGATGAAGCAAGTCTCTGTGATAATGGAGCAAGAAAGAGTGGCTGTAAGGACAATCAAGGCAGTTCTGGGGTCCATGTCGTCACGCATTCTGTTGGCTGCATTCTGCCGGCTTTGCATTAAGCTTTTTTAAGAGCAGTTAACCAAGCAATGGCAACAGGTAAATGGAGAATGAGACAACACAATCCAGGTAACACCGCTTATGAGGAAAAACAAGGAGAATGTTTTCAGAGGTCGAGTGCTGCAAGCAGTAACACCGCATATGTTTCTGACTACGGAGGCTTCCATGATGGGATGGCGAGCTCCTCTTTTCGGGATCCATATGAGTGGTCTATGGGCAGAAGAGGAGCAATTGTTGCACATAAATGTTTTAGAGCTGTGAGCAGTCAGGCTAACACTGAAAGCTTTTTTTAATGTAGTGAGGAATTGTCATTTACTGGCAAGATTTGACAATACAACAAAGATGTATTTATTATATTCAAAAGATAAGAGGAACATGATCGATACTGCTTTTACAGGAAGTGCAAAGAATATGGTATTAAGCAATCAACAACAATGTAATGCTGATGACACAGCATGTATCAGGTTTGAATAGATCTTTTAAACAGCTAATAGGTGGATACAAATGGATGGGAGCTGGATTCCAGAAAACTGAATTTAATATTCAGGAGATGGAGAAAGCCAGTACGGGATGTGTTTGCAACGGATCAGAATCGCAAATACAGGAAGTTTGCAAGCAGGTGTTTTTGCCCAGGAACACAGGGCAATGCATTTACAATAGATTGGTCTGGACGTTTTGTGTATACCTTTCTGCCAATACCACTGATTGCAAGGGTGTTATGCAGGATTAAGGGAGAGAGTTGCAAGGTCATTCTGATTGCACCTGCATAGCCACTTCAGCATTGCTATGCAGATTTGTGGGAAATAAGTGTAGAAGACCCAGTGCAGTTTAAGGCAGATGCTCAGCTTCTCACAAAGAACAGGTGATAAATACTTCACCACAACCCAAAGTCACTTCACCTGACAGCGCGGCTCACCAGGACATAGAATTTGGACACTGGAGCATTCCAGAAGATTGTATAGAGATTTTAAGGAAGGAAAGAATGTCATTGATTGTTAAGACAAACTGCTTCAAATGGAAGTGTTTTGTTTTATGGGCATGTTGTAAAGAATTGGACCCGATTACTATAGGGCCTCATCAATTTGTACCTTTTTGCTGCATCTGGCTGAGCCAGTATTGTCTTATGTGTCAGTGAAAGTACATTTAGCAGCCATTTCAAGATTTCTCAGAGCTCCAAATCATCAATCTCTGTATTCCCACGGAGTGATAAAAGAATTTATAAAAGGATTGTTCAGGAAATTTCCACCAGTTAAGAAGCAAGCACCAGAATGGGAATTAAATACTGTTTTGGTGGCTTTAATGAATGTGCCATTTGAACCACTTTATAAAGCAACGTTACCATTTTTTGCCATGGAAGCAGCTTTTCTGCCAGCAATCACATCGGCAAGAAGAGTTAGTGAAATTCAGGCTCTATGTTGTAGAAAGCCACATTTGATTTTTAAGAAGGATTCAGTAAAGTTGATGACTAATCCAAGGTTTATTCTGAAAGTCCAAACTGTGTTTTATTTGAGGCAAGATATTATGTTGCTGATGTTCTTTCAGAATACTGAGACTGTGGCAGAAAAGGCTTTGCATTTGTTAGACATTAGAAGATGTATCAAGTTTTATTTACAGGCAACCAGGCAGATGCGTAAGATAGATCAACTCTTTGTGGCTTTTGGATTTAAAAGTAAAGGAGAGGCAGTCTAAAAACAAACTATTGCTAGATTGGTTATGTTTTGTATTAGTAAAGCACATGAACTGATGAAAACGCAATTAAAGGGACGATTTAGTGCACATTCAACAAGAGCAACAAAAGCCATGGTTGCTTTTTATGCTGGAGTGTTGTTGGAAGATATATGTAAAGATGCAGTGTGGAAGATGACGTATGCTTTTGGAACGCATGATTGTGTTGGCATGCATGTGAGAAAGGAGTTTAATTGCTTGAGGTAAGCCTCATTCCTGCCTCCCGCCAATTATGTAAGTTGGTACTGCTTTGTTAGTTGGGTTTCAAGCATGTGCATTCATGAGAGAACCAATGTTGTAGAAGGAAGAAAGCTATTTACCTGTAACTCCAGTTCTCTAGCATTGGTAGCTTTCATAGATTCACATGCAGCACACCCACTCCCCCTCACTATAAGTCTTTGTGGAATATAAAATCTGATAGTTGGAGGCTTCAGTCAGGGGATCAGCTGATTCAGGTGGTTTCTGAACGAATTAAGTTTGGATCCTATAATAATGTAGATAGGTGAGAAAAGATAACACCGCTTTAATCAATATTAATTAGTGTGTTAAATTTAATAATTTGTATATATGACTGCTGTTTGTAAAATTACTGGGGGTTCCCAGTCTGGCAATGGGGAATGATTCAAGCATGTGAATCTATGAAAGATACCAATGCTGGAAAATCTAAGTTAAAGGTAAATAGCTTATTTCCTCACTAATTCATTTTTTTATTTCATTCTTTTACAGCGCTACTCATCCCAATGTAGGGTGTCAGAGCACTTTAAATGACATGCACACTTTATACATTGATATCAATTGACACAAATGTGTAAATCAATGTACAGAATGTTACATAAGACAATGAGGTTTACAATTTGTAGGAGTCATATTTCATCCTTACTGCTAGGCAGTATATGTTAAGAGCACATAGTCAGGAGAAACAGAAAATTGAGGTTGTAGGTATTAATAAGACCGTATTACTACCCAATGGAATCTTTTTTGGCAACCTTGAAAAAACGAAAGATTGAGAAAAAAAAACTGTAAACCAATGCCCTGCAGTTAACATAATTCTCTTTGATGCTGGCTAATAGTTCACAGTGCTATATGACAAGGATTGCAACTTAGAAATAGCACGTAACCAAATGATCTCTGTGTGAAAAGCTGTAAGCCAAGCACCTACCTACATAAATACAAGTCTCTAAACTGCTTACTACACGATGTGCTTTTCAAGAGACACATTATATTGTATTGTATTGTATTGGAATATTTATATAGTGCTTACTAAGTATTGTATTGGAATATTTATAGAGTACTTACTAACCTTCTAGGGGGCACTGAAGAGCTTGTCTACCTGGGTAACATGCTACACCTTCTACACCTTGTAGGATGTGTGTCTGGAAGCGTGTTGTCTTTGCTTGATCCCGAATGGGAAGTGTTTTCATGTCATGTGTGATGACTACTGAAGTGTGTTTATTCTGTTATGGGATGTACTGCTTAGCTGTGTGATGGATGAAGAAGTGTTATGTTATGTGTATTTGTTAAGTCCGCAGTCACCTGCCAGGGTATTCTGGTGCTGAGTAGGAATGTGTGTCTGGCCTTGCCTAGGGCAGGGTGGTTAATTGAATAGCCAGTTCTTCAATTCTTGGAGATTTCAAGTAGAGAGGGTGAGAAGGAGGCTCTGATGTGAAGCAGGAGATTATTCCACACTATAGAATTGATGTAAGGGAAGGCCCGCTCTCTGGATTCAGTTCTTCTGTACACATGACATCTGTATGAGTAGGAGTTCTGTGGAGTGGAGGTGTCAGGGTAGTTGGTGGAAGGAGATGTAGCTGTTTAGGTAGGTGGGACCTAAGTTGTTTAGTGCCCTGAATGTGTGAAGTAGGATTTTGAACTGAATGAGTTTATGTATAGGGAGCCCATGGAGGTCTCTGAGGTGTAGTGTAATGTGTGTTCTCTGTGGGAGAACGAGGATGAGTCTTGTTTCCAAGTTTTGGATAGTTTGTATTCTTCTGGTGAGTTGCTTGATGATACCGGCATAGGGGTTTTTCCCATAGTTGCTAATGATGAGGACATGAGCAAAAAATTTTCTAGTGTTGCTTCGAAGACATTTGAAGATCTTCCTAAGCATCTTTACGGTGTGGAAGCAGGATGCAGTGACAGTGTTGACTTGTGTGGTCATGTCCAGTTTGCTGTCGATGATGATCCTGAAGTTCCTGACGTAGGTGCTGGGCATAGGCATGGGTCAGCTAGCCACAGTTGGGAGTCCCATTGTGAGGAGTTCTTGTTGAAGACCACTACTTCTGTCTTGTTGGTGTTGAGCTTGAGATTGATGGCTTTCATCCAGTTAACAACTTCGTTCATGCAATTCATTAACTTGTTTCTTGAGGTGGGGGTGGGAGAATATGAGTTGTGTGTAGTCAGTGCAGGAAAGAATGTTGATGTCATGTACATGCATGACACTGGCCAGAGAGATCATGCATGCGGTGAAGAGGGTGGGGCTGAGGGACGAACCTTGAGGCACTACACAGATGAGATTTTGGCATCCAAGAAGTAAGGTGCGAGGCTGATACTGTGAGTTCTATCCATTAATTAGGAGGCGATCCAGGGGCAAGCAGGTTCTTGGGTGCCAATCTTGTGTAGGCATCTGATGTGGATGGTGTGAAACCATGTCAAATGCTGCAGAAAAATCCAGAAGGATGAGGGCTGCCATATCCACCTGTGTATAGGATTACGCATATGTCATTTGTGGTGCTGGAGAACACTGTTTCTGTCCTGTGGTAGGGCTAGAAGCCAGCCTACGTGGCGTCGAGGAGCTGGTGGATGCTGATGTGGTCGGCGAGGGGCCGGTTGATGAGACCTACTCTAAGGCCATGGGATGGTAGGAGGGAGATAGCTCTGTACTTGGCGAGTGTGGCTGGGTTGGCAGATAATTTCTTGAACCGGGGAGTAAACAGTGGTGTGTTTCAAGGTGTCTAGGACAGTGGCTGAGTCAATAGAGACATTCAGGATCTGTGTTAATGCTTCACTGATCTGTCGGAGCCCTTTGGTCAAGGTTTTAGTGGGACAGGGGTCAGATGGCAAATGGATGGACTTTGTGGTGGCAGCAGTTTTGTTCACAGTGATGGGGGTTATGAGGTCAGGGTTCACTCTTCAGGGCATGATGGGAAGTTGAGTTGCAAGGATGATGGTGTCTGGTTGAGGGCCGAAGATGCATTATATGGAAGTGTTTTTTATTGAGAGAGTTTGTTGCAGTAGTCTTGTGGAGGGGTAATGTTAATGGAGCTGCCTGGAGGCATGGTGAAATTCTTGACGATGGCGAAAATGTCTTTGCTGCTGTCTCTGCCAGTGTTGATGAGGTCTGCAAGGGATGCTTGATTGGTGTTCCAGATCTGCTGCTGGTAGCACCTTGTGGCATGTTTGAAGATGTTTTCTATCTGTGGTGTCTTGGCTTGTTCTCCACTTGCACTTCTGTTGCTTGCAGTTGTTTGCTGTTATATTTTGTCACCCGGAGTTACTTTGTGTACCAGCTGGCATGTTGTCAGGCTCTTGCCACTGGGTTGCGCTTGAGGAGAGAGACAGGCATGTAGTTTATGTTTTTCAATAGCAGCTTTCAGTACTCTGCAGGTCCCCTTAGAGAGTTTCTTATGTTCATAGTCCACTTAGCTGGTTACTGCACTTGGTTTTCTATCGCGGGAGATTTTGTTTAAATATAATGGTCATGAGCAGGCTAAGGTTGAATGGGGCAATAGTGGAGATTAAACCTCTGTGCTACTTTATGACTCAAAACTATGGCTAGACAAAACACAGATCTTTCAAGTAAGTGCATTAACCACCATAGTTATCCTACTATTAATGCAATCATCAGGAATCTGCTGTGCTCACAGACATCTCTGCACCAGGTGCCTTAACCCCATACAAGATCTTAAAATGAGGCCTCTTTGTGATCAATTAGGTAAGACAGAGCAGATTTAGGTAAGACAGAACAGATTTACTAGAGTTTTAAAAAACATAAATGTATATGTTGACTTTGAGGCTCCGCTTTTCATGACTACAACGCTTGTGAGTGCCTCTTTTTCACCTGTCACACCCTGTCCCCTATTTTATAGGTTGCCGGGGTAATTTTTTTTCCAATTCCAGCACTCAACACAAGCATGGCACTTTCACAACAGAAACAATGTTACACACCATTAGTACCCAAAGGGCATGACAGCAAACAAGGGCTAAGCATCACATTAAGATGGTTGTTGGGACTCAAACAGGGGCCTTTATGGAGCCTTGGGTTCAGGCCACTTCCTGGTATTTTTTGAGCAGTCACACTGATGGCTGCTGCAGTACATTTGCGGAGTGCACTGAGCTCACCTATGACAGCCCTAAGAACAGAGCTTCTCACTTGCTTATTATACTCAAACAACTTGATGGCACTTCATATTGACCAACGCATCCGTCATCCTGGGAGTCTGCTTGTACACTAATTTGCTGGCAGTGAACACTGACCTTAACTTTGTAGGTGCACAGGGCTTACCTGTGCATACTCCATAAATCCCAGGGTGTTCCATAACGACCCTGCTGTCCAACTTCCTTGAAAGTTGCAGACGTCATCTGTTAATTCACCATGAACCTGGTGGTATTTTACAATGACCCTTGTGCCTAGCCACTTGGTTACTATAACATTTACCTGCTCATAAGCCATAAATCTGATGTCATCTCAGACTGACCATCACTGTTTTACCACCCATCGCAGTGTAAGAATCTCACCTGTTCATAAGCCATGAATTTGATGGCGGTCTCTGGTGCTATCTTCAAAACGTTAATCCCGTTCCCCCTCCAGAGCGACGTAAGACCTCCCTCCTTGATCATCTCACGCAGCCCACTCAACACGTTCATGCTATTTGTTTTCGAGGCGTGAACCTGACAAGGATGAGAAGAGGTCACCGTGAGCAGAGAAAGGACAGACAAGAGACTTCTGGGATACTGAAACACTGGAACATGGATTTTGGAAGTACTGGAACATGCACTCAAGTACAAGGACACGTGAACAAGTTATGTTAATCTGATTTGTAAATGTGCAAAACTCATCCCGCAGGTATAATCATTTCACAGTTGAGTGTGATTTGGAGAGACAACAGAGGCTTCAAAAAAAGTGGAGGTTTAAAAATGTAATAGTCAGGTTTTTAGGATTTTCCCGAAGAGAAGTAGCTCAAGGATGAGCCTTATCCCAAGTTGTAGAGAATTCCAGTGCCTTGCTGCTAAACAGGAGAATGATTGCCCCCTCTTCTAGCTCTGGGGATCCTGAGGTGCTTTATTGAGGCGTGATTTGAATACCTTAAGGTCCTTATCGACTGATAACTCTATAATTATAATGCTCAGATAAACAGGGCTAGATAAGAAGGCCCGATGAGCATGGCAGAACAACCGTAAGATTACCCTCTTGCGCAAGGCCAGCCAATGAAGTGTGTTTAAGTTTGGAGCTGACAGTGATCTATTTAATAAATTGCAGGCTCACCTGGCTGCTGCCTTTTCAATAATATGTACACTTGAACACTACTAACATAGGGACAAAGACAAAATAATCACTGGGGCATGTACACTAGAACATGAATGTGTGGACATGAACACTACAACCACTGGAACATGCACACTAGAACGTGGACACCTGGACATGGACAGTAGAACATGGACATTTGGGCATGGACACGGATACTGGAACATGCACCCTAGAACATGGAAACTTGGATGTGGACACTGACACTTATGCTCTAGAACATGGGACAATTGGACATTGATACTACAACCAATAGAGCCTGTACACTCAAACATTGGCAGGGTGACATAGACAGTAGAGTCACTGGAATATGCACACAAGAACCACTGGAACATCTACGCTAGAACATGAACATGAAAATGTGGAAATGGACCCTAGGATATGTACAGTAGAACAGGAACACTTGGAAATGGAAACTGGGACATGTGCACTAGAATATGTACGCCAGAACATGGACACTCAGATCTGAAGAAAGGAATATGTACACTAGAACATGGACACTTGTATATGAATACTAGAACCTCTGGAACCTGTACGTTCAAACACTGACACAGGGACATGGACACCAGAACCAATGAATCATGATCACGAGAACCACTAAAACATGCACACTGGAAAACAAACACATGGACATGGGCACTAGGATAGGTACCCTAGAACATGGACACTTGAAATGGAAATTGGAACATGTACACTAGAACACAGACACTGAAAAGTGTACACTAGAACATGTAAACTACAACCACTGGAACATGCACTCTAGAACATGGACACGTGCCATGGACACTGGCAGTGTACACTAGAAGATGGCTACTTGGACACAGATATTGTGCCTGTGTACTAGAACATAAACACAAGGATGTGGAAACTACAACGGCTGGAACATGTACACTAGAACACGGGGTCAGATGTATGAAATATTTATTTTGCATTTCTTAAATAGTGACTCTTTTGAAATCACTATTTAGGAAATGCAAAGTGGCATGTACAAAAATAGAGATTCTGTAATAGCATTTCCTACAGTGTAGGAATAGCTGTTAGGAAATCACTATTTAGATAATACCAAACTATTCGTTCCTATGGGCCTAAAGGCAGGGACAATGGTTTTGCATTTCCTAATTTGCAATTTCCTAATAGGAAATCGCAAATTAGGAAATGCTAAGGCAAGGGTGACGCTCAGCCTAAGTGCCCCCTTGCTTCACTCCCAAAACACGTGTGCACTTTATTGCACTTAAAAAAAGGCATTTTGGGGTGCTTTTTTTTAAATTGTACATAGTTACCATCGACTTGAAGTCGATAGCAATTCCATTTCCTAAATGCTCATTTTGCATTTAGGAAATGCTTTGTACATGTGCCAAGAAATCGCAAATAGGAAATCCCTATTTGCGATTTCCTATTTAGGGAATCGCAAAATGCAATTTCTACAGTGTAGAAATCGCATTTGGCGATTCCATAAAGACCTTTTGTACATAGGAAAAGGCTGTTTTGCATTTCTTAGTGGGCCGAATTTGCAATTCGGCCCGTTAAGAAATGCAAAAGGCCTTTGTACATCTGGCCCATGGATACTTGGACATGGACACAGGAACATATGCTCTAGAACATGGGCACTTGGACAGAGATACTGGAACAAACACACTAGAACGTGGACACGCGGACATGGACATGTGGAACGTGCTCTAAAATATGGACACCTGGGCATAGATACTAGAATCAATGGAACCTATCCACTCTAGCACTGACACTCGGACATGGACACTAGAACAACTGGAATATGCACACTAGAACATGAACAGGTAAACTTGGAAACTGAAACCACTGTAACATGCACACTAGAATATGGATACTTGGATATGCACACTGAAACATATAGACTAGAACATGAATACTTGAGTACGGATGATAGAACCAATGGAGAATATGTATTGATGGACAGGGACAGTGGACCATTTACACAGTAACATGGATACTTCGACATTGACACTGAAGGGTGCATACCTTAGGGGCATGGGGACACATGTACACTAAGAAATGAACACTGACACACACACACATGGGTAGAGGTACATTAAGATACAAACACTGAAACAAGTATGTATAAGGTAGACATATACCCTGGTAAACAACCACTGATGCTCACAAGCAAACGTACACTGGGACATGCAGAAAGTTGACCAAAATGATCCTGTGGAAACAAACACAAACCGTGACATACATATTGGGAAACGGATAAATGGTCATCAACAGAGGCACACAAAACTCACCTATAAATACATTAAGAGCACAATATTGAAACAAGGGTATTGAAATATCATAATGAGGAAAAGGAACAAAGAGACACTAGCACCTGTATAAGAAGGCATAGCCAGTGAAATCAATCGCTGACTCTGACATACTAATAGATACTGGACATGGACACAGAACTCAGACCATGGAAGCTGACACTGGCTTTACTTGGGCACTGACATTGGAGCATGAAAATAGACAGTGGTACAGGAACAATGGAAAAATAACACTAAAACACAGACAAGGGTCCAGGGTGAAATGTCGCAAGAGACAAACATCAGCAGACAGACCCAGTGCGACATATTCTAATGATGATATGGGCACTGGGACAAAGGTGTGTATATCTGAAAACTGGAAAAGAGATATCGGCCTAAGGATGCAAAGATACGGACACCAGTGCACAGAAGAGAACCAAGCACTAGGAATCAAACATGCAATGAGAGAGGTATTTGCGGAGAGGCAATGATTTACACAGCTGTAAATCGAGGTACATAGAAAAGAACGCTGTTTTTGGGTGGTTACATAGACAATTATCCCTATTTTCTTGTCACAGCCATTACGTGGCAAGTATTGTACCTCATGACACAACAAAAACCAAGAAGTAAAAGTAGATATGCCCTACGACCACGGGCCTTAAGGGGTGATATAATACATACTTTAACCATGAACCTTCTTGTTATTTTCCGTGTCTCAGGCTGAGAAAAGGGAGTAGGTGTAAAGGTCTATGTTGAGCCCAAGCAACCCAAGACCAGTTTCGACCTTGTTATGGGCTCATCAGCCAGGTATAGCCTGGTTCCAGTGACACAGAATGCACGGGACCCAATTCTAGGCATGTCCGTCATACTCAAGGTTATGCCCAGACGTGGGTCCTGTGCAGACTGTGTCACTGGAACCACGTTATACACGGCGGACGAGCCTTCTTATTGCTACAAGAGAAACAGCTTTCAAAGTCAAGAATTTCATGACTAGTATTTTACCGGTGACTTGGTGGCATGGAAAGGGGAAGTAGAATTAATCTTTCTAATACTGAGCCCCGGGAATCTGGCAGCTGTTGTAGGTATTAAGAAATATAAGCCTAACCTTGAGTAGAAGAACTCTTCAAGGTTCCTGAGTGATGGGGCCATACGGCATTGTGAGGAAGAGTAACAGAAAAGGGAAAGAGTGGAGAGTAGGTGTGGAAATGGCTGTAAGGTAGAAAATGTCAGTGCTAGATGAGTGAAGCGAAGAGAACAATGAACATCTGGTGACGTATGCTGTCAGACAACTGAATGAGGTAATCAGGAGTGTGACGCAACTGGTGTACAGCAAGAAAGGTACGGCCTTAAAGACAGAGCCCTGAAGGATGCCGCAGGAAAAGGATGGCTGTCTGTGATTTTGGAGAAAAACAAACCTGGTAAAACCGGTTCTGCTGATCCCATTCTGACAAACTGGTTTCCTTGTAATTTTCACTGTGAAAAGTGGAGTGCTTTGTGACCTTATCAGGGGCATGGAGTGCTAGGTAAACCCAATAATACAATAGCATCTACAAGTCTGACTAAGCAACATGACTATCCTTCTTGGTAAAAATTCACATTTTGCAGTGTTTATTTTCCCTGAAATTTGGGCAGCTATTTTTTTTCATTTTATTTTATTGGACAGTGGTCCCCCAAGCCCACTACCTCCACAAAGTAACTTCTATTTTGTTTAAATGTTTATGTTGATTTTTTTTGTTTCGCGGAATCACCACCCCAAACAACCTAAGACATTCCCCTCCCTAATTCTCTTTGTTTTACTGCATCCTTCTTTAATTTTTAGAAGACTTTTAAAAGCACCCTTTCCACCTAAAATATTTTCTGGTTCCATTGCCTTCCTAATATCAAACCCATCTTTTACTAATGTTCCTTTACAGGCCACAATACAGATAGACAATAGACTAGCATAACCTGCACTGCTTTCCTGTTTTGGTTACCTTCATTTTGTGTTTATATCATTATTTTTTCAATTCCTAATACTATAGTTTCTTTTCTAAAAAATATCCATGCTGGAAACGGGATTCCATCAAGGGTAAATTACGCTTTTTCCTTGAAAAGCATCTATTTTTAGTCGAACTGATTTTTCAACAGCTTCGTATTTGACCAAAATTGAGATTTACAGGGTATAAGGTAGTACAATAAGGAAGTAGACACACAGGAGCACTATGAGAGATAGGCGGAGAATCTTTTAGGACCTGTGCAAGCAATCTTGACTGAGGGAAAAAAAGTGTTCTCAGGCATCCGTGATAGGCTGTTGAGAAATGTGCAGAGAGATCAGAGAAGATGAATGATAAGAGTTGTAGTAAGTAGAGATGATGAAATTAGAGTTGAGAAACATCTGCTTGATCTGCTAACTCACGCAGCTTCAGGGCTCTTCAAACACTTATGTGGTGAAGAGACTTTCTCACACAGTGTATACTTATGGTTGGATAGCAGTACACAGAGTACGTTTCTAGCTTCTGTTTGGAAACAAGCAGCTGTTGTGATTCAATGCAGGGGTTGTGGACCTTTCCTGGGACATGTGAGATGGCCCTGGTGCCTTTGTTTCCCTCAGGTTTGAAGAGTGTATGCTTGGCTAGTCTGCTGCTCTTTATCCATCACAGCATAACATAGTAAAGAGTATTGCTAGGTTATCAGGGCTAAGCTGTCTAGGTGGAGTGGGCAGGATACAGAAATCAGTCTGTGGAGGGTATTTGGGGTAGGGTTGGGGGTCAAGAAATCTGGAATACTGACAAAGGGACAAGGAGGCTCAGACATGGACACAAACGCCCCAGGTTTTGGGCACTGGGACATGGACCTTGGACACAAGCAGTACACTTGACTATGAACAGCGGAATATAACTAGTTAACAGGCACTGTGACGCAAAAGGTACACTGGAATACAGACACAAAGTCATGAACATGGGCACAAACAAGATCACACCCACCCATAGAAACATGTAAACTCCATGTCAGCCCTCAAATCTAAGAAGTCAGACAAGTGCACACAGTGTGCTTGACAAATACCTATGTAGAATTATAAATAGAAGAGTCACCAGTTAAGGTTACGCAGGCACAGCCCACACCCAGACACGTCAGAAGCTTTTGTGGGGTTACCAAACATTTTTGTTGCGCTTTCTTGTCCAAAAAGCTGCTCGGTATTAAGAAAACATGTACTCTGGTGAAACAGAAAACACAGTATTTGGCACCACCCAGTGCAGGTGTTATGTTAGCAGCATTAAGAAGTAACAGGTTAAGCCTTCTGTTTTATTCTCTACAAACATGTTGTAAAAGGAGAGTGCGGTCTCAAACTGCAGATAGTCTGGGACCCAGAGTAACGGCTGACCTCGCCCTGTGACAGCTCAGCCCAGACTGTGGGTCTAAAGCCTACATCACTGGTTCCCAACCTTTGGACTTCTGTGGACCTCCGCTTTATCATTACTGGAACCCAGGGACCCCCACTGAATCATTATTGGTGTCCAGGGACCCCCTACTGAGTCATTACTGAAAGCTGAGGACCTATTCTGTTAATATTATTTAATTTTGTAAACAGTTGCAGTCCCCCTGAGGAGGCTTTGCGGACCCCCAGGGGTCCCCGGACCACAGGTTCGGAACCACTGGCCTACATCATGGAAAGGACAATAGCCCTTACTGTGGAAGGGAAAACAGTCCACTGTGTAAAAGGGCTTTGACCTCTCAGTGCTGAATGGTCGAAGTCCCACACTGTCGATGACCAAGAGCCCACCCACACTCTGGAAAGGTCATGAATCCTCAATGTGCAAGGAACAGGAACTCATGTTGTGGAACAATAAACAGCCTACGGTGCGGAAGGATCCAATAAGAGACATTTGATGTGGCAAAAGAGAAAAATCAACCTACCATAAGGAAACATTCAATGAGAAAAAGCGTCTATGAAACAAGGCAGAAGTAGATGCCATGCAGCACAATCACTTAGATGAAAGACAGCATTCCACATGGCAGAATGTAATGATCGCTACATGAAACCAGGCAACAGTTTGCACGGCAGAAAGTAAAGGCAGAAGTAAAGGTTCCAGCATGTGAAGAGGCAACAGTCCAATGGCAGAATGTAAAGAACTCAATGTGACGCAAGACATATTGCACAAGACAACATTTGATGTGACACAAACTAAGACATACCACCTGGTTGAAGACAATAAATGTATTTACTTACATTTAATTTATTTAATTTAATTCAATTTATTTATTTACTGGGGGCACCTGGTAACACAGTGTGACACTAGCATAGACTGGAAGAGATATGAGAGGTGAGCAGACAGACGTTTACCTGCATGAAGACCTTAAGACGGTCCAGTGGTGCAGTGCCAGTTC
This sequence comes from Pleurodeles waltl, assembly GCF_031143425.1. NCBI lineage: Eukaryota > Metazoa > Chordata > Amphibia > Caudata > Salamandridae > Pleurodeles > Pleurodeles waltl. Next base: position 22,149,233 of record NC_090443.1, on the reverse strand, counting down.
TGGAGACGGCACCTGCCATTGCGCCAGCCATCAGCTGTTTCCACCACATACCGGTCTTCTTCTCCTTCACTGAGAATTCATCAGGCACCGTCAGATTCTCGCCAATGTCCAGAACCTAAAACAGCAAATATGGCAAGATTATGGATCAGCTCAATATACCTTTAAAAACATGCCTATGTCCAGAGCCTGCTGTAGCGGGCATGTCAAAATCAGCAATTAGGCATAATAAATTGAGAGAACTTTCCCAGTTTCCCGCCTTATGTACCTAACCAGACAGGTGGAACCTCTCATTGCGACCTCCTACACTGCTGTTTGTCCACTAACTGCCAGTAACTGAGCACAAATGATTAAAACAATGTCATAAAGCCTTATTATGCAAACACCACAGAAGATGCACGTCGAAATGTCTGCAGTCCCAAGGTGGGGTGAATAAACTCTCAGCACACTAGGGGAGAAGGCACTCATTCCTCAAGCAGGGCGTAAAATGTTTGTGTATAGCAGTCTGACAGGCTCTTGGGGCCTCACGTGGTACCTTCAGTGAATTTTCTGGACTTGCAGTTTGAAGACCCGGGCCTCAGCTGAGCTCTTTGTCTAGCAGCCATCTTAAATCTGATTCTGAGGGGCAGGACCGGCCAGTGCGGATCACAGAGAGTTGAAGGGTTCAACTAGAATGTAGAGACTCAGTTCTGTTTGGGTTGCCACATTTTGCAATAAATGGAGTGAGAAAGTGTATTTACCCAAAACGTGTCTTAATGCACACGTGTGCACTAAGAAGATGCCACTGCTCATGTGTGCATTACCATGCATTGTTACATTTCATTACTGAGTTATTTCTTTTTTATATTGTGCTGGTTCGATCGCTGCTGACGGAGAAGCCGGAGAAGCCAGGGAAGTTCTCAATCAGCAGGACGTTGGACGCTGGTGCCGGGTGGCTCGCGTCTTGGATTTGCTCGGCTGCGGAGTGCGAGCGCGAGCCGCGAACCACGGAGATGCACTGCTGCGGCGGTTTTGGGGGGTGCCGCTAGCCGGGGAGGACTGCTTTTTCGTCAGTGTGTGTTCCGGCTGAGGCAGCCCCCCCTGCTCCCTTCCGGCACCGGTTTGCTGTCTTGGCTCGGACTGGGCGCCAGAAGGTGCGCCAGAAGGAGTTCTGCTGTCCTGCCCTGCCCCGCAGATCGGGTGAGCCAGGGGGTCCCGCTGCTCCTGCTGTTCCCGCCGTACCCTGACCGGACCTTGTCGTGCGGGTCACCTTTTGGGCACTTGGCCATCCCTCGCTTCTGTCCTCTGCTCCGGCTCCAGTGCTGGTGTTTCGTCGCCCTTCCCTCGCTCGTCCGGTCCAGCCCCACCCCTGCTCAGCTCTAACCTCGGGCCTGGCACTGCTGGTGGGTTGGTGGTGGCCTGGTCTACGTGGCCCCCGAGCCCTTGGGAGGAGTTGGTGTTCAGGAGATTGGAGACAGGAAAATAAATGAAGAACTGGAAAGGAGGTGACTGAAGGTGATTCTAGACCCCTCTAGACCCCGGTGGTTCCGGTGATCGCGAGTGGACCGCATAAACCAACGCAAGTAAGCGGCCCTACCAACCTGTCCTTCACCTGTTATTTACCTGCTATTTCTCTCAATTTCCCAATTAATCTAACCTAAGACATTTGAGACCAGCAGCTGAGGGGAGGCAGAGAGGATCAGAGGAGGACCAGAGGAGCTGATGTTAATGGTGCCAGAGGGATAGACACCATTCGTGTACTGCGCTTTGTGTACAGCATATTGTGTGTATATTGTGTGCCTCCGCAAAAGCAAAAGCAAAAGCATTCTACATCCTAGAGAACAATCTACAGAGACTAGAAACCGCTGAAGTTGCTGGTCTGTCCACACAGCAAGAGTTCAAAAAAAAAAAATGGTTGGAACAAGAGGAAAAACAAAGAAGGCCAGGGAGGCCAACGAGGCACTCGTTCACCTAGCGAAATTCCAAAGACCAGAGCAGGAACCCAACAGTTCACAAGATCTGGGGTTAGACCAGGACCAGGACCCTGGAGCCACTCAGTTATCCCAAGGGGAATTTATAAACCAAGGAGAGGTCACAGCAGAGGGCGTCCAAATCGGGATTCCCGACGACGAAAGCGAATCAGGAGAGGAGTTGGGTGGGACACCCGAAGTGGCGCCAGGGCCTCTGCTGTTAGCCCATACTGACTCCGATGATATGGGGTGTGTAATACTGAGTGCAGGAGAAACCGTGGGGGGCCTTGCAAGTCCTCTGAGTAGGAGACAACAGTATACACCGACGCACTCGGGCCCAGCTGGGACCAGGGGAGTAAGGAAAATTAAACCAAAGATAAACACCATCACTAACTACTATAATCAAATGAACCTAAACACTGATCGGCTGCAGATGCAAAGCTCCAAAGCTAGTGACCTCCCATTACAGTCATCGGGGGAAAAAGGTGGCATTAACGCGGGGGGTGAACTGGAGCTTTCAGAGACCGGGCATCAGGACACTTGCCTATCCCAGCAGCGATCTGCCCGATCATCGCGACTACCCTGTGCAATGAATAACTCCCTCGGGGATGGCGAAGTGGAGTCAAATAACTTCCCAGAGTGGGGCAATTTTTCGGGAGAGCAAAGAAAAAGCGATGAATCACCTTATCCTGGAGCCCTAATGAGACCATTAAATTCTGGGAGCTCCCCACTGACATTCCCTTCATGTTGTGCCCAAGCAGAACTTATAGTACTCCAAAACATAAAGGGTCCTGAAACAGAACAATTACCACAAAAACAGACCCATAAGCTCTTAGCGCCACAGCTTCATCATGAAAGCCAAACTGTAAAAACAAATTTAACGCTGTGCAGACTTGATAATAGTTCCTTTAGTCTGGAGCTCTCCTCGCCTGACAACTCCATAATTGGCAATATAGAGCCCCAATTAAACAGTATAACATCGGAAGATTTAAACTTCCTGGAAGGTAGTATAATACTAGGCCACAGAGGAGAGGACGATAAGAACTCAGAAGGCCAGATAATTAACGAGCAAAGTGGGCAAACTTGGGGATACAGAGATGATCTCTCCTTAGACCAACCAATTCTCAGCATCATGAAAGTTATATGTACAACATTGGACTCAATTGCAACAACGATCATGGTCCAGTCTAAAAAATGTGACGATCAACTTGAGCTGACTAAACAATTTACAAACTCAACACAGACTATAGATTACAGGATGGCCTTAGTAGAGGGCGTAATAAGGGAAAACCTGTTGCACCAGGCAGTGGCTGACAAAATGGACAAGATGGATAGGCAAGCCTGTGGCCCACTGCTGGAAAAATTACTGGAAGTCCCGAAAGTAATCAAAGACATAATCGAAGATTGCAAATATAGCCTCAAAAGCACACAGGTGTGCAATCACGAGTCAGCAGAAACAGAATCCAGATTAACTGAAAGGCCAATAGACAGTGAAGATACAGAAGGGCCCTCTGGCCCAGGACGAGAGGATTGCCCAGGCGCAAAAACCCATATAGACAAGACGGAGAGAATCAACGGAAGTCCTGTACCTCCAATCAAAGCCTCAAATACAGTAGAAAAAAGGACCCCGAGCAAAAGGCATCAACCAATAGGTAGATGGAAAAACACATGGAAAAAAGCTAGAGGAAATAATAAAGTACCAGCAAAAAAGGCTCCAAATATGCCACAACAGGCAAGCTGAACAGGGCAAATCAGGAACACAGGTGACGAGTCTGCCCAACAGCAGCATAGAGATCAAAACATTAAGTCCGAGAGTCTCGAGAAACCTACTGACAAAGACATTAACTTTATAAATAAAAATCCCGGCTTACTGTGCAACAAAAGCTGCACTCACCATTCCCATTTAAACCATATACCCATTGGCCCCAGGGGATACCAAGCATCTGGGCATGACTTAGATAAAGGAAGGAGGTCAGAAAAAGATCCAGGTGCAAATCATGGGATAAATGAGGCAAACGACTCCCTAGTCAATGGACAACACAAATGGAGCCCAGAGACATCAAAATTAAGTACCGGCATCGACAAGTACCTCCCAGCTATAAAAATAGAACGCTCAGCTCAGGTACATTACTTAAACACAGTAGGAGACCACTATGGAAAACGCCAGCAGCCTCCAAACTCCATTACTGAGGGGGTAGAACAAGAAAACAGCAAAAGTGAAAGCAGAAGGGCAGAGAGCCCGGAGTGCATAGGAAGTGAACAAAGTATAAGAACAACCATGTGCGTGGACAATACAATAGCCCCGGTTCCCGCACCTCGGACAAAAGTAAAATACTGCTCTCAGGTTAGCCCTGGAAACCACAACCTCAGTAGCCAGCCTGGGTGGGTCACTGATTCGCTTGCCCTACCGCGCCCAGTGCTTGACCTGGAAACTAAAGGAAAAAGGGATAATTGGCCTCCAAAAAGGCAACCTTATGAAGAACATAGGAACAAAGAGTTGCAATTTGGGAGGGAAAAAGGCCAGGTAGAACGAACATTGACTAGTTGGGCAGCTACCACTTATAACAAAGAAAAGGAAGATAATCAACTTCAAGGAAGACGGTCACAGGGAGGTGGTGGGCATACCGAGATCCGCACTGAAATAACTAAAGAGCCTGATGCCACGATCACGTTTATTACCGAGTACTCCTCAAGAGGAAGTCATGACATCCTAAATAGGACTAATATCCTATATTTGGTCAATTCTCTGCCAGCTTTGCAGAACATAACAACTAAAGACCTCCTCTCAGTAAGATTCATACAAAGGAAAGAATTAGAGAACGGGGAATCAACAGAAACAGTCTGGGCTTCACCTTGGATAGCAGAACAGATCCTAAAATGTTCTAACATGATGAAGACCTGGGGAATATCTACAGCTATTCCACAAAAGGAACCATATCCAACAATATTTCTTGAAAAAGCTCCAAAGCAAAACGTGTCGGGCAGGCAAGAGGTAAAAGGCAATTCTGGCTCGATACTCCAGGGAGCAATTAGCTCCAAACAACAACTCCCTGAACGAATAAATCTGAGCAATATGAGGTTCTGCCTGTTGGTCAATTCCCCTAGAAACAGCAGGGGCAATCCCCCACAGTTGCAGAATTATGAAGATCAACCATCTAGAAGCTTGTAGCAAAAAATGGACGGCTTAAACACAAAAGATAGAACTAGTCCCACATTAAAAATTTTAAGCTGGAACATTGCAGGTTTAAAAAGTAAAATGGAAGATAAGGACTGGGTTGAATTCATTAAACAACAAGACATCAGCTGCTTCCAAGAACCTTGGTCTATCAATGCCATTGACCTAGATGGGTTCTCCACTTTCCACTCACCTGCTATCAAACAAAAAAAAAGGAAGACCATCGGGAGGCCTGATCATTTGGATCAGAACTTCACTACTGGGAAACTCCGTAGTAACTCATGCTGTATTAAGCAAGGAAATCCAGACGCTTGCAGTAAAATATGAGGAGTGGTCACTTGAAATAGTAAATGTGTATTTCCCTCCTTTTAGCCGGGTCCAAGTCATGCCAGGTGTGCGGCTCCTTAAGGAACATATCTTAAACAAAAGAACTAAGGGTTGGAGGAACCCAGCACTAGGTCACACGAACTACCGCTCTCCCCAGCTTTGCAAAACCTTTTTATTGATATGCGGTGATTTCAACACTAAACCCCATTCTATCCTCTGGGATGAACAAGTAGTAGAGGAAGATCACGTTTGGAATATTCCAACGCCCCTCATCCAACGTTGTCAAGATTCCAAGAAAGGAGAATTAATCTTTGAAGCATTAATAGAAGGAGGAATCCGCACATTAAACGGAAGAACAAATTCAGATAGAACTTTCAAATCTACCTTTCGAACTGGAAAAAGACATAGTATAATCGACTATATGGCAATAAACATCGAAGCCTGACATTATGTCATCGATATGGAAATAAGGGACAGGATCGAGAGTGACCATGACCCATTGCTAATGGAGATAGTCCATCCAGACATGAGCCTAGGGAAGGCTGAGTCTCCATTTAACGGAAATTGCTTAACAATAACCATGAGACCAAATAGGAAAAACATACTAAGGTCAAATGCGGATGAATCCTATATGAGCGTACCTAGTCAAACCTGGTTGCTATCACTCAGCACGTTTTTAAACCTACCAGTTAACGAAGCTTCACCCCTCCTGCATAATTTTAATAATCTGCTATTACAAACAACAAAGGAAAGGACCAAGCATCTTCAAACTAATCCTAATACGATGGAGGGCTGGTTCGATGAAGAGTGTTTGAAACTAAAAAAGACCCTATCGCAAGCACTAAAGAATCGGCATTTGAACAACTTTAATGAGCAACATTTTTATGAATGCAGGCAACAGTACACAAAATTACTGAGATACAAAAGGAAGATATTCCCACATAAGCTCTGGAAAATTCTCCTGCAGGCAATATCGGCAGGAAACTGCAAAAAGTTTTGGGAGATAGTCAGGTGGGGATGCGAAGGCCCTTCGAAAAACCTAGAACTGAATATCAACCCACAACTCTGGGTAAAGCACTTTACCGCCTTGTATCAGGAAGAGGTCAAGACGGCATCCTGGAGTACTAATATAACTTAACTAGTCTTACTCAAGGACTGGAAGGCAGTAATCAAAGATCAAGTAAGGTAGTTCCACTTCAAATGACCTATGTAGTACCGTCAAAATGGCTTGTTAGATCGTTAAATGAAACCCAGAATGAATAAGTCCCTAACGAATTCCCTAGCACAAATTCCATGCAAGTAACCCATGCCATCCCACGTGCAATGGAGTTAAAACCGGAATTCAGTGAGAAAGAGATTAAACAAGTTATTCTCCTCCAAAAGCCGTACAAGGCTGCAGGCCCAGACGGTATCCCTTCAGACGTTTATCGCAACCAGCTAACGTTATGGCTACCTGCTCTAGCCCATCTATTCAACAGTGTTTGGCACCACAAGGTAATCCCTACTTCTTGGAAGAAATCAATAATTATTCCAATTCACAAAAAAGGGCCTCGGGACATGGTGTGCAATTACAGGCCTATCTCATTGCTTGATAGTGTTGGAATGTTTTTTGCCAAACTGATTCAGTTGCGCCTAGACCAATGGCTAGAGGACGGAGTTTTAATATCGACACATCAAGCTGGTTTTAGGAGAGGCCAAAGCACAACAGATCAACTTTTTAAGTTGAACATGATCTGCGCTAAATACGCCACCCTAAAAGATTGTCCATTATATTTGGTCTTTGTGGATCTTCAAACAGCCTTTGACAGCGTAAATCGCCAAACATTATGGCAGTTATTGTCGGAAATGGGTATACAGGGAAAAATTTTAAGGCTGCTAATTCTACTGCATACAGGAAATACTGCCAGGGTCAGATATTCTACGAGAAATGATTATACGGCAGAAATTCCAATCCAGCGAGGCGTAAAACAAGGCTGCGTTTTGGCCCCAACCTTATTCAATTGTTATATAAATGAAGTAAGCCAAGACCTGAGGAAATTAAATCTGGATGTGCCAAAACTAGCCAATGAAAGTATACCTATCCTGCTCTTTGCTGACAATGCTGTATTACTGGCAAGAACGGAGATAGCAATGCATCGACTACTTAGGGGTTTCGAATCATTTTGCACCTCAAGGAGCATGGTAATCAATGAGGGGAAAACAAAGTTTATGATTCTTAACCAAAAACAGACGATGCAATTGACTTTTAGGGTAAACAATAAGCCTTTGGCCCGAGTGGCTACTTATGACTACCTGGGTTGCAGACTGGATGAAAAACAGACATGGAAACCACAAATTTATAAAAGTAACATCTCCTTGGTCCAACAAGCTAGAGCGGTACTCAGATTCGCAAAAGCTACAGGCAACCATTCTGTGAGTTCTGCACTGCTTGCATATAAAACAAAAGCAAGGGCCGCAGCACTTTATAGCGCAGAGATCTGGGGATTTAGAAAGACTCCATCAATACAAGTAACCGAGAATAATTTTTTACGCCGATTACTTTGTCTAGGCAATGCCACACCAATGAATGCAATGAGAATTGATCTACAAATGAGAAAGGTTGAGGATTACATTGCACTGGCTCCAGTAAGATACTGGATCCGTATTTGGGCAAAAGAGGAACTCAAACCATATAGAGATGTACTTATGGACATCATGAAGCTACAAAGTCATTTGAAATTGCCCTGGTTCAAACACATCTCAACCACCCTGGCTGCTATCGGCCAGGAAGACCTCTGGCTCCATCCAGGAAAAATCAGAAGGCCTAGTTTATCTGTCATAAAAAAGGCATACTGGGACCAAAAGACTCAGAGTATGTGTGAGACACTTAGGGGGTCATTCCGAGCTTGGCGGGCGGCGGGAGCCGCCCGCCAAGCGGGTACCGCCAGAAGACCGTCCCGCGGTCAAAAGACCGCGGCGGTCATTCTGGGTTTCCCACTGGGCTGGTGGGCGACCGCCAAAAGGCCGCCCGCCAGCCCAGTGGGAAACACCCTTCTACGAGGAAGCCGGCTCCGAATGGAGCCAGCGGAGTGGAAGGTGTGCGACGGGTGCAGTAGCACCCGTCGCGAATTTCAGTGTCTGCTAAGCAGACACTGAAATTCAAAGTGGGGCCCTCTTACGGGGACCCCTGCAGTGCCCATGCCATTGGCATGGGCACTGCAGGGGCCCCCAGGGGCCCCACGACACCCCTCACCGCCATCCTGTTCCTGGCGGTCGAAACCGCCAGGAACAGGATGGCGGTGAGGGGGTCGGAATCCCCCATGGCGGCGCAGCAAGCTGCGCAGCCATGGGGGATTCCTCAGGGCAGCGGAAAACCGGCGGGACACCGCCGGTTTTCCGGTTCTGACCGCGGCCATACCGCCGCGGTCAGAATGCCCTCAGGAGCACCGCCAGCCTGTTGGCGGTGCTCCCGCCGACCCCGGCCCCGGCGGTCGGAATGACCCCCTTAGCCCTTTATTTAAGCGTTACATTTTGTTTAACCAAGAGCTTAAGCCAGCAATTTTCATAGACAGTATTTATTCTGAAGAAAAAAGGGTTCTCTATTTTAAATTTCGTATGGGCACACTACCAGTGATAGCGGTGACCAATAGATGGCAACCCGTCCCTCAGGGTGGATTAGAATGTTGTCCATGTCTTCATGGTGGCCAAGAAACACTATCCCACTTCCTTTTATTATGTCACTTCATGCTCAAACTCCGCAAATTGTATTTACGTCCACTTTTTAGATCATACAGAGTTAGGAAGTGCAACGAGGCGGAAGTGTTATGTATGCGATCAGACGAGAAACATATTGTGACAAAGGTCTCAACTTACATACTGGAAGCATGGAAGTTACGTTTATCAATGCACCCACAGTTGGCACAAGTATAATTGCTTGTGTTATCCCATAGCTATTATTAGCTTGGGAAATCGGTGAAGGTTGTTGTAAAACCGGGCTAGGTCCTGGGCTACTATTAAACTGTTGGCAGGCACCGTAAGGTCCCAAATAATTAGTGCCAGAATAAGATATTAAAATTTTAGATTTATAATGTTTTTCTAGAATAAGTTAAGAGTTTTATGCAAATTATGGTCATAGACCAAGTTTTATGATAATGCAGGGCAAATCGGATACATTTTGGCACATGTTAAATCAAAATTTAAGTACAGTTTCTTTCTTTCTATTGACACTTTTTATTTAATGTGATTTTTACCGAGTGTGATGGATTGGTATTTATTGTGTGTTATTGTTATGGCCGGATAGGCTGACAACAATTAAATAAATGGTCTTTTTTATATCAGCTTAAAAAACAATAGCATCCTAGTATTCATGTGCATGTATATGCATTTTAAAAGTAATGTAGCCATGTAATTTCATGTTGTACGATTTCACATTTACTGAACCATGCTAGTAAAGTGTAGTCTCGTTCTGAAGTTGACACAACGAAGCAAGGATTTCAGCAAGTAGTAAAGTCGGCTCCTGTAAGTGTTAACTGTCTGTCAGGTCTTCTCACGTTACTTCTACAAAACAATACTGGCACTTGCTCATTAGTAGCTATCACTTAGTTTGATTTATGTCACGTTTTCTTGCACCCGTTCAATTGTATTGAGAAACATTGTATAACTATAATTGTACATATAATTGAAAAATGTATGAATTGTACAATGATATGCTCCAACTGGTGAAGGGTGAAGCTCTGGTCTTTTGAAAAGGCCACAATAAGAGCTTGAACATCTTGGTTCTTTAAGGCACAATACCATACCACCTATGGAGTGGTCTAAGCTCTTACAAATCGCCAATTTTCCATTTGCCTGTAGCACCAGCCAGAGCCATGTGCTAAGGCTGTGGTCGAAGACAATCCCAAGGCTGTGGACCTTGGTCAGAGGAAGTGGCGAGGCTCATTAGCTATTCAGAACCTATATATATCAAGAAATTACGCCTGGCACTCTGACCTTGGTTAGAAAGAGAAACGCAGGAGTCAATGAAAGCTTCGCGACAAATAAGGACAGAGCTGATACTCGTGGGAAACCAGCGAGAAGGAAGCTAGTCTAGTTGTAAAACAATAATATGTAGGGAGACAGAGCATCTAAATAAATGCAATGAAAAATAATGAATACACCAAATTAATGAAGGGGGGACGTGGCACTTTTCACAGCAGCATGCCAGTAGAAATATAGGGGAACTTTATTTTCACAACTGTTCAGTGCTTGACTTTTCTGCAGAAGTTGATGAAACTGAAACCACTGTAGAATGTTTCCGATGTGTTTTCCGGCAATCATTAGTACCTCTTTATTGAGCACTCAAGATAGGTCTGTAAGTTACAGTAACATCCCTAGGAAACGCAAATAACATGAACTACTTGAAAAACGAACAGCTTTGTCCAATACGTGAGAAAAGTAATTAAAGGAGTGGATTTTCTGAAATAGCTGAAGGGGTACAGTCATGTAAAAAGGAATTCCAGAGTTCATTCTACTTTACCCTTATGATATCTGGGTCATGCATAGAGGGCCTCTCCACGCAGGTCTTTGGGCATGTGACTAGTGTGCCTGAAGGTATGAGTGCTGCACAAAATGCTGGTCACTTTTGTGCTTGGTTCTTTAAGTCGATTTTCGCCCTTGGAATCATGCACATGCACATCTACTGTCCCGTTCCACAAAACTTGTTATCTCCGATAGTTGGGGGGAGGTAGCCGGCCAGCTCTCTTCGATTGATGTAGTCGTAGTTCCCCTGTCAGAGGGAAATCTATTCTGCTGTCCGTTCTTTTGATGGCTTTCATTCCCTTGTAAGATCGCCTCCATGTTTGGAGGCATTCCACATCTATTTGACACAGCCAAAACGGGTTTCATGGGTGCCACACTGCATGGGCACCCAATGAAGAAATCACACTCAAAGCATGCGGATCCAGGATTGGGGTGTGGGGGAGCACTTAGAAATTCTCAGAGTGCAATTTCCTTGATTGGCCAGTCCTTGCCAGTACAGGAGGGTTTACATTGGCCTTCTGAGTTGGTATTTTGTTCAACCGATTCATTTCATCACCAAACAGGTCCTGTACACCAGCATCAAGAGATGAGAACAATGGAAAGTCAGTTGTTGTACCCCTGTGAAGTTGCTACTATCCTTCTGGACTGTGCGATTCCACTTATTGTTGGGCCTGTGGAAAGAAGGACAAACTTACATGCAGTTGGAGTGCACCTGCTGGGGAAGAGACGAACACTAAGGTTCAGCTGACAGGCCTAAGATTACCCAGGAGCCATCAGGTTGGCCAAGAAAGCTGCCTTTGAACCATCAATACCATTCAGGAGCAGATACATTGTGCCCACAATCGAGAATGGTGACCCTGCATCATCCCTGACACTCCCCATTTCCGTAGGGTGGTGTTAGCTATCTCTAAAGTCATTCCTGAAAGAACAGAGAAATGCTAACTAAAGCTCTTGGATGTGGGTGCTATCTATTTGGTTGGAGGAGGGTACCCTGATTTTGGAACCGTTGAAATCGTTTTCCTAGCTGTAGCAGTTCTGGAGATAATAAAGTTTAATACCGCCATCAAGACCTTGGCAAAGCCAGCAGCCAACTCACTGCTACACCCATTATATCACCACTACACCATTATGTCAGAAGGTGCAAGGTGAACACGTCCTCCCCACAGGAAAACACATTTTCATGAGACTAGTGGTTTTACGCATACAGGCCCCATAGCAAAGTCCACCTATAAAGGGACCTTCACCGCTACCCTAAACAGTCAGGTATCCCAAAACTCTTGCTCAAAGGCTACTGTGCATTAGACACTAATGATTTGATGGTGCCCCCTCAACTGGACACTGGTGACCAGACATTGCACTACCCCCTTGGACACCACCTGAAAGAGCCCCAGGAGCACCTACAAATAGGTGCAAGGTGGGCACCTCATTTTTTGGGTGGGGGCTTCTTTGGGTTTGGGCGTAGAGGAAGATCGCAGCACGTGCACAGGGTATATTTCTGACAAAACCATTATCTGAAATCTCAGCCACTGGCTAAAAGAGAGCAAGACATATCAGTTACAATCTTGTAACTGTCTCTTTCTGTCTTGCCTCTCTTCTCCATGACCGACAGAGAACCCAAGCACACTGGAGTAATCCTGATATGACAATAACTGTTACCCACAGAATAACATTAACCTTAGGGCTCAATGTTAAGTAAAAAACTTAGCATCAAGGGCCAGATGTATGAATATCTAATTGCAAATTATTTGTCATAAACTGCAACCAGTATTTTTGCAATTAGTAGATTTTTAAGAACCAACCTAATATATTCATTCAGAATACGAATCATAGTGGGTAACAATCCAATCTACCTGATTAATTTTAATGAGGTAGGTCGCAAATTGTGAATCACTACGACTAGATGCCATCACAGGGATAGCGGCTGATAGCAGCAGACCACCATGCCTGTTATTGCATGTAAACCTTTTTTTAGGTTGAAGTCTACAAGACAGCACAGCTGTCTGGTTTGCTAACAACATCTTGGGGACAGTCAGAAAGCTTCCCTGGGAATTCATTCCTTCTGTTGCTTACCATTGACTTTGTGGTTTGTAACTCACATTTTCTTGCTTTCTATTTGTTAGCTTTATTTGTTTTAGGCTGTCCAGCTTGAGTTTGTCTCTTCAGTTGCCCAAACCTTATTTACTGGATCCTTCCTAGTGCTCTCTTTCTGTCAACAGACCTTTAACTCTTGTTCTTATCTTGTCACATTTGCTGAGCATTCAAAAACAGAGGTCAAATATCAGACTGGAGATTGGTGTTTACTTTTCTTTCTCAGACTTCAAAGTGGGAGCATTTTTGTGACAATCATCCTGGCTACTGGTTTTATTTCTGAAGTGTGGGGGGAATTAATATTTTGATACCATCAAAACAAATCAATAAACTAGGTGAAGACATTTCCACACCTTATTGTTTGTACGCTGTATACTTTTATAAGAAAACTGTATGTCTGTGGAAATGTAATGATCATTTCACTTGAAGACATGTTGTCTGAAATGGCAGTGCGCTACAACACCGTGCATACTTCACTTTATCCCACCCACTCTACCTTGCACCACTCTATGCCACTGCACTTTACTCTGCACCATTTCACATGCCACTCCACTATACGCCACTCTGAACTGCGTCACTGCATTCTATGCTACTTCTATATATGCCTCTCTGTTCTACTCTGCATCACTCTACTCTATGCCAATGCATTCTACCTCACTTTATGCACCACTGCACTCTACACCACTCCACTCTGGTCTACTTCACTTCACTCTAAGCCACTTTACTCTATGCCAATGCACTCTACGCCATACCACTCCACTCTATGCAACTCTAATCTACTCTGTACCACTGCACTCTACCCTGACACCATGCCGCTCTACTGTGCACCATTCCACCTTACGCCAATTCACTCTACTCTGAAACAATCTATTGTGTGTCACTCCACTGTACTTTATGCCACTGCACTACTCCAAGAACTGCACTTCATGCCAGTGCACTCTACAGCACTTTACTCAAAACCAGTGTACTGTATGCCTTGTTACTCAGCACCACTATACTCTACTCTGCAACTCTATGCCACTGCACTCCACTCTAGCGCACTCTACACCATTGGACTCTGTCACTGCACTCTATGCCACTCTGTTCTACTCTGTACCACTATATTATATGTCACTCTACTCTGCACCACTGTACTCTACACCACTACACCCTACAACAGTCTACTGTGCAACACTGCACTCTGTGCCACTGCACTCTACTCTGCACCACTCTACTCCACAACACTCTGTGCCAATCCACTCTACACCACTACACTTTACGGCCCTCTACTTCACATAACTCCATTCTACACCACTGTGCTCCTTCTTGCACTACTCCACTCTATGCCACACCACATTAATCTGCCACACTGCACTCTCCGTCACTGAGCTTCACGCCACTCTACTCTGCACCACTGCATTCTATGTCACTGAACTTGATGCCACTCTATTTTTGCAGCACTATGCCACTGCACTCTACACTGCACTATTCTAATCTTTGCCACTCTACTGCACTCTACGCCACTCCACTCTGCATCGCTCCACTTTATGCCACTACACTCTATGCCAATCCACTCTAAGCCTCTCTAATCTGCTCTGAACTCCTGCACTCTATAACACTGCACTCTAAGGCTCTCTACTCTATGCCACTGCACTCTATGCCACTTCACTCTATTCTGAAACAATCCACTCTATACCACTTTGCACTATTCCACTCTAGGCCCCTGAATCCTACATAAATGCACTGTACACCACTTTACTCAAAACCAATACACTCTATGCCACTGCACTCTATGCTACTGTATTCTACTCTACAACACTCTACGCTTCTGCACTCAATGCCACTACACTCTACACCAATGCACTCTACTCTATACCACTGCACTCGACATTCTACTCTTCAACACTGCACTCTCTGTGATTGAAATCTATGCCACTCTACACTAAGCCACTACACCCTATGCCACTCCACCACTCTACTCTATGCCACTGCACTATAAAGCACTGCACTGTATGCTGCTGCACTCTTCTCTATGCCAAAGCACTCTAATTTACTATGCACTAATACACTTTACACCCCTCCAGTCTAGATCATTCCACTCTACTTTGCACCACCCTACTCTACGCCAGTGCACTCTACTCTGTAACAATTTACTCTATGCCACTGCACTCTATGCCACTCTACTGTACGCTGCAGCACTCTACTCGGCATCACTCTACTCTACAGCAGTGCCCTCCACGCCACTCAACTCTAACCACTACACTCTACCAAATGTACTTTAGAACATTTTCATCAAAACCAATGCAGTCTATGCTACTGCACCCTACGCCACTACTCTGCACACTGTACTCAACGCCACTGGACACTACACCACTCTACACCATTGCGCTCTACGTTACCACACTCTACACTTTGTTCTACTCTCCCCTACTGTACTGTATGCCACTGCTCCCTACAGCACTTCTTTGCAACACTTTATTCTATGCCAATGCACTCTACACCACTGCACTCTACATCGCTGCACTGTACACCACTGCACTCTAACACACTCTATTATGTCAAACTTCCACTCTCCACCACTGAACTCTATGCTCCAGTGCACCACATGCCACTGCACTCTACGCCAATGCACTCTAGGCCACTTCACTGCATCACTCCACTCCATGCCACGGCACTCTACGCCATTCTATGCCACTGCACTCTAAACCCCTCTACACCTCTGTGCTCTATCCTGGATCACTACTCTTTACCCTAGTCCACTCCACTCTACTCTAAAACAATCTACTTTATGACAATGGACTCTACTCCATGCTGTGCCACTGCACTCAATGCCGTTCCATGCTATGCCATTCCACTCTACACCACTCCACTCTATGTTATTGCACTCTACACCACTACAATCTATGCTGTGCTATTCCATTCTACTCTGCACCCTTCTACACCACTCTACGTCACTGCGCTCTATGCCAATGCACTCTACACCACTTTACACAGAACCAATGCATCCTACGTCACTGCACTCTATGCTAATCTACCTTGCACCACAGTACTTTACGCCACTAAACTCTAGGCCACTCTACTACACTCTTTAACACTCCACTCTGTTGCTCTACTCCAATAAACTCTACTACACTTTATGAGTCTATTCCACTCTGTGCCTCTCCACACTAAGCACTACTCCATGCACTCTGTAACATTACTCCACTCTACGACACTAGGCAACTCTGCCTATGCTACTCCATGCCATTTTACTCCACTCTAGTCTATGATACACTACTCCACTAATCAACTCGAAGCCACTCAACTCCACTCCACTCTGACACTCTATGCAACTGCACTCTATGACACTCTACTTCACTCTATAAATTCCACTCTATTACAATCTACTCCGCTCTACACCACTCTCATCTGCCACACTCTATTCCACTCTACACAACACCCTCTTCGCCACTCCACTCTGCTCTACACCACTCCACAACACTCTGGGGGTGATTCTGACCCCGGCGGTCCTAGACCGCCGGGGCCAGGGTCGGCGGGAGCACCGCCGACAGACCGGCGGTGCCCCGCAGGGCATTCTGACCGCGGCGCTCTGGCCGCGGTCAGTGCAGGAAAACCGGCGGTCTCCCGCCGGTTTTCCGCTGCCCGTCAGAATCCTCCAAGGCGGCGCAGCATGCTGCGCCGCCTTGGGGATTCTGACACCCCCTACCGCCATCCTGTTCCTGGCGGTTCGCCCGCCAGGAACAGGATGGCGGTAGGGGGTGTTGCGGGGCCCCTGGGGGCCCCGGCAGTGCCCATGCCAATGGCATGGGCACTGCAGGGGCCCCCGTAAGAGGGCCCCTACAAGTATTTCACTGTCTGCACCTTCCCACTCCGCCGGCTCGATTACGAGCCGGCTTCATGGTGGGAAGGTCGTTTTCCCCTGGGCTGGCGGGCGGCCTTTTGAAGGCCGCCCGCCAGCCCAGGGGAAAACTCAAAATACCCGCCGCGGTCTTCCGACCGCGGTACGGTATTTTGGCGGCTCCCGCCGGGCGCGCGGTGACCGCGCCCGGCGGGAGTCAGAATGACCCCCTCTATGCCCTTCCACTCTACAGCACTCTACTCCCAATACACTCATTACTCTACACCACCCAATGTCACTACACTCCACGCTACTCAACTCTACATCACTCTAGAACACTTCACTCTCCTCCACTTAATAACAATCCATGGCACTCTCCTTTATGCTACTTTTAGTCATGCTGAATAGTAGCTAGGCTGGTGTACAACATGGCCAAAACATATTACCTAAGCCAATAGCTCCTGAAAACGCAAGACCTACTGAATTTGCCAACGCTTGTTTTAAAATACAGACCACTTTCCTTAAAAGAAACTAGACTTTTTTCCAAAAGAAAACTTACTTTGTTTTTGTTTGTTTGAGAGTTTGTGGTGATCCCACTGCCAGTCTTTTTTTAACATTCACAAAGGGGAGGGGATCCTGAAAAGACCCCCTTACATTTTATGAATAGGTTACCACCCCAACTTGGGGTTGGTAACTTTTCAATGGTTTACCACCACTATTTCAGATCCAAACCATTCATATATATGATACAAATTGCTATTTGGAAGGGATGTCTAGAACACGCCTAAACTCATTTTGGTAGCATAGTCCGAATCTGAGTGCTTGTGACCAAAAAACTGATTTGTACATCTTGCGCCTAGTGCCTAGGAGTGAGAAAAGCTTTTGCTATTGTAGCTCAAGCTCAGACACTACTAGGCACGTTTGTTTTTTGAGGATCTGAAGCGCAGAATAGCTTACATATCTTTAATAAAATTCTGTTCTTTTACAAAGTAAATACCTGCTTGAACTTTCAAGTTATTGCTTCTGAGTTTCAAAAACGGATTAAAGTTATTACCCAGCAATCTTTGAACGAACTAGGATCTCCAAAAAAAGGCCTCACGCTAACATGTAGTTCACATTCTATTAAGGCGAGGAAGTATCCAATGTTATTGCCATTATACAAACAGTGCTTGCTAAGTTCACCTGCTCCTCAATCCAAAAAGGCAAGCGGTGAAGGAAAATGGTTATTTACCTGTAACAGTTGAGATCCTCTGAATCCGTATTCTCTCTTTTGTTACCAGCTCTTGAGAATGCAGTGCATTTGCTTGTACTCTGAAACAACAAGTGACAAAACCTGACTGAGGCCAGAAGGCTTGTGGTTTCTAGAATAGTGACAATTCTGTCAACATATGGATCAAAACCAGGAAGTGAAGCTGCATTTCTTGACGTGGTCAGGGTTAAACTCCTAACTTCCTTTACATTCAGAGGCTGCAGACATTCTTTAGGACCAGCCTTATGAACATTAGGTAACAATGCTAAGAGCAAAATCTCTTATTCAAATAGACATTTGACCTTAGAAATATGTTATACTGGTGGGCAAGAGGCACCAAAGTGTCTCCGAAAGTGTCAATGGATTGAAAGAACAATATAGCCAACAGAAAGTCCAGTTCTAATGTCAAACTTCCAGTAGCTAGTGCCATAACTATGCTTTTGTGACTGAAAATAACACATGGAGTAATTTACAAATACCTCCCTGGAGGGAGATCAAACAAAAGAATGTATTGCCCTTGAATACTCCTGCAAGCCCAAATGCAGGCTAGGTCCACAGAATCCTCAACTGTGCCACAAGTGAGAGAGGGAGGCGAGTGAGCCCCAGGCAGCTCAAAGGAGGGGCAAAGGAATTACTCATTTGGTCCAAATCTAATACCATCGAATGAATAATTTGATTTAAGTTCAATTTCAGTCCTACCTTGCTGCCTTAATAATCTCTGGCTTACTTAATAATTTCAGGCAATATGTAAGCAGACACGATCTGGAAAATGCCCTCTTTAGATACCAGCAATAAGTTACTCGTGGAAAGCCTCCGCACGCCTCATCCTGGACATACTCGCCACTGCCACATCACAGCCCACCTGAGAGACCTATACTGGCTCCCCGTCAACAAGAGAATCATGTTCAGACTCCTCATCCACGCTCACAAGGCACTGCACAACATCGGACCAGAATACCTCAACAGACGGCTCTCCTTCCACACCCCTACCAGAAAGGTTCGCTCTGCCGACCTTGCCCTTGCCACTGCCCCACACATTCACAAACCGAATGCCGGTGGCAGATCGTTCTCCCACCTCGGTGCCAAAAAGTGGAACACTCTTGTCACCCACCTGCGTCAAACACAGGACCTACTTAACATCAGGAGACATCTCAAGACATGGCTGTTCGAGCAGTGGCAGCCCGTCCTCCCCTCAGCGCTTTGAGAAGTTCATGGGGGAGTATTACGCTTTACAAATACTCTGATTGATTGATTGACAGTGAACCGCTACTTGTTGCGTTGGTAATCCCACCAACAGCTTGAACAACTTGAACTTAGTGGCAGTAACCGAAACCTGTCTAGATGATGGTTCAGGCCCAACAAATTTACTTGCCTAAAGAGTAAACCACCATGGACCAGTGAACCTCAGGTAGATGCATGTCTCTTTTATATAAATCCTCCATCACTACACGTCAATGAAACGCAGTCGGCTAGCCAATAATTTACTTTTTCTTTTCTTTTTGCTAACTGCACCACATCCTTCCCTTCTCTGACCTTATGAAGCCCCCTGCCCACAACTTGCTACTCCACCGGAGTCCGTCTTTCTCGTTGGACACAATACAGCAGAGTGCTTCAGCAGAAATCTGTGCCAATTAGTCTGGTTGATGTGTTTTACATCTTAGATTGTAGACAACTGGATACAAACAAAACTCTTATCAGAGGACTGCCTTTTTTTAGTTGTGTAGGATGTCCTATGCATAAGCTGCATTTTGGCAAAACCTCTTGAGACTATTTTCAGGTGGTTCTACATCCAGAAAAAAACTCTTTCTGGGCCTGGAGCCCATTATGATAGCTATGGGAAATGTAGCCCTTTAGTTAAGAAAATATTCTCAATATCACATACAGGATAGACACCAACTGGCAACATACACTCACATGGGCTTAGATTTCCTGGAGTTAAATAAAATCTTAGTGCCCAAATTCACCTCTGGGCAGAGTAAAATAGGCACTAAGAACAAGGGCATCGCTATAGTCTTTTTTACAATTATATGCAACAAGCTGTACCTGGGATGGAGTGGAAATCCCTGTACAGTTTAAAGACATATGTTTGGGAAAATATTTGCATCCAAATACATACTATTTGAACTGCACAGTGCAACTTTCTGCCCTGGCGACATATACTAGTATCTTTACAGTTTTAAGCCGTAGAGGGGTTTCCTCCCCCAATGAGATTATTAAAGGGGAAAAGAGTGACATTCACTGAGAGGCTTTTTTGAGGCTGTATCTTGACATCGATAGTTGTTTCCTCTTACTGAAATACAGCTAAAAGTAAGAACGAAATCGAGAAAGTTTTGCTCTGATGCTGGAATGGCTAAAACTTAACCTCAAAAACCTCCAGTCTTAAAACTCAAAGGCCAATAATTAAAGCCAATCCTAATTTAAAGAAAAAATCAAAACAATCTAATGTAGAAATAATTCACACACAAAATATTCTGAAAAAATATCTCCTGATTCAATGAATAACATGCAACATTTTTGACCCAACATCTTGAAATATCAAACAAATGTCCCAGCTCATTTCAGATGACAAATTTTCTTAATCATCCTAGTAAGGACGCTTATCATAGAAGCAATTTAAATCGTCCTAAGGATACAGGGTCACAAGACAGGAAGAGTTAACATCTCTGATGTGATATAGGCGACATTTGAGAAAGTTTTCTAAAATGCCTTCACAGTCAATGGGATAACCAAGGCAACACACCTCAAACTCACCAGTTTTACTCAAATAAAAATATTCACAGAAGAGATAGACTTAACGTACAATGTGTGTGGTCGCTTTGCAGTGTTACTTGATACCCTGACCATAGATTGTCGACTAGGCTCTCATTATCCTAATGAGACTACTGGATTTGGGCGGCAGAATCACTTGCTTTGTGGGGGACTGAGTCTGAACCCACTACAGGTAACACCTGTAAGCCTAATCCAGGTTTTGTTCCGGCTAACTAGCAGTGCCTCATCTACACCCAAGAGTAGGGATGATTGCCAACTGAGTGCATGACCCAATTGACTCCTCAGGGAAATCGTGGTCATTCAGATCTCATCCATTTCTCTCAGTTACATTAGTCTCACATATAAAAGGACAATCAGAGACAGTATAGAGTTCAATAAGCTTTTATTGAAGTAACTGCAGCTTAGATAATAAAGCGTGTACTGCAATATCTAGGACGATGAAGCGTGACAGGATTAAAATTGTGACAAGGACAATAAAGCATAAAAATAACGCTACCATATTGTCACTAGCTCCTACCTAAGCTATGTTAGAGCATAGCATGTTAAGCTCTAATTCTGCCCTTCAGGTTCCCCTGGGGAGACATCATCCCTCATACCTGAGCAAGAGGCCTGTAGTCTACATAAGCAGCTGCAGCGAAGCACTCAGCAATCAGCATACAGTTGTGGTCATCTGGCTGGAATCTCCCTCTAATGTTCATGGGTCAAAGTAGTGTTTCTATAATAAAAAAGTTGATGTTCCCAGAAAGGATCCCCACGTAAGAGTGTGTATGTTTCTGTGAACATTAGAGACAAAGCGTACAACTTTTGCTGGCAACCTATCTTACTGCAGCCTTGAGAAAAGCACAGAGTGAAAGAAATGTCTTGTTTAAGAATGCAGTGCTGGCCTAGGCAAAGAACAGCTAGATAGGGAAAATAAAACAAGACCGCAAATGTGGCTATTGTTAAAATAATAAAATGAAGCTGAATAAAATATGTCTAGGTTAAAGTGCACAGCGGCTGGCCTAGTTTGCTAAAATAACGTGTATGAAGCTATAACTAAAATGGCTACACAACAAGATGAACATCCATGATCCCAGTAACACTAAGGCATTCCAGAGTTTTCCAAATTAATAAAGGAGGCTTAATTAATCCTTCACATCATGGTTCCCTTTAACATGATCTTATTTCATTCTAACCGAACAGCAACAAAGTAGTCATCTGACTACTTTCAATTCAATATTAACCTCTAAGGAACAGCAACAAAATAGTAATGTGACTAATTTTATTTCAATATTAACCCCTTAACTGCTGGGCCTAATCCCCACTAACCTCCACTACTAAGTCTTTTTTTGGTTATTTGGAGTAGTCGGTACCTAGGGTTCCATAACTATTTTTCCACATAAGCAGCGATGTGGAATTCAGGATGTATTTTTAGGAGTCAACGGTAAAATGCTTTTATGTTTTTTTTTGTCCTTGGGACAAATAGACCCAACCCCCTGCAGCACAAACCCTTCTGTACCAGTTTACAGAGAAGGGAACTGTCTGCAGTAGAGGTAATGTGTGTCTGTATGTTACTGTTGTTCAAACTTGTATTTATGGTTCATTAATGAAAAGCCTTCATTATTAGGGTGAGATGTGGAAATAAACATTTTAAGGTCATACTACTGACAATGATTCCAGTAAAACAAAAAGTGTACATATGTTTGAAAATGTTCAACAATATGAGGCTAAGTATAACGCTCCCAGAATGCTCACGGATTGTTTTCAAATGTTTGCAGATTCTTTGCTTTCAAAATAAAATGTTCAGAAAAAAATGCAACTATTACATTTTAGGTGCTATTTCTTTGCAGCATCATTTAGCAAAATGTGTTGATGCATGCTAGTATTCCAAAAAAATATTCCTAAAGGAAAATCAGTGTAACCATTTTTAACAAGATTATAGGGAAGCATGAAAATAAACAAGCACTGGCAAAGCCAACAAATCGAACATTTTTGTGAGTCTTTTGGTTTTGTCAATGTGTGTCTTGTTTTGAGATGGCTTTTGTTTGTAACATTTTTGTGGGAGCTGCCAGGCCCTCAGCATTGTAACAAACACTGGCAAAAAGAAAAATACGTTTTTCGTCTCAAAAAGAACAAATTGCCACCAGTGGCGTAACAAAGGCCCCGCAGCCCCCCTCCAGGCGGGCCTCTCAGCACAGCACTTGCCCTGAGTGAGTCTGGAGGGGTCCCGTCATTTTCTTTGCATGGGGGTCCCCTCCAGTTTCGCTACACCACTGATTGCCAATAACACAGTAAGGCCAGCCGATAGTTTGAGAGAGAAATAGAAGTTTAATAAAAACAAAATGTCTTTGTTCACGCCAGACCTAATTAGGGACCCAATTCATAAAGAGTTAGTAGGTTTGCAGACACAAAGGCATTCCAGCCCTGGAGCTATTGCTTACTGCTTCCTCCAGCCCCAGTATGTAAATCTGCGGAAAAGTGTAAAAATAAGGAAATTCTTATGGTAGGGATTGAAATCTCAAGTATTCAAGCCCTACTATAGTAGTAGCCCTGGCATAATAAAATACGCTATTATCAGAGGTCTTACATGGTGAGTTTACTTCTATAATTTGTTGCCTCACTACATGGCACTAAAGGGACAAATAGATTTTTTTAGAGGATAAGTAGATTTAAGAAACAACCTGTCCCATGGACAAGTAGATATTTTATTAAATTCCACACCCCTGATAAGGTATTCACACCAAATATGGGTCCTTTTTTCCAACATCCTGGGGTAATGTAAAGGTATCCCAGGTTTGTGAATTCCTCTGGAGGGGCCCAAGAAAACAGGCAACATATATCTACAGTTTGAGTTTTTTGGGAAAAGTAGTGCTTCAGATAAAAGTGTTTTTCCCCCTAAAATGGCGTAAACAAATGGTCGCTAAAGTCACTATCTTCCCAGCTTTCAGGAACATACAGAGTTGAATAAAAAAAACTAATTTTTGAACCACAGTTTAAGCATTTTTCAAAGAAGTAACCCATTTTCTCTATTTTTGTGCTCTCAACCTACTTTCAGTTTGTGGTGGAAACCAGTGGAAACCCATGGGTCATTCAGGAAAGCTACAGATTTCTGAAAAGTAGACCACTCTGAATTCAGCAATGACTCATATGTGCACATCCCTTACAGTTTTCCAAAATATACTAACTGTTGAAATAAAGAAATATTGAAAATGAGTAGGAACAAAATGGCCATTTGTGACAACATTTTTGTCTGTAACTTTTTCTCACAATAGGCAATTTATAAAAGCAATATACCTTTGTGTTGGCTAGACCCTTCTGGTTGCAGGGATAGATAGGGTTTGTAAGTTCTCCATGAACCCAAGATACACAGAGGCAACGACTGGGCTGTACCGTACAATGTTTTTACATTGTGTTCCGAGTATAGACCAATTCAAATGGTGAAATATGTAAAAAATGGATATCAAAGAAGCATATGTATTTCTGAAATCAGCACAAGACATGGAGTTTAGGATCAGTGGTTATTTTTTTATCTCTGAATTTGTGGGTATGCGTACTAGAATATTATTTAGATGGTCTTTTTCAAAATAACTTCTTTCTTCCACATTGGCTTACATTTATAAGGCACAAATGCAGTATTAGTGAACGTTGTACTATTTAAATAGTACCTCACTTGTGTGGGTAGGCCTAGAGTCTGTGACAGGAAACAGGCCAAACACAACATGGATGCATCACATTTTCCACTGAAAACACATTTTTTTCAAATGTGGGTAGCAATGGATTTTGGGCCCTAGCTCAGCTGGCACTTCGAGAACCCTAGAAAGAGTACATATTTTGGAAAAACAGACAATTGGGGGAATCCATGGCAGGATGACTTGAGTGACTCTCATTGGATTTGTTTTACCCAGAATCCATTACAAACCTCAAACTTTGACTGAAAAACATTTTCCTCACATTTCTGTGATGGAAACATTTGGAATCTGGTCTCTCTATAAAAATGGTACCTGACCAGTATGAATAGGCATAGTGCCCACAACAAGAAATGGCTTAAAATGCAACAGGGATACATCGCATTTTTTCACTCAAAGCAATCCCTTTTTTTTTTTTACAAAGTTGATAACTGTGGATATTGGGCCCTAATTCAGCGAGCACTTAGGGAAACCTAGCAAACGTACACATTTTTGAAAACTAGACACCTAGTGGGATCCAGGGTTGGATGAGTTGCATGGCTCTCACCAAGTTTTTTTTTACCCAGAATCCCTGCGAAACCA